>NC_092387.1:19561589-20161589 GCF_030028105.1 Mobula birostris | reverse complement strand
GGCTGGAGTTTCTGGGGGCAATTCAAAAGATGTAGGATTGATACATCACAAAGATGAAGAGGTGCTGCCAGAGACAAACAACAACAACTGCACACTGAGGATGTCACCTTAACTGGTGATGAAATGTCTGCAAGCTCAGCGAACACTGCCAGAAGCCCACTAGTCCCCTATCAGCCAACCAGAAAAGGCATGGGTCTGTATTGGGACCATTCCTTTTCACGTTACACATCAGCAGTTTGGAAGACAGTGTTAATAGAAACATAGAAAACCTACAACACAATGCAGGTCCTTCAGCCCACAATGCTGTGCTGAACATGTATTTACTTTAGAAATTACATAGGGTTACCTATAGCCCTCTATTCTTCTGAGCTCCATGTACCTATCCAGAGTCTCTTAAAAGGCCCTAGCGTATCCGCCTCCACCACCGTCGCCGGCAGCCCATTCCACACACTCACCACTCTCTCTGTGTAAAAAACTTAGCCCTGACATCTCCTCTGTACTTACTTCCAAGCACCTTAAAACGGTGCCTTCTCGCGTTAGTCATTTCAGACATGGGAAAAACCCTCTGACTATCTGCATGATCAATGCCTCTCACCACCTTATACACCTCTATCAGGTCACCTCTCACCCTCTGCCGCTCCAAGGAGAAAAGGCCGGGTTCACTCAACCACTTCTCATAAGGCATGCTCCTCAATCCAGGCAACATCCTTGTAAATCTCCTCTGCACCCTTTGTCTGCTTTCCACATCCTTCCTGTAGTGAGGCAACCAGAACTGAACACAGTACTCCGCATGGGAACTGATCAGGGTCCTATACAGCTGTAACATTACCTCTCGGCTCTTAAGCTCAATCCCACTGTTGATGAAAGCCAATCACCATATGCCTTCTTAATCACAAAGTCAACCTGCGCAACAGCTTTGAGTGTCCTATGGACTTGGACCTCAAGATCTCTCTGATCCTCCACACGGCCAAGAGTCTTACCATTAATACTATATGCTGCCATCATATTTGACCTCACACTTATCTATGTTGAACTCCATCTGCCACTTCTCAGCCCAGTTATCAATGTCCTACTATAACCTCTGACAGCCCTCCACACTATCCACAACACCTCCAACCTTTGTGTCATCAGCAAATTTACTAACACATCCTTCCACTTCCTCATCCCGATCATTTATAAAATTCACGAAGAGAAGTGGTCCCAGAATAGATCCCTGAGGCACACCACTGGTCACCGGCCTCCATGCAGAATATAACCCTTATCTACATATATCTACAACCATTCTTTGCCTTCTGTGGGCAAGCCAGTTCTGGATCAACAAAGCAAGGTCCCGTTGGATCCCATGCCTCCTTACTTACTCAATAAGCCTTGCATGGGGTACCTTATCAAATGCCTTGCTGGCATCCATACGCCCTGCATCTACTGCTCTACCTTCATCAATATGTTTAGTTACATCCTCAAAAAAGTCAATCAGGCTCGTAAGGCATAACTTGACTTTGAGAAAGCCATGCTGACTATTCCTAATCATATTATGCCTCTCCAAATGTTCGTAAATCCTGCCTCTCAGGATCTTTTCCATCAACTTATCAACCACTGAAGTAAGACTCACTGGTCTGTAATTTCCTGGGATATCTCTGCTCCCTTTCTTGAATAAGGGAACAACATCTGCAACCCTCCAATCCTCAGGAACCTCTCCCATCCCCATTGATGATGCAAAGATCATTGCCAGAGGCTCAGCAATCTCCTCCCTTGCCTCCCACAGTAGCCTGGGGCACATCTCGTTCAAACCCAGAGATTTATCCAACTTGATGCTTTCCAAAAATTCCAGCGCATCCTCTTTCTTAATGTCTATATGCTAAAGCTTTTCAGTCTGCTGTTAAGTAATCCCTATAATCGCCAAGATCCTTTTCCGTTGTGAATTCTGAAGCAAAGTATTCATTAAGTGCCTCTGCTATCGCCTCCGGTTCCATACACACTTTTCCACTGTCACACTTGATTGGTCCTATTCTCTCATGTCTTATTCTCTTGCTCTTCACATACTTGTGGAATGCCTCGGGGTTTTACTTAATCCTGCTCACCAAGGCCTTCTCATGGCCCCTTCTGGCTCTCCTAATTTCCTTCTTAAGCTCCTTCCTGCTAGCCTTATAATCTTCTAGATCTCTATCATTAACTAGTTTTGAATCTATCATAAGCTATTTTTTTCTTCTTGACTAGATATTCAACAGCCTTTATACACCACGGTTCCTGTACCCTACCATCCTTTCCATCTCATTGGAACGTACCCATGCAGAACTTCACGCAAATATCCCCTGAACATTTACCACACTTCTGCTGTATGTTCCTCTGAGAACATCTGTTCCCGATCTATGCTTCCAAATTCCTGCCTGATAGCTTCATATTTCCCTTTACTCCAATTAAATGTTTCTCTAACTTGTCTGTTCCTATCCCTCTCCAATGCTACAGTAAAGGAGATAGAATTGCGATCACTATCTCCAAAATACTTTCCCACTGAGAGACCTAACACCTGACCAGGTTCATTTTCCAATACCAGATCAAGTACAGCTTCTCCTCTTGTAGGTTTATCTACATATTGTGTCAGGAAACCTTCCTGAACACACCTAACAAACTCCACCCCATCTAAACCCCTTGCCCTAGGAAGATGCCAATCAATGTTTGGGAAATTAAAATCTCCCACCAAGACAACCCTGTTATTATTAAACCTTTTCAGAATCTGTCTCCCTATCTGCTCCTCGGTCAGGGTTACTATTGGATGGTGTATAAAAAACACCCAGTAGAGTTATTGACCCCCTCCTGTTACTAACTTCCACCAACAGAGACTCACTAGACAATCCCTCCATGACTTCCTCCTTTTCTGCAGCCGTGACACTATCTCTGATCAGCAGTGCCATGCCCCCACCTCTTTTGCCTCCCTCCCTGTCCTTTCTGAAACATCTTAACCCTGGCACTCGAAGTAACCATTCCTGCACCTGAGTCATCTAAGTCTCCGTAATGGCCACAACATCATAGCTCCAAGTACTGAGCGCATCCCTTCTTTATCACCTGCCTATCCTCCCTCTCGCACTGTCTACAATCTTTCCCTATTTGTGAGCCAACCACCTCTTCCTCCATCTCTTCAGTTCGGTTCCCACCCCCCAGCAATTCTAGTTTAAACTCTCCCCAGTAGCCTTAGCAAACCTCCCTGCCAGAATATTGGTCCCCCTCGGATTCAAGTGCAACCCGTCCTTTTTGTACAGGTCACACCTGCCCAAAAAGAGGTCCCAATGATCCAGAAATCTGAATCCCTGCCCCCTGCTCCAATGCCTCAGCCACACACTTATCCTCCACCTCACTCTATTCCTATACTCACTGTCACGTGGCACAGGCAGTAATCCCGAGATTACTACCTTTGAGGTCCTGCTTCTCAACTTCCTTCCTAACTCCCTGTAGTCTGTTTGCAGGACATCCTCCCTTTTCCTACCTATGTCGTTGGTACCAATATGTACCACAACCTCTGGCTGTTCTCCCTCCCACTGCAGGATATCATGGACATGATCAGAAACATCCCAGACCCTGGCACCTGGGAGGCAAACTACCATCCGCATTTCTTTCCTGCATCCAGAGTCACCTATCTGACCCCCTAACTATAGAGTCCCCTATTACTGCTTCCTTCTTCCTTTCCTTACTCTTCTGAGTCACAGGGCCAGGTTAACGGCCAAGTTTACAGACAATACGAAGACAGGAGGAGGGTCAAGTAGTATTGAGAAAGCAGACAGACTGGGAGAATGGGCAAAAAGGTGACAGGCCGAATATAGTGTAGGGAGGTGGATGGTCATGCAATTTGGCGGAAGGAATAAAGGTGTAGAAACAGGGAGAAAATTCAAAAATCAGAGGTAGAAAAGGATTAACTTGAATTGGCGGTAAGGAAGGCAAATGCAATGTTAGCATTCATTTTGAGAAGACCGGACGATAAGAATAAGGATGTGATGCTGTGGGGCTAATAAGGAATTGGTCAAACCTCCTCGGACTATTATGAGTTGGTTTGGCCCCTAATCTAAGAAGGTGACATGTTGGCACTGGAAAGGATTCTAAGAAGGTTCATCCAAATTATTCCAGGAATGAAAGGGTTAACATATGAGGAGCATTTGATGGCTCTGGACCTGTACTCGCTGGAGTTTAGAAGCACAAGGGTGGGTCACATTTAAACCAATCAAATATTGAAAGACCCAGTTAGAATGCATGTGGAGAGGATATTTCTGATAGTGGAGGAATTTAGGATCAGCCATGATCGAATAGTGGCGCAGACTCGATGGACCAAACAGCCTAATTCTGCTCCTATGTCTTATGGCCTTCCACACTATCCACATGAGGCATAGCCTCGAGAAGGCAACATCTGTCAAAGATCTCCAGTAGTTGGGCCATGCCATCTTCTCACAGCTACCACCTAGTAGGAGGTACAGGGGCCAGAAGTCCCACAGCACTAGGTTCAAAAACTTTTAATTCCTTCAACCATTCATTTCTTGAACCAACATGCACAACCATGGTCGCTACCTTAGTGTAGCAGCATTATGACTACTTTCACCACTTTGCATTTTTGTGTGTTCTATTTATGTTTTCTTGTAAAAATTGTGTGTAACTGAAGCTTAATTTATATTTTTTCTTGCACACATGCACTTGTGCAAATGACAATAAACTCGACTTTAACAAATCCTATTTGTCTTCAAGGGGTGAAGGCAGAGCACGCTCTGAGCAGCAGGGGTGGTGGTCCATATGGTGAAGGTGATCCCATCGCAGTCAAGCAGCACATAAGACAAGGTCAAAGAAGCAGACCCTTTAGCCCACTGAGCCAGACTGACTACGAAGCAACATTTACGCTCATCCTATCCTGACCAATTTTTAAATCACCCATCTTCTCACACACTCGAGGCAGTTTACAGAAACTCATTAACCTACCAACCAGCATGTCTTTGGGATGTGGGAACAAACGGGAACACCCGGAGGAAACCCTTGTGGTAACAGGGAGAAGGTCGGCAGAGATCCGGATTGAGTTCATGGTTCCAGGATTCTGACATAGTGATGTGGGAGATGATGACATCCTTTGACCTCTCGGAGATGGCCATAAAGGAGTTAAAAACAGACTGCAACCACAAGAAACTGAGGACTGTTGACGCAGCTCAGCACATCACGGAAACCAAATTCTCTCCATAGACCCTGTACGTCTCACTACCTTGATAAAGCAAGCAGTACCATCAAAGACCCCATCCACTCTGGGTACTTCCTCTTCTCCCCCTCACATTGGCAGAAGATACAAAAGACTGAGAGCACATACCACCAAATTCATGGACAACTTCTACCCCACTGTTATCAAACTCTTGAACTGTTCCCTAGTATGATAAGACGGACTCCTGACCTCACAATCTACCTCGTTATGGCTTTGCTCCTTATTGAGTAACACACACAAAATGCAGGAGGAGTTCAGGTCAGGCAGCACCTATGAAGAGGAATGTAGTGATTTAATGTGATTTAATTTCACCAAGCACAAATAAGAGCAACAGAAATATGGAAAATAAATTTCTTTACCAAAATGCCTCCATTCATCTGTAGTTATAGTTTGACAGTAAAATATTGCTTGAAACAGAATAATATGAAATTGAAAATATTAGTTGATTTAATGCTAAAAAGTGAAGCAGTTTCAGAGAAACAAGTGGAGGGATGGGAATACCCTGAAAGTCAGCAACTCAATGGGCCAAATAGCCTCCTTCTCAGCCAAGAGAAAACAAATGTTAATTGGGGAATTTTTGGCCATCTGTCCTTAGATTTTTTTGGGCCCTGCCCCAGATATTTATGTCTGTAGACCAAGAAATACAGTACATTCCAAAGTGCTTACAAATACCTATTCATAGCTGCAGTTCGTTTGTGACCCTCTCTTACAGATATATTCTTGTTTGGATAATTGTTCATCAAAGATGCATGTCAGGTGGCTGGAAGTAGAACTATGTGTCAAATTGTAGATCTGCTTCAGAAACACTGAGATGCCGCTCATCAAAATCTATGATCCCATTTACCCCTGAGGCAGAATTATTTCTATCTGTGGGGCTGGCAGAGTTAGCTATCTCTGTAACACTGGATGAATGACTCACTATTTTATCTTGATGCTTGAAACCTCGGGATTTATAACTTCCAAAGAATTACCTTGGCGACAGGCAAAGATTAGGATTCCAACATTTTCCTGGCCAACTCTCCACCTACATTTTCCATAGGCGTGACATGATCCAAAACTCTTTCCCACTTGCATCACTTCATTCAGCCAAGTTTACTGACAACCGACACCCTGATGCAGCCAGTTAAAAAGTATCATCCTTTCAAATACCTTAGAGACTCCAACTCCATCTTTGGAATTTCCCTCAGGAATATTCCTTTCTTTCTTAGGCAGATGGGAAGAGGATAATTTGCCCACCTGCAACTGCGAGAGTTCCAAAGCAACACACACAAAATGCTTGAGGAACTCCGCAGATTGGGAGGCAGCCATGGAAATAAATGAAAGGTTGATGTTTCAGACTGAGACCCTTCTTCAGGACTGGAAAGGATTGGGGAAGACGCCAGAATAAAAAGGTGGGGGAGGAGGGGAAGGAGGACAGCTATAAGGTGATAGGTGAAACTTGCTGGGTAGGAAAGATAAAGGGCTGGAGAGGAAGGAATCTGATAGGAGAGGAGAGTGGATCATAGGAGAAATAGAAAGAGAAGGGGACCTAGGAGGTGAGAGGAGGTAAGAAGCCAGAATGGAGAACTGAATAAGAGGGGAGGGGGGAATTTTTTTTGGAAGAAGGAGGAATCGATTTTCACATCATCAGATTGGAGGCTACCCAGACGGAATACAAGGTGTTGCTCCTCCACCCTGAGGGTGGCCTCATCATGGCACGAGAGGAGACCATGGACTCACATGTTGGAATGGGAATGATAATTGGAATTAAAATGTTTGGCCACTGGGAAGTTCCGCTTTTGGCGGACGGAGTGGAGGTGCTCGACGAAGCGGCCCCACAATTTACGATGGCTCTCACCAATGTAGAGCACGCCACATCGGGAGCACCAGAAGTTAAACTTCCCAGCACTGAGGCAGAAGATCAATCATGGGCTAGACGAATGAATTACGCTTAAAGGACCAAGATGGTCCATCCATATCCTAGTTCTTATGTTCTCAGAAAGAACAATGTTGACTAGGAAACTGTATACACCTTGCTAACTAATTTTTCCTCACAACAAATTTTATTCCACACTTTGCATTTACAATAGAAAGTTAATGTTCGGACTTTACTATCTACCTACAGACACATAAAGTTGAAGCTTCTACTCTCTTGTTCAAATAAGTCTTACATTGTACATAAGCAAAGGCAGAAATGTGTTGAAAGTTATCTACTATAAATAATGATTGCCCAAGGATTAATGCATTAAAAAGGGTGTGAGCAGTGTTTCCCAGATTATTAAGGCAAGCTTCTCATGGAGCGCAGTTGCAGAGCTAGAAAGGCTGCGATCTGACACCTCTAATGCTGACCATGGTTGCTATCCATGCAGACTCTGCATGCTCTGCCTGTGACCACGTGGGTTTCTTCCAGTTGCTCTGGTCTCCTAGCACATCCCAAAGATGTGCAGGTTGGTAGATGAAATGGCCACTGTAAATTGCCCCTAGTTAGGAATGGGACTGCTCTGCGAGTCAGGTCAAAATCTCATAAGGAGAAATAGAGGTCACTACCTACTAACCTCAAAGTGGAAGGCACTGTACAGAGCGAAAATAAAAATGTGTAGCTGGATAAACTGAAAGGGTCAGGCAGCATCTGTGGACGGAAATGAACAGTCAACATTTTGAGCCGAGATCATTCATCTGGACAGTCTAGACTTTCTTGAGCAATTATTTTCCCTGTAGGTTAATCCGCAGGTTCTTGTATCCCCGGGTATTGTATGGCTCCTTACTGACAACCTGGACTTTCCTTGAGAAGGTAAGTCCACTTGAAGAATAAAAAGGAAACACACCTCTCTGTAACTGAGAAACTAAAAAAACTCATCCACTAGGCTACCCCCTCCGTAAATAACATCTTCTTGCATGGTTTCCAAAAGAAAGTGTTAAAGAGAAGCTCAACTTCATTTCTAATTAGATGGTATTTTCCTGGCACTAGAGCTCCTTTACATGTTGTGGTATCATATGCACCCTGTATAGATGACTGTGTGATTTTGCCTCCCATTCTGGAGGTCACCCATCATTGCTATCAAAAACACCAGCCAGAGCAGATGTCATTATATTCAACTCCTGTCAAACAGTGCATGTTTAATGCTTCTATAAATAGGCCTGAAGTGCCAGCTCATCCAGAATGCAATCTTGTATGAGGTCATCCAAGAACAGACAGCATTAGAGGCATAGATAGAGTGGATAGCTGGAGACTTCTTTTTCCTCCAGGGCATAAATGGCTAATTCAAGAGGGTGTAACTTTTAAGTTGTTTGGAGGGGGGGAATGTCAGAGGAAGTTACATTTAACAGAGTGATAGGTGCATGGAACATGTTGCCAGGGGTAGTGGTAGAGACAAATACATTAGGGACATTTAAGGGGTTCTTAGATAGTTACATAGATGAAAGCAATAGGAAGGCTATGTGAGTTGGAAGGGTTAGACCTAGTTAGGTGGTCATTCATTAATTCTGTTATGGTTATTATTCTATAGATTTATTGAGTATGACCACAAGAAAATGAATCACAGGGTTGTATATGGTGACATATATGTACTTTTATAATAAATTTCCCTCAGACTTTGAGATTGACCTTGAAGTAGGCTACAGGGTTGGCACAACGTCATGGGCCAAAGGGCCTGTAATGTACTGTGTTCTGCGTCCTATGTTCTGTTTACCTCAGGAACGATTTCATGAGCCTGCTGCTGTGCTGCCAAGGCTATACATGGATGTTCTGCAGGGTCATCTTGCCCATGAGGAGGTGAAGCTTTTGGTTCATTCTCGGCTTGAGCAGCTACCAACGAGCATGAGTTCTGGAAAGTGGGCTGCAGTATTGTATCCATGGGAACGAGAGGAAAACTAAAGTAGTCTTCGGCCTCTATCCCAGATCTATCCTCGGACCTGATGCTGTCCTTTACAGGTTCACTTGTGCCGGCATCCTCTTTTATTTCTAAAGACTGCTGCACATTGTCACCTGTGTTTTTTTCCTGCACTTCTACACTGACACAAGGCATTGTAACATTCAGTTCACTCCCCGATATTTCCATACTCTGTAGTTCCTCACTTGTCTTCATTGAGTTAGTGGCATTTTCCAACTTCACATCCGCCAGATCTGGCACATCAGGGTATTCACTTGCAGGTATCTTCTGGCCAACGGTGTGATCCTGGAGGTGGGAGTCAGCTTCATTACTCTTCTCCAGAACTTGAGGTAAGTGTTGCTTCCCATGTACCCCTGGTCCCAAAATCGTTTCAAAGTACATATCCTTCATAGAGAAGTACAGGTCTCTGGCAGGAGCCTGGGGACTGGATTCTGCTGGCTCTTGATTTGTAAACTTTGTCAGTCCAGACTCTGCGTCTTTGGGTGGCTGACAACTTAAGTCTTTTTCTTGCCCGGTTTGCTCACTTTTTGGACTAGAAGGCTCCGCAGTGTGCTGCCTCTGTCCTAACGTCACTGATGATACCTGATCATCAATCTCCATATAATCCCCAGATACAAAGGACTGGGGACCCCTGTGTGGCTTGCTTCTCTTCAAAGTGTCTCGGAGGTAACGTGATAAAATGCCAGAGCTCTTGCTTTGATCGGTGCCGTTTCGCGTAGCTTCGTCACGTGTGCTCTGAGGGACGCTCTCCGCTCTTCTCAGTGAGAATTTAACCTCTTCTCCTGAAAGCTTCCTTTTTTTCTTCCTCGCTGCAAACTCCTTATCTACAGGTTTAGCCAAAATGAGCGGCTCCATTTCACGGATGCCGCTGTTGAATAAGATGTCATTTTCCAAGTCCTCCAGCGAATTCTTCCCGCCTTTAACTGCAACAAGATCAGTCCCTTGAGGACCAGTCACGTAGCCATTCTGAACCTCGGGTGATGAAGCGGTGGGCTTCTCCGTCTTGTCAATACTCCAAGCGGCCTCTACATTCCTGTGCAAAGCAGCATCTGCATCAGCGATGTGAACTTTCAGCCAATCCTCTTTGCTCTTCAAAGAGTCAAGAGAACCTGCCCTGGCCTCAGCCTGTGACTTCCGCTTCCTCTGGGCTCTCTCTGGACTCAGTGTCCTCTGGAGATTGCTGTCTCCAACGTTGGCCATATGGGCGATGTTCTCCTTATCCTTGATCCTGGTCTCCTCCAGCTCACGCCTTCTGGCATCTGCTTTCTGCTTAAGCCTGGCGAACCATCGCTGATGGATCTTATACTCATTCATGGTGCCGACCTCCAGAACACCAGAACAGGACACGATCCCTTTGCTGTTTCTAGCTGAAGCTTGGTAAATGGCTGCATCATCTTCTGTACATCTGTTGACACAAACATTGCTTGATTATAACCAATGCTATTGTAGCTGAAGCTAGTCAACCCAGTCAACAGGTATGCTATGTGCAAAATTCAGTCCTGTTGACAACATGGTTGAAAAGGTAAGATGCTCTCAGCTGTACGGTAAGGAAATCAGACTGAATAACCCAATGTAACTGGCACTAGCTGAAATATTGAAACTATCATTAAGTCTCCAACTTAAAACACTAAATTTTCTCAAATACTGTTCAGATATTAACTAAGAACAGAAAAGGCAGGGAGGCTGTCAGCAGGTCAGTCAGCATCTGAGGAGAAAGAAACAGTGGTTCATGTTTCACATTAAAGACCCTTCAGCAAAGGGTTTGAAAGGTCTCACATGCAAAACATTAACTTTGTTTCCCTTTCCACAGATGCTGCATTTTCCTTCAGATTTCCAGCATAGGCAGCTTTTTTAAAACAGTTCTTTGGATATAACCATTCACATCAAAAAACACTGGAGAAAGAGCTATATACTGGTGAACTAGAAAACGGTCACACCGGTAGATAGTGGTAGAGAAGGCACCCCTTGTCTTCATGAACAGAAGCACAGGATACTAGTGCAGAGGATTATGGTACAGCTTACAGGGCCTCTGCTGCTGAACTATCTGCCATTCCAGTCACTGTGCTGTTGGAAGGACATAACTACACTGGAGGGGCTACATAGCAGATTCACGAGCATGTTGCCTGGGATGGAGTGCTTCAGTAATGAAGAGTGACTGGGTAGGATAGGTTTGATTTCCTTGGAGTGGAGGTGGCTGAAGGAGGTCCTGGTAGGAGTGCACATTGCAAGCACGGTAGTGTTGCAGCAACAGGCAATCTACAGGAGGAATTCAGCAGCTCAAGATGCATCAGTGGAAAGGAATTGTCGATGTTTCAGGATGAAACCTTGCATCAGGTCATTGCATGAATTCTGATGCAAGGCTTTGACCCAAAATATTAACAATTCTTTCTCTCCCACAGTTGCTGCTCGACCCGCTGAGATCCCCCAGATCATCTGCTACTCCAGATCACAGCATCAGCAATCTCCTGTGCATCCACAAATTATGAATCATACGTCCTCCATCAATGGCACTGTGACTTCTAAAAAGAACAATGATTTTTTTTTTAATTTTGTTTTGAGCCAGAGGATGGTATTATATCCACCTTCTACTGTTACAACATAATATACATTCTTTGTGCAGTAAGTAGGTGCGGTATGCCTGGTGATTAATCACAATCCTCGAGGTGACACCACCACATTTTGGGTTTCAGCAGGAGCTCCCAACCTTTATTATGGCATGGACCCCTACCATTAACCAAGGGATCTATGCATCCCAGGTTGGATTAGAGGAATTCTAAAAATCAGAGAACTGCAGATGCTGGAAACATGAAATAAAATTAGAAAAACACTCAGCAGATCAAGCAGCATCTGGAAAGAGAAGGGGGGGGGTAGCATTTCAAATCAAAGATCCTTCATCTTCTATCTGTAATGACAAATGATCTTGGACTTGAACCATTAACTCTGCTTCTCTCTCTCTCTGCAGTATCTGACAGCTGGACTCTTCCAGCATTTCCCAATGTTTTAGAAGAAATCTGGCCCATTTCCTAGCACTGCCCTTGGGGCTATGATTACCAGATGAGTACTAATGAAATTATAAAATCTGGAGAAATATTCCTCCCCAAAAGACTGTGATAAAGGAGAACTTGCGAACAAAAGGAGAAGTTGTGGAGAATAGATAAGAAACACTTAGAGAATGTTACAGAATAAACATCAGAATAAAAGCCTGCAATACTGAGGTGAAATGAGCCAGAGTGGAAGGAAGTGAGGTGGTAAAGAATAGCAGAACCAAAAAAAGCGGTTCTACATTATTATGCAATTCCACATCAGTGTTCTGTTACCACTTTAAGGATTTTGGGGCCCTCCCCAACTTACTTATACAGCTGAAGTGAGTGCTTCTTTCCATAGTGGAATATTTGATATTTGGGAAGGCCGCAGTATCGGTCCATCTCCTTGTCATCTTTGTACCATGTGATCTCTGGGGCAGGGTGGCCTAGGATAGAAAAGATTCTGGTCAGATAGTGTTGTTTGCATTCAAAAAGGTAAGATTTACCTCAACCTGGATACATGACTCAACACAGTTAGTCAAAAGCACAAAGGTTTCAGGACAGATTGGTATTTGAATTGGTTGATTTCTGAGGTAAAGTGAAAAGTTTGTCTTCCTTACTGTTCATACAGATCAAATTATTACACAGTGCACTGAGGCAGAACAATAACAAGACAGAATAAAGAATCCTATCTGTCAGTATTAACCTGAAGGACATACTGCATATTGACTCAGTGACAATTGAGGTTCTACTCCAGCAGCACTACAGGGGATTCATAACGGCCAATTAACCTATCAAGCCACATGCCTCATTCAGGGTCCTCATGTGTCCTCATTGGCGAGTCTTGGGCTGATACCAAACATCGAAGCCTCAAGGTTGACTGTAAGTGCTGAAATGCGGAAGTCGAGGCCTGGTGGTCGGAGATCCGAGTCTGCGAATCTCTGCAAGTCCACTGGGAAGTCAAAGGCCCACTGTCTGCCTCAGTGGAGCTGAAGGCCGAAGACAGCCTGTCCTGGGGGTAGGAGAACTGTGCATGTGCTTTAGGGAGGGAAGGGCCTGGTTTTGCTACTGCCTGTTTTGTGTTGTTCTGCCAAGCATTGTGGGTATGCTAGGTTGGTGCCAGGGTGTGTGGCGACACTCGTGGGCTGTCCCAACCCAGCATATCCTAATGCAAGTTAGTTGCTAACGCAAATGATGGATTTTACTGCAAGTTTCGACATACACGTGATAAATAAATCTGAATCTTTGGCAAGTGAGTGGAAAAGGGAACATCCAGAAGACCCCAACCCTAACCCGATGATGGGGAAAACACGGAAATTAACTCAGAGAGTGCCAGAGGTGAAGATTGAATCTGTGTGTCTGAAGTCACCAACTCTAACAGCTGTACCACTGCGCCAACTCATTCCCTGCATCGGCATTGTGGCCACAATACTCTAACAGCACAGGTGGCTTGGAAAGTCCTTAAAACTATAAGTGGATGCACTAGGAGCAAGATAAAGGCACTAGGAGCAAAGAACTGCCAGGCTCTTCATATGGATCAAAGTGCTGTGCTGCATCCTGCTGTGAATCAGGATTCCTCTGAGGCTGCCTTCCAACGCTAGCTGATGACGGGCCAACAACTCGGGCAGAGATGAAAGCTGGCTTAGAAGTGCCAACTGCGTCACCCAGCCCCAAATTGTCCCTGGTCAGCTTTGAGCTGAAAGTTTGAGCTCCAAACCAAGGCCTGTTCAGAAGTAGGAAAGGTCAGTATCAGAATCAGGTTTATTATCACCGGCATGTGACATGAAATTTGTTAACTTAGCAGCAGCAGTTCAATGCAATACATAATAGTGAAGAGAAGAAATAATAAAATAAAAATAATAAGTAAATCAATTACAGTATACGTATATTGCATACATTTTAAAACGTGCAAAAACAGAAATATTGTATATTTAAAAAAAGTGAGGTAGTGTCCAAAGATTCATTGTCTATTTTGGAATCAGATGGCAGAGGGGAAGAAGCTGTTCCTGAATCGCTGAGTGTGTGCCTTCAGGCTTCTGTACCTCCAACCTGATGGTAACAGTGAGAAAAGGGCATGCCCTGGGTGCTGGAGGTCCTTAATAATAGACACTGCCTTTCTGATACATCGCTTCCTGAAGATGTCCTGGGCTTTTTGTAGGCTAGTACCCAAGATGGAGCTGACTAGACTTACAACCCTCTGCAGCTTCTTTCGGTCCTGTGCAGTAGCCTCTCCATACCAGACAGTGATGCAGCCTGTCAGAATGCTCTCCACAGCACAACTATAGAAGTTTTTGAGTGTATTTGTTGACATGCCAAATCTCTTCAAACTCCTAATGAAGTATAGCCACTGTCTTGCTTTCTTTATAACTACATTGATATGTTGGGATCAGGTTAGATCCTCAGAGATCTTGACACCCAGGGACTTGAAAGTGCTCACTCTCTCCACTTCTGATCCCTCTATGAGGATTGGTATGTGTTCCTTCATCTTACCCTTCCTGAAGTCCACAATCAGCTCTTTCGTCTTACTGACGTTGAGTGCCAGGTTGTTGCTGTGGCACCATTCCACTAGTTGGCATAGTTGTCTATGTTACCTATGTTATCTAATTACAAGGTCTAGGTAGAAGGATGTTAGGGTGAGAGAAATCAAGTTAAAAGACACAACTCTTGCACAATGGAATGCACAGACTCCTGCTGTATTGCATGGAGATAAAGGCAGGAAATGTACGGCTAAAGCTAATGATCATATCTGGGGTTCCCAACCAGGGGTCCACAGACTCCCTGCTTAACAGTATTGGTCCATAAGGAAGGTTGGGAACCCCTGCTCTACTCTCACTTTCACTGTTTGGAATGGTGACTGATGACTTCTTCACATTCACATGGTCCTAAGGTCAGAGCAATATGAGGTCCAGTATCTAAGGAAGTATGTAGTGGTTCTGAGGAGATTCACAAGAATGACACCAGGAATGAAAGGCTTAATGCATGAAGAGCGTATGAAGTCTCTGGACCTGTACTTGATGCTGATCAGAAGAATGAGGGGGGATTTCACTGAAACATATCTTATACTGAAAGTCTTAGATAGAGGGGACATGGAGAGGATGTCTTCATTAGCAGGTGAGTCTTGGAACCAAGGGCACAGCCGAAGAATGAAGGGACATCCCTTTAAAACTGAGATGAGGAGGAATTTCTTCAGCCACAGGCGGTGAATCTGTGGAATTTGTTGCCACAGAGAGCTGTGAAGACCAAGTCAAGGCAAGGATTAACAGGCTCTTGATAAGTAGAGAGGTAAAGGATTATAGGGGAAGGTGGGGTCAATACTGAAGAATGAAGCCCAAAGATTGAAAACCAAAATTAGAGAGTGCGGAAGTTGAGGCCCACTAGATCCGCACATCTACAGGTCCACTGGCGAAGTCAGAGGCCCAGTGTCTGGGACGCCATGATTCCACTGGGGTGGGAGGCTTGACTGTGCCTGCGAGTGAGTGGGTGGGAGGGAGGAGAGGAGTTTGTTTTCCTGTTGTTGCTGCTTGTGTTTTTTTGCTCTATAGTACGAACATACAATTTTGGTGCTAGAATGTGTGGCGACACCTGCAGGCTGCTCCCAGCACATCCATAGGTTGTGTTGGGTATTAATGCAAACAACACATTTCAAAGTAAGTCTCAATGCGTGAACGTGTGGTACATAAATTAATCTGAAGGCAGGAGAATGAAGTTGGGAAAGAAATCAAACATGACGGAATGATGGGGCAGACTTGTTGGGCTGAACACCTTACTTCTTCTTCCATACCTTGCGCTCTGTGGTCTGACAGACTGTGTGACCTGAGCTCCCTACACAACTTTGACAACAACCAGATTCAAAGCACTTCAGCGTGCAAAATGTCCATGTGATCTTATCTCACATGTCTCTGCATGCTTCTTCCTTGTGCAAGTCATGAGGTAGGAGACGAAAATAAATTTCAATCGAAGTGTAACGTCATTTTTATTATTGTATAGCGTGCAAGCTGAGAATGGAAACATTACACAGTCCCAAAAGATAGCCAGCTGTTTAGCAGAGTTGGCTCTTTGCTCTGATTGATTTTTTTTTGTTTGTTTTCATTACTGTTGTTGCACTTTAGGGATTATAGTCCATTTTCTTTTCCATTCCAGAACTTGATTGCATTCTGCATTAAAACATGACCATGCACAGAATAACGTCTTTACATGCGACAGAATTACTGTAGATTCAAATTGCACTGTTAGTTACATTATCCTACCAGTATAAACTCAGTGGTGACTTTATTAAGTACCCCTGAACACCTGCTCAAATATATAATCAGCCAATCTCGTGGCAGCAACTAAATGCATAAAAGAACGCAGACATGGTCAAGAGGTTCAGTTGTTACTGAGGCCAAACATCAGAATGTGAACGAAATGTGGCCTAAAATGACTTGGACCATGGAATGATTATTGGTGCCAGATGAGGTGGTTTGAGTATCTCAGAAAGTGCTAATTTCCTGGAATTTTCACACCCAAGTCTTTAGAACTTACAAAGAAAAACAAAAACATATTCAGTGAGTGGCAATTCTGTGGGCAAAAAATGCCTTATTAACCAGAGAGCGTCTGAGGAGAATGGCCAGACTAGTTCAAGCTGACAGAAAGGTGACAGTATATCAAATAACCACACATTACTTTTGATTATCTATTGGTAGGGCACCATGGTAACGTACCGTTAGCATAATGCTGTAGCGGCTCATGCCAAGTTCAGAGTTCAGTCCCAATGTTCTCTGTAAGGAGTTTGTATGTCCTCCCATGAAATGCGCGAGTCTCCTCTGAGTGCTCTGGTTTCCTCCCACAGTTCAAAAATGTCCCAATTAGTAGGTTAATTCACTGGTTCCCAATCTCCGGGTCGTGTAGCATGCAGAGGTGCAGCGGTAGCCGGAAGCACCCAGCAGATCTTTAAGAAAAAAGCCGAAATAAACAAGCTAATTAATTAGGTGCCGCCCGGCACATAAACGTCGGCCCAGATCAGAGGTGATTGCCGATTTCACTTTCTCTACACGATGTTCACTCCTCTTTCCAGGGCGCTGGAGCCTTTAGCTGTTCCATTGTTTGGTCAATTTAAATGCCAGCCCAGTTAGGCTGAAAAGACGGGGCTGTCAGGATCGAGGTGACATGTTGAATCTACACAAACTTCTAATAAAGTCTTGGCGTTGCCGTGCTTTCTTTGTAATGACAGTTACGTGCTGGTCCCAGGACAGATCCTCTGACACTTTTCAGAGAAACGTCGATCCTTAATGCTGAAGAATTTAAAGTTATTGACCCTCTCCACCTCAGTTCCTTTAATGAAGACTGGCTTCTGGGCAGCACCTAATTAATTCGCTTGTTTATTTTGGCTTTTTTCTTAAAGATGTGCTGGGTGTGCTTCAACTACTGCTGCACCCCTGCATGCTTCGCAGCCCGGTATCAGTCTGCGGCCCGGAGGTTGGGGACCACTGGGTTACTTGGTCAATGTTTATTGACCCATGATTAGTCTAGGGTTAAATAAGGGGTTGTTGGGCAGCACGGCTCAAAGAGCCAGAAGGGCCTATTCCACGCTTTATCTCTAAAGTAAAACAAAAAATAATCAATTACAGCAGTCATGTGCGGAAGAGCATCTCTGAATGTACAACACGTCAAACCCTGAAGTGGATGGGCTACAGCAGCAGAAGACCATGAACATACAGTCAGTGGCCATTTTATTAGGCATAGAAAGAACCTAATAAAGTGGACACTGAGTATCTTCTTAAGAGAGTCATCTTATTTTCCAGGTTAGGGCACTCAGAGTTATGGCCCCCACGCCCCCAAAAGAACGGCAATGTTGCTCTGACATGCCCCTACGATGGAAACATTTCCACTGTGTGCAGCAAGCTGGCTCCTTCAGACCAGGCCTCACAGAGACCTGGGGCAACTCACACCACGCAGACCTGTGTGAGAGTAAGAGTCTATCATCACAGAACCGTGTCCCATCTCTCCACGCGAGCTGTCGTCCTTCATCACCACAGAAACCCTTACAGCCACTGTACAGAGGCTGCCATGGAGGTCGTCCATTCAAAGCCTTCAAACGCCCTCGCGGCAAGCAGAGTCAGGATGCAGCAGCGGCAACCGCTGATGACAGAAACCGTGTAACTGATGCTTCACCTAAGGATTTAAAGTGAAGCAGCCCTTACCACCTGTTCAACTGATATTTTTCCTGCCAATTTCCCATTTTTGTTTAGCATCACCTGACTGACAACCAGCACTACACAGAGCACCCGCACGCACACATCTTTTGCTACTTGCGCACAAAGGAATTTAAACTGTGCACTAAAGGTTGTCACCCTGTACCTCGTTAGCATGTTAAGTATATTTCACGAGTGTACACAATCACATTTCCTTTTCCAGAAAATCCTTCATTAACTGCTGCAGGCCTGCTACATGTTTTCTTAGAGCACTGATGAGCAAGAGCGAAAATGATCGAACTCAGAGGAGATCAAAGTTCTTACTGACAGTGGTTTGCTAGCAGTTAAAATGAATATGTCTATATATAAAATTCAGTGCGCACATGTTATTGTCACTGGGCAAAAAACTGCACAGCACAAGACTTTTGCGCATATTGCTCATAACAAATTATAGGGAACACTGTACGCAGTATAGTTAATTCAGAAATTAGCGAACATATTTAAACCAAAATTCAGTCACCTCTTTCACATCCCCTTCCTGTTGGTTCTGCCACATTCTCAGACTGCTAATCTTCAGGAGCTCTTTCAGGTATTCCAGAATTGGCACTTCAGCATTTCTTAACATTATTTCAGACTGCACTACAATCTTTACACCATTCTTTTGCTTTGTTTATTGCTGTGTTTATTGTTGCATTTTCTGTTTACCATTTACACTGTTTACTCTGTGAGATTGTAAGGGGAAAGTTAATTGTGATTCCTCCTTGGTATATGCCAAAATAAAATGGAAGCCTGTAAGACAAAGCGTTGTTAGCTTGGAGTGGGATTGCTTTGGAAAGAACAAGGAGACCAGACCACAGCAATGTTTTGAGAAAGTTAAGGGAGTACAAGTCCATAGTGAAAAACATGTTTTTCATGGGAAGGCAAGGTCATTGTGTGGGTGCACTTACCAAATGCACGGAAAAGTACCAGTGTGAGGGGTTTTGGAGGGTGTTAAAAAAGGGCCGCCACCTTTTGTGCAGTGGGGAAGAGAGTTTTGTCTTAGGTTGGACCACAGCTAGTGCTGAGATACATCGAAAGAGTCAGAATACATCACGTCAGATCTAGACTTAAGAGGGAAAGAGAAAACACAGAGTACATCTGAGATTGTCGGATCTGTGGCCCCTTCAGATCAGCTTGCTTAGTGAACGATAAGTATGATTTTGATTTCTGTACCCCTACAGCTGCAGAAGTTTATTTATTTTCTTTCTGTTTTGTATTTGTGCTAGTTCTAATGAAGTGTTTTCTTGTGGCCTTGAACACGTGCGCCATCTCCCTTGTTTGCAAATACATATGTTGATAACCTGAGCTGAACCAGGAAAGAACACGTAATGAATTTTAAGATAATTTTTCATTTTCAGAACTTCACATCAGCAATGAATTTCATAGTTTATACGTGACAATAAACTAAACTGAAATTCTAAGCTGGATCGAGATTTCCTTCTGCTACTGCATAGAAATAATCCAAAAGGGAGATTACGTAAAGAGAGAAACAAGAGCAGGAGGAGGCCACACTGTAGTACAACCAGGGCCGGATTTAGTGGGGCCAGGGCCCCTGGGCCGGAGGCCCTAATGGGCCCCTGCCGACACCATTAAATGCTGCTGTACCAAGCAAAAACAGGGAAGAGCAAGAGCAAAGGTCGTACTGGTCTAAATATCAAAGCTGTGGACCAAGACATTGGTTTAGTACTGTAGGCTATAAGCCTATAAGCTTACAGGCCTTAAGAGGGAGGACAGAAAGTAATGCAGATTCTTAGTTTGAAGGACAGCATCTAAAGCACTCAAAAATTGACCTAAGCTTAGTTGGCTTAGTAAAGCTATGAGGGAGACAAAGTATGATGTAACCAATCTTAAATCTTTATTTAGCTATTGCTGCACATACCATAGGCCTTATTTCTCAAACAATGCCAAAGCATTTTTATCCGGGTATTTTTCTCAACCGTGTGTTCTGAGAAAGTAAAATGGAAATGAGAGACAAAAAGGCTGAGAGAGATGGCACTATGGCAAACTAGGAAACTTGACAATACTCCAACAATCTTTTTGAAAAATGAGATCTAGCACATACTAACCTATTGCTGTACTGTGTGGCTTGCAGAGTAAAGACCACTTATTACTTACTAAGTTTGTAAACAGTCAACTATTAGCTTATTGCCACAAAAACAGGAACAGCACTGACACACAAGCCTAGATATTTACAAAGTCAGATACTTGTTTTTCAAAATTAAAGCCTAGTTCTTCTGGATTTCTTCACAGCAAGGTCCTTGATCAGATCACTGAAATCCAGTTTCTGAACAAGATCACTTTCAAGTGATATCAGAGTAAGATGACTCAGCCTGTCCTGAGCCTATGTAGTTGCCGTTATCATGCCTGCCAAATATGTCACTGGAGCCTCGGATAGCCAGCCCCTCTCGACCAAAAACTTCACAACCAGAAACACTCTTCTCGATATGTCGGTCCAGTAGACACACTGTTTTTGCAGTTCTGTATCTATTCTTCCTCTGTCAGACACTAATGTAACGTAGGTCAGTATTGTTTTCCTGTGGTGTTCGCTATTTTCATGCTCTCCTATGCGCTCAGCGGCATGTTTCCAGTCGCTAAAGCCAGTTTCGAAGATGGACTGACAGTTACCATCACTGAGGATGCAGCAAAACAAAACACACAGCCCGTGGAAGGGGAGTATAAGAGCCATCACCTTGATATGTACTCACCGTTTACCAGCTTGCGTTTGAAGTGAAATTTGGAGAAAAATCATCTCTGCTGTTTGTATACTCCTTCCAAAGCTTTGATATCCACATCCTTATTCTGGCAGGACTCTGGCCCTTTCTTAGCCCGGTAAGCCCGCTAGCGCTAGCCACTGAACAAGTCTCCGTTTGTCCACCGGTCTCAGACTGTGACAAGAGCGATGGTACTGCTGCATCATCGAGAACAGGTTTAAAAAATTCTGTCAATTTCAATGTCTTTTTTAAAGCTTCTTTCTCATGGTCCTCTTTTTCTTTTCTGTGCTCCACTCTCGTATTTTTTTTGTCCGCCATGATGATAGCTACCTATTTTGGGCCCCTCTGCAGCTCGGGCCCCTGGGCTGCAGCCCAGCCTAGCCCTGCCTAAAGTCGGGCCTTGAGTACAACCCGCTCCACCATTCATCAAGATACGTTGTGAGGCTTGCGTCTCACAAACTTGCTTTTGGTTCATTTTTCACCACAGGACGCACCCCAAATCCCAACCATCCATATTATTTCTGTATGTTCACAGGAACTGTGAGCCCTTCTGCTCTCCGTCTCAATTTTCATCAGCTGCCAATTTACCATAGATATCAAGTTAAGTGGAAGTGGAGCCTGCTGTATTTAAGACTCAGTAGTTATACCAATGGAGGACTTCATTTGGGCCCTTCTGATTCTCCCTCTGCTGATCCTTCCTCACCATTTGCCTTCAATTAAAATCACAGGTCCCATTTCCACAACGCCGCAGACAAGGCAGCAGCCTGTAACTAGGCCCAGGTCAGCAGCCCAGTGGGATAGCCTGCAATTCGATATCTCTCACATGTTCTGTCTTGCCTTAAGCGCAGGCCAGAGTACTAGATGGTTAGAATAGCTTTAACAACATAAAAATGGATCATGTGACAGAAACAGTAAATCTGGACACCAACTGAGCATATTGGAGAAATAATAAACCCTGGACAAGTCCCTTGCAACATCGGCTGCATGGTTTTCCTCAAATCAGCACCTACATTTGGTTCTGTCCTTCTCCCTAGCAACATGGCTAATTTCTGTGCAGAAATGTGGAATCATTTTAGACGCTTTAGCTCTCGGCAACAAGCACCTCAAGCTCAGTCTGAAGGGGGTGGGGGAAATCTGAAGATTAAGACCTTAAATTATCCCCAGCAGTCTTAACCCGCAGCTTCACTTCCAGAGATGCTTCTCCAAGAGAGACTTGCCATTGGAACGGGGATCATGTCAAATCACGGGGCTGGATAGTGACTGCCCGGACTCAGGGGGGAGAGGGAGGGGGGGAGAGGAGGGGGGGAGAGGAGGGAGGGAGAGGGGGGGAGGGGGGGAGAGAGGGGAGAGAGAGAGAGAGAGAGAGAGAGAGAGAGAGAGAGAAAGAGAGAGAGAGAGAGAGAGAAAGAGAGAGAGAGAGAGGAGAGAGAGACAGAGACAGAGAGAGAGATTGATTGATTGATTTTACACCTCAGCATCCTGAGGTTACTGATACATCAGAAAAAAATCCTTACCAGATCCCCCCATAGTCAGGCAACCCTAAACTCGGTTAGAGATGGAAGATAGATGGTACGACTTGAAGTAATCCTGCATCACTGAGCTTCTCATAATCAAGATCTTCTATACAGTTCCAGGCTGTGGACTCAGTGTAAATGAGCACTCAGATATTGCCAGGTCTTTGGCCTGTGCTGATGACACAATGAGTGTTCCCAGCATTCCTTTTGCTTTTATTACAAATGAGACCGTAAGACCATGTGACATAGGAGTAGAATTAGGCCATTTGACCCATTGGGTCTGCTCTGCCACTCAACCATGGCTGATCCTTTTTTCCCTCCCATAAGATCATCTCCCTCCCTCTACACCCTCCCTTCCCTTTGTCGGTTGGGATGTTGAGTATAACGATCAGGAAGTCACACTACAGCTGAATAAAAGCATTGCTTCAGCCACATGACATGCAGTTCTGATTGCCCCGTTACAGCAAGGATGTGGAGGGATTGCAGAAGATGGTCAGCTGGATTACAAACTATTAGCTACAAGAAGAGGTTGGTCGAACTTGCATTATCTTCTCTGAAGTGTCGGGGGCTGAGGGGAGACCTGATAGAAGTTTATACAGTTATGAGGGGCATGGGCAGGGAAGATGGCCAGTGTCTTTTTTTCACAGGGTAGAAATATGAAATACTAGAGAGCATAGTTTTAAGGCAGGGGTTCCTCCACAGATCCCTTGCTTCATGGCGTTGGTCCATGACATAAAAAATGTTTGGGAACCCCTGCTTTAAGGGGGGGGATGAGAACTGTTTAAAGGAGATTTTCAAGACTTTTTTCTTTGCACAGTGAGAGGCAAATGTCTGGAACGGACTGTTGGGAGAAGTGGAGCAAACAGATATGGAGAGTCAGTAAAGAGCCTTTTAGACAGGCAGGGAATGAAGGAATACTTACCATGTACGGGCAGGTGGGAGCAGCTTAAGTTGGTCAACACCGACATAGGTGCACTGAATGACCTGTCCCTGCACTGCATTCTCAATGCTCTTTACTCTCCCATATCCACAACACCTATCCCTACCCTGCAACTTTACCGACTTTCAACAGGGACTACTTGCAATTAAGATCGAGTAACATTTTTGAAAATGATAGGGAGCTTCCAAGCAGGATGCGTGATCTCGAATATTAATCTCAGCCTCTGGGCAGGAGCTCAGCCTGGCTGCTTATAAGTTCCTGATGGTTCCCACGGTAAATACATATAACAATAAAATCTCTGAGCTTGTTTTGTATCAGCTGATCTTTTGTTTGCAAAAGGCTGCTAACAGCAGTGGGAATACTCAAAAACTCCCAAACTAGCTGCAAGTTACAATTCAGTATCAATGAAATGTGTGCAAAGCAAAGCAGAAGATTTATTTTCATATTTAGAAGTCCAGTGAAATTTTACCTACTTCTTAAAGCCAAATTATTTGTTGACCTTAAATGCATACCCTCAGGATTTGAGCTTGCTTTAATAATAGTGAAACAAGAAACAAAGCCTGGATTTCCCAGTATATAGTATTACTCCAGCCTGGTGTCCCCCGAGGATTCAATCTTGCATTGTCTTGTTAAGCATTGCACTCAAGACCAACATCAAGACCCCTGTTGGGTCTCCAATATTATAGGTGCATAATGGTTTGCCTCCAAGAGAACCACAACCTTGTCTGGGTTTGGAGGCTTGCATGACTCAATGACCCTGAGAGCTACATTGGCTGGAGTCAGGGCTTTGTGCTTTGGCTCTTGGTAGGGTCATCCATGCCAAACAGGTTGGAGGACAGACTAAAAGTGGTCCACACCAGTCCTCCGGGTCTCAGCACTTACAACCCTTACTGATAGAACAAAATTGTTATGGAAACAGCGGTGAAGAATCCCTCTACATCGGAGTGCGACCGTATTCCTGAATCTCCACGGAGCACTTGCAAGACTGACAGTAGTGAAAACCAAGAGGAAGCTACTGACACAAAGAAAGAAGCCCTGAACACCACCAGAGATAGAGGACCTTCATTGCTGCCCTAAACACCAGCGGTGTAGAAGGCAATAAGACGAAGAAGATAATGGTTTGGATGCAGTAAACATACAGGCCACCTGGGTTAAGAACACCCGACTTACTTGCACCCCCTACATATGAACAAACTCCCAGAATATTATTAAGTTCTAAAGTCCAACATCGATACTTACGTTCATTCCTAGTTTGCAGAACTAGTTTGCTCTCTTTCTCCACTTTTAGAAATTGTTCTTTCTTATCAGTCTCAATGTACTTTTGATTCTATTTATGACAATACAATGGAGGTCTGGTGACCATATTGAGTGATTTTTGTGTAATTTCTGACCAAAATCAAGTTGGAGACATCTATAAAAACAGAACTCATTTGTTACCAGAAGGAGGCTTGTTTATCAGCAAGAAGACCAACAAAGGCATCAAATCCCCATAAGAGGAACAGTTAAGTTCCCATACCTGTAACGATGCAGGTAAACTTGACATCAGAATTTTCAGACACTGAATGGGATTTCAGTGCGGTTTCAAAACCCGGCTGGGTCTCTTCAGTGATCTGAGCGATAATAGTACAAAATGTTTGCCTGAAAAAGAATAAATGACACGTTCAAGTTATTTGTTACAAACATCAGGATAAAAATTTCACCAAGCCCAATTCTGAGTAGTGCATGCAGTGAACCAGGAATAGCTGAGTATAACCAATTTTGATTCTACATGTCTAAGAAATAATTAATTTTAGCACTACCAGTCCTCAAGAGATCCACATGTTGCAAGATTAAAAGTCGTGCACCGGTTACACCGCGTACATTCGCAACCCTCACGGTTCACAAGTTGGAGATGCAGCCTGTGGCGTTCCCATCCAGCGGAAGGTGCTTGCAGCCCTACCTCCCCCAATACATGGCAAACCCCTCCCACTGGTCTCCCAAACACTTGTTCGTATTATTGGATCTCAGCCCGAAGGTTCTTCGGAAATCAAGAACGAGGTATAAAACTTGCTGCTTTGAATTGTTCTGACTGTGTTACAAGGGCAAAGAGAAGAACAGAGAGAGAGAAAAGGTAATGGAAAGAAAATCTAAAAATAATGCGGTCTTCTCATACCAGACTACTGATAACAGGAAATTCCATTGATAACATTAACCAATCAGAAAGCCAGATTCAGGTAATATGACACTGACACTGAAACCAAGAAGACACCAGAAAAATACTAAGGCAAATGCAGGCCACTACTAAGAAAATTTACTGAACAACCACATTGATAAAGGTGATCCTATAAAAATACAAGGAAGCATAAGAAAGTTAAACAATGAGAAAAGTAACATTCTACGCCCCAATCCAACAGTACATAATGTATAATCTGTATATACAGTAAGTCATGTATTTGTAAGCTGGGGAGGACATGTTAGTCATGTTATGAAAAAAAGATTAAATCTAGTCATAAAGATATTGATTTATCTCCCATTGTAGGTGGAATCCAGAGCAGATAAGTGTTATGTTTTGTAACTCCAGAAACTAACTGAAAGAAAAACACGAGAACCAGGATACTTGTCTACTTAGTTTCCCTGTCCTTTTGTTTAGTGAGGCTCTCACATATGACGTGCCGGCGTGATAACGTATGCCATTGACATACTTCATACATATAACCCATAATGAATTATTTAAACAAAGAATGCCTAATCGAACAATGTATTTACAATATTACTCAAATATTACTGAAATATTAAATACACTACAATAACCTCATTGTAAATTACAGCAATTCAGAAGCAGTCCACAGGTTGCAGTCTAACCAGGCAGCACAGTTACACAGTAATTACACTGTGCTACCCTCCGTCTCCTGGTTCGATCCTGATGCAGGCTGCAGTCTATATGGAGTCGCACGTTCTTCCTATAATTGCAAGAATTTTCTTCCAAGTGTTCCAATATGCTCCAACATTCCAAAGAAGTGCTAGCGACTAAGTTACTCATTGGCGTAGGTCAGGGGCAAACTGAGAAATCAAAGAGGAGATGATGGACACGTATAACAGACAAATTCTACAGAACTGTCCTGCTGGGAACCTCCATGGACTCAACAGGCTGAATGGCCTCCTGGTGAGGTAATAAATAACAGAATGCAAACAGATTCATATCAACGTAAAATGAGTTGATGGAAATAATCACTTCAATTAAAGCAATAGCAAACAGATTAACAGATACTGGGGACCCAGCTCGTGGCTGTCATCTTGCCGGCAGGTTAAAACTGATTCTGTGCAGAGCAATAATACCTGAGTATGCTAAAAACTGTACTGTAATCGAAAACAAAACTCGAACCATAAAAAAAATTACAGATGGGGTATTAAAATGAGCAGCGCATATGTGTGACGTTCCTTGCTATATTAGGATGCAACACTATTTTCACTGGGTGGAGGTACACCGCTACCGAAGGAGATGTAAGATGCTCCTGCCCTCCACCAGCCTGCAGGTTACCTTTGGGCAAGGTGTAGCACCTGCTTAGCACCCTCGGTCAGGGTCACCTTGAAGCCATGGGAGCAGGTGGTGGATGGTCGTATGAGCAGATGCTGCAGATCTCAAGCCCTGGTTATGCGACCACTGACTCCAGGCAGACAATCCCTGAAGAGTACTAATAATGGCTGGGGTCACCAGTCTTGTAAAGACACTGCCCAAGAGAAGGCAATGGCAAACCACTTCTGTAGAAAAATTTGCCAGGAGTAATAAATACATCCGCTCCTGATCACCACACAGTGACTGAAAGGACAAAATCCCATCTTCATACGAGGGTAGCGACAATCACTCCACTTGGGATAGAACAGGGCTGGAGCTTAAAACTGGGCATCTACGGAGACTTCTGCACCAATAGCAGCATCAGGAATGTCCACCACCACAAACTCCAACCTTGATAGCCCGGCATTTCCCTCACTCTGCCATTATTTTCAACTCAATTCAAAGTTGGAACAAGACTTGATGCTGCTACAACAGCCATAGACAAGAGGTGTGAAATACAGCAACCAACAGCTCAAAGCTCTGCAGCCCCAACATATCTAGTTATAAATGGCAGTGGATAGTTAAACAGGTGATGAAAGGATGACTGCAGCACAAATGTTAAAGACAAAGTTGAAGCACTTACAATAGGCTGACATAGCCATGATAGACGACCTTAAGGCACAGGAGCAGAATTAGGCCATTCGGTCCATCAAGTCTGCTCCACCATTTCATCATGGCTGATCCATTTCCCTCTCAACCCCAATCTCCTGCCTTCTCCCCATAACCTTTCATGCCCTGACTAACCAAGAACCTATCAGCCTCCACCTTAAGTGCACCCAATGACCTGGCTTCCACAGCCACCTGTGGCAACAAATTCCACAGAACTCATCACCTTCCAGCTAAAGAAATTCCTCCTCAGCTCTGTTCTAAGTGGACATCCTTCTATTTTGTGCCTGCGCCCTCTGGTCCTAGACTCCACCACAGGAAACATCCTCTTCATATCCACTCAATCTAGGCCTTTCATCATCTGATAGGTTTCAATGAGATCTCCCACCCCCCATTCTTCTAAATTCCAGCAAGTACAGTCCCAGAGCCTTCAACTGCCGCTCACGTTAACCCTTTCATTCCTGGAATCATTCTCCTGAACCTCCTCTGAAACCTCTCCAATGCCAGCACATCCTTTGTTAAATAAGATACCCAAAACTGCTCACAATTCAGATATCAAGAAGCAACTGGGAGCACAAGATCAGCAGAAGCCATAGCGCCATAGCACCATAGAATCTCCTGACTGCAATGCTAAAAACCCACGTA
Organism: Mobula birostris; assembly: GCF_030028105.1. NCBI lineage: Eukaryota > Metazoa > Chordata > Chondrichthyes > Myliobatiformes > Myliobatidae > Mobula > Mobula birostris. The sequence continues at coordinate 20,133,262 of NC_092387.1, read as the reverse complement.
CCAGAATTAGCCATGTGTATACTTATCCCGTTACTGTGATGAGAGTCCTTGATGAGGATGGCTTGGACCCAAATGCTGGAGAATCTGAGGCTGGGATTGAAACACAGTTTCATACTGGATCAAGAATCAGAGCACCAAACAAACACTAGACAGATTCACACGTAGGCTTATGATTGAGCACTGTACTTCAGTTCAGGCGCTCCTTAAATGCTCAATCCTTGGCGCCCAAAACATGAATGCCAATTAGCGGGACCGTCCTGAATCTTTAAAGGGGCAGAGCCAGCTATCCACACTCCGGGGAGATAGAGTGTCTGAACCCCAGAAGCTGGCAGGGACGGGTGCATGTCGTAACAGTTCCAGTATAGTTAGAACACTAGCATTTGTCAATAATGTGGAATATTGCCCAAACATATACTGTATACCAAAAACAGGGTAAATCCAATACAACTAATTACCAACCAGTCAGTGTGCCTCCTATCATCACAGAGTGTTGGAAGTGGTTGACAAGAATGCCATAGATCAGAACTTACTCACCAATAACCCATTTTGGATTTCACCACAGTTATTGGTGAGTAAGATCAGATAGCTGAATTCCAGAGGCACAGTGCTGTACCTCACTTTGACCTAATGGCAGCATTTGACCAAGTGTGGGGCCAAGAATCCGAAGCCAAAGAGTATTCAACAAAAGGAACACTCCAATGATTAGAGTCATGCCCAGGAAATGAGAAAATGGTTGTAGTTGTTGGAAGTCAATCAGCCCCAGGATAGCACTGCAGGACTTCTTTAGGAGAGTGTAAAAGACACCAACCATCTCTAGCTGCTTCATCAATGGGCTTCCTTCTACCAAAGGCCAAAAGTGTAGATATTCGCTAATGATGGTGCAACACTCCACTTTGCTCGACTCCTTTAGCAAGTGAAGTAGACCACATTTCATGCTGCGAATCCTGGGCAATCTGCAGGCCTGGCCTGATCATCAAGAAGTAACGTTAGTATCACAAAAGTTCCAGGCCATGGCCATCACCAGCAACAGAATCTAACCCATAAATCTCAGGACTCACCAGCATTACTACTACAAGTCACCTACCACCAACCTGGGGGTTACTGCTGACCAGAAACTCAACTGGACCCACCACATAAATCCTGTGGGTTTATAAACTGCGTCCCTGGTAGAGAGTAACTCACCTTCTGAACTCCAAAGCCTTTCCACCACTTACACAAGGGGACTGGGTGTTACAAAGTGTGGTCGAACTTCAACTGTCGGAGGCAGAACGCTCTGTCCTCAGTAAGGGCCTCACCTTTGTCCCCCTTCGCCCACACCTCAGCGAGTTCCGCGTTCGCCATGATGCGGAACTTTTCCTCCGCCGTCTCCGTCTCCGAGCCTACTTCTTCGGCAAGGACTCTTCCACCCCGACCGATGACCCCTTCTCCCGTCTTCAACCCTCCTCTTCTTCATGGACACCCCGCTCTGGTCTTCTGCCTGCTCTGGATCTCTTTATTGCTAATTGCCAACGGGACATCAACCGTCTCGACTTCACCGCATCTTGTCCCCATTCCAACCTCACTCCTTCCGAACGCTCTGCTCTCCACTCCCTCCGCACTAATCCTAACCTTATTATTAAACCCGCCGATAAGGGGGGTGCTGTTGTAGTCTGGCGTACTGACCTCTACCTTGCCGAGGCACAGCGACAACTCGCGGATACCTCCTCTTATTTACCCCTCGATCGTGACCCCACCAAGGAGCACCAGGCCATTGTCTCCCACACCATCACCGACTTTATCCGCTCAGGGGATCTCCCATCCACTGCTACCAACCTTATAGTTCCCACACCTCGCACTTCCCATTGCTACCTCCTACCCAAGATCCACAAACCTGCCTGTCCTGGCCGACCTATTGTCTCAGCTTGCTCCTGCCCCACCGAACTCATTTCTGCATACCTCGACACGGTTTTATCCCCCCTTGTTCAATCCCTTCCAACCAATGTTCATGACACTTCTCACGCTCTTAAACTTTTCGATGATTTTAAGTTCCCTGGCCCCCACCGCTTTATTTTCACCATGGATGTCCAGTCCCTATATACTTCCATTCCCCATCAGGAAGGTCTCAAAGCTCTACGCTTCTTTTTGGATTCCAGACCTAATCAGTTCCCCTCTACCACCACTCTGCTCCGTCTAGCGGAATTAGTCCTTACTCTTAATAATTTCTCCTTTGGCTCCTCCCACTTCCTTCAAACTAAAGGTGTAGCTATGGGCACCCATATGGGTCCTAACTATGCCTGCCTTTTTGTTGGCTTTGTGGAACAATCTATGTTCCATGCCTATTCTGGTATCTGTCCCCCACTTTTCCTTCGCTACATCGATGACTGCATTGGCGCTGCTTCCTGCACGCATGCAGAACTCGTTGACTTTATTAACTTTGCCTCCAACTTTCACTCTGCCCTCAAGTTTACCTGGTCCATTTCCGACACCTCCCTCCCCTTTCTAGATCTTTCTGTCTCTGTCTCTGGAGACAGCTTATCCACTGATGTCTACTATAAGCCTACTGACTCTCACAGCTATCTGGACTATTCCTCTTCTCACCCTGTCTCTTGCAAAAACGCCATCCCCTTCTCGCAATTCCTCCGTCTCCACCGCATCTGCTCTCAGGATGAGGCTTTTCATTCTAGGACGAGGGAGATGTCTTCCTTTTTTAAAGAAAGGGGCTTCCCTTCCTCCACTATCAACTCTGCTCTTAAACGCATCTCCCCCATTTCACATACATCTGCTCTCACTCCATCCTCCCGCCACACCACTAGGAATAGGGTTCCCCTGGTCCTCACCTACCACCCCACCAGCCTCCGGGTCCAACATATTATTCTTCGTAACTTCCGCCACCTCCAACGGGATCCCACCACTAAGCACATCTTTCCCTCCCCCCCTCTCTGCATTCCGCAGGGATCGCTCCCTACGCAACTCCCTTGTCCATTCGTCCCCCCCATCCCTCCCCAATGATCTCCCTCCTGGCACTTATCTGTGTAAGCGGAACAAGTGCTACACATGCCCTTACACTTCCTCCCTTACCACCATTCAGGGCCCCAAACAGTCCTTCCAGGTGAGGCGACACTTCACCTGTGAGTCAACTGGGGTGATATACTGCGTCCGGTGCTCCCGATGTGGCCTTTTATATATTGGCGAGACCCGACGCAGACTGGGAGACCGCTTTGCTGAACATCTACGCTCTGTCCGCCAGAGAAAGCAGGATCTCCCAGTGGCCACACATTTTAATTCCACATCCCATTCCCATTCTGACATGTCTATCCACGGCCTCCTCTACTGTAAAGATGAAACCACACTCAGGTTGGAGCAACAACACCTTATATTCCGTCTGGGTAGCCTCCAACCTGATGGCATGAACATCGACTTCTCTAACTTCCGCTGATGCCCCACCTCCCCCTCGTACCCCATCTGTTACTTATTTTTATACACACATTCTTTCCCTCACTCTCCTTTTTCTCCCTCTGTCCCTCTGAATATACCTCTTGCCCATCCTCTGGGTTCCCCCCCCCAGTCTTTCTTCCCGGACCTCCTGTCCCATGATCCTGTCGTATCCCTTTTGCCTATCACCTGTCCAGCTCTTGGCTCCATCCCTCCCCCTCCTGTCTTCTCCTATCATTTTGGATCTCCCCCTCCCCCTCCAACTTTCAAATCCCTTACTCACTCTTCCTTCAGTTAGTCCTGACGAAGGGTCTCGGCCTGAAACGTCGACTGCACCTCTTCCTAGAGATGCTGCCTGGCCCACTGCATTCACCAGCAACTTTGATGTGTGTTACAAAGTGTGTTGCTTTAATAATTGATACTAAGTATGCTTCTAGTAAAACAACCCTCTCTTGATTAAGTGTTGTTGATATGGCTTCTTCCTGAAAAATGCTGTTACAAGTCGACCTTCAATTCGTTCTTGAATACATTATCTGTATTTTCCATGAGGAATCATGATCCCTTCTTGCTTTCAGCTCCTTAGACCAGCCATTATTGGATCTAGGAGAACATTCCTGACGTGGAAATACTGTCTAGGTACTCAATTCAGTCTTAAACTCAACTGAGGTTAGTTCAGTCTTCATATCTGTAGCATTTGGTAGGGATTGGGGGCTTCTCAATTAGTAGTAAACCATTGCTGGAGACATACTGACCGATCTGTTGATAGGACAAGCAGCCACAGCACTGCCACTGATATTGAGCTGAGTCCACTCGTCAACATGGGTCTTTCCTAATTGGCACATTTCAGAGCCACCTCATATAGCGTGGTCACCTTATGAGTAGTTATACACTACATCTCAAAGAACTACATTTGCCAAATAGTACCCCTTCAAAATTACATCACACAGTATCTGATATATCAGGTTTTTAACCGTCAGACAGCACAACGACTTCCCCCTACTGAGTGACCTGATGTTTTATCCAACCAGTTACTCTAGATTTGTTTCATCCCGCTAAATCTCAGTTCCAATCCATTTAACCTTATTTTCAGTTTAACCCACTTGAATTGCAGTCACATCACAAGCAAGAGAAAATCTGCAGATGTTGGAAATCCCAGCAGCACACACAAGATGCTGGAGCAACTCAGCAGGCCAGGCAGCATCTACAGAAGAGTAAACAGTCGATGTTTCAGACCGAGACCCTTCATCAGGACTGGAGAAAAAAAGATGAGAAATCAGAGTAAGAAAGTGGGGGGGAGGGGAAGAAGAAACACAAGGCGATAGGTGAAACTGGGGGTGGGGAGGTGTGAAGAGCTGGGAAGTTGATTGGTAAAAGAGATACAGGCCTGGAGAAGGGGGAATCTGATAGAAGAGGACGGAAGACTATGGAAGAAAGAAAAGGGGGGAGGAGCACCAGAGGGAAGTGATGGGCAGGTGAGGAGATAAAGTGAGAGAGAGAAATGGGATTGGGGAATGGTGAAGGGGAAGGGGTGCATTTCCAGAAGTTTGAGAAGTCAATGTTCATGCCATCAGGTTGGAGGCTACCCATTCAGAATACAAGGTGTTGCTCTTCCAACCTGAGTGTGGCCTCATGGCGACAGCAGAGGAAGCCATGGACTGACATGTTGGAATAGGAAGTGGAATTACAATGGGTAACCACTGGGAGATCCCGCTTTTACTGGTGGATGGAGCGTGGGTAAAATTTGTCCAATAGTTGTGTCTGCATCTTTCAGGTGCTTCCTTTCATTCCAGAATATATTGCAGATGGAAACATTCTGCTTGCCCTTGCTAAGCCCTATCATTCTAATCAGTTCATCTACTTCCTGGATGCTATCTCTAATAGCAGATTAATTAATCAAACGCTGCAGAATCTGTAATGCAGAGTACCACCTGTTTCATTGGGAACACAGACAGAGATTATTTATATAGTAAATACAAAACAAGGTCACACTTGAATTTTCACCTTCAGTGCCAAAGGGTATCCCTTACCCACAGATAATAATTTCCAATCACCTGCCAACTGGTAGACTTCCTTGAGCTATTTACAATTATTTTTCCTGATTGGGAGATCACTGTCAGTGCACATCCTCCTCGATGGAAAGGTGATAAAGGGTCTCAGCCCGAAACATCAACTGCTTATTCCTTTCCTTAGAGGCTGCTTGATCTGCTAAGTTCTTCCAGCATTTTGTATGTGTTACTGGGGATTTCCAACATCTGCGGAATCTCTTGTGTTTAACATCTCACTGACAATCAACACGCCTCAAGGATGCGTGCTTAGCCAACTGCTCTGCTCTCTCTACACTTATGACTGGGTGGCTAGGCACGACCCAAATGACATCAATAAATCTGCTGCTGTTGATGATAGAAAATCTTAGGTAGCGACGAGAAGGTGAACCGAGGGAGGCAGATCCAGTGGTCAAGTGATGTCACAGCCTTGCACTCACTGTGACCAAGGCCAAGGATGTGACAGTGGACTGCAGGAAGGGAAAGTCAGAAGAGCATGCATCAACTCTCACTGAGTGATCGGCAGTGGATAGGGTGAGCAGCTTCCAGTTGCTGGGTGTCAACATCTCAGAGGATCTAACTGGGCCCAACATATTGATGCAATCCTGAAGAAGGCACACCAGTGGCTATACTTCATTAGGAGTCGGTGAAAATTTAGTCACCAAAGATTCTAGCAAATGTATACAGAAATACAGTGGCATTTGATAGGTTGCAGTACTGCCTGGGATGGAAGCTCCAATGCTCAGGATCAAAAGAGGCTGCAGGAGTTTGTAGATTCAGCCAGCTCCAGCATGGACACACGTCTCCCCACCATCGAGGACATCTTCAAAAGGTAATGCCTACAGAAGGCAGCATCCATCATTCCAGACCCTCAACATTCGGAATATGCCTCCTTCTCATTACTCCCATTGCGAAGGAGGTACAGCAGCCTGAAGATCCACACTCAGCGTTTTAGGCCATCAGATTTCTGAATGGTCTATGAACACGGCCTCACCATTCCTCTTTCATATTTGATTATTATTTGATTATTTTTACTGTGATTATATCACTTGGTGGCAGGGTGGAGATACATCTCTACCAAAGGAACTGTAAGGTGCTCCTTCTTTCTGCTCGCCTGCAGGTCACCCTTGGGCAAGGTGTAATAACACCTGCTTAGCCCCACCCCGATCAGTGTCACGTGAAACCACGGGAGCAGGTGGTGGATGGTCGTATGAGCAGCTGGTGCACATCACAAGTCCTGGTTATGCAACTACTGCAGCCAGGCAGACAATATTGATAATGGCTGAGGTCACCTGTCTTATAAGACACTTCCCAGAAGAAGACAATGGCAAATCACTTCTGTAGAAAAATTTGCCAAGAACAATCATGGTCATAGACTATGATCGCCCACGTCATATGACACAGCACATAATGAATAAATGTGTTATACTGTTGTCACAAAACAACAAGCTTCACCGCATTTGCCAGGATAATCAAGGACACAACCCATCCAGCCAACACACTTTTTGTCCCTCTCCCTCCGGGAGAAGGCTCAGGAGCTTGAAGACTCGTACGGCCAGACTTGGGAACAGCTTCTTTCCAACTGTGATAAGACTGCTGAACGGATCCCGACCCGGATCTGGGCCGTACCCTCCAAATATCCGGACCTGCCTCTCGGTTTTTTTGCACTACCTTACTTTCCAATTTTCTATTTTCTATTTATGATTTATAATTTAATTTTTTAATATTTACCAATTTTTACTATTTAATATTTGTAATCCAGGGAGCAGGAAGCACAGAAACAAATATCGCTGTGATGATTGTACGTTCTAGTATCAATTGTTTGGCAACAATAAAGTATAAAGTATAAATTCTAAGTATCTGTCAGTGATAGTAAACTGATCCTGAATCTGCTTTACTTGTTTAAGGAATACACACGATACACACAGCTGCACATCAGAACAGAGTAATACACCACATATTGTTTGTACATCAATGAATATGAATCATTCAATTACATGGCCACGTGAATCTAACAGCATGGATCCACTTGCAGGACTGCTCAACTATGGTGGGGAGGGAATAGGACATTATGCTGATGAGGTTTGAGAAGGTAAGATGGTTGGATCTCATGCAGACTCTTTAATAAAAAATTTGATACTATTGGGCCGAGTGACTTGTTTCAGCACTGTAATGGAATCATGGGAAAATCAATTTCCTATTTCACACCAGATAATTCATAGCCAGGAGATCTTACAAAGACGTTACACCATTGCACAAGACGTGCCAAAGGCGAAATAGAAAACTAAAGCTTCAACTTAATGATCTTTACCCGCACACTGGGGTTTGGTCTGTTTTTAAATTGGGTTATTGGGATTTCTTGCTTTCTGCCTGGCTGTAAGCAACCAATGACAGTTTAAAAATTTAGTCAGTGAGAACTTGTAAAAGCTGAATATATTAGTTAATACTCCGGAAGAAATAAATGGAATACTCTGATATAAATAAATGAATAAAACAGAGACAGATTTTTAGAAAGAGTTACTAAAAAGCAATTTGTGAAACACCACATAAAATTGCAATCATACTTGTAGTAAACTTTCAGGAAATATAAATAGTACCAGGTTTTTAATTACTATCAGGTATCAAAAGGCAAAAGAAAAATACAATTAGTTTAGAAAGGTAAATTGGAGGAAATATTTTCACACATAATGTTATTAAACTATAAAATGGGGACACCTTTTTTTCCATTATTAGGGAGAGGGAGAGACAGTCTGTGTTATGTCAAACTACTGAGTAGTCTTTGGGGTACTGCAAGTCTGTGTCTTTGTGTTACTTTAATGCACGCTTGAGTGCTCGGTGGAGGGCACCGATGCTTCTTTTGCTGGTGAGGGAGGGGGGAATCAATGCTTTGCCGCTGCTTATGCGTGGGAGGGGGGAGCTGGGGTGGGCTTTGGGGTTCTCACATTTAACTGTCATTCATTCTTTGGGGCATTCCGTTTTCCTGGATGTTTGCAAAGGAAAAGAACTTTGTATATTGTATACATTTCTCTGACATTAAATGTGCCTTTGAAAACTTTGAATTGTTTTGTAATAGGTGTCTTTTGGTGAATTTGTTATAACTGTAAAGGTAAGTAGGAGCATATAAAAGGGTGTGGATCAAAGAGAAGGATCAAGTATCAGTATAAGTAGAGTTAAAACAGCAGCTACAACAATAGACACCAAAGGACATTCTGTATTGAGAATCCAATGAGGCTACTAGGGCAATATTTCCTTTAAAGGTTCCAAATTCTTCTTATTGCTCATTCAACTCAGTTCTGCATTTAACAGCCATGTTTATATATTACAACATGCTTGTAATGTTGCAGATAACCATACAGAATCACCTTTCATCTATTATACTTGGACTGGTCTACAATGTTTGACCACGATAAACTTTTCACTGTTTTACTTGAATACAGAAACTATGAAAGTACTGTACTTATCAGCATAGTAAATATCAGAGAGGAAACATAATTTTTTTCATTATCAGTATTTGTGGTTAAGATTCACATAAAGAGTAATGGGATTCTATCTCTATCACTCCCTGTGCAGAGATAAGCAGAGATAAAATTGGTAAGATGAGAGAACGAGAGAGTTTTGCTAAGATTGGTAAGAATCGGATGATGTGAAATTGTAAGGAAATACACAGAGTTTATATTTTATGATGTTACATCTACAAACGTTTGTAGATTTCATACAGAATATTTCAGCAAAACTCTCATATTTTGCCTTGAGCTAAAGTAGACAAATTGGATAGGGACCGTAGTTTCTCCCTGCACACTCTAGACCACTAGTCAGATTGTAACACACATTATTTACACCCTCTTACACCCTTTGGGCTTCAGCAGGTCAACAAGATCAGTCAGATATCAGCCACAAAATCTTGGTTGACTGTCAGACACCAGTCAACTGCAGTATGTCAAGGCCAAGAATAATGTGGAGAAGGCACTTACCATAATGAAGAGTTTAGAGAGACTGTGATTTTTCTCCTTATGAGGAAGTTTAAGAGATGAAGCCAAAATTATTAAGAGATTCTGGAGATTAAAAAATGCATCCATTTGTCCATGGGCAGGGGTTAGTAAGTGGAGAATACAGATTTTGGATGCCAAGATGAATAGGCAGAGAAATACAAAGAAAGAGCACAAACAAACCTTTCAGCCCACAAAGTTTGCCAACATCAACCACTCATTTACAATAGTCCTACGTTAATTCCCTTTTTAGTTCTTCCCACACCCTCATCAGCTCCACCCAGATTCTACCATGCACGTGCACTAGGGGCAATTAGTTGTCAAATTAGATTACTAACCTGCACGTTTTTGGGATATGGGAGGAAACTGCAGCACAAGGGGAAATCCTATTAGCAGAATATGCAAACTCCAGACAGACGGTACCCGAGATCGGGTCAGACCTGGGTCTTTGGTGCTATCAGCCTGCAGCTCTTGAGCTGTTATAATCTGAAATGTACTTTCAAGAGATTCTTATAAAGTGCTGCTGGCTGCATCCTGCCCTGTCATCTCCCTGTTGCCTCTCTGAACCCTAGGGGTAAATTTTAACATCTGATGTCCCCACTACGCAAACAGGTATCTGATCAATTAGCCAATTAGACCATCTGCTATTGGTGGTGGAGATGGCAGTTGGGATGTGGGGCGGGTGTACAAAGAGTTGTAATTAACAGACTACAAAACTTCAAATGAATTCCTATAAAAATGATGATTAAAGGGACTAATCTAAGATTAGTGTGGACCCAACAGGGTGAGAGACCTGTTTCTGTGCTGCATATCTCCAGGACTCTATTGTTAAGCTCGGAAGATCACCTTTTAATCAACTGCTGACTCCCTCTCTGCAACCTTCACCCCAATGAACACGTGACAAGTTCGGTGGATTCACTCCAATCATTGCTGCTCAGGAAACGCAATCCTTCAGACCCATCGCATGGGAATGTCCAATAAAAGTGTGTGCCCTCAGACTGAGTCAGCATCGAATACTACGACCATAAGATATAGGAGCAGAATTAGGCCATTTGGCCCATCGAGTTCTCTCTGCCATTTCATCATGGCTGATCCAATTCCCTCTCAGCCCCAATCCCCTGCCTTCTCACTGTATCCTGTCATGCCCTGAGACTAATCAAGAATCTATTAACCTCTGTCTTAAATATACCCAATGGCATGGCCTCCATAGCCGCCTGTGGCAACGAATTCCACTGATTACCTCTCTCCGACTAAAGAAATTCCTCCTCATCTCCATTCTAAATGGATATCTCTCTACTCTGAGGCTGTGTTCTCTGGTCTTAAGACTCCCCCCACCATAGGAAATACCTTCTCCACATCCACTCTATTGAGGCCTTTCAACATTCAATAGGTTTCAATGAGACCGCCCTCATTCTTCTGAATTCCAGCAAGTACAGGCCCAGAGCCATCAAACACTCCTCCTATGATATGCCGTTCAAACCTGGAATCATTTTTGGGAACCTCCTTTGAACCCTTCCAATGTCAGCACATTGTTTCTTAGACAAGGAGCCCAAAACTGCTCACAGTACTCCAAGTGAGGCCTCATGCATACCTTATAAAGCCTCAACATTACATACTTGCTTTTATATTTCAGTCCTCTTGAAATGAATGCTAACATCACATTTGTCTTCCTCACCACAGACTCAACCTGCAAATCCTGCACAACGACTCCCAAGTCCTTTTGCACCTCAGATTTTTTAACTTTCTCACTACTTAGAAAATAGTCTATGCTTCTATTTCTTCTACAAAGTACATTAACATACACCTCTTGACACTGCATTCCATCTGCCACTTCTTTACCCATTCACCTAATCTAAGTCCTTCTGTATCCTTTCTGATTCCTCAACACCACCTGCCCCTCTGCTATCTTCGTATCATCCACAAACTTCGCCACAAAGCGAACAATTTCATCATTTAAATCACTGACATATAACACTGAAAGAAGCAGTCCCAACACAGACCCCTGTGGAATACCACTACTTACCAGCAGCTAACCAAAAAAGGCTCTCTTTATTCCCACTCTTTGCTTCCTGCCAGTCAACCACTGCTTGAACTCCATGCTCGATCTTTCCTATAACGACACAGGCTCTTAACTCATTAAGCAGCCTCATTTGTGGCACCTTGTCCGAGGCCTTCTAAAGATCCAAGTACACAACATCCACCGATTCTCTCTTGTCTGTCCTGTTTGTTATTTTTTCAAGGAGTTCCAACAGATTTTGTCAGACAAGATTTTCCCTTAAGAAAACCATTCTGACTTTGGCCTATTTTATCATGTGCCTCCAAGTACCCTGAAACCACATCCTTAGCAACTGACTCCCATATTTTCCCAACCACTGAGGTCAGCGTAACTCATCTATAAATTCCTTTCTTCTGCCTCTCTCCCTTCCTGAAGAGTGGAGTGACATTTGCAATTTTCCATTCCTCCAGAATCCATTGATTCTTGAAAAATACACTGGACAGCAAATATTTTTAAAAGTGTTGCTTCCTCAGAATTCATTTGTGATTATAATAGACCACCTGAAGCTGAGTACAAATATAAGTCCAAACTAATTGCATCACATAGAAATTTGGAAAAACAAGAAAGTAACTTTTATTCAATAAAGTGCATTTAATTACATAACAGTGTAGACACTTTGCAATAGTTCAATTGAACTAAAAATGTTTTTTACTCAGTGGCTGAGGCTTCTCGCTTAAGTATCCAACAATAATCAGCCCGCATTGATGGATTCCAGTTACCCTGGTATCGTTTCTCCATGATGGCAATGTTCTGGTGAAATCTCTCAGCATGCTTATTACTGACAGTGACAAGATTTGCAGGGAAGAAGTCTAAATGGGAATGCAGAAAATGTATCTTTAGTGACATGTTGCACTTCATGGTTTTGTATGCTTGAAGCATGTTGTCAACCAGCTGCACATAGTTTGATGCTCTGTTGTTGCCAAGAAAAGTTTAAATAACATCCTTGAATGCCTTCCATGTGATTTTCTCCAGTCCCACTAGAAATTTTTCGAACTGCCTCTCATTGATGACCTCCTTGATTTGTGGACCAACAAAAATGTCTTCCTGAATCTTGGCAGCAGTTAATTCTGGGACACATCTGTCACAAATATGTAAATCCTTCATCTTTCTTCTTCATCACATTCACAAAACCCTTCAAAAGCCCCAGTTTTACATGAAGAGGAGAGAAAAATATCTTTGTTGGGTCCACAAATAGCTTATCTGCCACACTTTTCCACCCTGGAACCAATTGTTTACGGAGTGGCCAACCATTTTTAATGTAATGAGATCCTGTCCCATTCACAAATGTAACAACAGCCCTCGGTGAATCTGAGCTGCATTCCTCGTAGCAGCACCACCACTTTCAGATCACCACAGATGTTCCAGTTGTAGTTGCTGTACTGGATGTATTTCAACAAGACTGCCAAATTTCGGTAGTTCTCTTTCATATGCCTGGACAAGATAGAAAACCTTTTAACTTACATTGTGGGCAATATTTCAATTGACTTGTATTACAAATTGATATAACAAATATAGGCAATTCCAAAAAAAAAAGTGGTGTGTGATGGGGACTTTTCATGGTGATTTTCATGATTAGCAGTCCAAAATCCTTAAGATATACCCAAAAATATACAGCAGCAAATTCTTTGTTGTCCAATGCCATTATTAATGTTCCACAATCTCTTCAGCCACTTCTTTCAGAACCCTGGGGTAGATAACACAGCTGACTAAACGACCTTCAGACCTTACACAAGGAATTCTGCAGATGCTGGAAATTCAAGCAACACACATCAAAGTTGCTGGTGAACACAGCAGGCCAGGCAGCATCTCTAGGAAGAGGTACAGTCGACGTTTCGGGCCAACTCTTCCTAGAGATGCTGCCTGGCCTGCTGCGTTCACCAGCAACTTTGATGTGTGTAGCTTGGACCTTCAGACCTTTCTGTTTCCAAAGCACCTTCTCCCGAGTAATGGAAGCTTCACTCACTTCCACCCCGACACTCTTAAACTAGTGTTTTCCACAGTGAAGATTGATGCAAAATACATATTCAGTTCGTCTGCCATTTCCTTGTCCTCTATCACGACCTCTCCAGCATCATTTTCCAGTGGTCTGACATCTACTCTCACCTTTCTTTTACACTTAATATATGTGAAGAAATATTTTTGGTGTCCTCCTTAATATCTTCGGCTAGCTTACTTTTGTATTCCATTTTTTCCTTCTTTATTACTTTTTTCATTGTCTTCTGTTGGTTTTTAAAAGCTTTTCAACCCTGGAACTTTCCAATAAATTTTGCTTTATTTTTGCTCTCCTTGGCTTATACGTTGGCTTTGACTTCCCTTGTCAGCCACAGTTACATCATCCTGCCTTCAGAATATTCGTCTTCCTTGGGATGTATCTATCATGCACCTCCCAAATTGCTCCCAGAAACTCCAGCCATTGCTGCTCTCTTGTCATCATTGCTAGTGTTTCTTTCCAATCAATTTTGGCCAGTTCCTCTCTCATGCTTCTGTGATTCACTTTACTCCACTGTAATACTGATACATCTGACTAGCTTGTCCTTCTCAAATTGCAGGGTGAATTCTATCATATTATTCATATGGTTTCTGAAGGGTTCCTTTTACTTAAGCTCTCTAATCAATTCCAGTTCATTGCACAACACTCAATCTAGAATTGCTGATCCCCTGGTGTGCTCTATCACCAGCTGCTCTAAAAAGCCATAGACATTTTATAAATTCCTCTCTTGTGATCCAGCACCAACCTGAATTTCCCAATCTACAATACTGACGATCGTAACATTGCCTTTTTGACATGCATTTCCTAACTCCCATTGTAATTTGTAGACCATATCTTTGCTACTGTTCAGTGTCTGTAAATAACTCCCATCGAGGTCTTGTTACCCCAGAAGCTTCTTTGCTCTACCCACAATGATTCTACACCTTCCAACCCTATATCATCTTTTTCTAATGCTTTTGATTTCATTTTTTTAAATCACCCTTTCCACAAACCTGTCTGTTCTTTCGATACAGTGTGTATCTTTGGATATTAAGCTCCCAGCTATAATCTTTTGAGGGAAGCTGTTATGTTTGCTTTCTCAAGATATTTGAGAATATGTTTCCTGTGACAGGAAACAAAGTGACGTAGATGGAGTCAAGATAATGTTTCACTGAATGGAAAAATTTCATCCCATCTCGCAACTCCAATAAATCTGTTTCTTTTTAAGGCCACAAAGTCTATGCAAACCCGGATCTAGGTTTACTCATTATTTGTTTTGGAAGTTTTGTAATTGGAACAGGCTTGTCAATTTCAAAGATGCTAAATCAGTCAGCAGATACACTCAGTGGCCATTTTATTAAGCACATGTGTACACTGCTCGCTAATTAAATATCATGTGGCAACAACTCAATGCGTGAAAGCATGCAGACATGGTCAAGCAGTTCACAGAAACACAGAAAGTAGCTGGAGGAGTAGGCCATTCAGCCCTTCGAGCCTGCACCACCATTCAGTATGATCATAGCTGATCATCCAACTCAGAACCCTGTACCTGCTTTCTCTCTATATCCCCGATCCCGTTAGCCACAAGGGCCATACCTAACTCCCTCTTAAATATAGCCAATGAACTGGCCTCAACTGTTTCCTGTGGCAGAGAATTCCACAGATTCACCACTCTCTGTGTGAAGAAGTTTTTTCCTCATCTCGGTCCTAAAAGGCTTCCCCTATATCCTTAAACTGTGACCCCTCATTCTGGACTTCCACAACATCGGGAACAATCTTCCTGCATCTAGCCTGTCCAATCCCTTTAGAATTTTATACGTTTCAATAAGATCCCCCCATCAATCTTCTAAATTCCAGCGAGTATAAGCCTAGTTGATCCTGTCTTTCTTCATATGAAAGTTCAGATGTTGTTCAGATCAATGGGGAAGAAATGTGATCTTTTAAGATAATTTAGACAACCATTGATAATTGTTGGTACTAGCTGGGGAGATTGAGTATCTCATAAAATGCTGATCTGGGATTTTCACGCACAAGTCTCTAGAAGTTACAGAGAATGGTGTGAAAAACAAAAAAACATCAAGGAAGCGGTGGTTCTGTGGGTGATAGCACCTTGTTAATGAGAAGGTCCATGGCCAGACCGGTTCAAGACAGGAAGGTGGCAGTAACTCAAATAACCACACATTACAGCAGTGGTGTGCAGAACAGCATCTCTGAATGCACAACGTGTCCAACCTTGAAGTGGATGGGCCACAGCAGCAGAGGATCACAAACACAGAGTGGCCACTGCGTGTAGAATGAGAAGCAGGGGCAGTCATTCTGCCGCTCGTTCTGAGCTTGTTCTACTGGTTAGTGGAACCATGGCTGATCTGGTTCTCATTTCAGTTCCACATCCAATCTTCTCACTGAGACATTTCACCACTTTGCTCATCAAAAATCTTATCACATTACAACTCAGTTCCATTGGCCTTAGTACCAAAACACGTTCACCATCTCTTGAGAAGAAAAGTTTTGCAATCTGTCTTAAGGGTGACCCCTTTACTTTTAATTAGTTATCTCCAACTGTACATTGCACCACCTTCTCAAGACCCTTCAAGCATTTATGCATTTCCATTGAGTCACCTCTCATATTTTGAAATGCCAACAGATGCAAGCTTACCTGACCAACGTTTCCTCAGAAAGCAACCAGGGATTACTCCAGAGCAGGGTGTTCCCAACCTGGGGACCATGGACCCTTTTGTTAATAGTAGGGGTCCATGGCATAAAAAAGGCTGGAAACCGATTCTCTAGACCGGTGCAGCATTGGAAACAGAATCTTCAGCTCATCAGGTCCATGCTGATCATCAACCACTCACTTACACTAATTCCATTTCATTCTCTGCACATTCCCATCAACTCCCTCCAGATCCTACCCCACACCCACACACAAGGGAGCAATTTACAACGGCCAATTAACCCATCAAAATGCACATCACAGCGATATGGTAAGAAACCAGACTACCCTGAGGAAACCCATATAGTAACAAGGAGATCTTGCATATTCCACACAAACAGGCAGCTCTTAAGGTCAAGATCGACAGAAGCTCTACCACCATGCCACAATGCCATACTTTAAAAGTATATGGCTAGAAAAGGCTTAAAGGGGTTTGGGCCAAATACAGGCAAATGGGACTAGCTTAGACAGGAACCTTGGTTAGCATGGACCAGTTGTGTCAAAGGGACCATTTCTGTGTTGTGTTGCACTAGTAAATCATTCCTTAGCCAACTCCAATACTTCACCTCTTTCCTTACACATAGTACTCCAGATATGGCCTCACCAATATCCTTTTAACACTGAAGCAGAATATTGTTCCTTTGTATTCAGCGCCATTAACAAAAAATATTAATCTGTTAGCCTTCAAATCTCTTGCTGCACCAGCATCCTAGTCTTTTGTAAACTGAGCACCAGCGTGCCCAAATCTTTCTACATCTCAGATCTCTACTCTTCCACCATTGAGATATTATGCTTAATTTTTTTATACTTCTGCCAAAGTGAACAATTCCACATTTTCCTATTTTCTACCCCATCCACCTGATCTTTGCCTGCTCACTCAATATATCTGCAGCACTGTGTGCACAAGAGTAAGGCACCAAACTCTCACAGTTGCTCTGCCATTCAGTAAGATCATGGCTGTTCAAATCCTGACTCAGCGTCACTTTTCCACTCTCCCCCATCCCCGACTCCCCTGTAGTTTCAAAGTCAGTCAAACTTGCCCTTTAATGTTTTCAATGAGCCCACCTATACTCTTGAGGTAGAGAATTCCAAAGCCTCGCAGGCCTCTTACCATGCTGTATCTCGAACAGAAGTAAACTGAATTGTAAAAAATCTCAGCACAACATGTCATACTTTGCCACCCAGACAAAGACCACTTGTTCCCTATATTTTGGGTTAGCCAGCCAGTCTTCTATCAACACCAAAATGTCACCTCCTGAGCCGTGAACTTTAATTATTGGCATGACTCTATACTGATGTTTCTAAATGTTCCCACAGCACGTGTTTCTTTATCAACGAACTCTAATAAATGTGCTAAATATGATTTTCCATACATAAAAGTATATCAAGTTTGTCAAATATTCTATTTTTAAGTACTTGCTACAACATCATTAACAAAAACTTACAACATTTTCTCTATGACGGATATTAAGCTGTCTCCTTCCTTCTCTGATTAATGCATCTATAACAGAATCTGGCCCTTCATGTGCTAAACTAGGCAGCAAGGTTGAAGCATGCTTGGTACACTAGAATATATATAAGTTACAATATTATAGTCTTAGAGCTATACAACATGAAGAAAGACACTTCAGCCCAACTCATGAGTGCTGGCCAAGTTGCCTATTTGAGCTAGTGCCATTTCCCTGTATTTGGCTCATATCCCTCACTAAATCCTTCCTATCAGTGGAACTGCCCCAAAGCCTTTTAAATGTTGTAATTGTACCCAGCTCTACAACCTCCATATAACCCACCACCACCCTGTGTGGAAAAAGTGGCCTCCAACTCCCCTTTCCCTTAGCACTTTAAACATATTCCTGTATTAAATTAGCAAAACAAATGGCAATGGCCTGGTAATGTGAAATATATATGGGGCACAAGGGGGCTAAATAGCCCTACACCTGTTCCCAAATTCCTGAAGCCAAATGGAAGCCATTGCTTGCATCTCACCTGTTCTCGGGCCGCACATTCAGAAAGTAATTGCGGCTGGACTCTCCGCGGACGGGCGGTACATCTTCCTCGTTGTTGTCGAACGAAGGGTAACGACCGTTCGCTGAATAAGATCGGACAACCCGTTTCGAACTCATCCTTTGCAAATGGTGCTCTCAGAATAACGTAGACCCGCTCAAAAGCTCCGCCGCCAAAGATCCCTGATTCCAGACTCCTTGGAATTTTAATCCAACGAATAAAATCAACCTCAAATCCTCTCGGTTTTATGTGAAGCTCAGCAGCTATTGGGAAATTTTACAGCAGTTTAATGTTAATGCACTTGAAAACTTTTTTTAAAGTTTTCTAATGTACAATGTTTGTTGTGCATTCGCCTAACACTGGTAATGTAATCTTTTTTCTTACATTTCTCATATTTCGTACAATGCAATTACAATAAAGATTTTAAAACTTACAAATTGAAATGAAACATACCGACAGTATAGAAGTTTTAACAGTGCTGATGTCCGAGTTTAAAAATAGACCAGAACAGCTTCATGCAATAGCTTGCAATGAATTCATTCAGCTCCAGAAGAGACGCAACTTACCGGCACTAAATTGGTGTTTTACAACGGATCCGCGGCCAAAATGTGTCTAATATCGGAAATAATGACTCTTATAAAATGGAAACTACTTCTGTACTTACTACTCTGCCTCCTCGGAGATTTGTCTTGAAGCCCTGTCCAAGAGATTGCACCTGTCAATCAACTCCCCTCCCTTCCCCAGGACTATTTAAGGAACGGTGTAGTCTGCAAATTCGAATGGCACTTTCCAAAAGTTTGTTTTCTGTTTTCAAAAACTTCGTCAAAACAATCAACACGCGCAATGCGAAAATAATATTAGATAGAGATTGCTGGACAAGTAACTTTGGGGGGGGGGGAAGTGTTGCTAACTGCTGTTTAGTCTTTGCATAGTATTTGCTATTATGTTAGCATTGAGCCGTGCCCCGTGTTGTGCGTTGAGCCTGGGTGTCTGAGTCACCAGACCAGGCTGGGCAAGTTTGACCATGAGTGCAAGAGGCGATAAACTCAGCCGGAGCCGTCAATCAACAGATTCGGGCTAATCCTGCTGGTGGGCTGGAAAGAAACAAGCAAAGACAGTAAACACGCTTCACCGGACAGTAGTAGGCGGTTTAACTGGAGAATGCGAGTGAGATTGGTACAATACGGAAAACGTTTAATGGTAATAGAATGAGTTGGCCATTTGGTCCATCTAGCTGTTCTGTCATTCATCAGGATTGTGGTTAATCTCTTACCTCAGCAATATTCCACATTCCTGGATTCCCTATGCAGAAACACATAGATCTCCCTTTCACTGAAGTTCCTCAGATGAACTTTTGGTCTCCCATTCTTCCTGGTCAAGCTGCTTCCACTATATATGTCTGCCTGCTTGCATTTCCAATGTAGCTGAACATTATATTCTGCATTCCGTTTTCCTTTCTACTGTGTCCATGTACTTATTTGTGGTAATGATGCAAAACAAAGCCTCTTGCTGTATCCCTACATGTAATAACAAACTAATATAGCACTCCACCTTCGAGTCAGCACCCTCCGAGTGAAGAAACCTCCTCAGTCCCAAATGTCCTGTTCCAACCCACCCCTCTTTCTGAGACCGTAAACCTACGTCCAAACCTCTCACTCACTTGTCAACGTAACTAATGTTGACAATACTAACCCCCCTGAATTGTTCTGAGATACAGACTCATCACTTCCTTTCGTCTGGTCCCTCTTCACAAACGGCTAACTGTATCATCCAGGATGCCCGCCACCCTTTTATCTCTTCTACCTACAGGAGCGTGAAAGCCTGGATGTCCAGACTTAAGAACAGCTTCTTCCCTACTGCTATCAGACTTCTGAGCCCATTGAAGTCAGATCATTATCTCTTTTACACTCCCTTCATTGTCATGCTCTCCGCCTCCTAACTCGATCGCTCTCAGTTATTCCCTTTAACAATTATTGTCACATTACATCAGACTGCATGACAATCCTTACATCATTCTGTTGCTTTGTTCATTTTTGTATTTATTAATATGACCATTTACACTGTTTACTCTGTCGGTTTCATGTGACTAAGGAATTTCATTACACCCTGGTGGATATGGGAATAAACTAATTTAATTCACTGCTGGCCTTGATCTAAAACAGGAGCAGAATTAGGCCATTCAGCCCATTGAATCTGCTCCACCACTCGAACATGGCTGATTCATTATCCCTCTCAACTCCATTCTCCTGCCTCTCCCTGTAACTTTTGACACCCTTACAAAACAAAAATCCATCAATCTCCACTTTAAGTATACCCAAAGACTTGGACTCCACAGCAGTCTTTGGCATAGAATTCTACAGATTCACCTGGCTAAGGAAATACCTAAAGGGACATCCTTGTATTCTGAGGCTGTGCCCTCTAGTCCTAGACTCCCTCACTATAGCAAAAATCTTCTCCAAGCCCTGTCTAACCAGCTCTTTCAATATTCGATAGGTTTCAATGAGATCCTCTCTCATGCTTCTAAACTCCAGCAAATACAGGCCGAGAGCCAACAAACGCTCTTCATATGTTAACCCTTTCATTCCTGGGATCACTTTTGTGAACCTCCTCTGAACCCTCTCCAACACCAGCACATCCTTTCTTAGATAAAGGACCCAAAATACTCCAGGTGCAGTCTAACCAATGCCTTATGAAGCCTCAGCATTACATTCTTGATTTTTTTTATAGTCCTCTCGAAATGAATGCTAACATTGCATTTGCCTTCCCTACCATCAACTTAACCTGCAAGTTAACCAATGGGGAATCCTGCACAAGGACTCCCAAGTACCTTTGCGCTTCTGATTTCTGAATTTGCTCCTGTTTAGAAAATAGTCTACACCTTTATTCCTTCTACCAACGTGTGTAACCACATTCTTACACTATACTTCATCTGCCACTTCTTTGCCCATTCTCCTAATCTGTCTAAGTCCTTCTGCAAACTCCCTGCTTCCCCAACACCACCTTGCCCCTCCATCGATTTTTGTATTGTCTGCACACTTGGTCAGATAGCCATCAATACTGTCATCAAATCATTGACCTATAGCATGAAAACAAGCTGTCCCAACTCCGACCCCTACAAAACACCTCTAGTCGCCGGCAGCCACCCGGAAAAGGCCATCTCTGCAATCGATCCCAGCCCAAACTCACCTGCTTTTATGAAAGGCTCCACAAGCTAAATCAATTGCATCCCTGGACTAGAGCAGTGAACTGCAGTGTATCACCTCATGTGTGCTGAAGAAAATATGACAGATATTAAGGTAAAATATGCTGCTTGTGACTTAAATAACTTCATTTAATTGTTCCAATAAGTCATAATGCTGAAATACCTTCCGTTATTCCAAGGCTCGCATATCCACCGGTTCCTCTATATCCATAGAACATGATACTTCATCAAAAAACTCTATTTGGCTAAACTCAATTTAATACTCAGATGGTCAGGCATCATCGCAGGAGAGAGAACAGAATAAAGGTTTCAGGTTGAAGACACTTCAGAAGAACAGGAAAACTTCAAACGCAAGTTTTACGTTATAAACAAGTAGAGGGATGGAGAGAAGAGAGAGATTGGTGAAGGCTTGTTAACACTGGCTGATCTGTCTAAGGGAGGTGTAAGCAGAGGAATGTGAATGAGAGAGAAGAGAGAAAATAAACAAACTTCTGGACACTTTGCAGACAACAGTTGCTGGAATTCTGATATAAAGCAGTGCAGGAATTAGGGAACAAATCAGGCAACATCTGTGGAGAAAGAAAAGCTGAGGTTGTTATCAAAAACATTAACTTTATTCATGACTCTCTGAGCCTGTAACATGTCCTGGGCAGAGACGAGGAGTGGTTTTGTTATTCATTTCTATTTTTACTCTCTTCCCCGCACTCATGTTTACACCTCCTGCAGGCTCATCAGCTGGGAGTAAGAAACCTTCAGTACCAGGGGTGACGAACCTGTGGTGCGCATGCCCAAGATGACACATGCAAAAGTTATGTTGGCATGCGACATGTAGTGTCACCCCTTCGATTCTTTAAACTCCATCCATAAAAAAAGATGCATTATTATTGTCTTTACCACCAAATGAAGCAGCAAGTGATATTTTTGCGACCTGAGAGCAGTAAGAAGTTTTCACAGGAAACGTCACACGCCAGCTAACTGTTGCAACAACACGTGACATTGAATGGACCCCCAGCACCCAGGGCATGCCCTTTTCTCACTGTTACCATCAGGTAGGAGGTACAGAAGCCTGAAGGCACACACTCAGCGACTCAGGAACAGCTTCTTCCCCTCGGCCATCCAATTCCTAAATCGGCATTGAACACGTGAACACTACCTCACTTTTTAAATACGGTACATATTATTTGTTTTTACATGATTTTTAATCTATTCAATATACATATACTGTAATTGATTTACTTATTATTTATTTTTACTTTTTTTTCTCCTATATTACGTATTCCTTTGAACTGTTGCTGCTAAGTTAACAAATTTCACAACACATTCCGGTGATAATAAACCTGATTCTGATTCTTCTGAAATCCTTACAGAAATGTTAAACATGTCAGTAGTTAGGTAGTAAACAGTTATAATAACAATACTATTTAGAAATAATGTTATTTTTCAACTCTTTTAAACTGATTAATATTAATAATATTAATAATTTTAGGTTTTCTAAATCTGTCTCTGTAATACTTTTATTAGTATTAAAACAATGAATACATATAAATAAGCAACAGGACATCCTATTTCCTTAAAAATGTCCATAATTATTGTTATTCATTCACTAATCAATGATTATCTCTGCTCAAAATTATCATGGCATATAAGAGAATTTTGTTTAGAAGGTTATCACCAATTTGAGCATCCACTTTCAAAAAGGTTCAACTCCCCTGCTCACCACCATCTCCAGGACGACACTTGCATTGATGGATTTGCTTGGCCCCCATCCTACCAGAAGGGCTCCCTTTAGCTCTGCACCCTTTTCCGACTCCATTTAACTTTCTTCCTCTTCTATTCTGATGGAGGATCACCAACCTGAAATGGGGGCTTGTCTTCTCTCTCCATCAATGCTGCCTGACCTGCTGAGCAGCTTCAACATTTTCTGCTTATGTACCAGATTTCCAGCCCTTGTACTCATCTGACTTTATATAAAGTGTCCATTTAGTTCGCCTTTCAGAAAGAAATGTGCATATTGGCATTTGCAAACTACTGCAATTAATAACATACACAGGCAATCTCTGGGTTAGGTAAGGGCTACATCCCTGTGAACCGTGCATAAGACGATTAGTCTGTAAATCAAAAATGCCATTTTCTATAGTAAACCATTTCACGTCAATATACACTTGCTTTATTCTTTCATTTCATTGAATAATCACCCTAACACTACCCATAATTAAACAAATGGAAAGCATTCCATTAATGAAGACCACAAAACCATATAGGTTCTCCCCATGACCACATGGGTTTCCTCCCACAGTCCAAAGGTGTACCAGTTGGTAGGATAATTGGTCATTGTCCCTTGATTAGACTAGGGTTAAGTCGGAGGTTGCTAGGCAGCACGGCTCGAAGGGCCAGAAGGGCCTACTCCACACTCTATCTCAGTAAATAAATAAATCTATAGGTATATAAATAAAGTAAGTTTCTTTTATTATTACTACAAGTTTGAAAAATGCAAGATTTAATTTGCAGAAAGTGGGTTTTTTCACAGATCAAGTCATTGGTAACCCAGGAACCTCCCATAATATTACTCTTCTGCAATTTTGTTAGCATTGGCTCCAAATTGTTTGCATGTTTTGAAAGATATTGCCGCAATTTGGGCATGGCCCTACAGATCAAGTATAGAAAATATGCATAGGTGCTTTTAAACAGTCGGCAAAGTTGGGTGACTCTCTCCCCCAGTGTCAACGAGTCCTTCCGGGTTGGCAAGTCATGGAATTGGAGGTCCAAGTGGGCAGGAGGCATGAGGGCCTGCGACTCCCCCCAGGTCAGTGAGTCCTGGGGTCAGAGGCCTGGAGTTTCTTGTGATTGACGAGTCCTGGGTCAAAGCCCAAAGCTCGCCAAGTACAGAATTTGAGGCCTGATGGTTAAGGCCCCTGGGTTGGTGGGTCAGGAAGTTGGAGGCCTGATGTCTGTGTGAGTCTGCAAATCCAGGCAAGGGACTTGTGGCTGGAGGCCCGGAAAACAGCCTGACCTGGGGATGGAGGGGTGTTTGTGTGTGTGTCTGTGTGAGTGTGAGAGAGATATGAAGAAAAGGGGCTTGTTTTTCTGTTGTTTTTGTTGTTGTTGTCGTTGTTGCTTGTGTTGTTCTGCTGAGGATTGTGCATGTGCTATGTTGCTACTGGAATGTGTGGTGACACCAGCAGACTGCCACTAGCCCATCCTTAGATTGTGTTGGTGTTACTGCAGCTGACACATTTCACTGTATGTTTCAATGTACATGTGATAAATAAATGAATTTGAATCTGAAAAAAATGACATTTTGTTAAATGCTCGCTATAAAAATATTGTATTGGTAGATCAGGCAGGGATAAGCTTATTTCTGGTTAGAGAACATGCAATCTCCACAAGCCTGGGCAGTACGATATGGAGAGCAAGTTGTTGTCCATGCAATAGGAACCCCTCTCCATGCAGCCAATGAATCCAGAGGATCAGCAGACACAGATACAGTTTGGCACCAGCGATGTTGCACAAGTTGCCAGTCACCATTGAACTCAAAATAGGACTGCCTTAGGGACTCCAGCTCCAGTCTTTTCCTCAGGGTTTACTCCCGAAGCCTTCCCCATGAGCTGATATAGCTGCAAGGCAGTGGAGGTTTGAGATCAGATTTTTCCTTCTCCTAGATGAGCTGCCAACTATGGCTGATGAGCCCCATCTGCCCAGAGCGACTGGTTTTAAGGCACCAGTATCCCGCCTTTGCCCTTCTCCTGTCAGTCGAAATGCTTCCACTGGGCTTAGTAGGTAAGCCTAACGTGAAAGCCAGGAGCTTGCACTGGTTGTCAGAGGCTATTTGAAATGCACTCCGATGGGAGCATTGAATAGGTAGTAGAGCTTATTCCAACCCCCCCCCCCCCCCCACCACCACCCCGGATATGACAACCTTACAGAATTAAACTGAGGTAAAGCAAGGGTAAAACAATAGCTATGCTTTCTGCAGAGACAGTGCATTAAAGTGCAAGATTATAACCAGGTAAATTCAAAGGTTAAGAATCCATCTTATCGTACAAGATGCTCATAGCGTTTTTTTTTACGTGGTGGAAATGTGTCCCATTCCGTCCTCCTAAAGCAGGCTATCTCATGGTCCAAGTGAATCATATGTGCGGGGTGTGATATATCAATCTCCCGGGGGTGGGGGGGATATATTCAGTATGCCCTTCTCCTGATGGCGACCTTTGTGTGGAGGCTCCAAACCATACGTAGAGCCTGGGCAGACAAAAACACTGCTCTGTTCAGCTGGACCCTGCCACATCACCTGTACCTCACAGAAGAACTCTGTGCAGAATAACACTTTAGACCAGAAGTGAATTAGGCAGTGGTTCCCCGAGCAGACTCTCAATCTCATCTGGCAGACTATGTCATCACCAGAATTTTCAAATGAGCACCAAGACCTCCTCTGCTTGGTGGTGATCCCTATCAAATGCTTCATATACAGCTGGAGTCTCAGTCCGATTGAACACTGGCCTGGAGACGGCCGAGGAGTCATCCTCCTCCTTGTGGGCTGTGTGCGTTTGCCAAGAATATCTGAAGAGTGATATAAATTCAGTTTGTCAGGGTTTGGCCCAAACAGCTGCATGGGCTGTTTCCAGGACACATGCTGAGGCAAACTCAAAGTGCTGCTGGAAGATCACCAACCCAGTGAAAAACCCACTTTGGTCTTCCAGAGTAAGCAGATGCCGGTCAGGGAAGACACTAGGTCAGTTTATTATTGTCACACGTACCAAGATACAGTGAAAGAGTGAAAGGCTTGTACTGCATACTGCTTATACAGATCAAATCATTACATGGCGCATCAAGGTCAAACAATAACAATACAGAACAAAGTGTAATCACTACAGAGAAAGTGCAGTGCAGGTGATTAATGAATTGAAAGATAATGATGAGGTATATTGTGAGGTCAAGAGTCCTTTGTATTGTACTAAAGGTCTGTTCAAGAGTCTGACATCAGTGGGATAGGAGCTGTCCCTGAGTCTGGGGGTACGTGCTTTCAGGTTTTTGTATCTTCTGCCCGATGGGAGAGGGGAGGAGAGAGAATTCCCGTGGTGGAGTGAGATGCTGGAGATCTGTCCCAATTGCAAGGTCTGAACCTGAAACATTGATAATTCTCTTCTCCCCACAGATGCTGTTCGACCTGCTGATTTCCTCCAGTGGTTTGCTTTCTTCTGTTTTTGGCTGTCTGGGAAGGCTGCAGGAGTACACACTGAGGCTCAGGGCAGCCGATGGAAAGGTTCCGTGAGGAAGGAAGCGGCCCAGGAGCCTCCCGCCACTGAACACTGAGGGGCAGGGACTGTGTAAGGATTGCTCAGATTTATCACTGATGGAATAGTTGAGAATGAAAAATAGATTTTATGTCAGCATACTGTAAGAAAGTGTTCCAGTCAAGGGATACAATGTGAAGCTCACTGTTGTATCATTACCTATTGTAGGAATGAAGTATATTTTGGGGAAGGTAATGCTCCCAGTCTGGTGTAGAACAGTGACTGCCACTAGGGGGCGCCCCAGCGGCACACAGTTACACAGACTCAGGACCAATCCTGACCTCGAGTACTGTCACTGAGTGGTTATTCTCCTTGAGCTACAGGGATTTCCCCGGGTGATCTGGCTTCCTCCTACCTCCCAAAAACATGCTGGCTGGTTGACTAATCAGTGAATTAATTTGTCCCTGATGTGTGTGGGTAAGTGGTGGAAGTTAATGGGACTATGGGATACCACAGGATGAGTGTAAATGGGTGGACTGAATGCTGTGGGCACCATGTCTCTGTGACTCTATGATCACTCTCTGGCGTACAGCAGTGCATGCCATTCCACTCCCGTAACCCTCCCTGACCACGACCCCAGTGAGCTGTGGATGCAGCCCAGCCCGGCATGAACACCAGCCTCCTCTGCTTACCCTTCCCACCGCCCCGGGTGAGCAACGGATGCAATCAAGGATCCCTCCCAGCCCAGTCATTCTCCCTTCAGTCCCCTTCGACCAGGCAGAAGATACAAAAGTTTGAGAGCCCGTACCAACCAGCTCAAGGACAGGTTCCACCCCACAGTTAGAAGACTGTTGAAAGGACCTCTTACATGATAAAGATGAAGTCTTGGTCTTTCAATCTACCTCTTTATGACCCTTGCACTTTATTTGTCTTGTGGCACTGCACTTTCTCTGTAATTGCAATACTATATTCCACATTCTCTTTTATCCTCTGATACTATATTGATGTACTTACAGAAGACTTACACACATATGTGTATAGCTAGGGTGCTGAAGGCTTTTGCACAGTACCGTATTTGTCAATGTGGAGCGGAGAGCGAGTTTGTAAATCTGGAAACCTGGTGGGAGCAGAGGATGTTGCGAATAACGAGGGTGGAGCACCACGGGAGGGATCTGGGACCGGTGGCAGAGAAAGAATGCCAGGGACGGGGGGAGTGTGGCGCAAGTGCAGACACATGCAGCCCCGAGACACCAGGCAAGGTCATTTGATTCCAAATAATCGCTTTATTGATCATTACAGAATGTCTCTCTGGTACTTCCCACCTCCCCTCTCTCCCTTCCCCTTTTCCCAACAATGATTACCCTCGCCCAGACCCCTTACCACTCTCTGTCCGGAATAGAGACCCATATCATCACTCACATCTGTTGTGAAATTTGTTTTTACAGTCCTGCACAAAAGTCTTAGGGACCATAGCTATATGTATGTGTCCAAGTCTTTTGCACAGCACTGTGCGTATGAAATGATCTGTCTCGATGGTCTACAAACAAAAGCTTTTGGTAAATTTGTAAATTGGTTTATCTTAGTCACCAAGATCCAGTGAACAACTTGTCTTGCACACCGTGATACAGATCAATTCATTACAGCAATGCTTTGAGGTGGCACAAGGTAAAACAATAATGGAATGCAGAATAAAGGGTTACAGTACAAGTTAAGAACAGTGCAGGTAGACAGTAATCTGCAAGGTCATAATGAAGTAGATTGTGAGATCAAAAGTCCATCTAGGGTGGGGGTTCCCAAACTTTTTTAAGCCATCGACCAATACCATTAAGCAAGGGGTTCATGGACCCAGGTTAGGAACCCCTGATCTTGAGAAAAATTCAATAGTTATAGAGTCATAGAGAGGTACAGTATAGAAATAGGCCCTTTGGCCCATCTAGTCTGTGCCAAGCCATTTAAACTGCCTACTCCTATTGACCTGCGCCAGGACCATAGCCCTCCATATACCTATCCAACTTCTCTTAAACATTGAAATCGAGCTCGTGCAAGCACCATTTGTGCTGGCAGCTCATTCTACATTCTCACTACCTTCTGAGTGAGGATGCTTCCCCTCAATTCCCGTTAAACTTTTCACCTTTCACCCTTAACTGATGACCTCTGGTTGTTGTCCCACCAAACCTCAGTGGAAAAAGCCTGCTTGCAATAACCCTATCTACACCCCTCATAATTTAGTACACCTCTGTACAAACCTCCTCCCAATCTTTTACATTCTAAGGAATACAGTCCTAACCTACTCAGTCTTTCCTTATAACTCAGGTCCTCCAGACCTGGCAACATCCTTGTAAATTTTCTCTACACTCTTTCAAACTTGTTTATATCTTTCCTGTAGGTAGGTGACCAAAACTGCACACAATACTCCAAATTAGGCCTCACCAATGTCTCATACAACTTCAACGTAACATCCCATCTCCTGTACTCAGTACAATGATTTATGAAGGCCAGTGTACCAAAAGCTTTCTTTACAACTTTATCTACCTGTGATGGGTCAATGAATTATGGACCTCTATTCCCAGATCCTTTTGTTCTCCCACACTCCTCAATGCTCTATTGTTCATTGTGTAAACCCTATCCTGATTGATCCTACCAAAGTGCAAAACCTCACACTTGTCTGCTTTAAACTCCATCTGCCATTTTTCAGCCCAATTTTCCAGCTGATGCAGATCCCTCTGCAAGCTCTGATAGCCTTCATCGCTGTCCACTACACTTGGTGTCATCTACTGAGCCAGTTGACCACATTATCAACCAGATCACTGATATAAATGACAAACAACAAAGGACCCAGCACCAATCCCTGTGGCACACCACTAGTCACAGGCCTCCAGTCAGTGAGACAATTATCTACTACCACTGTCTGGCTTTTCCCACAAAGCCAATGTCTAATCCAATTTACTAACTTATCTTCAATGCCGAGCGACTGAACTTTTTTGAACAGCCTCCCATACGGGACTTTGTCAACTGACTTGCTAAAGTCCATGTAGACAACACCTAATGCCTTGCCTTCATCCACTTTCCTGGTAACTTCCTCAAAAAACTCTACAGGATTGGTTAGACATGACCTACCATGCGCAAAGCCATGCTGACTATACTTAATAAGTCCGGATTATCCAAATACTTATATATCCTGTCTCTTAGAATATGTTCCAATAACTTTCCCACAACTGATGTCAGACTCACTGGCCTATAGTTCCCTGATTTATGGATAGAGCCTTTTTTAAACAGTGAAACAACATTAGCTATCCTCCTTCTCCGACAATTTCTGTACTTGCCTCTTGTAGGGTCCAAGGGAACACCTTGTCAGGCCCTGGGGATTCATCCACACTGATCATGGAGCTGTAATTTGTCTAAACCGGCTGGTATATTTCATATACAACACTTTATAATTAATCCCTTTGGCAGCAAAGCATTTCTTGGGACATCTTGAGGATATGAGAAAGTGCAAGAGAACGCTATACATTTCTGCCCTTTGGAATGACCCACAGATTATCATAGGCAGTCTCTGGAGGAGTTCAATCAGAATAAGATAGCACTGTTATTGGACTCTAAGTCTTTACAACTCACGCCTAAGTTCTGCCTTCAGTCTTTAGGTCATGGTGCCCTCTGAATGTGTGAGGCATGGACTAATTTTCAACGTCATGTCTGGATAATCATTTGGCAGAGTGAAGTGTGTGTCAGTTGCAAAAGCTGCCCAGGGTTTAACCCGTTCAATGAAATGGTGACTTTTGCAATGAGGAAGATGGATCTGAGAACCCTCGTGATTTCTTCTGTGGGTATTGGCCGCATAAACCACGTAAATCAAAGACTGAAACCATCAGCTTTGCCGCTGTGACAGCAAATAACGGTCACCAGGACTAGAAGATTTACATGAGCCAGCAGAACAGGCAGAGCAGCTGTCTCCATGCTCCAGGGGTCCAGAGTTCAGTCCTGACCTCCATTGCTGCCTGGGTGGAGTCCGCCCGTTCTTCCTGGAATCCCACGGGTTTCATTTCCAAAGTGCTTCAGTTTCACTCTCACTTGGCTCCATCTACTTGTTCCTTTTCTCGTTGGCTGCCTCCACCAACCATCCACCTGCCTCTGTCTCAGAACTCCACCCTCCCCCTTCCCCACCTGGCCCCATTTCCCTGTCATCCTTCCCCTCTCCTGGGTCCATCTATCACCTAGCAGCGCCTATCTCACACTTCCCCGTCTTCTCTTTATACCAGCTATGCTCCCTCTCCACTTTCAAGTCCTGATGCAGGGTCTCCAGCGTAATTGATTTAAATCCCAACAGATGCTGTTTGATCTGCTGAGTTTCCTGGTGTTCTGCTACATGTTCCGACATAGGCAACTGTGTAATAACTGGTCAAGTTAATTACCCACAGTGTAATTAACATGGCCGGTTCCCCTACCCAGTAGCACATGGGGTATAAATAGGCATGTGAGAGAGATATGATTTACGGTCAAGGGAGAAATAAATGGGGGACGCAGTTGATGGGATTACATTGGAAATAACGTTGGCTTGATGGGCCAAATAGCTTCTTCCTTTTAAGAAAGGAAATATAAAAGCCATTTGCAGCAAGATCACCCCCACCATGTTTTGCAACATTTGCAAACTGCTATTTGGTGTAGAATCAGAACAGATCTAGCAAGTTTGTACCGGGCGTCCTCGGCGCATCGCGGACATCGGCAGCATGGATGTGCAAGCTCAGGGCCCAGTAAGCTACTCAAAAGTGCAGCCAAGGTCTCAGCAGTTGGTTCTACAAGGAGAGAATCTGTACGCACATGCGAGGCACCAAACTAGTGAGGCCGTGATACAGAATTATATGCATTCTAAACACAAAATTCAGTATGCAGTGTCAAATGCTAAAAGACCACACAAAATTGAGGCCCTACAGTCCCACCAAATCTAGCGGGAATGTTTACAGACAGTACAACAGCTATTCAGAGAAGATAGCTTCAAGCGCCATTTCCAATGGTGGTGGGGCTCCATGCATCATTGAAAGATAGAGCAAAGGTTGTGTGATCAGACAATGTTGTGGTTGCTGTAATAAAGATTTACATTGTGGAACAAGCCACATTCCAATCTGTTCCAGTGCACGTATAATACTGGCAACTGCTGATATTGTGGAAACTTGCCCAAGTACATCCCATTCACACAAAGAAGGACAAATCTACTGTAGTTGATTAGAACTCAATCATCAGCAACATCCCAGAAAGTGTCATCACAGAGAATCAAATGATGCCTCGTCTCTAGTAACCTGCACACCATTTCCCAGTTTGGATTTCACCAGGATCAGCCCGATCTAGACTTCATCACAGTCTTCTTTCAAGCATGGACCAAAGGGGAAATGTCTAGAGGTGAGGTGAGCGTGACTGACTGTGATATCAAGGCAACATTTGTCCGAGTGTCCTGGTAAAACTGGTCTGTGGGTATTAAGGGGAAAATAGACCAGGGGCTGGAATCTGACCTCATACATAGCAGGATGAGTGTGGACCCAAGACATCGTTTGCAGGAGTTCCTCAGGAGAGTTCCTTAGGGCCAACCCTCTTCAGCTATTGGATCAATGACCCTCCATCCTCTGGAAGATCAGAAGTGGGGATGTTGGCTGATGGTTGCACAATGTCGAATTGCAGTCATAACTCTTCAGCAAATGAAGCAGCTCATACCTGCATGGACAGTAGAGGGGTCTGGGCTGACTTACAGAAGTGCCAAACAAGAATCTTGAACAGTGTCATAAAGCAGCTATAAGAGTGACTGACTATTCATGGCACTCAATACATTGAGAGCTTGCTTGACTTTGAAAGTGAGGTAAATATTTAGGACACCTAATAGTGCACTGAATTATACAAATGTCTATTTCAGGATGATTAAGTACAGAACATATATTCAAGATACAAGTTTCAAGTCTATTTATCACATGTACATCGAAACATACAGTGAGAAGTGTCATTCCTGCTAACAACCTACACACCTAAAGATGTGATGAGGGCAATCTGTAAGTGTCACCACACAGTCCGGCGCCAACTTAGCATGCCGACAATGCTTGGCACAACACAGAACAGCACAAAGAAAGAACAGAACGAGCAACAACCCATGCACATACACAGTTGTCAAACCCTGATACAGGCCATCGTCCTCAGTCTCCAGCAGACTCAGACTTGGACATGCAGACATTGGGCCTTCAGCTGTCCCAGTGGACTCGCAGAGATTCACAGACCCAGGTTCCGCCCAGTTGGCTTCTGGACTTCTGATTCGATCCTATACATCAATCCCAGGACAATGGAACCCAATACCAAGGCTTTGAACTCCAGTGTCACTGATTCATGAACCCAGGGGGTTATTGGGCCTTGTTCCTTCTGCCCACACAGAACTCAGACTCTGAAACCCACCGACAACTCGCTGACCCTGGGAGTCCACCAGCCCTCGTCCACGTTGGTCTGCCAGCCCAATTAATACTCCATTGTCGCATTTAGTCAGGCCATCTTTAAGACTATACCATGTTTTAGGACAACAAATTGGTTCCTAGTTTAAATCTCCTTGAGGACTATAATAGATATTTACAAAATTTTTTTGATATATGGGGAAAATAGTGTCAGTAGGAAAACCAAGCTTAGATGGGCTGTTAGCCTTTAATATCATCATATAAAAAATTAGAGAATTGCACTTATTTGGTAGTAGGTGCATACCATTTTGTATAATTCAGTACAATATTAGATGTCCCAAATATTTATCTCCCTTTCAATGTCAAGCAAGCACTCGATGTATTGAGTGCCATGATTAAAAAACAAGATTAGGCCTACCCTGACACCTTTCGCATCCTTGTTGGGGAAACCAATCAGGTTAGCTTGAAGAAATCTTTGTGCAACTACCATCAGCAATTCATCTGCAGAACCAGAGGACCCAACGAAGTTGAACACGACTACACTACCATCAATGGTTGCCTACCTTTCCGTCCCTCGAATGCGTTTTGGGAACTATGACTGCTTGGCTATCCTCTCCCTACCTGCATACAGGCAGAGATTAAAGAGCAAGGCACCAGTGGTAAGGACAACAAAGAGCTGATCACAGGAAGCAAAGGAGTGGCTACGAGACTGCTTCAAGTCCCATAGACATTCGTTTGCTTCAGTGGACTGGGCCATGCTCAAGGACTCAGGGAACCTGAATGAATACACCAGAGTTACCGTGCACTTTATAAATACACCAGTGGACAAGTGTGTCACCACAAAATCACTTAATGTCTACCCATCCAAAAGCTCTGGATGAACCAAGAAGTTTGAAATCTGCTGAGGGCTAGATCATTGGTGTTCAGGACTGGCAATCCAGGAAAGAACCAGAGATCCAGGTATGACATCTGGTAAGCCATCTCACAGGCGAAGTGGCAGTTACGGACTAAAATTAAATCACAAAAGGATGCTCGATAGCTGTGGCAGGCCTTGAATACCATCACCAAAAAACGAGCAGGATAAATGATAACAAGGTTTCGCTCCCAGATAAGCTCAGTGTTCTTTATGCTCACTTTGACAGACAGAATATGGAGGCAACTTCACAAGCCCCCACAACCCTGAGAACCCTGAGGCTTCCTCATCCCGCCAAAGTGAGAGATTGAAGATGTTCATGAACACTCCAGCCAATTGATTAACACAGGTCTTCAGTACTCAGCCAAATGGACCATCTGGACCAGATGTTTTTCAAGGATGCTCCCTCTTGAAGGATGCTCTTGCATCAGCCTCAGAGGCTGATGTCACGGGGTCATCAGGGTTGTGGGGGCTTGTGAAGTTTTCTTCTTGGGCACATGTATGATTGAAGCTTGCTTGAACCCACCTGCTTCAAGCAAGCTTCAATCATAATGGTGCCCAAGAAGAACATGGTATCCTGCCTCAATTACTATTGTCCTGTAGAACTTGCATCCGCTGTTATGAAGAGCTTTGAGAGGTTGGCCATGAAGCATATCAAACTCCTACTTGAGGAACAACCTGGATCCTCTCCAATTTGCCTACCACCGCAACAGGCCAACAACAGATGCCATTTCATTGGTCGTGATGAAAATAGATACATCAAGGATGATCTTCATTGACTATGGCTCAGCATTCAACATTATCACCCCTCAAAACTCATCACTTAGCTCCAAGATCTGGGCCTCAATACCTGCCTGTGCAACTGGATCCTCGATTTCCTCACTTGCAAGCCCAAGTCAGTATGGATTGACAGTAACAGCTCCTCCACAATCACCATCAGCGTGTTCATCACAAGGCTGTGTGCAAAGACCCCTGCTCTCCTTGCTTTAGGCCTTTCATTGTGTGGCTAAGCACAGCTCCAATGCCATATTTACAGTAAGTTTGCTGATGACGCCACAGTTGTTGGCCAAATCAAAGGTGGTGACAAATTAGCAAAGGAAGATTGAAAATTGGTGATGAAGGAAGATGAAAATCTGGTTGAATGATGCCACACAACAATGTCTCATTCTACGTCAGCAAAACCAAAGTGCTGATGATCAAATACAGGAGGAGGAAACGGGGGGTGGGGGAGGGTCCATGAGCCATTCCGTATTAGGGGATCAGATGTGGGCAGGGTCAATAACTTAAAATTTCTTGGCATTATTATATCATAGCTAGTCATAGTCATTATATCATAGTACTGTCTCCAGCTTTAAGTGCCATCGGAAAGGAGGCACAACACCTCTAGGGTCTTAGAGGTTTGCATTGATTTGGCAAGTTACCTAAAACTTTGATAAACTTCTATAGGTGCACAGTAGAGAGTATCCTAAGTGACTGCATCACACCCTGACGTGGAACGCCAATGCCCAGGAACAGAAACACCTGCATATAATGGTAGATACAGCCCAGTCCACCATAGGCAAAGCCCTCCCCACCATTGAGCACACTTTGCATGAAGCACTGCCACAAGAGAGCAGCGTCCATCATCAAAAACCCACCCAACCCCCTCCCTCCCCACCATTCGCTACTACATTGGGCAGGAGGTATAGAAGGATTAGGTCCCACACCACCAGGTTCGGGAACGGTTATCACCCTACAACTATCAGGCTCCTAATTCAGTATGGATAACTTCACTCACCACAACTCTGAAATGATTGCGCAACCTACAGACTCACTTTCAAGAGCTGTACAACTTATGTTCCCAGTATTATTTTGTTTTTATTTGTATTCTGCACACTGCTTGTTTGTCAGTTTTTCCTTCTGTTTAGTTTGTCACAAATCCTATTTTATTGTTTTCCTATAAATGCCTGCAAGAAAATGAATCTTAATGTAGTATTTACATATATGTATGTACTTAATGTAAAAAAAATTTAGTTTGACTTTGATGTCTGTAAATAAATTACCTAGTCAATATCATGTTGTTGCTTTCAAGTTAACTGCTATGACTGCAACATAAACATTTGTGACTATATTTACCAAGTTCTTAATTTGGGTATGAAAACCTTCAGGAAGACTCTATATCTTCAATTCCTGTCAGCAGCATATCTATTAGCTGATGCAATCAGTTCAAGGACACACAATAAACAAAACAGAAGCAACCCTTTCTCATAATCTGCAAACAAGTAAGCTGTGACTAATTGGACAACCAGAAGTTCAAGCCGTGGTGTTTTATCGATGCTCTTTGAACAGTTGCTTTTCGTAAGTCGGTGACAGTGATGTCATTTTGTACTATTTATGCTTTAGGTTTCATCCTCTATAAATATATTAATACAACATTACGGACTGTTCTTAGATTGTTCATTGGGTGGAAGCATGGACTGGAGAGAGGGCTGCAATAGTCCTGAAATGTTTTCTGTACTGGAGGGCTCCTCGCTAGAAGGAAAACATTGCAAAATACTCCCGGCACACTACAAACTCTGATGCATAAACATTTCATTCCTTGTGTCTTCCTAGTCACCTGAGTTGAGTGGGGGGGGCGGGGGGGGCAGGTTTCAAAATCTCTTGATTGTTGATATCCAATTTATTCTGACAGATCATTTCATAGAATTGACTTTGGAATGACCTAGAACAGACAGTACTATGTCCCCTCGTTGCTTAGATACACGGTGCTATTTATAACTGGAGTTCACATCATTTCGGAAGTCTGTCATCGGTACGTCTCTGCATCATCACTATTATTGTAAAACAATAAGTCACAAGTTGAAACAAGTTAAAATGTAGGAGAATGGGTAATTGCCACAAAGCATTGAACAGACTGCCCTCGAAGTCACTAGGTGGATAGCAAACTAACTGGTACATTAACAGCAGCTCTTTGAGGTACTGTGAACCTCAGCAGAAATATACTCCATCACAATCTGCAACCTCACTATACCATCACAATCAAAGATTGGGATCACCCTTGTTCAAGTTCCTGAGGACGTAGAGGTGCTGGTGCGGTTTCCTGGCCAGTAGTGTCCATGCGGTTGGATCAGGATTAGCCATTGGTGCTGCTTACACATAGGAGCACGAAGCTGTCGACCTCAGCACCGTTGGTGTAAAAAGGAGTGTGTGAACTGCCCTGCTTAACTGCAGTCAAAGACCAGCTCTTTTGTTTGTAGACATTGAGAGAAAGGTTGCTATCACGACACATGGTCACCAGGTTCTCTTACTCCTGCACACCAACTTGTCAGTATTTGAGATTCAGCCCACTAGGGAGATATCATCCACAGCTGGAGTTACAACAGAATCTGGCAACTATTTCACGATTGTACAAGGCGTAGGGTGGGGGCCTGAGGATACAGTATTGGAAGGCACAAGTATGGGCAATAATCATAGCAGATGTGCTGTGGCCTATTCTTACTGATTGCGGTCTGTTGGTCAAGAAGTCAAGGATCCAGTTGCAAAGACAGCTGAGTCCCAGGTAGCATTGTTCGGAGACAGGTTCGCTCGTAATTATGGTAATGAAGCCCGAGATATAGTCACTAAGTAGGAGTCTATTAAGGGTCAGATTAAGCTAGAGCGGGGCCTGTAACATATGTTATAAAGGGGCCCTAAATTTTAAAAGTGCGCAGAAGTATTAAAACATAAATTATTTACTTGCATAGTAAAGTAATTCAATTTTTTTCATTTGCTGTACAGCCAGATAATACGACATATGTCTGACACTTCAGTAATAGTATTACTTACATGTAGCTATCAATTTCAAATGTCAAAAGTAACAAAACTACAATTTAAGAGTTACATTTTCTAGATTTAGCATGAGCAGATTTGTTGATGATACTGGAAATGTCTATTTCACGCAGAAGTTCATGTTCAATTCTCATTAGAGTGAGATTGTTCAATCTGTTTTGACCCATGGTGCTCCTTAGTTCATTTTTAATCCTTTTCAGTTTTGAAAATGAGCGTTCTCCACTGCACTTGTAACCATGAGTGGCAAATAGATGCACAAGGCATTTTCTACACTTGGAAAACATGACTCCAAAGAATTGTCAGTTATCAAATGGTACAACTGTAACTCTACAAGGTCTTGTTTGGCGCCAATATGAGAAGCAAGATCAGTTTTCAACAGTTCAGTAAACTCACAAATTCCTCATTAAGGCTTTCTTCCAGATCTTCCGGATATGATTTAATAAGATTTGATGACCTCTTTACGATCTCTTCAGGTGTAAACGACTGTAACTGATGAAGGAATCCAAGAACACCATTCACCTTTAGATAAGCTTTCTGCCTTTTTGACAGGGCAGAAAGCAAGCTGTCAATAATGCAAGAAATGTTCAGCTTTTAAACTTCTGAGAAGGCGAATGAGATTCAACAAGTGGGTCAAGAGTGCTGGAACCACTGAAATCATCATAGGCGCGATTTTGCTTGTGTTTTCTTCAAGTTTACTGTTGATAATCTTCACACTTCAGTCAGATTCTTGGCTTTTTGATCAAAGTCTGAAAAAGTAGACCGCATAACTTGAATATATCAAGATTCATAGAGTGCACAAGTTGTGTTCAAGTCTTGGCCAGAAGATTGCAAAGAAGAACTGGTCATATGAAAATGCTGTAATGCTTGATCCCACAATATGACCATTATTCCTGTTTCCAACTTCATCATGGTTAAAAGCAGTTAACGAGCCTGTTGTCGACACTCTGCCTTCTGATCACTGTTTTTTAAAATGTCATCCAAGACTTGTTTTATTGCGGAAAAGCTGTGTAAAAGTGCTTTTGTTGCATCTGCAAGAGCTGACCACCTGATATCTGACGTTCTTTTCACAATGGGCAAAAGAGCAGCACCATCAGATAATGCAGCAGAAAGGAGATCCCACCGATAAGTAGAAGCAGAAAAAAATGTGTACAAGCTTTCTGCAAATTGAAAGAAAATTAATGCTTCTCGACAACATTCAGCAGCACATTTTCCAACCAAATTTAGTGAATGAGCAAAACATGGAATGTAATCCGCAAACTCATTCAGCTTTTTAATTCGTGCTTGTAAGCCACTATACTTGCCACTCATGTTGCTAGCATTGTCATAACTTTGACTACGGCAGTCTTTATATCAATGTCATTTTCCTTTAAGAAGTCAAGTAAACTTTGAGAGAGCTGTTCAGCACTATGACTTTCCATATCCAAAAACTTCACAAATCTTTCAACTGGTCCAGACGGCAAAACATAGTGCATAGTCAAAGTCAGCTGGTCCACATTAGCTATATCTGGAGTAGGATCCAATGAAACAGAATAATACTTGTATTTCTTCACTTCACCAATAATGTGATCCAGTATTCTGGATCCAATCAGATTGATGAGTTTCTCTCATGTTGTTTTAGATAGGTATGATTTATGTCCCCTTCCTTGGTTTGCATGAGCATTTATACCATGACACAGCAAGGAGCCAACACACGCCTGCACACACATACCGTACCATGCAGCATGCAGCTCCCCCGACATGAAAACAACAGCATTGCCAGATCGTCGTTGTTGTGGCATGGATGAAATAACAGAGCGTTGCGTTACTGGTAGGTACAAGGCAGTTTCTTTATTCGACAAAACAGGGTTACAGCAGGCAGAGAACCCTGGCAGAACAGGTCTAACCGCCTTGTGATTGAGGCTCAATATTTATTTGCTAAACACAAAGGACAGTTCATAGTTACAAGTATAGACAATTCTTTGAAGTTTTCACATCTTTTGATTAAATTCATTCTACCAGCACCAGTATGCCTAAGCTGGCATTCATGGCCTTTAGGAATGTTAAAATCCATAATACATTATTTGGTATGTTACGTGCTAACTTAGAGGACAATTCATATCCAAAAAGCATAGATATGGTGTCTTCGCAACTACCTGTAAACTTAGCATTTTTGTCTCAGAGGCACCAGAGATGCATTGTTGCAAATGTTAGGGAGCGCATTGTTATGAACTCAATCCACAGTACTTTGTCAAAGAACAGAAGACTGATGGCTGAAGTCATTTATTTAAGTGTAAATGAATCGTCTACCCAAAACACACTCTAACAGTCGTGAGAATACGTCGGTGAGATGCCGATTTCACCAGACTGCAGCTTGCAAGCATTTAGTGCGGGCGGGGCCCGTAGCATATGCTACTTTTGCTACTAGGTTAATCTGGCCCTGAGTCTGATTTGGCTATCCAGATGCTTCAGAGTTGAGTGCAGGGTCAGGGAAATGTCATCCGCTGTGCCCTGTTTGATGAGCCAGGCACAGAACGCCACTGGCCAAGAGCGGGTAAATGAGACCACTATAGATGGGTATCCAGTATGGGTATGGTTGGCTGGAGTGCCTGCTCTGAGTTGTGCAAATTGACTCCTGCTGTTGGTGGTGTTGTCATCAACTGTGCAGCATACAACACACAACAATGCCCAACTATTCGTCCATGCCTATGCCTATGGACAACTAAATGTCCATGCCTATTTGGTGTCTCCCCAGATCAACGCAGGCAATGGAATCACACCTGCAGGAGGCCTGTGGCATCTCGGTTCCTGCTTCGTTCTTGTATCAGCTCTGCCCCTGTGGTTGAACTGTGAGCGGGTGCATGAAGCTGAGGAAGTAGAGGATCGACCTTATCCCCAGGAGCCACCCCTCACAGCAGTGCTGGCTGCTGGGAGAGCTCAGCTGTGCAGACTCCCTTGGCATGAGTGCTTCCTGTCAACAGGTCCTTGACCAGCAAGAAGTCCTTCCATGGTACGTTGATGAAGTGGAAGAAATGAGCTGACAGAGGAAGTAGTTGAGACAAGGTAGAATAACAATATTTAAAGGACATTTGGGCGGGTACATCACAAGGCTAAGAGTGAAATGTGGGCAAATAGAACTCACTTAGCTAGACATCTTGGTCAGCATGGAAGAGCTGGGCCTGCTTCCATGCTGCTTGACTCTGTGATTCTAAAAAACATGGGTTATTCATGGTAAGCACAAGAGATTCTGTAGGTGCTGGAAACACAAACAAAATGCTGAAGGAACTCAGCAAGTCAGGCGGCAACTGTGGAGAGGAATAAGCAGTTGTCAATTCAGGTTGAGACCCTTCATCAGGACTGGAAAGAACAGGAGGGGAGGTCAGCATAAGAAGGTGGGAGCCCTTCTCGTGTAGGAAATAACTATCTGCACTCATGAGATCAATCACAGTACCTGAGTTGCCGCCTATTCTTCACTGAGATCAAAACAGATGAAGCAATTCCTCCCAAAGAAAGCATTTCTCTGATGCAGCTCTGAGCTGTAAATTGACACACGGTAGAGATCTGCTGCCTTCCGTGAGAGTCACCAACTCCTTGACCTAGGCATAAAGCTGCCCAGATACAAGAGTGCAGTTGTAAATCAGCCCACAAGATGTCATAACCCCTGTGGTGACTGACTCAGAAAGACTGAATCAGCAAATTCTGTGTTTGTCAGACACATCCAGTTAAGATTTGATGTCTTTGAAAAGTGTGGGGAATAGGCACTTCTCAGAAATAATGTTTTTATCTCTTTCCCTAAACGACTTGCCTCTCCTGTAGCCTCTAGTATTGTACTGTCTCCACTGAGGCGCACGCTCAGTGAGTTTCTCAGGAGTTAAATGCAATAAAAAATAAAGTCAGTTCTGGCACGGTCAGTGGACTTTTTTTATTGAGATACAGTGCAGAATAGGCCCTTCCAGCTGTTCAAGTTGTGCCACTCAGCAACCCACCCCACCCCGATTTAACCCTAGCCTAATCACGGGACAATTTGGAAGATGCACGAGCAAACTTCAGCACAAGAGATTCTGCAGATGCTGGATATCCAGAGCAATACATACAAAATGCTTCTGCTACGCAGTAGGTCAGGCAGCAGCTGTTGGAAGGTCTTTCTGGCCAAGGCCTTTCATGAGCCCAAAAGATCCGGCATTTTGTGTGTGCTAGTCATGTGTCGGAGGTGCTTCCTGATTTCTTGGTAGAATCCCTTTGAGTAGTCAGAAATAGGTACCTAAGGTTGTGATAGCCATGGGTGCTAGTGGGGATAAGCTCCCACTACCTATAAGGTGCTCCAACTGGTGTGTGCCTTTAACAGCCTCTGACAACCAAATCCAACTCTTGACCTTCACGTGTGGCTTAGCTACTAGGCCTGGTGGAACTGTTTCCTCTGACAAGAGAAAGGGCAAAGGTGGATCACTGGCGACTCAAAACCAGTTGCTTTGGGCAGGTGGGCCTCGTCAGCCTTGGGTGGCAGCCCGCCTAGGAGATGGAAAACTCTGATTTTAAACCTCTGCTGTTTTGCGGACATACCCACCCATGGGAAAGGCTTCAGGAGTAAACCCTAGGAAGAAAACTGGAGCCAGGGTCCCTAAGGCAGCTTGATGTTGTTTACACCTTCACCCTGGTAACCTCTGTGACAACACTGGTGCCAAGCTGGATCGGCCCTTGTCCTTCCCTCGGACCACATCAGTGACGTGGAGGAGGGGATCCTGCCGCAAGGGCCACAGCCAGTTCTTCAAATCTTCCCGCCTAGGCTTGCGCCCGGGAGAGGACACAGTCCACCAGAGGCGCAAACCCCTGATCCCCTGGGTTCGATGGCTGCCTCCTACTACTACCAATTGAGAAAAGTAGGGACTTAAGATGTTCCTGGTTCTGCTGAAGCTTTTCCATGGCAGCCATTGTGTGGAGCTTTCAGTCCCAATTCATGACAGGACAAGTAGAAACATGCAATGCTTGTCTGCTCCAGGTTTTTAATTCTGGAAGTGATATCAAATAATTTATTCTGTGTAAAACTGACAGCAAATTGCTTCACATTTAGAAAGAAGTACTATGTGGTGCAATATCGAAGCTTGGAACTCCTGAGAATATTTGAATTGTGGTCTGAGCAGAAGGCATTTTACACCTGCAATTATATGTTTATTTTGAAGAAATCAGTGAAATGCATGGAGCCCGAAAGGTCGACTGTACCTCTTCCTATAGATGCTGCCTGGCCTGCTGCGTTCACCAGCAAT
Organism: Mobula birostris; assembly: GCF_030028105.1. NCBI lineage: Eukaryota > Metazoa > Chordata > Chondrichthyes > Myliobatiformes > Myliobatidae > Mobula > Mobula birostris. The sequence goes on along the minus strand of NC_092387.1, from coordinate 20,090,278 downwards.
TTTTGAATGCATGGAGCCTCTTAGAGAGAAAAAAAATCCTCCATTGTAGTCTGAGTCACTGCCTAGCCATTTTTTTTGGAAACTAAGTATAGCCTTACTGCCAGAGCCAGTTTACCTACTCATCAAGTCCTCATCTAGTAACTAATCTTCCATTTGACGTTCTTCTTCACCCTGGGTTCCAAAACTGACAGCAGGTTTTGAAGTGGTCAATATTCATGAAAGTCAAATGGTGCTATTTGACTGCAGTAGACAACACAACTAACCTCAACATTAACACTTTCATGCATGTCTGGGTAGGTTATTAGATCATTCTCTCAAGGGGTAGAGAAGAAGGCCATTCAGCCTATTTAGTCTATGCCAGCTCTAAGGGAAATCTCATCAATCCTATTCCCCTATTTATTTATAACCTATTCTCTCACACATTCCATCAACTCTGCCCTAACTCTCTATCACCTATCTTCAGCCAAGAGGTGGTGAATCTGTAGAATTCATTGCCACAGGCAGCTGTGGAGGTCACGGCATTGGGTATATTTAAAGAGGAGGTTGATAAGTTCTTGGTTAGTCAGGGCATCCAAGGGTACAGGGAGAAGCCAGGAGAATGGGTTTGAGAGGGATAGTAAATCAGCCATGATGGAATGGTGGAGCACACTGAAATGACCGAATTTGAGTGTGCCTTACAATCTTATGGTCTACACTGCAGGTAATTTACGGTAACCAATTAATTTAACAAGCAGCATATCTTTGAGATATCTGTGGAAACCAGAGCTGGGGAAACCCAAGTAGACCCAAGGCAATATGTATATTTCTCAGAAAGTGTTGCGGAGGTCAGGATTGAACAGAAGTCCTTCAAGTTATCTTCACTCTTAAGACATCTCTCAATTCTCATTGCTAGCTGCCTTAATGTAAAGTTTCCATTTTAACTACCTTTGCGACAAACCTTCCCAAAAGGCAATGATTTCAGACAGACTACATGCTATGAGTAGCGTAGGGCTTTTATATTGAAGATTGATCATATGACCTCCTCCCTTCAATGTCCCAGTACAGTTGTAAAGATTTTAATCAGCTGTGGTTTGGTGGGAGTAGTCTTGCCTCTGAGTGAACAGGATGTGGTTCAAATTTCTTTTCAGACTCAAGCACACAATTCAGTTTAATGCTCCATTCCAGTATTGAAAGGAGGGTTACAGTGATAACCAGGACCAGGTCTCCCTAACACTGCTCTGGACAAAAGAAGAAGTATGTCGATTGAAAATCATCAGGAAATCTTCCCTCCAAAGGCTCCCACAGTGCTCAACCCTACGCTGCCGTTCTACTAAGATCCACAAACGGGACTGATCCAGCAGTTTCAGCTTGCTCTTGCTCAACTGAACCTACCTTACCTTGATTCTTTCTCTCTAAAAACATAACAATTTTGATACTCTCCACCACTTCCGTTGCCCCAGTCCTAACTGGCTCATCTTACACACAGATGTTCAGTCCCTTCCACATCCATCCCAGATCAGGTAGGTTCAAATATCCTTCAGTTCTTCCTCACACAGAGGCCCAATCTGCACCCTCTTTTAATTGGCAAAACGTGCCCTTATGCTCAATGACTTCTCTTCCGATTCCACTAGCGTACCCCAATTTAAAGGTGTATCTATGGCAGCTTGCAAAGGCCGCATCTACACTTGTTACTTCTGTTGGATCAGTTCTGATGAAGAGTATTCGACCTGAAAATTTAACTGTGGTTTCTCTTTCGACAGGTGCTGCCTGACTGGTGCAATCCCACAGTTTTGTTTTCATTCTATCGTGCTTGTTTTTTTTTAGGTTTCCCACCACCATGAGGGTGACCAAGAGGTCCTTGCACATCAGTAAAGATGTGTTAAAACACTTGACCTTCGGTTTCCAGAGCACCAAAGACCAGATTCAGTGGATGTTGTGGAACAGGCCTATAGTTCAGGCAAGGCCTACATTCCCTAAACTCCAACACCAAGTCTGGGAGGCAGTGGATCACAGCAGAGAGTGGGTGGAGAGACACAAGAGATTGCAGGGGCTGGAGAAATTCAGCTGGTAAGGCATCTGTGGAGGGAAATGAACAGTCGATGTTTTAGGTCATGGGTTGGGTGGGGTGGGGAAGAATCTGGCATGGGGTGGGTTAATGTAGTTGGGCAACCATCCTGGAACAGAGTTGATTAGTGTGGATGACAGGGATGTCCAATCAGTGTTACGGCTGGCAGTAGTAACTGCACTTCATTGCAGATGGCATCGGAGCAGTTGTGACTGGCCCATTGTGAGGGGAGACAGTGATAGGCCTGGGCCTATTGCTGAGTGTGCTAGTAGCCAGAGTGACTGGCCTACGCAGCAGCTAAACAAAGGCCAAGAGACTTGAATGGCCTGTGGTCTGTTGAGAGGCAATGTTAGCAGCGGCTCCAGGCAGGCTCTTGTGCAGCTTCGGGGCTGCTGATATGTACCTTTCAACAGTATTACATGTCAACACAGAGCGGAGAGTGGGTTTGTCAATCCAGTGGAAGCAAAGGATGTGGGAATGGCAAGGGTGGAGCGCACAGGAGGGGTGTGAGACAGGTGGCAGAGAGGGAGTGCTAGGGGTAGACACACCCAGCACTAAGACACCAGGCAAGGTCATTTGATTTCAAATAATTGATTTATTGATCTAACAGAATGTCTCTCTGGTGCTTCCCGTTCCCTCCCCTCTCCCTTCCCCTTTTCCCAAACATGATTCCCCTCCCCCTGCTGCCTTCCCATTCTCAGTCCCCAAAGAGACCCATATCAGAATCAGGTTCAACATCACTAACAAATGACATGACATTTGTTTTTTTTTGTGTGGCAGCAGTACAGGGCACCTTCAGACAGGTGCATGTCCGCTCCATAACTGAAATGCTCCCACATGCATAGCCTTTGTTGCCATGCAGCTCAAATTTTCTTTTTTTTAGTTAATATAATTTGAAATTATGTCAATATAATTGTGAGATTATAATTAGTTATGTGTCAATGAATATAATCCATAAATCTTCTAAATAATAAATGTGCCACAAAGTTAACTTTGAAACATTTTAAAGCTTCAATGTATTTACATTGTCAGTGTTTCAAGATACAACACTGTTACAAATTGTAACAATAAACACAGAATGGAAGTCGCCACCTCATGTTAATAATCTGCCAGCCTGCTAAACACTGATGGAAAAGAGAATGCTGTACAACTTACAAAAAATACTGAGCTACTATTACCAACTATGACAAAAGCATTAATTCAAAAGTACCACGGCACTACTATGATTTCAAATATGTTCATTTTTGAGGAAGTTAAGGATGGCTCAATTAAGACATTTACAGATACGTATGTAGAAAAGAAGAATTAAAAGAACTGTCAATTCTTGTTGATTTCATTGGAATATCTCAAGCTTCTAGTGCTGACTGTCTTATTACTTAATCAAATGTAAATCCAGAAACAGAGTAGAAGTGGAACATTTGGATGATCTAATGAGGATAAAGATGTATCTTTCATCTGGATGCAAAATTAACCTGGACAGTGTTTAAAGACAATGGATTTGTAATAAAGACAGACAGAGAGTGTTTATGAAATGTGGAAGATTTTCTTTGTTATACCGTATTCATTACACCCTTCATTAAATAAATAAAATCAAGAATACTGTATGTGGTATTTTGATTTTTCTTTCAAACAGTCATAGTATGCACATTTAAAAAAAAAGCATGTAAAATGCTGCACAGTTTTCAACTGTACAAAACTTTCCTGCTCTGGGCAATGGTTGGCCCATGCAGCTATATAAACAAACAGAGGGAACATTGCTCCTTTGTCAATCCTGCCTATTAGTTACTCAAATAACTCTAATAGATTTGTCAGGCAAGATTTTTCCTGAATGAAGCCATGCTGACTTTGGCTTATTTAATAATTTTCCACCAAATACTCTGAAACCTCGTCCTTAGTAATGGACTTCAATATCTTCCCAACCACTGAAGTCAGGCTAACTGGCCTATAATTTCCTATCTTTGGCTTCCCTCCTTTCTTAAGGAGCCGTGTGGCAATTTTTCCAGTTCTCCGGAATCATTCCAGAATCTAGTGACTCCTGAAAGGTCATTACTAATGCCTCCACAATCTCTTCAGCCACCTTTAACATAACCCTGGATTTAGTCCATCTGGTCCAGGTGACTTATCTACCTTTACACCTTTCAGCTTCCCATGCACCTTCTCCTTAGTGATAGCAATTACATTCATTTCTGACATTCTTGATTTTTTGGCATACTGCTGATCTCTTCCACAGTGAAGGCTGGAGCAAAATACTTAGTAAGTTCTAATAAGTTTGTCAGCCATTTCTTTGTTCCTCCATTACTACCACTCCAACGTCATTTTCCAGCAGTGTGAGATCTACTCTTGCCTCCCTTTTACACTTTATATCTCTGAAAAAACTTTTGTATTCTCTTTTATTGGTAGCTTATCTTCATATTTCATGTTTTCTCTCTTTATTGCTTTTTTAGTTGCCTTCTGTTGGCTTTTAGCTTCTCCAACTCAAACTGCAGGGTGAATTATATCATATAATGATCACTCTCTCCTAAGGGTTCCTTTACCTTAAGCTCCCTAATCAAATCTGGTACATTACACAACACCCAAAATAGAATTGCCTTTTCCCTAGTGGACTCAACTATAAGATGCACTAAAAAGCCATCTCATAGTTGTTGTACAAAGTCCTTCTCTTAGGATCCAGCACCAACCTGATTTTCCCAATCTGTCTGCATATTGAAATCACCCATGATTATGGTAACATTACGCTTTTTACTTGATCTCCCGTTGTAATTTATATCACACTGAGTTAACTGTTTTTTGTTTTAAGAACTGGTTTTCAGTTCATAATGTAACTTGCAAGCAATAATCTGTTTGAAGTTAAAAGGATACTTGGGCTGGCTGCTAAAAGGTGTGGTTTGCAAAGTGAAGTAACCATAAAACCTATTGTCTGCATTAGCCAAACGCAAGATAATGAGTTTATATTAATTGGCCTACATTAAGCCAGACAACTATGGCTAAGTTATTCACTTTATTGTCCTCATAAACTTTTAGGCCATCTGTGCACGTTACTTTGTCCCAGCAAAGGTATCTGGAAAACAACACATGCAGATGATGTCCCCCTAGCAGCAAAACAGCGTAAATATTGGGAAGCACTGGGGATTATTACAAATGACATGAAGAATGGGCGAAAGACGGAGTGACTGAAAGAAGAACTGGAATTCATTCCTCAGTCTTCAGTTTCTGTCCGTCTGCAACTCATTGATATGTTCTTTTAGTTTGTAAGATTTGTGCCTGCATTTGGAAATCCTTTGTAGCTTATAAATTGTTTGTAGTTCTGAAATGTTTTAGAAATCAGAAACACTCTGGGATTCTTAAATATGTTAAGAAGTACTATATTTGTCTAAATTTAAACCTGTACCACTAAAAATAAGATAAACTGTGTTTAAACTACTTGTTAGCTGGAAGTACGTATCTCCTCCTTGGTCGGGGTGGCGGGGTGGTGGAATGCAGCATCAAGCAGTGGGTATTGGCAGCTGGACCTTGCTGAACAGACTAGACAGGGAAGTAAGCTCATCCTTGAAGAGTCGGTGGATAGAGTATAACCTCCTATATTGGGGGTACCTGTAGACATCTATATCAGACAAGGCTTAAAATCTACTTTTAAGTTTAGGGCTTTGTGGACAGGGAAGCCAATACCACTAGAAACAAACTTAACACTTCAACTCTGAGATCACTTATTCTGAAGTAAATAAGAGCTATTCCTAACCGAGTTTTCCTGACACAGATTCTGGTTTACCAGCTGAGTGCTTCCAGCGTTCTCTGCTTTTGTTACCAGTTTACACATATCAGGTCTATTCAATTTGGTCAGGTCACTGGTCTGAGTGCTACTGGTACCATGTAACCCAGTACTACCTGTTGCATGGTCAGGTGGTCGGCGACTAAACCAGCTCCCTCACCAGGTTTGCCTGGTGAGGAAGGTGGCTAGACACCCTGCAGGATGAAAAACAAGACCTGTCAAGGGGCGGATGAACCCTCCCGTAGGGTCAACAGCCATCTAGCAAACATGTGCCGTGAAGCGCGGAAAGGGCATCCCTTGCATTGAAGCTTGGTCTGGCCATTCACTGCAACAGAACTTCCCCCAGCTGTCTTGAACCCCACCATGCCACTGGATTTGATTAGATTAGATTATGAGGACACGCAGTCCTCTTTTATTGTCACTTAGTAATGCATGCATTAAGAAATGATACAATATTGGGAGGGGAGGGGATGTGGAGAGGGTGGGTCTGGACCTGTGCAAACCCCTACTCACCTAAAATCCATTCATGCACACACTGTTCTTTTCTGAGGAGTGGGGTACCACCTCACTAACTGCTTGAAAAGAACCATCATCATCCTATGGGATGGATAGCCAGAGAAAGAGAGAGAGATTGAATTTGAACAAGTAACTTTTGTTCATAATGTTTTAGATGGCATTCATCTTCTGCTTCTCAGCAGGTCACCTGTAACATGCCACATAACACACCACCGGGGAATGAAGCATTGGGAAGCTGGTACATGCAATAAGTCTGAACTGGGAAAGCTCAGCACATTGGAGAATTCAGGGACCAGAAAGGGTCACAGAAACAGCAGGAAGCAAAGCGGACAGAAGGACACCTACCTTTTGTATTTCAGGACCCACTTTCCTTTATTTCAAAGAATCTCGCAGCTTTATAAAACTCTGGTTAACCTGCGCCTGGAGTATTGCGTTCAATTCTGATTGTCCCATTATAGACAGGAATTGGAGACTTTGCAGAGGGTGCAAAAGGTGCTTACCAGGATGCTGCATGGATTAGAAAGCATACCTGTGTGCTATAAGGAGAAGTTAGGATACACTTTGAGTCATTTCCTCTGGGCCAAGAGAGGCTGAGGAGAGACCTGATAAAAGGTTTATGGGTAGCATAGCTAGAGTAGGCAGCAGTATTCTTTTCCAGGGTCGAAATGTCTAATACCGGAGGGCACACACATTTAAGGTGAGAAGGGAGGTAAATTCAAAGGGGATAGGTGAGGCAGGGGCAGGTTTTTTTTTACACGGGGTGGTGGGGGCCTGGAATGTGCTACCAGGAGCGATGATGGAGGCAAATATAATAGAAGAATTTAAAAGCCTCTATGATAGGCACATGAATGGACAGAGAACAGAGGCATGTGGAGTTTTGTAGACTGAAGGGATTAGTTTAGTTAGCATTTAATTACTAGTTTGATTAATTTGGCACATTATGGGCTGTAAGGGCCTGATGCTCTGGACTGATTTATGTTCTATATGAACAATCTGACTGCCAATCACTTCGACACATAATGTTTGACACCTGCTCCATTTTTAAATGTTTAGTCTTGGATTTAACATGTGGCTGGCAAGATCTTTTTATCTGGCTATCACAAGTTAGCATAACTAAGTGGTGTACTGATCCCAGGATAACTCAAGACAATCCTTAGAGGAAGTCATTTTGTTTTTTTTTTGTGAAAGTCTGCTTCACTAATTCTGGATTTTGACTTCCAGACTTTCAGTCCAACTAAACTCAAATTCCCAACCCGTGGTATTATAATTTCTACTCAACTTCTCCGGATTATTACCAGTTTTAGCATAATCAGTACATTCCAATTTTATCTAAATAGCCACCCTAAGCATTCAAACCAGACTACCAAAAGTTAATTGTTAACATTATTGCTCCAGCATTCAAACTTCTGCTGATGCCTAATGATAACTGATTAGAAATAATAACTGTGTAAAACTAGCTCCAAATAATCTATGTTATTAATTCTGTCCATCTATTGGCTGGCTTCAATGGAGCGTGTCCGTCTTGTGAAGTGATTTTCAGTGTTTCCTAATGGACTTCTCAAAGGCCTATTGTTTGGTTTTCAACTGGTTTACTCATTTGACTGGTTTTTTTAAACTGGGCTTTGTCCTGTACCGCTGGCACAGTCTCAGCAAATGCCGGAAATCACACAGGTGTCCTTCTCAAAACCCTACACAAAGAGCCAAAGGTTCCCGTAAAGCAGATTAGGTTAAAATGCTTGTGTAATTAGATTGACTGCACAAAATGTGGATGTTGCCCCACTTTTTACTTCACTTAAAGGTCCAAGAACTAATTAAATTTCCCAGAATTTAGACCATAAAACCATAAGACATAAGAGCAAAATTAGGCCATTCAGCCCATTGAGTCTGTTCCACCATTCCATCATGGCTGATTTATTATCCCTCTCAATCCCATTCCCCTGCCTACTGAACTCAGGTCACTGGTGCTGTAATGGTTTGATGCTAACCACTACACTACCATGCCATCAAGAACTGCTTTAAATATACCCAATGACTTGGTCTCCACAGCTGTCTTTGGTATGGAATTCCACAGATTCACTCTCCCCTGGCTAGAGAAATTTCTCCTCATTACTGTTCTGAATGGATGACCTTCCACACAGCACAGAAATAGGCCCTTCATCCCATCTACCTTGTGCTAGCCTAGTCTTCTGCCCAGTGCCATCCACTTGTACCTGAAGCTCTCCATACCTCTCTCTCGTCCATGTACTATCCAAACTTCTAAATATTACACTTGAACTCATCTATCACTTCTGCTGACAGCTTGCAACAGCCTCAGAATGAAGAAGCTCCCTCTCTGATTCTGTAATGAGCACTTTGGGCTTGTGCAGGGAGCTGAAGAGTGTTGGGCTCCCAAGTTTTTAGAGCATCTGATCTGGTTTAACAAGAGTCCTTAATCCCTGGAGTTTACTGTTTAACCTTGGTAAGTTTATTTTGACAGGCTCGGAGATTCTGTAATATTTGTATTAGTTAAGTGGATGCTCTGTTAGCCCTGTTGTAGGGTACTAGTTTTGAGAAGTTACGTCTTACAGTGTCGCTTGGCCGAGCCACTGATGTTCTGCAGGTTTTCTTATGAATAAACCCTGATCGCCATCTCTACATGGGAGTCTGTCTTTCCTCCAGACTTGGGTCTCGTCATTCCCAGCACACATCGTGACAGATTCCCAATAAATATTTCATCTCTCACCCTAAATCTATGACCTCTATCCTCAGTCTCACACAACCTAAGAGGAAAAAGCCTGAAAAAAAAATTCAACCTATCAATACCCCTCATAATTGTTGATACCTCTATAAGATCTCCCCTCATTCCCCTATGCGCCACTGAATAAAGTCCTAACTAATTCGAACGTTCCCTGTAACCCAGGCCTCCAAGTTGTTGCAACATTCGCTTTAATTTTTTCTGCATTCTTTCTCGCTTGTTGATATCTGTCCTATAGGTAGGCTACTCGATCTGCAAATAGTTCTCCATATTAAACCTCACCAACATCTAGTACAACTTCAAAATAACGTCCCAATTCCTGTACTCAATGCCCTGATTTATGAAGGCTGATATGCCAAAAAGCTCTCTTTACACCTCTATCTACCTGTGATGACACTATCAAGGAATTATGGATCTGTATTCCCAGATCCCTTTATTTTACTGAAAACCCAGTGCCTTACCATTCATGGTGTATGTCCTACACCGGTTTGATGATCAACACCTGTCTGTGTTAAATTCCATATACCATTTTCAGTCTATTTTCTGAGTCTATTATGTAACTGCAACAGCACAAAAATAACCCATTTTGCCCAATATTCTCAAAACGAGCATCTATAATCCTCACAAGGCTATTTTACAAATTTCTTTCGCACTAGAGTTATATAGCTTGGAAAATACCCTTCAGCCGAATTGTATACACTGAACAAATTGCTCACTTTTGTTCATCCATCGTTGACGTCGATGAGGACCTCGACACCATTATGATGGTTTTGAGACTAGCGCGTGACTTGGATTTAAGTGAGGGAGAGTTGCGCAGCGTCAGCCTCACTCTCTCTTCCCAATTCCCATCTGGATCCAGTGGCAAGACAAGAGTCTAGACGGCTGGAGATGGGACTAGGCGCAGTGGATGACCAGGACGTCTTCTGTGTCTTGTCCTGCTCTACACGTTCCACAACGCTTGCAGAGACCGCCACCTTGACCATTGGACCTTCCATTGGTCTCGTCCACTCAATCCGCCGGAGTCTGTCTTCACATGCTGGGATAGACAACTCCCTATCTCACCGAGGGTTTGAGACCCGTCGGCTACCTTCACCTGGTTTAGCCGGCTTGTCAAAGCCGTTGCCCAGGGTGTGGCCGCTGTCACATGCAAGCAGCTACGGGGAGCCACAGGTGAGAGCTGAGTGCCAGGTGGGGACCAAAGGTGGACTAACCGCCCTGAAAAGGACGCGACATGTTCCCCCACCAGAGATGCTACCCCTCCCTGACACCCCATACACCCCAAATTGCTCACTAGAGTTGTCCCATTTGTCTGTATTGGGCCTATATTCCTCTAAACCAAGGGTCCCAACCTTACATATGCCATAGAACCTTACCATTCACTAGGTGAGCGGGACCCCAGGTTAGGAACCTCTGCTCTAAATATTTACCATCCAAGTACCTGCCCAAAAGCCTTTTAAAATGTATCCACCTGTACCAGTTCCTCTGTTCATTCCACCTACCCGCCACCCACTGTATGAAAAAGCCTCGTTTCCTTTAAATTTCTCCCCTTTCACATTAAATTAAACTTTCTAGTTTTAGACTCCCTACCCTTGGAAAAAAAGAACATTCATCTTAATTATGCTCCTTGTGGTTTTATAGTCACCCCTCAGCATTCTATACCAGCTGGTGGTGCAATGGGATCAGAGCCGGACTCCAGAGCGAAGGCTCCCAAGTTCGAATCCAAGTTGAGCCACCCCCAAGCACGCTTTCCATCCGTGCCAGGTTCAGTGTCGAGCTAGCCACTTGACCTCGTAAAAAATACAAGGGTCAAGTCAGGAATGTTCATATCGTGACACCGTTAATCCTGACACCACACGCCGGACAAAAATGGCTGACTGTCTGGTGCGACACATTTAAAAAAGGTTAAAAAAGCATTCTATGTTCAAGGAAAAAAAAACAGCCTACCCAGTGTCTCATGCCTTCCAGTTTTGATATCATCCTTATGAGTTATTTCTGAATCCTTTCTGGCTTAATGATGTGCTTCCTACATCTAGGCAACCAGAGTTGCACACAGTACTCCAAGTGATGTCTCACTAACGACTTATAGTTTTGTAACATGATGTTCAAACTCTTGTACTCATGGAATGAACTAAATGTCCTCTTCACTACCCTGTTTACCTGTGTTACTACTTTCAGCGAACTATGTACTTGTACCGTTAGGTGCCTCTGTTCCACAATACTGACCACAACCCTGACATTTGCTGTGTATGTCCTATTGTGTATTTAATATATCAGTAATATTTGAGAATTATTTTAAATATAGTGTTTCATTAAGCATCCTTTGTTATTTAAGTAATTCATTATGGTTATATGTACGAAATACATTGAATAGTATATGTCGTCACACCACCATCTTATATGCATGTGTCTTGCTTAGAGACCAAGTTGGGCTCATATTTCAGACGCCCATCTTTTCTTTTCAATTAGTTTAATGTTTTGCAGTTACAAAACGTAACAGTGGCAACGAGGGGGTTTTAAACGAACCTGAGACATTGACCTAACTGTTGAAGCACAGTGAGACGTACAAGTTTAAAAAAATGCAGCAAGAAATGGTCAAGTTAAAAAAATCACAACATGTGTACTTAATAAGGGGAGATGATTTGTGAGGATTAAAAAGGATTGAAAATTGTGAGAAAATGGACAAATTCGCTGGTTCATAAACAATGAGTACCAGGTAATAATAATAATAAGAAATGGCTGGCTATATTGGAAAGATTGATGTGTTTGATTACACAATAGATAACAGGTTCATGTATACTGAGAATATTGAGCAGTATTTTAAAGCAAATGAAATAGCCAATAAGAAACAAGTACCAGTTTTTCTGAGTGCATTGGGTGGAAGACCATACCATACAGTTTACTTAGAAATTTAACTGCTTCAACCAAACCAGCAGAGATGAGCTTTGCTGATATTGTAAAAGTAATGCAGGGACATTTAGAACCAAAACCATTGTTGATTGCAGAATGTTTTAGGCTTCATAAGTGGAATCAAAAGGAAGGAGAGTCCATTTCAGCATTCGTGGCTGAATTGTTGTCTGAGCATTGTCATTTCAATGATGGATTTAATGATGCACTGAGAGAGTGTTTAGTTTGAGGAAAGTTGCAAGCATTCATCTTCTGTGAGTATAAAGAACCAGAATCTACTCTGCTGCATGAATTTCAAGAGGGAGACAAAAAGCTGCTTTTAAAAGTAGATGCAAAGACCAAAGCCCAACTGGATGAATGGAAGGCTAAAAAGAAAGGACTCAATGGAGATACAAAAAGAGGATTTGTCAGATGATGTTGTACATGAAGAAACCAAGAGGAGAGATCAGGTCATAAAAATAGCAATGAAAGGATTAATAAGAGAATACTCCAGTGAATTAGGTGCACCTTCCCAAGATCAAAATGCACATTCTAGGAAGAAGAAAAGGGAAAAGAAAGGTGAGGATGACATAAGTGTTATGGAAATGGAAGAGGATAATTGAAGCCTAATTTCTCGAAATTAGCAAATTCAGAGATACTCATAAAAAAGCCAGAAGAAAAATGAAGGCAGGAAAAAGAAAGACAAGAAGTTGGAAAAGAGAGAAGAGATAGTGAGCAAGACCATGAGCATTAAAGAGAAAAGGAACATGAGAAAGAAAAAGAGCAGGATAAAGAGAAAGAAGCTGGAACCGAGAGAGAAGCAAGAATCTAAGCAGATCCAGAGAGGGAAAAGCCAAGAAATGAAGAAGAAAGGTGTCCAGACCTGTCAGATCCACTTCCTGCAGGCTCGCTGTCAACTCCTACAACCAGCACAGAAGAGGCCCCGAAACCTGAGACTGTTTTCACAACTGCCAAACAGAGTGCCCACCCAACATGTGCCAGGACCTTCTGTGCCTGAAGTGGCCTGACCAGTCATCTTCAGACACACTGCATCCAGTCTCAAAGTGACTATATATGAAATAAAACAAGGAGGAGTGTTGTGTACTTAATATTTCAGTAATATTTGAGTGATACTATAAATATATTGTTTGATTAAGCATTCTTTGTTTTTTAAATTATTCAGTATCTGTATTGTTCTGGAGTTCAAAACATGACATGCACTGTCCTCCTGGTTTAACTTAGAAAAATGCAACTCTTCACACTTATACAAGCTGAAATTCATCTGCCTATCCTTGGCCCACTCTTCCAGTTGGTGTAGATCCTGCTGTAATCTTAGACAATCTTCTTCACCGTCTACTATACCACCAGTTGTGGTGTCATCTGCAAACTTACTGACCATGCTGGCTACATTCCTAATTACTAATATAGATCACAGGAAATAATTGACCAAGAACCAATCCCTGCAGCGCACCATTGGTCTCAGGGCTTCAACCTGTGAAGGAGCCCTCCACCACCACCTACAAATGACCACCACGTTCTGTTATTGCTTTTTTAAAATTGCTGTTTGACTAGAGAAGTATTCACTTGAGTGAGGAAGAGTCCGTTCGCAATTACTGATTGAAAGGGATTGCACTTTGTCCCATTAATTTACTAACAATGGGAAAATGAGGGTGAGATAGTAAACAGTGATGGATCAAGAGCTCATAAAAGTTGCTGGTGAATGCAGCAGGCCAGGCAGCATCTCTAGGAAGAGGTACAGTTGACATTTCGGGCAACTTTTATGTGTGTCGGTTGAAATTCTAGCATCTGCAGATTTCCTCGTGTATGGATCAAGAGCTGATGAGATCTCATGAACTGGACTGGACTAAAAATACAGGGGCTCTGTACAAGAAGGGACAGAGCTAACTGTACTTCCTGAAGAGGCTCCAGTATTCAGTGTCTGCAGTACTGTGCTGCAGATGTTCCACGACTCAGTGGTGGCCAGCATTTGATTCTACACGGTAGTCTGCTGGGGCAGCAGGGTGAGAGCAGCTGACGCCAAGCTCGTCAAGAAGGCTGGTTCTGTTCTGGGAATGGAACTGGATTCTCTGGTGGTGGTGTGTGAGAGAAGGATGCTGCAGAAGCTACAAAGCATTATGGATAATCCCCCCTCACCCCCTCCATGACATTCTGGACAAACAGAGGAACACCTTTAGGAACAGACTGATTCTACCAAAGTGCACCACTGAATGCCTCAGGATATCCTTTCTCCCTGTGGTTATACGAGTCTACAACTCCTCCTCCTTAAGTATATAAGTACATGGTTCCATTGCACATCTGTGTTTTGAACTATTACTTTTTAGTACAAATTTTGTATTTTTTTTGCATTTCAATGCTTACACTTTGTATTTCAAAGTATATATTTCGGAATGAGCAACCTTGCAATGACAATTTCCAATGGGATAAATAAAGTTTTATCTTAATCTTAATGTGAAGGAGATTACAATTATAGTAAGAAAGGGAAGTGAGAGAAGGCAGGTGTGAAAGTATGAAAATTTGAGTCATATAACATGGAAAAGGATCCATGCTGACTGTATTGGCCGGTGAGCTTGTCCCATCTGCCCACATTTGGCGCATAGCCCTCTAAACCTCTCCTATCCGTGTATTTATTTAGTTGATTTTTAAATGTTACTAATGTGCCCACCTCGACCTCCTGGCAGCTCAGCTTCCTAATATGTACCACCCCTTGTATGAAAAGGCTGCTCCTGAAGTCCCGCTTAAATCTAGATTCTGATCTCAAAACTATGCCCATTTTGCACTTCCTCCCTGGAAAAAGATTGTGTTGACAGTGCAGAGGCAATGTTGTGGGGGAGGGGGCAGGGGAAAAGAAGAATGAGTTACAACTAAAAACAGAGACACTCAGCAAGTCAGGCAGCCTCTGTGGAAAGAGAAATAGGGTTAATGTTTCAGGCTGAAGACCATTTATTACAGTTCATCAATATTTTTAGCCTGGATTATATGCTCAGACCTCTGGCCCAGAACTTAACCCACAATCTTGTGAGTTAATAAAGATTTTTTTTACTGAACTTGACCTGACGCCCACCTACAAATGACATTTGACATTAAAAATGTAATGTAATACATGCTGGTGCAAAAAAAAAAACAGAAATCAAATTGCCATCAAAAAAGTTGAGTAATGATACATGAGAAGGGGAATTCCCAAATGCTGTATTGCTATGACAGAATCTTCTGCTAAAAGTTAACAGCAAATATTTAAATAACCAGTGCCCAGACTAATGTGGCAGAGTACTGCTCGCCATCATTCTTGGAGGTTATGATGTAAGCCGAGCTAACGTCTTTTTTCTTTTGCATCACAAGTATTTTTCTCATAAATAAATGTGAAATAGCAAAGCACTCTATGTAACATTTTTTACCAGAGTTCTTCTCAACAGTATCCTTGGATATAATCACAAATCCTGATTGCATCAGTCCCTATTCTGCTTATAATCATTAGACAAGGATTTGTATACTATACCCAAAAAGATAACTAGCAGTGTATCAAGGAGTAGGTGAATTGGCAATGAAAGCATTTAGCATTAAAGTAAATCTTTCGTATATAGGTCCAGGAAGTGACACTGAAACTATTGCGGAAGGTCTCAAGTACAAGAATGTCTATATCGCAATAGCAAATAGACTTCCACACGATTTCACCTTTTCTTCCCTGTCTTCATTCTGATCTTGTCTTCCTTTTCAGTCAGTGTACATTTTTCTGCACCTAGTAAAGTTGTGACGAAGACATAATGAGGGAACAGATAGGTTAAATGTGTAGAAAGCGATCTGCCAAACAGAGAGTATTGTGCAAAAATGTGAAATTGCTAATTTTGGTAGGAGAAACCAAAATAAGTTAATTACCTAAACGGTGAGCGATTACGGCATCAAAGGTACTGAGGGACTTGGGTGTTCCTGGACATGATTCACTGAAGGTTAGGTTGCAGGTAAAACATGGATATGACTATGTCTTGGCATCATTACCAGAGAGGAAGATCAAAACAGGAAGCAATGAAGAAAAGCTATCTCTGAACTTGTTCTCAGGTTATATCTATTGCATACAGGTTCTCAGGATGAATCCACTCCAGTGAGTCAGCACCCTTGTAGGGAAGTAATACTTTGTCCTCTTGCCATTCTTGTTACAGCATGTCTTTGGTATTCAATAACAAGGTATCATGGCAAGTAAGTTGTGTATCTTGGGCAATAGGACATTAAGTACACTTATAGCCAGCTCTACAAGCAGTACTTTTTACTTCAGTAGAAATTATAAAATAGCTTTCAGGGATATTTATAACCAAGTGTGCTCCAGCGAGGGAATAACTATTCTTCCACTGGCTGTGGAACAAGGAAAATGTGATGGTGCTGACTGTACTTTCGTAGATTGGAAAGGAACCTTTGCATCAATCAGCCAATGAGTCAGAGCTTATGAGTCAGATTAATAGGCACTAGGTATCATATTGACTGTGTATTGTATCCAGTAAAGTCAATATACAATTATGTGGCTTTGTTCAGGATTGCTAGGCTTAAGTTTGATGTTTTACCAGATTGTTGTACAATTCCGCCTGTCAGAAAATAAAACCTGTAATGCATTCCTGGCGTGGTCAACATGTGACTCCAAATCCACCGATATGGACCCCTACCTGCCCCTGACATCACTGGCAACCAAGCATGGACAATTAATGCCACTATTGCCTGTGATGTCCACAAGAATACATTAAAAATGTCCTTGACAATGGATGATCAACATTATATGTTACTCCCCCAGCTCTAATCCTTGTAAGAGATTTTAGTCAGTGGCTTTTTCTACTTTGCAGCTGTCTGACACTCCAGATGCTGTTATTTCTGTACCACATTGGAGACCATTCAGCCCATCAATTCTTTGCTGACACATGCCCCACCTCTAAAATCATTCAGGTGAAGCCTTCAGGCAATCCTTCTAGGACATTCATGGCCTTTGTAAAATATGACAACCAGTATTTGACACATTACACTAGTTCTGTACCAACTACTGATTTGTACAAATCCAATATATCTACCCTGTTTTTCCACTCTCTGTTCGAGCTGTTCCCATGTAAACCTGGCTCCCTCAGTGCCTCCATGGTCTTTAGTTCCGAGTCATTTGATCGATATTGCCTCTCTACCTCTGTGAAGTGTATTACTTCTTGCCGTCCTGTATTGCTACTGTGTGTTCATTCAGCTCACTTTTCCTTATGGTCATCCCTCACCACCTACGCCATTCCCAAACTTTGTATCATCTGCAAATTTCAAAATGGCACCAGCATGGCCATGTCCAAGTGTTTATGGACCTTGAGGAACAGAACTGCCAACCTTCACTGACCTGAAAAACTACCACTTCCTTCAACTTTCTACCTTGAAGTAATTTTCTATCCATAGTATTAGTGGTCATTAATTCTCCAGGCTTTGATTACAGCTCAGGGCATTTCAGAGTTCAGAATTTAATTCTTGCGACGTTCTGTAAGGAGACCTCCCCGTGGAATGCGTGGGTTTTCTCTGGGTTCTCCAGTTTCCTCCCACAGTCCAAGGACGTACGGGGTAGACTAATTGGCCATTGTAAATTATCCCGTGGGTTTCTCTGGGTTGCTGGAGGGCCGACTCTGCACTGTATCGCTAAACAAATAAAATCAATATAAAAAATAGATTGAAACCAGGATAGTCAGCTACACATTAGAGGCACTTTACAGTGGCCAAAAGTTCAAAGTTCAAAGTACATATTACATATACAAACCTGAAACTCATTTTCTTGCAGACCTACTCAAATCCATAATAGAATAATAACTATTATAGAATCAATGAAAGACCGCATCAACTGGGGTGTTCAATCAGTGTGCAAAAGACAACAAATACATAAAGAAAAAAATAATAATAATAAATAAACAAACAAGTAAATAAATAAATATCGGGAACATGAGATGGAGTGTCTTTGAAAGTGAGTCCTTAGGTAATGTGAATATTTCAATAATGTTGGAAGTGAAGTTGGATGAAGTTATCCCCTTTGGTTCAGGAGCCTGATGGCTGAGGGGTATCAACTATTCCTGAACATGATGGTGTGAGTCCTGAAGCTCCTGTATCTTCTTCCTGATGGCAGCAGTGAGAAGAGAGCGTGGCCTGGGTGGTGGGATCCCTGATGATGGATGCTGCTTACTTGCGACAACGCTTCGTATGGGTGGGCTCAGTGCTAGGGAGGGCTTTATCCGTGATGGACTGGGCTGTATCCACTTAAGTTTCCAATTCAAGGGCATTGGTGTGTCCATACCAGGTTGAGGTGCAATTAACCTACCAAATCTTTTACTGAGGTTCTGGTAACATTAGGTAAATATGAATGAAAAAGGTCATTTAGTATTCTAGTTTACTAACCTGAGAAGTATCTTCTCAGAATGAATGCAGAAGTATGAAACTGTGTACAGGTCATCCGCAGATTGTGAACACCAAACCTGTTTACAGCTTGTACGTAGAAAGATAGAACATAGGACAATATAGCCGAACTTTTGACCTACTCCAAAATCAATCTAATACTTCCCTCTGACATATCCCTTGATTTTTCTATTATCCACGTGACTACCTAAGAGTCTCCTAAATATCTCCAATGTACCTGCTTCAAAGAGCACGCCTGGCAACGCAAACGTGCGTCCACAACTTGTGGAAAAAGCCTACAGCACCTCTGACATTCCCCTTCTACTTTCCTCCAATCACCACAAAATTATGACCTTTCATATTAGCCATTTCTGCCCTAGGGAAAAGACCCTGGCTGTCCACTCTGTCTGTGCCTCTTATCATCTTGTGCACTCCTTTCACATCACCCCTCATCCTCCTTCACTCCATTGAGGAAACTATGGAGTGAAGGCTCACTCAACCTTTCCTCGTAAAATATGGTGTCCAATCCAGCTTGCTGAGTATCTAATATTTCAGTCATATTTGAGTAATCATGTATATATTTTGGTTGGTTAAGCATTCTTGGTTGTTTAAATAACCCATTACAGGTTATATATGTAAATACATGAGTTGCATATATTGTAACGTTATCACGTGATGCGCATGGGCCTCACTTAAAGTAAACATAAAGTTAGATCCATATTCCTGGAGTCCCGCGTCTTCCCTTCAATTAGTTTAACGTTTTGGAGTTACAAAACATAACACAGGTAGCATCCTGGTAAATCTCCTCCGCACCCTTTTTAAAGCTTCCATATCATTCCTATAATGAGGCGACCATAACCAAACACAATATTCCAAGGGTGGTGTAACCATAGCTATACAGAGCTGCAATATTACCTTGTAGCTCTTAAAAGCCAACACACCCTATCAGATTGCGTGGCAACTTTGAGAGATCGATGGATGTGGGCCCCAAGATTTCTCTGTTCCTCCATACTGCTGAGAATCCTGCCATTAATCCTGCACGCTGACTTCCGGGTTGACCTTCCACGGTGAATCAATTCACACTTTTCCTGATTGAACTTCATCTGCCACCTAGCAAAATTCTGTAGCCTATCAATGTCTCGTTGTAACCTATAACAACCTTCTACACCACCAACTCTCATGTCATCTGAAAACCCACCCTTCCACTTTCTCATGCAAGTTATTTATAAAAATCACAAAGACCAGGGGTCCCAGGACAGACCCCAGTGGAACACCACTGGTTGCCAACCTCCAAGCAGAATATGTTCCATCTACAACCACCCTCTGCCTTCTGCGGACAAGCCAATTCTGCATCCAGGCAGCTAGGTTTCCCTGGATCCATTGCCTCCTGACTCTCTGAACGTTCCTGTCATGTGGAACCTTGTCGAACACCTCACTAAAACCCATATACACCATATCCACTGCTCTCCCTTCATCAATTTGTTTTGTCACTTCCTCAAAGAATTCAATCAGGCTCATGAGGCGTAACCTGTCCCTCAAAAAGCCATGCAACATATCCCTAATCAGACTATACTGATCCAAATGCTCATAAATCCTGGCTCCAAGAATCTTCTCCAATAGTTTGCCCACTTCTGACATGAGACTCACTGGTCTACAATTCCTAATAATTACCTTTCCTGAATAAAGGAATAACATTTGCCACCCTCCAATCTTCTGGTACTACTCCTGTGGACAGTGAGGACACAAAGATCTTTGCCAATGGCACAGCAATCTTTTCCCTCGCTTCCTATATTAACCTGGACTATATCTTATCTGGCTCCAAGGACGAGTCTATCCTAATGTTTTACATATGCTCCAGGACATCCTCTTTCTTAACATTGACATGCTTCAGCATACCAACCTATTCTACGCTGTCCTCATATGTGTCAAGGTCCCTGCCAAAGGTGAATATTGAAGCAAAGTATTTATTAAGGACTTCCCTATCCACCCTGACTTCAGGCACATGTTTCCTCTTTTATCCCTGACCAATCCTATCCTCGCTCTAGTCATCCTCCTGTTCTTCACATAGGTGTAGAATATCTTGCGGTTTTCCTTAATCTTACTCACTAGGACTTTTCCATGTCCCCTTCTAGCTGTCCTAACTCCTTTCTTAAACTGCGTCCTGACTACAGACCCCTCTCCTAAACCTCAAGTATGCTTCTTTCTTCCTCCTGACTAGATGTTCCACATCACTTGTCAATCATGGTTCCTTCACCCTACTATCATTTCCCTACCTCAGTGGGACATGCCTATCCAGAATCCCATGCAAATACTCCCTAAACAAGCTCCACATTTCTGTTGTACATTTCCCTATGAACATCTATCTGTTCCCAAGTTCCTGTCTGATGGCATCATAATTCACCCTCTCCCAAGTACTGTCTTGTCCTACCCCCGTCCAAAGCTACAGTAAAGGTCAAGGAGTTGTGGTCACTGATGGCAAAATGTTCTCCTGCTGAGAGACCTGTCACCTGACTAGGTTCATTGTCTTGTACTAGGAAGAGCAGAGGTGTCGAGTGTTTGGGAGACCAGCAAGATGGATCTACCAGCTGCTGCACAGATGCAGGCGTCTCCTGCCAGGTGGAAGTACATTCCTGGCCGCATTTCCTAGTTGTGAACCATATGGGTTATGAACAGCTCATGGGAATGGAACCCTACCACCACGTGGGCAGGACCTGTAATAATCCTGTCTCCAGCAAATATACCACAGGTGGATGCTGACAATTGTCCAAGTGTACCTGGGAAGTGGGAGAATCAGTGAGGAGTCAATGTTGCAGGAAGTAAGTGGGGGAATGGAACTGATGAGAACACTCTGAGAACCAGCAAGGACTCAATGGGCTGAACCGTCTCATTCAATGCTGAAAGAAAAATATGAAAGTTTTGTCAGAGCTTGGGACAGTCCTAAACAGCCCAGGTGGCTGAAGTGTCAAACTTCTCCAGTGCAATGCAGCTTTAGGAGATGACAAAGCAGGAAGACCTGCTGTGGGATGAGTGGTGTCTGCTGCCCTGTCACAGGGTGCTTGGCTATTTGCCAGCAGTTTCAGCGCCTCTTGGAAACTCTGTGCCTCCCAGTTTGCTGTACATAATGGTAGGTCACTTAGCACTGTGACCTGGTGTGCAGGTGAGTGATAGGGTCTGGAGGGAATGTGAAAAAAATAAAATGGGTTTCATACAATTGGGTGCTTGGGACAGAATTGACCCGGTGGGCAGAAAGGCTGTTCCTCTGCTGTGTAACTATGACATGTCTGGAAGGGAGAATCTTGCAGCCACAAAATGGACATTGCAGCTGAAAGGTACAATGGTACCAAGAGGTTGACTGAAAGTTCTGACCGAGTTTGTCTGCTTACTGAAAGAACACGGATAATGCCAGAGGGGTGGACGGTGGGGGAGGAAGGGCTGTCCTACACAGGCTGGATGATGACCAGCAATAGAAACAATGTTAGCTACTAAAGCACTCACAAATAAAGATGAATACCGAAAGTAACTGATTAGAGACACGAAGCTATAGTTAAAACTCCTGTAAACAAGCACACAGGTAGAATGTATAATATAGAAAGCACAGTAGGAATGGTGATCAAGACTGTAATAAGGATCCATGTGACCTTAAGCTTAACCTTTTAACCTTGGGGGACGTAATGCAGCCTATAGCCCAATTCTGTAAACTGCACTGCACCTATTTATACCTAAGATTGTCCGTTAGTTTGTTGGGAAATGCGAGGACATCCACCTTGGAAGGAAAAATGGAAGGTCAGATTATTATCTAAGTGGTAAAAGATTGCAGCATGCTGCTGTGCAGAAGGATTTGGGAGTGCATGAATCGCAAAAGATTGGTTTGCAGGTGCAGCAGGCTATCAAGAAGGCAAATAGAAAGTTGACCTTCATTGCTAGAAGGATTGAATTTAAGTGCAGGGAGGTAATGCTGCAGCTGTACAGGGCACTGGTGAGGCTGCATCTGGAGTACTGCCTGCAGTTCAAGAATATACTGGCCTTGGAGTCAATGCAGAGGAGGTTCACCAGGTTGATTCCAGAGATAAGGGGGTGGAGACTATGAAGAGGGATTCGGTCACCTGGGACTGTACTTGCTGAAATTCAGAAGGATGAGGGGAGATCTTATAGAAACTTATAAAGTTATGAAAGGGATAGATAAGATAGAGACAGGAAAGTAGTTTCCATTGGTAGGTGAGGCTAGAACTAGGGAACATAGCCTCAAGATTCGAGGGAATAAACTTAAGACTGAGATGAGGAAGAACTGCTTTCCCCAAAAAGTGGAACTGTGGAACTCTCTCCCCAAAGAAGCAGTGGAGGCTACCTCAGTAAATATATTTACGACAAGTTTGGTAGATTTTTGTATAGTAGGGAAATTAAAGATTATGGGGAAAAGGCAGCTAGGTGGAGGTGAGTCCATGATCAGATCAGCCACGATCTTATTGAATGGCACAGTAGGCTTGACGGGCCAGATGGCCTACTCCTGCTCTTATTTTTTATATTTGTATGTTAAATGCTGTGTCATATGATGTGAGCGATCATGGTCTTATGACCATGATTGCTCTTGGCAAATTTTTCTACAGAAGTGGTTTGCCATTGCCTTCTTCTGGACAGCGTCTTTACAAGACGGGTGACCCCAGCTATTATCAATACTCTTCAGAGATTGTCTGACTGGAGTCAGTGGTCACATAACCATGACTCATGATATACACCAATTGCTCATACAACCATCCTGTCCGGGTGCTGGAGCAGGGATCCAATCACAGACCCAGTACTGTACACACAGTGATATTAATTGAGTAACAAATCCTGAGGTGTTACAAAATACACGTGGACTAAGATGTTAACTGTCCTGTGCTATCACCAGTGGGACCATCAGTTGATCTGCCACCTGTCTTCAGGAGTTTCGGCCCGCTTATGATCAAGACTACCTTGAGGTGGTGGGCCAGCAGTGCTAAAGCACCACCTCCCACTGGTGAGCTTAAAAACTTGGATTCTGCCTCTATCAGAGTTGTTGGTCACTTCCATCCAACAGATAGTCTGCTCTTCAGGTGTCTATGCAACTACTGAAGGGTTTGCAAGATATGTATACACTGTCTGACTATCTGCCCCTCTGGACATACTTGGTCCACACCAATGCTGATCCTTTCTCTGCTGCCTCAGCTACAGCCCTGCTGGTTGACTTGATCTCTCTTCTGGTGAAGCCAAGGTCACGCAGCCACTTCTGGAGAGTGAATGCAATAAACCCACGGCAGCCTACTTCGAATGGACAGCATGAGACCTTCCACCCTCTGTCTCTGCACTCTGATCTTAATTCTGCATACTTGGTTAACTTGTGCTCATGGGCTTCATCGATGTTGTCTTCCCAGAGGACTGTGAGTTCACCAATAACCACTTCTCTACTGGTGTCAGACCATATGATTATATCTGGACGCAATGTTGTGAAAGCTATTTGCTCCGGGAAACTGCCTTTCCTGTCCAGGTCAGCCTTGACACACCAATCATTGGCTGAAGAAAGTATGCTTGATCGTGAGCCTGCGCTGTACACCCTTGACTTGGAGCCTTCTTTCACAAATGATATGCGATGTTCTGTGCAGCATGGGGCATGAGATAAGCTGTGCTGCAGTACTCTCTGCTCAACCGCTTCTGTTACAACTTTGAGAACGTTGTTATGTCTCCAAGTGTACATGCCACTGGAAAGATTGACTCTGCATGCACTCAAAATATGTTGAAGTGTTCCCATCTCGTCACAAGTAGCACACCTGTCTGTCTTATCTTCACACCAGGTGCTGAGGTTGGCAGGTGTTGGGAGCAGATCGTACGCTGCTCTGCATAGAAACGAAATGCGGAGCGGGTTCCATCTGCCACAGAACATTCCGAGACAGATGTCATTGTTCAACACCGGGTCCAAGCCCCTTGTTTGGCCAGGCCAGCTGTTTTAGTTAACCTCTCCTCCTCTTCTACCTCTCGTATTTCCTGTGTTACAAGCTCACGGCGCTCCTTACCTGTAGAAGATGACCATCACTTGTGGCTTGTCCATCCAAGTCCCTGGCGGCCTAGTTGGATAACCCCAACCGTCTCCTTGTGCTTCAGTCTAGACTCTGCCTCATCAACTGCTACACGGGCTGACCACTTCCTGCCTGATCTCACATCCGGCTGGGTGTTCTTGATGACAGGGTCTTTTGAGTCTCGAAGCATCAAGAATGATCTTACCTTGGCGACCTTGACCTTCTCAATAAGGGATTGCACTGGGATGGTAAGCTTTGTCTGGCTACTGTGGATTGCAACATTGGTGAGGCTGCTCGGTACTCCAAGTCACTTCTTCACATATTTGTTGATCTTCCGTTCCATTGCCTCAACATGGGACATTGCCACTTCATAGACAGTTAGCGGCCACATTATCCACGGCATCAGTCCGTACTGCAAGCACCGCAACTTCAACTTGCCGGGCAAGCCATACTTGTTGACAGACATCAAACCTCTGTTGATCTGTTCTCCTGTCTCTTGGTGTCTCTCTGCTCCTCTGTGGTACCATCGCCCAAGGCTCTTAACTGGTTGGTCCTGAATGGATGGAATCTCCTCTCCACAAAGGGTGAAATGAAAGTTAACCAGCTTTCCTCTCCTAAGAACAAGGCTCCTTGATTTCTTGGTCTTGAACTTCATTCTTCCCCAATCCATTAGCTCCTCGAGTCTAGATAGTACATTTTCCACTGCCTCCGTGCTGGGACCCAAAAGGGTAAGATCATCCATGAACACTCGTATTGGTGGTAACCCCCCTCCGCCATCAAGTGCGACACCTGGTCCCACTGATTCTGCAGCCCTCACAATAACCTCCATGGCTAACACAAAAAGATGGGTGAAATTGCACATTCCATTGGGATTCCAACATCCAAGCTCTGCCACCTAGTTGTAAACTGCTGAGTGGAAAATTTCATCCGGAAATCATTGTAATACTGCATAACAAAGTTCCTCACCTTAGCAGGAATCCATAGGAATTCCATCGCAAACTCAGTCAGGACATGGGGAGCAGAACCATACGCATTTGCCAGATCAAGCCAAACTACAGCCAGATTTCTTCTCAACCTTTCTGACTCCTGGATGGTATGCCATATCAAACTAGAATGTTCAAGGCCTGACGAAGGGTCTCGGCCTGAAACATCGACTGTACCTCTTCCTAGAGACGCTGCCTGGCCTGCTGCGTTCACCAGCAACTTTGATGTATGTTGCTTGAATTTCCAGCATCTGCAGAATTCCTGTTGTTTGCATACTTATGAGGAAGACTGAGTCGAGAATCTATGTTTACCATAAATCAAATGAACAAATGAATTTACTCTCTCTGCTAGTGGCAGGTGCGTGTGTGTGTGTGTGTGTGTGTGTGTGTGTGTGTGTGTGTGTGTATACGTGTGTGTGTGTGTGTGTGGCCTCCGTCAGTCGTGGTCGACCATGGGTACTGCTGCTCTGGTAGTCACTAGTTTGTCGAGCAGTGTTGACTGTGGCTATTGAGGCCGATTCCAGGATGGCAGGCTCTGCCACAGTTGCTGCACGTGTAGGGCATTGTGGAACTGTTGCCTGCTGTCCACTGTGCTCTTCGTTCAGCTCTCTGCTCCTCAATCTGACTCAAGATCACTCTTTCACCTTGCTTTAGGTGTTGCTGAAGAGTACCCCGCCATTTGTTGCGGTCATCTGCTGTATCCTCCCAGCACCCTGTGCTGATTTTTAAGGCTCTCATGTCACGCTTGCAGAGGTCCTTGAAGTGAAACTGGGGTCTACCAACATTCCTGTTGTCTGTTGCTAGTTCTCCGTACAGGATGCCCTTTGGCAGTCTACCATCCTTCATATGACGGTCGTGGCCCAGCCAGCGTAGTCTGCATTGTCTTAAAAGCGTGAACATTGTGGGAAGTCCAGTGTGGGACAAAACCTCAGAGCTTGGGACTCTGTCTGTCCAGGTGATGCCGAGGATGCGGCGAAGGCTATGCAGGTGAAAACTTTTGAGTTTCCTCTCCTGCTTGGATGGTCCAAGTCTCGCTACCATACAGTAGGGTGCTGATAATGCATGCATTGTACACAGCAGTCTTGGTCTTTGTAGTGAGTTTCGGATTCTCCCAGTCCCACGAAGAGAGTCGAGCAAGGATCGAACTGCATATATACCCGGTGGTTACTTTATTAGGTAGCCTCTGTATCTAAAAAGGTGGCCACTTGTGTAGGTCTGTGGTCTTCTGCTGCTGTAGCCCATCCTCTTCAAGGTTCAATGTTTTGTGCATTCAGGGAAGCTCTTCTGCAAACCACCATTGTAACACATAATTATTTGGGTTACTGTAGCCTCTGTGTCAGCTTGAACCACTCTGCCTATTCTCTCCCTGAACCTCACTCAATAACAAGGCCACAGAACCACCAATCACTGGATTTTTTTTTTTGTTCTTTGCACCATTTTCTGTAAACTCTAGAGACAGTAGTGCACGAAAATCCCAGGAGATCAGCAGTTTCTAAGATACTCCAACCACCCCTTCTGGCACCAACAATCATTCCATGTTCAAAGTCCATTAGATCACATTTCTTCCCCATTTTAATGTCTGGTCTGGTCTGAACAACAACAGAACCTCTTGACCATGCCTGTATGCTTTTATGCATTGAGTTGACTGATAAGATACTTGTGTTAATGAGCAGGTGTACAGGTGTACCTAATAAAGTGGCAACTGAATGTAATTAACTGGAACAGGCATTCATGAGTTACAGTCTGCAAGAAATAGCCTTACCTTGTGTGACCTCAATTAACTGCAAGAGACAACAGATACTATCTGTCAGCAATCACCACTGTTACAGCTCTGTAATGGTACCAGGACAATTTCTTCATGTACAACAATTTTATCGCAGAACCATCAAAGGATCTTTCTTCCTTAAATTAACGGAATTTTAAAAAAGTAGTTCATACTCATCAATTCACAACCAAACTTCCAATCATTCAAACTGATTCTGACCCACGTGTGCCCAAGACTGTGGGTCTGGCTTAAAGAAGAAAAGAAAGTAAAAAAAAATGGAAGGCGCTAGAAATCTGAACTAAATACGGGAAATTCTGGAAACAGGTCAGGATATCTGTGTGAGGAGAAACTGACAGCATTTCAGGTCTGGGATTTTTCATCTCTTCTACTAAAAGCTAAATTGTTGTTCTCATTTTCTCATTACTGACAAAGGGCATTGGTCCAGAAACTTTAACTGTTTCTTTCTCCACAGGTCCTGACAGACCTGCTGACTGCTTCTGACATCTTCTGTTTCTGTTTAGAACCCAGTTTGCTGGAAGACTCATCAGCTTAGGCAGCATTTGTGGAGAAAAAATGCTACGGTCACATCAGGGCCGGATTAAATTAGTACGGGGCCTGTAGCATATGTTATAAAGGGGCCCTAAATTTTAAAAATGACATAAGTATTAAAACATAAATTATTTACTTGCATAGTAAAGTAATTCAATTTTTTTCATTTGCTATACAGCCAGATAATACGACAAATGTCTGACACTTCAGTAATAGTATTACTTACATGTAGCTATCAATTTCAAATGTCAAAAGTAACAAAACTACAATTTAAAAGTTACATTTTCTAGACTTAGCATGAGCAAATTTGTTGATGATACTGGAAGTGTCTACTTCACACAGAAGTTCATGTTCAATGCTCATTAGAGTGAGATTGTTCAATCTGTTCTGACCCATGGTGCTCCTTAGTTCATTTTTAATCCTTCTCAGTTTTGAAAATGAGCGTTCTCCACTGCAGTTGATAACCATGAGTGACAAATAGATGCACAAGTCATTTTCTACACTTGGAAAACATGACTCCAGAGAATTGTCAGTTATCAAACGGTACAACTGTTACTCTACAAGGTCTTGTTTGGCGCCAATATGAGAAGTAAGATCAGTTTTCAACAGTTCAGTAAACTGCACAAATTCCTCATTAAGACTTCTTCCAGATCTTCCGGATATGATTTAACAAGATTTGATGACCTCTTTATGATCTCTTCAGGTGTAAACGACTGTAACTGATGAAGGAATCCAAAAAAACCATTCACCTTTAGATAAGCTTTCTGCCTTAGGATGGCTAATGTAACCCTGCTTTTTAAAAAAGGAGGGAGAGAGAAACCGGGGAATTATAGACCGGTTAGCCTAACGTCGGTGGTGGGGAAAATGCTAGAGTCAGTTATCAAAGATGTGATAACAGCACATTTGGAAAGTGGTGAAATCATTGGACAAAGTCAGCATGGATTTGTGAAAGGAAAATCATGTCTGACGAATCCCATAGAATTTTTTGAGGATGTAACTAGTAGAGTGGATGAGGAGAACCAGAGGATGTGGTATATTTGGATTTTCAAAAGGCTTTTGACAAGGTCCCACACAGGAGATTAGTGTGCAAGCTTAAAGCACACGGTATTGGGGGTATGGTATTGATGTGGATAGAGAATTGGTTGGCAGACAGGAAGCAAAGAGCGGGAATAAACAGGACCTTTTCAGAATGGCAGGCAGTGACTAGTGGGGTACCGCAAGGCTCTGTGCTGGGACCCCAGTTGTTTACAATATACACGTTTGTATATTAATGACTTAGATGAGGGAATTAAATGCAGTTTAATTTTAATTTTAATTTTAATTTTATCCAAGTTTGCGGATGACACGAAGCTGGGCGGCAGTGTTAACTGTGAGGAGGATGCTAAGAGGATGCAGGGTGACTTGGATAGATTGGGCAAATTCATGGCAGATGCAATTTAATGTGGATAAATGTGAGGTTATCCACTTTGGTGGCAAGAACAGGAAAACAGATTATTATCTGAAAGGTGGCCAATTAGGAAAAGGGGAGGTGCAACGAGACCTGGATGTCATTATACACCAGTCATTGAAAGTGGGCATGCAGGTACAGCAGGCAGTGAAAAAGGTGAATGGTATGCTGGCATTCATAGCAAGAAAATTCGAGTACAGGAGCAGGGAGGTACTACTGCAGATGTACAAGGCCTTAGTGAGATCACACCTGGAGCACTGTGTGCAGTTTTGGTCCCCTAATCTGAGGAAAGACATTCTTGCCATAAAGGGAGTACAAAGAAGGTTCACCAGATTGATTCCTGGGATGGCAGGACTTTCATATCATGAAAGACTGGATCGACTAGGCTTATACTTGCTGGAATTTAGAAGATTGAGGGGGGATCTTATTGAAACGTATAAAATCCTAAAGGGATTGGACAGGCTAGATGTAGGAAGATTGTTCCAGATGTTAGGGAAGTCCAGAATGAGGGGTCACAGTTTAAGGATAAAGGAGAAGCCTTTTAGGACCGAGACGAGGAAAAACTTCCTCACACAGAGAGTGGTGAATCTGTGGAATTCTCTGCCACAGGAAACAGTTGAGGCCAGTTCATTGGCTATATTTAAGAGGGAGTTAGATATGGCCCTTGTAGCTTGTGGCCAAAGGGATCAGGGGGTATGGAGAGAAGGCAGGTACAGGGTTCTGAGTTGGATGATCAGCCATGACCATACTGAATGGCGGTGCAGGCTTGAAGGGCCGAATAGCCTACTCCTGCACTTATTTTCTATGTTTGACAGGGCAGAAAGCAAGCTGTCAATAATGGCAAGAAATGTTCAGCTTTTAAATTTCTGAGAAGGCGTTTGACATTCAACAAGTGGATTGAGAGTGCTGGAACCACTGAAATCATCATACGTGCTATTTTATTTGTGTTTTCTTCAAGTTTGCTGTTGATAACCTTCACATTTAGTCGGATCCTTGGCTTTTTGCTCAATTTCTTAAAAAGTAGACCACATAGCTGGAATATATCCATGCAAGGGTTCATAGAGTGCACAAGCTGTGTACAAGTCTTGGCTAGAAGATTGCAAAGAAGCACTGGTCATTTGAAAATGCTGTAATACTTGATCCCACAATATGACCATTATTCCCGTTTCCAACTTCATCATGGTTGAAAGTAGTTAACAAACCTGTTGTCGACACTCTGCCTTCTGATCATTGTTATTTGAAATGTCATCCAAGACTTGTTTTATTGCAGAAAAGCTGTGTAAAAGTGCTTTTGTTGCATCTGCACGAGCTGACCACCTGATATCTGACATTGTTTTCACAATGGGCAAAAGAGCAGCACCATCAGATAATGCAGCAGAAAGGAGATCCCACCGATAAGTAGAAGCAGAAAAAAATGTGTACAGGCTTTCTACAAATTGAAAGAAAATTAATGCTTCTCGACAACATTCACCAGTACATTTTCCAACCAAATTTAGTGAATGTGCAAAACATGGAATGTAATCCGCAAACTCATTCAACTCTTTAATTCGAGCTTGTAAGCCACTATACTTGCCACTCATGTTGCTGGCATTATCATAAATTTGATCACAGCAGTCTTTTATATCAATGTCATTTTCCTTTAAAAAGTCAAGTAAACTTTGAGTGAGCTGTTCAGCACTATGACTTTCCATATCCAAAAACTTCACAAATCTTTCAACTGGTCCAGACGGCAAAACATAGTGCATAGTCAAAGTCAGCTGGTCCACATTATATATGTTTGGAGTAGAATCCAATGAAACAGAATATTACTTGTATTTCTTCACTTCACCGATAATGTGATCCAGTATGCTGGATCCAATCAGATTGATGAGTTTCTCTCATGTTGTTTTAGATAGGTATGATTTATGTCCCCTTCCTTGGTTTGCATGAGCATTTACATGCTCTGCCAGAGAAAGGTCAAACTTGGCGAGTAATTCTAACAACCCCAAGTAATTTCCATTATGAGGAGAGCCAACTGTTTCATCACTACCATGAAATGAAAGGCCTCGTTCTGCTAAAAACTGTACAACTCAATTATTCGCTCTAGAAGTGTGTGCCAATACTTTTGTTCAGTCTCCATTTCTTTCACAAGGTGGGAATTGACACGATTAGCTTTGTTTTTGTGCATCGACAGTGAAATTAAAGCTTGTCTATGTTAGGAACTTTCTTCATGTCGATGTAATAGATTGGTTGCATTTTTCCAGTCATTAAACCCCTCTTCACTAAACTTTAATGAACATCCTGAAGTCATAACCTTGCACGGAAACAGAATAGACTTCCTTTGCTTTCTGAATAGCATAACCAATTTCTTGCATGTTGCTTGTTTGTGGGTTTATGAACATATGTAAAATAAGACAGTGCCCAGGTTCCTTTGCATTGTGGATCACATGCACTCAACAACCAGCTAGGAATAGTGTTCTGAAAATTATCTGTTTAGTTGCTTATTGAAACTCACTTCAATTGGGAAATACAGGTTGAAACTCACAGTCTAATCTGATCTTGTATGTTCCTGAGCTGGTTCGGACCACCTAAAATCAGGAAAAAAATGAGGAATCATGAACTGGGTCACATAAAACTGTTGGGTTGCACATCCCTTGTCGCAGGCTCACCGTGGTGGCGCACCCTCCAGTGGCGTAACAGCGCACGCTGCAGCGGCTTGGGACCGTGGGAGATAGCACAAAGGTCACCACGACACAGCAAGGAGCCAACACGCGCCTGCACACACATACCATGCAGCATGCAGCTCCCCGGACATGAAAACAACAGCGTTGCCAGATTGTCGTGAGAATACGATGAGATGCCAATTTCTCCAGACTGCAGCTTGCAAGCATTTAGTACGGGCGGGGCCCACGAAAATGCGGGGTCCGTAGCATATGCTACTTTTGCTACTAGGTTAATCCAGCCCTGAGTCTATGCTGATGATCTTTCATTAGAACTGGCAAGAGTTAGAGGTCAAACCAGTTTTAACATGTTTAACCTCTGCAGTAGAAGGGAGGATTGATGGACAAAACAAAAAATTTGTGTGCAGGCAGAGCACAGGAAGATTAAACAACAAAAGGGGGTAAAAGGAAATTGGGTGAAAGCAGGTTGCAAAATCTTCAGGTGAATAACAAAAGGTAAATCTGGAAAGGAAGGTATATAGTTATGTGAAATTATCAGAGAAAAAGAAATATAGAAAACATAAGCTATGAGGGCTGATGATCTAAAATCATTGAACTTATTTGGAAAGACTGTAATGTACGGCATCTAACAGGGCTACTGTCATGGACTTAAGTTGGGTCTTGTCAGAATACCAGCAAGGCCAGAGTGAAAGTGTGGCAGAGAACTGTTGGAACAGAGGAGAGGACAGGCAGAGAACTGAAGCAAAATGCAAGTGAAAGCTCAGATGGAGCATGCAGATCTCCACTCTCTTCCACTTTTCATCAAGAGGGAGATGCCCCATTTGACATAAACACACAATGCAAGCTTAAAACATGAAGGTAAAAGCATAAGGCCAGCCAGATACACCTCACCAAAGGCATTCGTGGCTCCAATTTGACGGCATAAGATCAGGAAGTAAAAGGTCCCAAACCTGAAATGCCAACTGTTTCTCATTCCACTCATACAGCTTGACCTGCTGAGCTCGTCCAGCATTTTCTGTCTTATTTTGGATGTCCAGCATCTGCAGTCCTATTGATTTCCAGGTGAATAATATCAGCTTTGGCTCAGCATTTCTGATGCAAAACAGCATTGGTTCCAACAATACATTTCTGAAGACTGCAGATGCTGAAATCCAGAGCAACAAACAATGAAGTGGAGGAACTCAGCCAGAGCAGCATCTTTGGAAAGAAAGTAACTGTCAACATTTCAAGTCAAAACTCTGAATCAGGATTGAGAGTGGAGAGGGAAGGTAGCCTGATATAAAGTGAAGGGGAGGAGGGGTGAAACAGAGGCCAGAGGGAATTGGTGGACTGGGGGTGGATGATAGACAGATCAAGTCAGGTGGAGGGAGGAAGAAGGGTGGATTTGGAAAACGGAGGCAGGAGGAAGGAGGGAATGGTGCAGGGAGAGACAACTGCTTGGAGAGTGATAAGTAGGAAGCCCACATTTTCTACTACAATCACAAAGCATGGGGTGGAGCACCTCATTTCCACAACTGGTTCAGCCGGGTCCGTGCACGTAGACTGGACTCAGAAAAGCTGGTTAGCGCGAAGGCTGAGTTTGCTAACATAGAAATGCCTGGCGTTGTACACAGGTCGAATAGCCCTTGGGCTTCACTCCTCCTCATGGTCCCTAAGACCGATCGTGGCGGATGTCTGTGGGGCAATTACTGCCACCTTAACGAGTCCACCACCCCAATCGTTTCCCAGTCCCACATATTCAAGACTTTTCAGAGCGCTTAGCCGTAAAGTTAATTTTTTTTCTAAAGTGGACTTAGTCATGGGCTACCATCAGGTGCCTGTGTATGTGCGGGACATTCGCAAAACTGCTATTTCAACCCATTTGGCCTATTTGAGCTCCTGCTGAAAAATGCACCACAGACTTTCCAGTAACTCATGGAGTCTGTATTCCAGGACTTGGATTTTCTTTTTATTTACCTGGATAACTTACTTGTCACCAGCACATCCACAACCAACACTTGTCATATTTCCACACACTTTTCAAGCCAACATGGGCTGATTTCTAACCCACTAGACGCCAGTTCGGGTGGTCTGCAATTGATATCCTCGGTCACCACACCTCCGCAGAAGTTTCAACACCCCTGCCGTCAAACTTCGTCGCTATTACAGACTTTTCACTGCCCGGCACTATCAAAGCACTGCAAGAATTTTTAGGTATGGTGAATTTCTATCATCATTTCAATCTGCAAGCTACTAACTTTATGCTCCCCTTTGTATAGCGCCCCTAATCTCATGCTTGTGTGGTGGATGTCACCACAGCACTTGATGATCCCATATGAATGTGAGCCTACAGGTGCCCCCACTCCCCAGTGCATCTGTAACCATCACTACTGAACTACGCTGTGGGTGCTGTGTGCAAACAGTTGGCTGTAGGCATGTCTTCTTCAGCTGGCGGCTCTGCCTTCTCCCACTCGAGAGGAAGTACAGCACGCTTCACGGTCTCTATCTGGCCGTCAGCCATTTTCCATTTTCTGCTGGACGGTTGGCATTTCACAGCGTTCCTTGTGTGCGCGATGGCACCCTTGGTCTGCGCAGCAGCAACGCCGCTTGGCTTACCTTTCAGAATTCGCGACTGATACACAGCGCATCTCACGGCCCACCCTAAACGCCATACACATTGCGGTCCACTATGCTGGCATGGCAGCTGACCGAGCTACCGGCCCAGAGGTCCGGGCTTACAGGATAGCAGTCATGGGTCTCCGGTTGGCTGAAGTCAAGTTCAGGAATGCAGGACTTTTACTCCCCTGCGATGTCTCAACCAGTTGCCCTCGCCCTGTAGCGCCTGTAAATTGGAAACGGACTGTTTTTTTTAACTTCTTCCCACCCCCCACCCACCCCTGCACCCAGGCAGGAAGGCTTCAGAGGAAGTGGTTACTTTAAATTTTGAGTCGCACGGCCTTGGGAAGGATGTGTGGGACTGGAGTGGAGCCAGTGTTGTGGGCGAAAATTAACCATTGCCATTGGCACCTTTCAAGGCTCTGAGCCACGGTTTGACCACATCAATATGGACCTGGTTGGTCTTCTTCCCCCCGAGGTTTCACACATATCCCAAGCATGATTGACCTCATTCATTTTTGTCTGCTATGATGACATCAATACCCCCTTACGATGGCCCGTTCCGTGTTTTGGAACAGGGTGAAAAGACTTTGATTGAAGATAGGAGGGGTAAACCTCAATGTATTTCTGTAGCTCACCTTAAACTGGCCCACCAAGATCTGGATGGTTCCACTGTCATACCCCCAGCATCACAACATGACCATACGCTCGTCGGCACGTCGCTGGACAAGGCAGGGGCATCTGGCTGTTACTCCACCCAAGGCTCATCAGACTCAAGCCAGGCAGCTCATACCAGCTCCAGGTAGACTCACAATGCCGGTTTTGGTGAATTCTTGGGGGGGGGGGGGGTGTCCTGTGGTCCTGTGAAGGGTAATGTAATGGGTGACAGAAGACAGATTGTTCATAATCGAAACTGTTCTACATAATTCACAAACCCCATCATGGAGTTGTGTTCTCTTTAAGAGATGATGTCTGATGTAATGATGTCAGTGTAAGGCACCTTTTTTAGTTTGTTTGCAATGAAAGCAAAGGGCACATAAAACGACTTTTGATTTATTCACGGAATCCTACAATTCCGTTTTTCACTTTTTTGCCCATTCTCCCAATCTAAGTCCTTCTGCACGACACCCTGTCCCTCAACACTACCTGTCCCTCAACACTACCTGTCCCTCAAGCTATCTACGTATAGGCTGCAAACCTGTCCACAAAGCCACCAATTCCTTCATCCAAATCATTGACATATAACGTGAAAAGAGGTGGTCCCAACACCAACCCCTGCAGCACACCACTCGTCACTGGCAGCCAACCAGAAGAGGACCCCTTTATTCCCACTCCTTGCCTCCTGCCAGTCAGCCGACCTTCTACCCATGTGTGTATAACAGGACTCTGTGATCTATGGCCTGTTTGCAGGGATATTCTTGGCCTAGCTATCTAACTCGTTGTGATCTTGCACTTTAATGTTTACCTGCACTGCACTTTATTCTGCATTCTTACTGTCTGTCTTGTTCTACCTCAATGCACGGTGTAATTGATGTGATCTAGATGAACAGTATGTAAGGCAGACTTTTCACTGTGTAAACACGAGGAATTCTGCAGATGCTGGAAATTCAAGCAACACACATCAAATTTGCTGGTGAACGCAGCAGGCCAGGCAGCATCTCTAGGAAGAGGTACAGTCGACGTTTCAGGCCGAGACCCTTCGTCAGGACTAACTGAAGGAACAGCTAGTAAGAGATTTGAAAGTGGGAGGGGGAGGGGGAGATCCAAAATGATAGGAGAAGACAGGAGGGGGAGGGATGGAGCCAAGAGCTGGACAGGTGATAGGCAAAAGGGATATGAGAGGATCATGGGACAGGAGGCCCAGGGAGAAGGAAAATGGGGAGGGGGGAAAAACCCAGAGGATGGGCAAGGGGTATAGTCAGAGGGACAGAGGGAGAAAAAGGAGAGAGACAGAAAGAATGTGTGTATATAACTAAGTAACCGGTGGGGTACGAGGGGGAGGTGGGGCCTAGCGGAGGTTAGAGAAGCCAATGTTCATGCCATCAGGTTGGAGGCTACCCAGACGGAATATAAGGTGATGTTCCTCCAACCTGAGTGTGGCTTCATCTTTACAGTAGAGGAGGCCGTGGATAGACATATCAGAATGGGAATGGGATGCAGAATTAAACTATACCCCTAGCCCATCCTCTGGGTTCCCCCCCCCTTTCCCTTCCTCCTGTCCCATGATCCTCTCATATCCCTTTTGCCTATCACCTGTCCAGCTCTTGGCTCCATCCCTCCCCCTCCTGTCTTCTCCTATCATTGTGGATCTCCCCCTCCCCCTCCCACTTTCAAATCTCTTACTAGTTCTTCCTTCAGTTAGTCCTGACGAAGGGTCTCGGCCCAAAATGTCGACTGTACCTCTTCCTAGAGATGCTGCCTGGCCTGAGACGTTTCACTGCATCTTGATACATGTGACATTTTTTTAAATTAGCAATACACACATGGATGAACATTAAGTGCTGTTGGAAGAGCATAATTTTTCGCAGACGCGCCTCAGTCTGCCGGAAGGGTGAGATGTCCGGAAAGGGAATTCCGCCGACTAGCACATCCAAGTTCAGTGCAGCCAACGGTTCTGTGGGGAAGGTGCACGGACCCAGCTCCTTCCGCAGCTAGACGTGAAGGAGCTGAATTGGGTGGGAGAGCTCTTAAATAATAATGAGGTTGTTTCACTCCAGTTGTCCACTTGAGTGGCTCAGGTGCATGTACGAAAATTATGTGCAAACATTGCTTTGAATAGACAACACTGAGGATGTAAAGAGCTTTGTGTTGTGCTCTTTTTAAAACTATATAATGAATAAACATTAATTTAAAAATAAAATAATAAACAAAAAATCCCATTAAGCACCACCAATGGAGCTCGCTCATAGTTAAACTAGGAGGCGTTAGGACCTGGAGCGGCCGAGGCGGCTCTGGCCATGTAGCGGAACTTTCCATAAAGTTTCTTTTCCCCTCTGCAGCATATGGTGAGTTAACTTCCGGGGATTTTCCTGAGGCCTGAAGTAATTTAAATCATTCATGCTGATGGCGAAGCGTTCGCCGCTGAGCGCCGGCTGCTCCGGTTGGAGGTGCGGCTGACAGCGCTGAGCACAATAGGGTGCTCCGGATCGTCGCCGCTCTCCATGCCGTCTGTTCTCAGAGAGACCCCCGGATCCTCAGGTGAGTGCGGGGCGATGACTGTTAATATCGGAAAACGTTTACAAACTTAGAATGGCCACGCCTTTTCGAAACATCAACACCATCGCCACCCGGGTGGCACGTTCCTGCGTATCGCGGTTTGGAATGAAATGTTAAATCTTCTGTGAGGAAGGGAGTTCAGCTAGTGTGTATTTGGAGACATTATATCTAAAAGAAGAACATCATTATTAACTAAACGGAGAGTTGGCGACATTAATGAATCAAAATTGAACTAAGTAAAACTAACTGGTCTACATTTTTAAAAGTTGTAAAGGTAAAATCGCTATCTAAATTAGGGAAAAGTTTGTGAGAGAGAGAAAAGGTTGCAAGGGAAAAAGTGGGGAATGGGGTTGTCCTGAGGGTCGGCATAGGAGAGGTTGGACGGTATGAGGAAACGTGAGAGAAATGAGAGAACGAAAAGTACAGCAAAGTTGAAAGTGGGCTGGGATCCTTATTAGTAGTTCCTGTGCGGTGTTGGAAATGCGGGATACTACGCGTGTTCCACAAAACCAAGAACAGGACATGCTTTCAGTTACTTAAATGTAAGAGTTTCTGAGTGGGAGCCAAGGATTTAGATAGCCTTCTGGGAAGTAATCGCCCTGGAGGCAAGAAATGACATACTGTGACTACAGAGAAACCTCAATGATTGTGGCTCAGTGTTGACGGTGTTTGCCTTCGGTGAGCTGCCGCTATAAACTACCCTCTGGAGATTATAATGAAGTGCAAGTATGTAAAGTTACATCATTCTTATAGCTGTTAGAACCAAAATGTCTGTATTCAGAGGTTTTGGGAAGGAAAAGTGAAGAAACTGGCAATGCCATTTAAAGGCACTTTTTAGAAGATTTACAGAAGTATCCTAATAGCTGTGTCTCAAAGAAAATCTGTTGGGAGATTAAACTACTCAAAATTTTAAAGGGTTTTGAGGGAATAAATAAGGATAGACTCTTTCCATTGCCAGAAGCACTTAACCAGTTAAGCTTAATTTGCAGCTATTAAGGAGAAATAAAATCCAATTAATTGTTATTGTTAAATATATATCCAAAAATAAGGTAAATGCTTTATAAGGATCATTTGTAGTGTTATGGAGAAACAACAGTTTTCCAAGAGTCAGTGTTGAGACATCCATTGACTTAATGGTGCATCCCGCTCACCAGGGTTCATATACGGACTTGGCGCGTTAGCTAACTCTGCGAACAGCCACATGACTCAGCGGTAGCAAGGCTGCCTTTCATAAACAATATACGCCCAGGGTTGGTGTGATTTGGGGTTCAACCAAACAGGAACGTTATGGTGTTCCGGCTAAAGGAACCTCAATTTGAGCGAATGCTGTTTAAATACCACCCATACACAATTATTGGTCGGCAAGAAGTAACCCGTCATACAATGCATAAATTGTTTAAAAAGTATATTTACCAATTTTAGCTTTATCAAACAGTTAATGGGGAAAAGATAATAAAAGGACCCATTGCAGTTAAACCAGCCCAGTGTGCGCATAATGCTGGAGTGCATACAGGAGTCGGGGGTGTATCCCTTTGCGTGCTAGAAATCTGGTCTGCATGAAAGCACCTGCGACATTCTGAACTTCCCTCAAAGTCTATCTTGAACAAACTGGCTCTCCCTCAGGAGTATTGGCCCTTCCTCCTTAGAGCAATTCATCTGCACAATGCACTTCTTGTAAAGGGGACTCCCCTTCTCTGGCATTCTCTTGTGTCCCAGTCCGCAGGTCCCGCCAAAAGACCCCAAACCAGATTATTGTCTGTCACAGATCTCTCACAGCCTAGCTCTCTCTAGAACCTTCTGATCCCACCATCCTGACTGGCTGACACAACATTCCTAAGTTGAACAGCTGGGCTTCTTAACTTTAGCCAAAACCAAAACATTCTGCCAGCAAGACACACTGCTTTTGCAGAAAACTGCTAGAATGAAATACCCACAGCAGAGCAATAGAAATCTTAATCAGGGCATTATGCTGGGTTAATACCATAGAGCACACTGAGGCCAGAGCAGGGAAGGGGTCCAATCAGTATGGTACCTAGGTTCACATGGTACTGAGGGGAGGTGTTGGGATGGACTTTTTGGCTCCTTCCGGTATTGTAGTTCAAAATTAGTTGGGATAGCACATTAATGGCAGACTCGGTGGAATACTTGCCCCTGATTCGTGGGATCAAATTTGGTCTGGCTCTTCAGTGCAGTTCTGCAAGAGGCATGCGTTGCTGAGGTCTTGTCCTTTGAACAAGGTTTTAAGTTCTTTTTGTCCATCCTGTCAGATGAACTTGACAGTTTCAAGTAATTCTGAGTGCAGAAATGATCCTTCCAGTCACTTTACCAGTTCTTATCAAACAGCATCGCTGGAACTGGTATTTATCTTTTTACAGTCTTGCTTTGCAAATATTGCCTGCTATGATTCCTAAATTACAGATGTGTCTATATTTAAACATCAAAGTGTGATTGGCTTGGCAGTTCCAGGGCAGTGAAATCATTGCAAGTCATTTTGTTCAGATGCATTTTTGTTTTCACAATGATGAAGACATAGAAATGATGAACTCCCTGTTTGTGATCATTTTCTAATATTTTTAGAGGGAATAAAATTCGGAGTTATGTATTGAATAAACTGATACAGTGACAAATGTGCTTTAAATACCAAATTATCAAAGAAAGTGTACTGATTTGACTAAAAGAGAAGACTTAATGAAAGCTATTGATTAGAAGAGTTGCATTCTGACACTTTCAGCTGTGTGTAGAATGATTTAAATGTGGACAGTGTGCTTATGTGGATTTCATACAATGGGTGTGAGTCAGTTGTCCACGGTGTATAGTGGGAAATGCTTACCTTTGTTAAGGAAGCTAAATTCTGCTTATTCGTGTTTTTTTATTCAAATGAAGAAAAATGTTCTCCAAGGTTGGGAATTTCTGTTGGCAATGATGAGTCCTTAGTTGGTGAATGTTACCGAGATTGCAGTGAATGCACGTTGCAAGGGCATTTTGGGAACTGTTTACTGTGTGTGGAGCACTGGGGTGTGCGGTGGTTTGTATATCTGGCAGGGTGTGTTATATATCTGCAAGAATCCCAAATTAATCCTAAATGTCATTAAATCATAAAATCACACAGCACATTGAAAGTCATTTATTATCCTTGAGAGGGCCATGTACAGTACTGTGCAAATGTTTT
The DNA here is from genome assembly GCF_030028105.1 of Mobula birostris. Taxonomy (NCBI): domain Eukaryota; kingdom Metazoa; phylum Chordata; class Chondrichthyes; order Myliobatiformes; family Myliobatidae; genus Mobula; species Mobula birostris. The sequence continues at coordinate 20,049,523 of NC_092387.1, read as the reverse complement.
TGGCTCGTGTATAGATGCAAGAAAAAGTTTGTGAACCCTTTGCAATTACCTAATGTTCTGCATCAATTACTTGTAAAATGTGGTCTGATCTTCATCTATTGTGTGTAGTTTTTTATTTGTCCATTGATCTACTGTGAATGCCCATGAGAAAATGAATCTCAGGGTAGCGTATGTTGATATATATGAACTTTGATAATAAGCTTGCTTTGAACTTTGGAATGGGGGGAGCTAGGGAGAAACAGAAACTATTCAACACTCAGCAAACTAGGCAGGATATGAATAGAGAGAGAAACAGGTGATCTTTCAGTTCAGGGAATCTACATCCAAACTCAATAACTGACTCAATTTTCATTCAGTGGATTTTTTTAAAACTAGTGTACAAATATTCCTTTAACATCTCTTCTAAATGAAAAAGGGAAAACAAAGAAAAAAAAACATCTCTTCCCAAATAACTACTTCGAAGTATTGCCAACAGTTCCCTATACCTACCCAATGAGGGTCTGTCTTTTAAAGGCAGAATTGGAAACCAAATAATTAATAATTATTTTCTTCTTAATGGGCTCATCCAGCTAAAAAAAAACCTTGCGTGGTGCTTTTACGAAAAAATATTAAAATGACTAATGACTTACTGTAAAGTAGTTGAGTTTCTTTGGTCCACATAAACCACCAAGCCAAAGATGTGCTATTATTCTAAAAGAAGGCACCTTTTCTCCATTTGTTTCATTTGCGGTATACAATGAGGTCCATTATCTGATCTTAGTGAACGTTTCATTTCTGGGATTTTTTGTTTCTTATTTGTTCAATAGGAAAATGTATTCACAGATTTAACTTTCCTTGCTAAGTACCCACTATTTCTGACTTTATTTTGAATCCAGTGTATTTTAGCAATTTATAAATGGTGCTTGTGCCCCATTGTAACATATGATTATTTTAAAAAAAAGCCCCAAAGGAGCAGCCCTGGACTTGAAACATGTAAAACTTAAATAATATGACTTAATGTTGCCTTAATGATTTATCACTGAGATATCACATGGTGTGTAATTAACCACTTCACAGTGTCAGTTTCAAATTTGACTGGAGTCCAGAAACAGTAGAGAGGATGCAATAGATAATGAGTACTGTTTCACAACTCTTTTGTTATTCAGTAACACTGGATGTTGGGGTCGGGAAGGGGGCTTACATACTTACAGAGATATTACAGGCACTACAATAAAAAATAAATGATTGGTAAATGATGTATTTTTATGATTAACAAATTGTTAAGACAAATGTCTTGTGGAGTGGTTAATTGTAAGTCAGATTTATGTTTTTGCATCATCTTAATTAAAATTCGAGTGTATTTGTCATGCAGTGAAATGTGTCACTTACATTAACAGCCAACGCTCCCGAGGGTGGCTGGGGAAAGCTGGCAAGTATCGCTACACATTCTGGCGCCAACGTAACATGTTCGCAATGCTCGGCAGAGTATCACAAGACACAAACAGCAGCAGCCGCAAAAACAAGCCCCATTCTCCCTTCCACCCACACACATACAATCAGACCTTTAACCCAAGGACAGGCCTCCAGCAGGCATGGACTTGGGCTTGCAGACCGCCACCCACCCACAGTGGACTTGTAGTGATGTGCAGAATCTGCTCCAGACAACGGTACTCAACTTCTGGATTTTCGATTCATTCCTGGGCCTCAGTCCTCAGCATCAATCCCAGAACATGCCGATCATTGACCACCAGGCCTCAATCAGGAATTGCTGTTGGCAAGAACCTGGACGCTAGGCCTCAAACTCTGCTATTACCTATTTGCGAGCTTGGGGGTCATTGGAGCTCACTTCTCCAGCCCACATAAAACCCCGACTCCAGAACCCACTGACAATTTGCTGAGCCTGGGGAAACCACCAGCTCTTGTCTGTGTTGGTCTGCCAATGAGAGCCCCATGTTGCTGACCTTTGAATGTGTAAGACTCCAGCCTGTCCTCTCATTCCTCTAATTTTCTCCGAGGAATGAGGTCTTTAGAGTTTCTGTAGCACTTCGTTTTTACAGGATAGGTCTACTAGCCCAGTGCCAAGCATTCCTCCTTTGGCAGTGGAGCTTGGGGCCATCTGTGGCAGAGTTTTAACTCCCCTGTCAGTCCCCATGTACAAAAACCATGGACCTATAAAGGAAACACTTTTTTAAAAAAAAAAATGAAACTGAACCGTAACCTCAATGGAGGTCACAGCTCGGAGTTATCTTTTTTTTTATATAACATAGATGCCTGGGCTGTCAAAGGTGACAGAGAGATCATATGATGGTTTGTGGAGGGATGGAGTCAAAATGATTCATGGTTGAGGAGTTCTTCAAAATGTTCCACTTGGTGGGTGCTGACTTCATCGCTTTTCTGGATAAGCTCACCTTTGTTCTTGCTTTTAGTAGTTGGAGTCCTTGGCTGTTCGGGCTGCTAATGTGCTCTACAGTGCTAAAGAATACGGTCCCATCGTGGTTGTTGGATCTTCTGAACTGTACCCACCACTATCTGTTCTTTGGGCCATGAGGTTTCTATTGGATAACAACCTTTATGCACCAGCACAGCTGTTGAAACATAATGAAGTTTCTATTCTAAAAGTGCCTTGCACTTGACTTTAGTGAGCTCCTGGCCTTTTAGGCCATGGTTGGAGCATTGGCCCTGATTACTACAATGTTATAGTCCGAGACAGTAAGCTGGAGGGTTAGAGGATGGCCACTTATCCTTCAGGGTGAATTGTTGATGGTGAATCCAACTCCTTAAAGGCAATGTCCTTTCTTTCTGGTTACTCTGCTGGAAGGTACCGGCTGGTGATGTAGTGGCATCAGCACCAGACTCCGAGGCAGATGATCCTGAGTTCGAATCTGGCCAGCTCCTTGCACACTTCCCATCCCTGCTGGTAAAGCATCGAGCTAGCAACTCGACCTCATTTTTAAAAAAAAACAGTCAAATGCTACAGAAACGGCAAAAATTAGTGCCCCCCGCCCCCCACTGCACTGCATGGCGTGAAAAGGAACGACAGCAACTCTCTAGGAGAAGGTATACCCACAAGGTTGCTCTTTGAATTGGCTGTCTTCTGACTGTTGTATCCCATGCAAGGCATGGTGTGGTTACTAAGGAGTTTCTGGATCTCAGTGTTTTCATACATCAACTGTCCTCTGAGGTGCCTATGGAATGGATCCTACCCCTGTGAAATAAGCATCCCCAAGATAAAGATCAGGAGACTGAGGCCCTTTAACATCTGCAGGACGATGCTGAGGATGTTCTACGAGTCTGTGGTGGCCAGTGCTATCATGTTTGCTGTTGTGTGCTGGGGCAGCAGGTTGAGGGTAGCAGACACCAACAGAATCAACAAACTCATTCGTAAGGCCAGTGATGTTGTGGGGATGGAACTGGACTCTCTGACGGTGGTGTCTGAAAAGAGGATGCTGTCCAAGTTGCATGCCATCTTGGACAATGTCTCCCACCCACTACATAATGTACTGGTTGGGCACAGGAGTACATTCAGCCAGAGACTAATTCCACTGAGATGCAGCACAGAGCATCATAGGAAGTCATTCCTGCCTGTGGCCATCAAACTTTACAACTCCTCCCTTGGAGGGTCAGACACCCTGAGCCAATAGGCTGGTCCTGGACTTATTTCATAATTTACTGGCATAATTTACATATTACTATTTAACTATTCATGGTTCTATTACTGTTTATTATTTATGGTGCAACTGTAATGAAAACCAATTTCCCCCGCGTCAATAAAGTATGACTATGACTATTCAACTAATTTGGTGTCACTTGAAAGAACTGGACCATGGTCCATATCTGGGGAGTGCCTCTCATAGAAAGTGGACATCGATGATGAAATTCACTGATACTTTCAGGTACCAACACGGCCTTGGCATATCTGAGGAAAATAGTGTTTGAAGGTAAGGACAGTGTTTCTGAACCACTGAACGGCAGAAAACCTGACTCTCAGCAGCCACCCTGAGTGTGTTTGCAAAATTCTCAAACTCCACTGGCAAGATAATCAAACCAACATCAGTGTCCTCCAGGCTATGATTATGTTTGGAGGTTTCTGAAAAAAGCAGGCAAATCAATCACGTGGCCACTACCAGACTCCTGATGAGGCATACTGCTCCGACTTCTATCACAACAAGGAATTTATCAGGAGGACAGAGATGTTGTACCAGATGAATTAAGTGTGGAAAATGTTATTCCATTACTCAGTGGTGGGCAAATTATTGGTGGAGGTTCTTAGAGACAGGATTTATGAGCATTTGGAGAAGCATAGTCTGATTAGGATTAGTCAATGTAGCTTTGTGAGGGATAGGTCATGTCCAAAAGCCTGATTCAGTTCTTTGAGGAGATGACATAGCACATTATGAAGGTAGAGCAGTAGATGTAGTGTATAAGGATTTTAGTAAGGTGTTTGATTTGGTTCCCCATGATAGGCTGTTCAGAAAGTCAGGAGGCATGGGATCCAGGGAAACTTGGATGTGTGGATAGAGAATTGCCTTGCACATAGAAGGCAGAGGGTGACCATGGATGGAGTGTGTTCTGCCTGGACCAGTGGTGTTCCGCAGTGATCGTTTCTGAGACCGTTGTTCTTCGGTGACTTGTATGAGGAAGTGAAAGAGCGGGTTAGTAAGTTTGCAGATGACACAAAGCTTGGTGGAGTTGTGGACAGTGTGAAGGGTTGTTGTAGGTTGTAATGAAACATTAGCAGGATGCAATGTTAGGCTGAGAAGAGGCGGATGAAGTTCAACTCGGAGAGGTGTAAACTGATTCATTTCTTTAAGAGCATGTGAAGGTGAATGAAAATGACAGCAAAAGACCAACTCCTCCCATCTCACCCAGCTTTCGCATCGAGCACTTCTGCCCCATCTTTGCTAAATGGATCTTACATTGTCTCAATAACCATCTCTGAATGAACCCACATAACCCTCATTCTTGATCACGAGGAGCTGCTTGAGCAGTAAGATGCCGCGTTGAACCTTTGGACAATAAAATGAACCTTGGATGTGACACATTCTTGGTTACTGAGTTAAGTGGGGTTGAGATTGCAGAATGGCTCGGCCTCATCTCCAGTGCTCCTTAGCATTGACAGAGCTGCCTGAGGAGTAGAAAGTGGCACATGTGGCGTCCTTGTTCAGAAAAGACATGCCCAGCAACTGCAGCCCAATTAGTTTAACTGCCAGTGATCTAAAAGTTTGTAGAAACAATCATCCGGAGGTGTCCAGGTCAGCTTGAGTTAATAAAAGAGAGTGAGAATAGGAAATATTTTCATTCTGAGGTGGTGAGTATATGGAATGACCTTCAAAGAAAGTGGTTGAGGCAGACCTAATATGTAAGTATTTGGATAGGTAATGGAGAGGTGGGGTTTAGAGTGACTGGGACTACCTGGGTGAGCAGCATGGTTGGCGTGGATTGGTTAGGCTGAAGAACCTGTATCTATTCTGTATTGGTCTATGACTGTATAGATTCGTTACATGGAAATAATGTGATTGGATTTGCTTTTTTTTTTAGTAATGAAAAGTTGCTGCACGGAATGCAGTAACTGTTGCTTTTGCAAATTTTCAAAATTCCAATCCTGAATATCATATTCCCCCCTTTCCCCCTTGCCCCCTGATGCATTTAACATCCAGAAATCTACCTACCAATATCTCAGATATATTCAAAGTTGCTGGTGAATGCAGCAGGCCAGGCAGCACCTCTAGGAAGAGGTACAGTCGACGTTTCAGGCGGAGACCCTTCGTCAGGACTAACTGAAGGAAGACTTACTAACTCTTCCTTCAGTTAGTTCTGACGAAGGGTCTCGGCCTGAAACGTCGACTGTACCTCTTCCTAGAGGTGCTGCCTGGCCTGCTGCATTCACCAGCAACTTTGATGTGTGTTGCTTGAATTTCCAGCATCTGCAGAATTCCTGTTGTTCTCAGATATGCTTAGTAACTTTGCCTCCTTTGTCTTCTGTGGTAGAAAATTGCACACATGCAGCCCCCTCTGAGAAATAAATTAGTTTTAAACCAGTTGACCTGCATATTTGAGACTCTGACCCCCTGAGAAAGAGCTTTGCAACCAGGATAAAAACTTTCCTCTCCCCATCCAGCCTGTGTCGCCCTGTCAAAAATTTAGTGTTTCAAAAAGATTTTATTTATTTTTCTTCTCAAGTTGATTTTATTCCCATTTGCCATGTCCTGTCTTGTCAACCCATTTTCAATCCTCACTCATGATTCCACCTGTTTACAATTGTACCCTAATATTGTTTGCTGGACTTTGCCAAAGACATTTAAGGGGGAAAAGTACTCTATGTTCCTTTTCATAAATCCATATTTAATTTGCCTAAGTGTCCATGTATCTTTTCTTAATGCACTGTTTTTATTTCTTTAAGCCATTTTTCCTCCCGCTGGCAACCAAGTAGCCTGCAGCTCCCAAGTTTACCTGTTTTAATTAGTGGGATCCATTTTGCCATCTTACAATCTGCCCGAATGGTTCCAAAATTGATAGAATTGTATAAGATGACCTGTTTCCATGACCTCTTCAGTGCGTTAGAATGTGGATTATCAGGTCCCAGAGGTTTACTGACGCGCTGTCATTAATCCAGTACTATTTAACCATTGCTGATTTACTTTACCTCACCTGTCACTAGATCTGTAATTCCTCACCTTTTCTGGGAAGTTATTTGCATCTGCTTCCGTGAAGGTGGAACTAAAGTATGTACTTAATTGTTCAGTCATTTCCTTGTCCCTGTTATCATTAATCTCTTTCATTTTGCATACTTGCAGAAGCTTTTGCGATCTAGTTTTAAAGTCTATGCAAGTTCACTCTAAAACTTCTTATTTGTCTATCATTCTGTTGACCTGTTCTTTAATTTAAAGCTGCTTCCAATTCTATGGCCTGTTACTTTTAACAGCAACTTTATATATTTCTTCCTTCAATCTAATACAGGGGTTCCCAAACATTTTTATGCAGTGAACCAATACTCATAAGCAAGGGATCTGTGGACAGCAGGTTAGGAACCACTCTCTAATACCTTTCTTACTTTTGTATATCATGATTGGATCTCTGTTGCATTTGTATTCTTGCTCCAAATAGAAATGTAAATCTGTTGTAGTTCCTGCATTCATTCCTTATGACTGTCAACTCTGCAATGCCTTCGGTGGTTCCAATTAATATCAGAGATTGCATACAATATAAAACCTGAAACTCTTACTCTATGCAGACATCCTCAAAAGAAAAGGAAAAACACCAAAGGATGAATGACAGGAAAAAATGTAAGAATTCCAAAGCTCCCTGCCCCCTCCCACACACAAGCAGCATTAACCCTCCCCCTTCCCCTTCCCTTAACCCCACTTATTCCAGCAGATAGCATCAGCATTCCCACAACCTATCATGCAAGCAACAGCAAAGCCCTAAAGAGAGCCCATGGTCTATAGTCCATCAAAAACTACAGTTCTTGTTCAACATCCCACAGGCTCGCTCGCTCACAAACAAGGAAGAAAAAGATATCACTCCTTCCACAGTGAGAGGGGGACAAACAGCTCATTATTTCCATGTTACAGCCTGTAACGCCACTTTTATTTCAAATTTTCTCCAACTCCAGTATCAGTGGCAAACTCACCATTGAGTGAGAGAGAGAGAGAGAGAGAGAGAGAGAGATGAGATTAGATTAGATTATGAGGACACGCAGTTCTCTTATTGTCATTTAGTAATGCATGCATTAAGAAATGATACAATTTGTTCCCCCAGAATGATATCACAGAAACACAAGACAAACCAAGACTAAAAAAAACTGATAAAAACCACATAATTATAACATATAGTTACAACAGTGCAAAGCAATACCATAATTTGATGAAGAACAGTCCATGGGCACGGTAAAAAAAAAATCTCTAAGTCTCTCTAAAGTCTCATCATCTCACGCAGATGGTTGAAGGGAGAAACTCTCCCTGCCATGAGCTTCCAGCGCCACAAACTTGCCGATGCAGCACCCTGGAAGCACCCGACCACAGTCCGACTCTGAGTCCGTCTGAAAATTTTGAGCCTCTGACACCAAGCACCATCTCTGCTGAGCGCTTCTACCCCGGCGATAGGCAAAGCCGAGGACTTGGGGCCTTCCCCTCTGGAGATTCTCAATCGCATAGTAGCAGCGGCAGCGAAGCAGGCATTTCAGAAATTTCTCCAGATGTTCCTCCGTGCTTCTCACATCTGTCTCCATCAAGTCAGGATTGTGCATGGCCCCTATTTAACAAATACGATATCAATTTGGAGCGGCCGTGTGCGCTGCGTCGCGCTGCCATCTTCTCCTCCCTTCCTGAGAGAAAGATGTACAGAGAGAGAGAGAGATAGATAGAGATGTATATCTCCAACAGACACACTCGATGTTCTGGTTCCCTGCAACTCTTCAGTGCACTACACTAGCGAGGAACTGGGTCCGCAGTGTTGTCAGGGCACACACCAAAGGCACCGTCTTCCAAGCCATTCCTGCAGATATTGCAAATGCGGCTGATCAGCAAGCTCCAAGAACGGGAATGCGCCGCCGTGAAGAACCGCGGTTCGAGTGCAGCTGTAGTTCAAAGACTCCAACAGGATCCCAGCCACCTGGAAATGGAAAGTACTGGGATTAGAAGAAGTAATGGCTGGGATAAATCACCCTCTGGCACCATCTGTAATCAAGTTATATTCCATTCATTTACCTTAATTTAGCCACTTTATTTCAAAGACTTTGTTCATAAAGATATTCCCCTTTTTTGTTTTGTTTTTAATAATTTCAGACATCTTTAACTTTTATTGTTACTACTTGCCTTATCACCAGTTTTCTCTCGCCTGAACACTATTTGTTAGTGGGGTTTTTGTACACACTGTTCATTTCCAGTGCCATTTGGTTGTCCATAGTCCAATTACTTCACTTCACTGCTTCCTTGTTCCTTCTCCCATTTAGATCAAAGCTCCATCTAACTTCGTGGCAATTCAGCTCACCGGGCCTCCAGTTCTGAGCCTGGTTTGGGTATAGTCCATCCTAATGGACCAGCTCCCTTTCCCCAGTACCTCACAGGCTGAACCCCACTTCTCACAGCAATCCCTGAGCCACATGTTTACATCCCTAATCCCATTAACCCTGTGCCAATTCAGATTCGGATTAGTGTATTGTCATATACACCAGGGCACAGCGAAATTCCTTGGTCACCCTTGGGAAAAGCATAGTGTCCTGCTTAGTCGCACCCTCTCCCCAACCAGATCAGGGTCACGTGAAGCCATGGGAGCAGGTGTGATACGCAGACGATCTCTGAAGATATTGATAATGGCTGTGGTCACCCATCTTGTAAAGACATTGCCCAGAAGAAGGCAAGGCAAACCACGTCTGTAGAAAAACTTGCCAAGAATGATCATGGTCATGGAGACCATGATCGCCTGCGTCATACAACACAGCACATGATGATCAATTTACACCTTGGCTGTTCATATTCTCTCATCAGAAACTAAGAAACTATTCATCAGTCCCACAAGGTCATTGGTAACCTCAGAGACGCAAGAGATTCTGCAGAAGCTGGAGATCCGAGCAATACACAAACTTTTAGAGGAATTCAGCAAGTCAGTCAGCATTTATAGTGGGGAATTAAACAGTCGATATTTGGGCCAAGACCCTTCATCAGGACACGTAATCAAGATCCTGAAGATCTTGTCTTGAAATGTTTTCTGTTCATTCCCCTCCACAGATGCTGCCTGACTTGCTGGGTTCCTCCAACATTTTGTGAGTGTTTCTCATCAGTAAGCCATGTGAATTGGACCCTCTCCCTCCCACCCCAGCCCAGAGCAGGTATCCTATACCATGACACTGGGTCTTCCATTTCTGGTTGAGGAGAATAGTGTTTGACCCTCTAATAATAGTTTCCTACTACAACCCCCCCCGCCCCCCCCACCCCGAGCATCCATTTAATTGTTCCTGTGCACCGTGGTACAATGTCAGTCCCCATACCTGTCCCCAAAGATTACAGCAGTCTCTGATACAGCGCAGAAATGGGTCTTTCTGCACACTGAGTACAGATTGGCGATCAATCACTTACTTGTGCTAACCCTACATTATTCTCCACATATCTCCAAAACTCCCCTTGAGTTCTACTACACTAGAGGCAATTTACAGCCAACACGCATGTCGTTTAGAGTGGGAGGACACTGGAGAACCCGGCCGAAACCCAGTCATGGGGAGAACCTGTGAACGACGGTGCAGAATTGAGTCGGGTCTCTGGAGCCGCGAAGCAGACGCTCTGCTTGCTGGGCCACTGGGCTGTAACGTCGGGCAAGTGTGCAGGGAGTGAGGCTCCTGTATCTCGGTTTCATGGGCCTCTGTACCTGCCTCACTCACAGTCACACTCTCCTGCCCCCGAGCAAGTGTTAATTCTAAAGCATTCAATCAGGAGCTGTGGTTTCCTCCTATAGTTTAAAATAAATCGAGGTAACTTCCTCCCTCCCAGATGTCTGCATCACCTCAGCACACAGGCAAAGTTCCTTGTGTCTAGGTGTTAGCTTTTTGAACAAATGCCTTGAAATTCCATATTTCACAGCAGCAAAATATCTCCTCTCCACTGGTTAATTTATTTAATTCATCAATTTAATGTACATTAAATTATTTGCCTCATCTAGATTAATCAAACTTACTGAGGTGAGTGGTGACTCTTAAGGATGGAAGCGGTTAGAGTCTAAGGAGAGAGGTCACCAGCGTGTCAGAATGATATTTATTATTACGGGCATTTGTTGTGAAATGTGTAGTTTTGAGGCAGCAGGCCAGTGCAAGATGTACAAAAAATTATAAGTTACAATAAACATAAAGTAAATAAATGGTGCAAAAGAGAAATAGTGAAGCAGTATTCGTGGATCGGCCGGAAATCTGACAGCGGTGAGGAAGAAGCTGTTCCTAAAATGTTGAGTGTGCATCTTCAGGCTCCTGTACCACCACCTTGCTGGTAGCAATAAGAAGAGGATATGTCCTGGACGGTGAGGGTCCTTAATGATGGATGCCACCTTCTTGAGATGCCACGTTTTGAAGCTGTCTTCGATGGTGGGGAGCTTGTGCCCATGGTGAAGCAGCTTGTGTCTACAACCCTCTGCAGCCTTTTTGTCATCCTGTGCATTGGAGCATCCGTAACAGACAGTGATAGAACCAGTCAGGGTTGCTCCCCAGAGTCTATCTGTCGAAACCATTCATGCTCCCCAGGGTACATGTGTAGAAACTTGCAAGAGTCTTTGGTGACATACTAAAACTCCTTAAAGTCTTAATGAAATAGAACTGATGGCCTCCTTCATGTACGGATGAATATGATGGACCCAGGACAGATCCTCTGAGATGTTGATGCCCTTTCCACTATTGACCCCTCAGTGAGGATTGGTCTGTGTTCTCCCAATTTCCACTTCCTGAAGTCCACAATCAGTACTTCAGTGAAAGGTTGATGTTGAAACACCACTGAGTCATCTAATCTATCTCACTCCTAATTGCTATCTGAGATTCTGCCAGCAGCAAATTTGTATATGGTGTTTGAGCTGTGCCTAATATGGCTGGTTGTTGAAAGTCATGGATAGAGTGGCTGTGGGGAAGATGTCTAGGATCTGAGGGCACAGCTTCAGAATAAAACAGAGGTGAGGAGGAATTTCTTCAGTCAGAGGGTGGAGAATTTGTTGCCACAAAGGGCTGTGGAGGCCAACTCACTGGGTGTATTTAAGGCAGAGTTTGATTACTTCTTGAGGGGTTAAGGGTCAGAAGTTGAAGGCGGGTTAGTGGAGTTAATAAGAAGTACACTATTGAATGATGGAGCATTAATAATCAGCTGAATGGCCTAATTCTGCTATCTGTAACATATAGTCTAATGGTTACATGTTCAGGCATCAGCTGTCAAAACTTTTGAGAATCATAATCACTGGCTTTCTTTGGGAGTTGTAGTTCAGTCTCCTTTCTAGCTCTCTGAGTTGCGGTTTTAGATTAAGACAGCCAATGATTCTTGTGCTAAACGTGAAAACCTTAAGCCTGTAAAGCAGTTATAGTCAAACGCAGATGTTCTCATCGAAGTCAGCAACATTTGCTGAAAGAAATTATCAAAGGGAACCTAACACTACCATTCGTTTCCGGACCTAATGATTCTGTCTCATTTTCTACATCTAATGTTGGTAGACTTCCGATTTATAGCAGAATACTGACAGAGGCTTGCTTATGCCAACACTAGAAGGAGCTGGGATGGTGTTTAATTAAACGCAAGAGAATTATTTATTCATTTAGAGATACAGTGCGAAGTTGGCCCTTCGTACTGCGCTGCAACCTCCACACCCTCAATTCTACCCTAACATAATCACAGGGCAATTTACAATGACCTGTTAACCTACCCAGTACATCTTTGGACCATGGCGGAACCTGGAGCACCTGGGGAAAACCCACACATTCCACATGGAAGATGTACAGATTCCTTACGGATGATGCTGGAATTGAACTCCTAGCTCTGATGTCCCGAGCTGTAGTGGCATCACACTAACCTCTACACCACCGTGGTTGATGGATGCCATATCTTCTGCACAATAGTGTAGTGTGTATCTGCAGCTGGGGCTGAGGGTGGATGGGAAAGTCCGGTTGATGGACTGCAAAGGCATTGTAGAAACCTTTTTCAAGAGTCGTCTCTTGTGCAGCGCCAGCAATTACACCAGTCAGGTTCTCTGAGAAAATTAGAGTTTGCAACTTTTAATAACAAATTGACCTACAAGCATTAATGAGAAACACTAGCACGCACGTACTATTTTTGCACTGAGTTTAAGAACTGTTTATACAAATTAACGAGACATTTGCAAGTGCAACATTTGTCTGTGTCTTTGAGTTTTTGTTATTATTAAGAAAGGGTAGCATTTTCTCACTGGCACTTTGTTTCTGTCTAGACCTTTCGGCTTCAGACCTTGGTCCGAACGAGACAGAAGTCTGTCTTCCGGGTATGAAATGAGAGTGATTACACTTGATGTCAAAGTAGCATTTGATGGAGTGTGGCCTCAGTGTTTAAGGTTAAAGTGGAAGTTGAGGGGTCTGGCTCACTGCTATTGACATCGGAGGAAAATGCAGCCTAATAATCTCGGCTTCAACATATCACTGCAGGGATACCTCAGTGCAGAACTCCAACCCAAGTCACCTTTAGTTAATTCATTATTTCCGAAAAGGGATGGTCTGTGATGATCTGTGTAATGATCAGTCAATTCCTTAGATAATGAAGTGTGTGTGTGTGTGTGTGTGTGTGTAGCAAGATCTAGACAACACTCAAGTTTGTACAATGTAATATTTGTGTTACATAATACCTGTGTCCAACAAGAAAGAATTTAATCGCCCTTCCTTGACATTGAACATCAATATCATTACTGACTCACCCACTAACAATATCATGAGACCTGCCAGTGACTAGAAATACAAACAGACTTGCCACGCACACTGCAGGTTGGCAGCTATGTATTCTGTGGCAGGTAATTCGCACCAGACTCCCTTTCTCCCGGTGTAAGCTGGAGAAAGTCAAAAGCAACCTGGAATGGTTTCCAGAGTTGCTTTGGTGTTCTTTTGTTGAGGGGAGCAAAATTAAACTGTCTTCAGACATGTAGTAACTGAGTGTTGGGGTGAACTGAAAGACTGTAATATAGGAAAGGTTTCGGAGACTGTACCTAAAAACGAGAAATGAATAAACAGTCAAAGCTTCAGGCTGAGACCCTCCTTCAGGGCTGGAAAGGATGGGGGAAGACACCAAAGGTGGGGGGGGGGAGGGAGAGGGGAAGAAGAACTAGCTAGAAGGTGGTAGGTGAAGCCAAGTGGATGAGAAAGGTAAAGGGCTGGGGAGGAAGAATCTTAGGAGAGGAGAGTGAACCATAGGAGAAAGGGAAAGAGGAGAGGACCCGGGGGACATGATAGGCAGGTGAGATGACGTGAGGCCAGGATGGGGAATAGAAGACAAGGAGAGGGGGAGGGATTTTTTTAACCAGAACAAGAAATAGATATTCATGCCATCAAGTTGGAGGCTTCTCAGATGGAATACAAGGTGTTGCTCCTCCACCCTGAGGGTGGCCTCATGTTGGCACAAGACCGACATGTCAGAACAGGAATGGGAATTGGAATGAAAATGTTTGGCCACTGGGAAGTTCTGCTTTTGAGAAAGTATACCTATTTTTAGAAAACCATCTCAATTTATGGTGACTTATTATAAAAAAACGCAATCAAGAAGCTTCCTTGACACAGTGGGAACATGTCCACCATTTAACCAAGCAATGCTGTAGAGAGTATACTAGTAACTTAGTGTGAAGTTCAGCTCCAAAAAGGAAGTACCTAATGCAGACTGTAAATAAAATGTAATGCCACACAACCTCTCAGATAAATCAAGGCAATTAAAACAAGATAAAACTGCTTTCTCCATCTGGCTATCTTTAGCATGTTAGATATGCTACATTCCGATTGGTTTTATTTTGCAACTGTTCTGTACTATCCACAATTAAACCTATCTTTTCCAAAATCAGATCACTGGTAAAGCAGTAGTTGCTTTTGGATCAGTAACACGGACCAATCCTCAGAGGGATCAGAAATGGAGAGAGTGAGCAGTTTCAAGTTCCAGGGTGTCAAGATCTCTGAAGATCTAACCTGGTCCCAACATATCAAAGAAGCCAAGACAGTGGCTATGTTTCATGAGGAGTTTGAAGAGATTTGGTTTGTCACCTAAAACACTCAGACTTCCACAGATCTACCATGGAGAGCTTTCTGACAGGCTGCATCACTGTCTGGTATGGGTGGGGCGGGGAGGGGTGGCTACTGCACAGGATTAAAAGAAGCTACAGAAAGTTGTCAAATTAGTCAGCTATATCATGGGTATTAGCCACTGTAGTACCCAAGACATCTTCAAGGAGTGGTGCCTCAGAAAGGCGGTCCATTATTAAGGACCCCCCCCCCCCCATCACTCAGGACATGCTCTGTTCTTACGATTACCACCAGGAAGGAGGTACACAGTTTGAAGGCACACACTCGGCAATTCAGGAACAGCTTCTTCTCCTCAGCCATCCGATTCCTAAATAGACATTGAACCCATGAACACAACCTCACTTTATTTTTACTATTTCTGTATTTGCACTGTTTTTAATTTAACTATTTAATAGACATATATACACTTTGTTTTTCTATACTATCAAGTACTGTATTGCATTGTACTGCAGCGAAGTTAACACATTTCATGACGTATGCCGGTGATATTAAATCTGATTCTGATTTTGATAGCTAAAAGCATGTGAATTGTATTCAGTTCTGGTTTTGTAATCACGGTTTCCAATCAGTATCATGTTCGCATTGTTTACTCATTGGTTTTGAAGTGTTGGGTAAATCTCTTCTCAATCTTTACTGAATACTTGATGTTAATTCTCAAGACAAATCTCAGTTGGTCAGATTAATGTTCCTGAGGGTCTGAGCAGAGATAACATGCTACAGCTCATAAAAAGCTAACTTCTGTGAAATGATTCAGAGGGACTGGCAGATTCACCACGTTACCTCATTGTCCACAGTAATGTACAGGCAGAGTGTGTGGTGAAAGTGGCTAGGTATCGTCTAGTTGAATCTATTGCCATGTACACAAGGACGGTGACGTGCAGGTGCAATGTTACCTGCAGCAGCAGCCCAGACAGGTAGTTAGACATAAACAAAATATAAATTATACAGGACAGCTAAGAGAGGAGAGTGGAGGGAAGCGTAGTGTATGCGAAATCAAAATGAAGCCTTGTGTTGCTTCATTCCTTCTCCTATAAGCTGCTTCTGTGTGGAGTTGTCTATAAGTATTCCAAATATTGCTGTCCCTGGGGGTGGCAGCGTCGATTCCTAAAGGCAGAATGCTTGTGGTTGGCTCCATTACTCCGCTCCAACTGAAGCATCGAGCAAGATTACAATCGACAAGGAAAATGAACAGGTGTTCAGTGCCGTCTGCCTGCGTTTGACCAGTCTGCCGCTCACCGCTGCCGTCGGAGGGTGCTGGAGTCTTGGGTGCCATGTTCGATCGGCTGGTGGCGGTGGACCCGCTCCCGGCTGTGGTCCTTGGCGCTGAGCGCAGTTTATTGCTTGTGCGATTTGATCGGCGGAAATGGATCTGTGGCTATGCCCTGCAGCCGTTGACGCTGCTGACTCAGTGGTCGTGGTTCTGGACCGGCTTCACTCACTTTGGTGGCTCGTGGCTGTGGACTCACTTTGGGGATTCTGTGCTTTGATGTTTAATGTTCTGTATATTTATTCCCTTCGTGTGATTTATTTTTTTTCACACACTTGATGGTATTGTGTATGGGGTTTTCTTTAACCATAACAATTACAGCACGGAAAAATCTCCCGCACTCTCAATGGAAAAAGCCTATCCACGTCAACCCTAACTATCCCCTCATAATTTTAAATACCTCTATCAAGTCCCCCTTCTAACTGATACAAAAAGTGGAAGAGACCCCAGACTGATCTCCGTCACTGGCATTAACTCCTGCCAACCCAGACACGTGCCCCCCTCCCCTGCCATGTGTGCCCAGAGGGTTTCTGTTGGACAACAAATCTTCTGCCTACATCAGGACCACCTCACACAGCCGGAGCTTTACTGTCTGCAATAATCCTTCATTGGCACTTGCTAAGGCAGCACCCATCATTAAGGACCCCCACCAACTAGGGCATGCCTTGTTCTCATTGCATGGTGTTTCTTTGTTCCGTGGCTGCCTGCAAGAAGACAAATCTCAAGGTGGTGTATGGTACAGATACTTTGATAATAAATGTACTTTGAACTTTTGAACTTCGATATTCTCATTTTATTTGTCTTTTTAACAATGCTGAGTGTGCTTTTGAGAAGTAATTCACTGGAAGGTAATTAGGGTTGCCCAGCACATACAGGGTCCAAGTTCCTTCTTATTCACATATTTGCACCAATTCGTTACCCTAGTCGCCTTCCATATTGTACCTGCCTTCCCTGCACAAATCCATCAGTCATTCACTGTTGTCACCAACCCATCCAAGGGCCTGTCAGAGGTTAAGGTTGGAGTTGCTGGATTACTGGTGCCACATGCTGTTATGGATAAGATCGGGAGGGTAGGACTGATGAATGTGTAACTAGAAGGGTGTAGGAGGGAGGGCCCTGGATTGCTAGGGTCATTTCTGTCAAGGTGGGGCTTGTACCAACTGAACCAGAACATGGTCAAAAATCCGTGTCGGGAGAGACGGGCTTTAAACTAATTGGGCATGGAATTAGGACAGAGAGAAGGTGTACGGAGAGAATGGAAGGAGGTCACGGGCCACAGCATGGAAAAAGACCCTTTGGCCCATCTTGTCTATTCTGTCCAAGATATCTTCCTGATCTAGCCCCATTTGGCCAGTATCCTTCTCAACCTTTAGTATCTGTGTATGTGTTCAAGTGTCGTTGACACTTTGTTTTCATACCTACGTCTAACATTTCCTCTGCTCTCTCTTTCTATACATCTACCACCCGGTGTGGGGGGGAAAAACTTGCCTTGCAGAGGTATGATTTAATGTTCACAGGTAACAGAAAATTGGTGGTGTTGATATTAAGGACAAATGTTGGCTACAGGATATTGATCATTGGGCAGCTTTGGCAGGGGCAACTTGATAAATGTGACTAGACATGTTTTGGAAGGATGAATGAGGTAGAACATAGAATGCACAGAAGGGGAAAGATGTCAGAATAAAAAGGTAGAGGGAGGGGTAGGAGGTTAGCTGGAAGGTGATAAGTGAAGCCAGGTAGGTGGGAAAGGTTAAGGGCTGAAAAAGAAGGAATCTGATAGGAGAGGAGTAAGAAGGAGGAGGGGGCCAAGATGGGAAGTAATAGGTAGGTGAGAAGAGGTAAAAGGTCAGTGTGGGGATTAGAGGAGGGAGGAATAAATTTTTTACTGGAAGGAGAAATCAATATTCATGCCTTCAGGTTGGAGGCAACCACAATATAAGGTGTTGCTCCTCCACCCTGAGGGTGGCCTCATCTTGGCACAAGAGAAGGCTATGAACCAACTTGTCAGAATGGGAATTGGAATTAAAATGTTTGCCCACCTGGGAGTTCTGCTTATGGTGGATGGAGCCCGACAAAGCGGTGCCCCAATTTACGACAGGTCTCACCAATGTAGAGGAGGAGGCCTCAGGAGCACCGGGCACAATGGGCGACCCCAGAATTCACAGGTGAAGAGTTGCCTCACCTGGAAGGACTGTTTGAGGCCCTGAATGGAGGCGAGGGAGGAGTATGGGCAAGTGTAGCACTAGGGCTGCGTGCAGGGATGAGCGCCTGGAGGCACAAATGGACAGGGGAATCACGGAGGGAGCAATACTTGCGGAAAACAGAGGAAGGGCAGAGGTAATGATGTGTTTAGTGGTAGGATCTCTGGGGTTGGCGGAAATTGTGGAGGATGATGTGTTGGAAGCAGAGGCTGATAGGGTGGTAGGTAAGGACAGGAAGAACTCCCATCACTGTTAAGGCGGCGGAAGATGGGGTGGGCGCGGATGTACGGGAAACGGAGGAGATGCGGGTGCGGGCAGCATCAATGGGAGGGAAACCGTTCTTTGAAGAAGGAGGATTTTGACTTCATTGAAGGCACCATCTAACTTAGTCTTTCACTGGTGAAACTTGCATAGGAATAACTGATCTAACATGTTTCAAGCCAGCTGCAAATCACTATTTTTCCTTTAAAGTCTCAACAACAGCAATTTATATTTGTTACATGTTTTTAATCTAGCAAAAGATGCCAGGGATGTGCTGTTGAAAGGAAGAAGTGTGCAATAATATAAAATGTTTTGCAAAATCAGCTGTTCTCACATAGTATGAGCTTGAAGTGCAGTGGAAAACACTGCACAAGATGTATTGGGACTCTGGGGACTTTTCCAAGTTTGGGCTGAACTCAAAGGTTTGTCTTTAACATAACATGTGCGGTTACACTGTTTGCTTTTACTTCTCCTATCCTGTTGGATTGGAGATTGTCTCAGTTGTGGAGTGACTAATCTGAGAATGAGGTTTGCAAGGCCTGCAGGATGCTAGGTTCTTTCTTTTTGTTGCATGACAGTGACTCCTTGTTCATTGACTGGACGAAAAAGATGTGCAGGCACCTGTTTCCGTGAAAAGCTGCAGCGAAGGGAAGCTGAGAAGCTTTCGGCTATAAGAAGGATGAGCTGGGAGGAGCGGTTTAAAAGAACCTTAACCCTACAGCCCAGAGAAAAGCCAGGTAAGGGAGCATTCAGTTGGAACACATCACTGAATATTACATTAAGATAAATGCATTTTTTTTTTAACAGTGCCTTTCTTAATTTCGGTACGTCACAGTGATTTACAGCCTTTGAAGTGCAATCATTGTTGCAATGCCTTAGCATTGTGCTAAGAAATTAAGTTTAATTGAAATCAGTTGTGGGTATAAAATGAGTCAGCAACCTTAACTGTCAAACCATTATTTCCCTCGGACCCTTAGTCAGAATGTATCCATTTGTGGCTAATATATTTACTAGATCCAGAAACCCAATATCACAACCTGTTATCATTGAAATTGATCAGTCTCATTACAGGAATTTCAGTTGGGATTGGTTCAGATTTCCACAATCCACTGAAGGAAGTGCTCATTCTGAACAGCCTAACTCTAATTTTACTGACCCTTTCACACGTACGTGCCCCACCAGAAGAGATAATTTCTTCCCTATTTATCATTTAAACGGGTGGCAGGGTGGAGATGCGTCTACACCAAAGGAGGTTAAAGGTGCTGCCAGCCTGTAGGTCACCCTCGGGCAGGGTGAGACACCCGCTTAGCCCACCCCCCCAATCAGGGTCATGAGAAGCCATGAGAGCAGGTGGTGGTGGCCGTATGAGCAGCTGGTCCATATCACAAGTCCTGGTTATGCGACTATTGACACCAGGCAGTTACTCTGAAGAGTATTGATAATGGCTGGTCACGTGCCTTGTAAAGACACTGCCCGGAAGAAGGTAGTGGCAAACCACTTCTGTAGAAAAGTTTGCCAAGGACAATTGTGGTTATAGAGCATGATCGGCTATGTCTCCTCCGGGTGCTCCAGTTTCCACCCACAATCCAAAGACATACTGGTTGGTAGGTTAGTTGGTCTTTGTAAATTGTCCTGCAATTAGGCTAGGGTTAAGTTGGGGCACGTGGCCAAGTGGTTAAGGCATTGGTCTAGTGATCTGAAGGCTGCTAGTTCGAGCCTTGGCCGCACGTTGCTCTGTGACGACACCGGTGCCAAGCTGTATGGGTCCTAATGCCCTTCGTTTGGACAATGTCAGTGGCATGGAGAGGGGAGAATTGCAGCATGGGCAACTGCCGGTCTTCCATACAATCTTGCCCAGGCCTGCACCCTGGAAACCTTCCAAAGCGCAAATCCATGGTCTCATGAGACTAACAGATGCCTATGAAAAAAATTGGGGCACTGTACCTCAATAAATAAATAAGATCAAATCATTACACCGTGCATTGAGCTAGAATAAGGATCGGCCTTGGGTGATGTAAAGAGGAGAATCTGGATGCAAAGTGCATCAGGGCTGCCTCTGCTCAGGATGTTTGTGCTTTGTCCCTGGGTTCGGCTTTGAGGTCGAGGGTTGAGGTACTGGTGTAGTGGACTCGATGAGCCGGCACATGAAGAACTCCTTGTCATCATTTCATGGTGAAATCATTGGGCATATTACATGTTGTTATCAGATTGCTGTTTGAGGAAAATCTGCCCTTATAATTGGCTGCCTAATTGAAGGTATTAAAAACAATTGAGTTTGTGGAATGTGCAAAGGAAAAGTAACCACTTCTTGAATTGCCTTTACCGATAATGAAGTTTTGCTAGTTTAGTGCTTAAGTATTCTAAATCTGAATAATTTAAGTATTCGATCATCAAAATCATGTGGTCTACCCTCATTGTTCCATGCTGTTGGGACCTTGGCAGGTTGACACAATACTTTATTTTTTGAGGTACAGCACAAAATAGGCCCTACGAGCCACACCATCCAGCAATCCCCCGATTTAATTCTGGCCTAATCATGGTACAATTTACAATGACCAATTAACCTGTCAAGCGGAAGGTCTTTTGGACTGTGGGAGGAAACCAGGACACCTGAAGGAAACCCACTTTTAGCAACTGTGAATTAAACCACCCACCCAAGGATGATTACTGGGCAAGCAGAAATCTTCCTGGTTTACGCTTAAGGGGGTTACTTGCATTCAAAGTTTAAACTTCAAAGTAAACTTATTATCGAAGTATGTATAGGTCACCATGTACCACCCTGAGAGTCATTTTCTTGTGTGCATTCACGGTACAATAAAGAAATGCAATAGAATTAATGAAAAACTGCACAGAAACTGATAACCAACGTGCAAAAGAAGACAAACTGTGCAAACACAAAAATAAATAACTAATGGATCAAGAACATGAGTCGTAGAGTCCTTGAAAGTGAGTCCATAGGTTGTGCAATCAGTTCAGAATTGAGGTGAATGAAGTTATCCCCACTAGTTCAGAAGCTTGATGGTTGAACAATAGGTGTGCGTACTAAACTAGAGCTGATTACTTGAACCTGTTGAAGTACCGCCAAAATTTGTGGGTTGCCACATAATAAAATTCGTGCTTTGTCTCAAGCCTTCAGTGCCATTTCTAGCAAAAAAAGGTGACCTGTGCATTTTTGCTTTCCTCAATGGTTGGTTCTAAAACTAAAAGAATGACTTGCATTGGAACAGTGCAAGTGATCTCCCAACTGCTCCCCAGCCAATGGTAGAGGAGGGAGCAGGCAACAAATTTGTGTGCAGCAAACTGCTGTGGGGACCAAAGACAGGAGGACTACTTTATCCATTTTATTTAAACTGGTAGCAAGAAAAATATATTGAGCAGACAGTTGTGGAAGCCAAGTCATTGGGTATATTTAAAGTGGAGGTTGATAGGTTCTTGATTAGTAAGGGTATCAAAGGCTATGAGGAGAAGGCAGGAGAGTGGTGTTGAAAAGGATAATATATCAGCCATGATTGAATGGTGGAGAGGAGTCGAAGAGCTGAATGGTCCAATTCTGCTCCCATGTCTAATGCTCTTATTAGAGAGGACATCATAGTACTATGAATTTTTGTGTGTATAGACGAAACTTTCAATTAATGTTTGATCCAAAAAGAAGCTATATGCATCTGGCAGCCTAGGCAATTCCAAGAGTGGAACATGGGAATCTGCAGGAAATTCCCAGCACAAATACACCAGAATAGTAATAACATAACTTGTATTGCCAGCATGGTGTAGGCAGTTACCAGACTTGCAGATGATCATAAAGCAGGAAGCTGCTGCAAATATTCAGCAGGGAAGGCTGCATCTGTGGGTAAAGTAATTGAGTCAATGTTTTAGCGGAAATGTTGAATCTGTTTCTCTTACCATGGGTGCGGTTTGATCTGCTCCGTATTTCCAGCAGTTTTGGTTTTCGTTTCAGATTTCCAGCATCTGCAGTTTTTTGGTTCTCGCATAACTTGGGAAGATTTCTGGTTGCCCAATAATTGGCCATGGGCGGCAGTGGAATTGATCAATATCGGCTGGGTTTCAATTGCTGATATCATTGGTATTGCGTCAATGGGAATTGTTGACTGTTGCTATACCAGTGAAAATTTCACAAGTCTTGGTTGATTGCATTGCAGTGCGATAGACTAGATTCTGAGCAATGTGGATTAAGAGTTACATTTCCCACAGCAGGGAGTTGTTGACGGTTGGAGCCAACTGTACGTCAGAGTCAGTTTTATGGAGTCCAAGCCCAGAGACCTTGGTATGAAATTTGCACTCACTTTCCTGATCTGCTAGGGAAAAAAAAATTCCTTGTAGTGTACCTGACTGCCCACCTTTAGGGAAACCCCATGACTGAAAGGTACAATACCAGCAATCAATGTGTAAATTTTGGATTTCTGTTCCTGAAGTGCCAGCATTGAAAGTATGTTTGCACCAGCTCAAAAGGAATGTAACAGATATTAGATTAACTATAAGGAAGTCATTGCAACTTCTTGCCACTGTCCGTAAAGAGTTTGTACGTTCTCCCCGTGACTGCATTGGTTTCCTCCGGATGCTCCAGTTTCCTCCTGCAGTCCAAAGGCATACTGGTTGATATGTTAATTGGTCATTGTAAATTGTCCTGTAATTAGGCTGGGATGAAATTGGGGATTGCTGGGTGGCGTGGCTCAAAAGGCCGGTACCGACCTGTTCTCCGCCGTATCTCAATAAAAAAGTTTAAAGAGTAAATTAGCTGAGGAGGGAGTTTAAGAGGGAGAGTGCTGCACCAGGTGGTACCTCATCCTCAGATCTCCAGCGTCCCAGGACCATGTTTACTTTGGCTGCCATCTGTGCAGGTTTCGCCTTCTCTTTCTTACTGCAGAGGGTTTTATTGAGTCATCTGGTTTCCCCCTACATCCCAGAGGTACACTGATGGATTAACTACCTGTAGAACATTCACTCCTAGTGTAAGTTAATACCAGTCAGGGTCATGGAGCATTTGATGGACAACAAAAGAGAATAAGATAAGAGAAAGAAGGTGGGGGTGGGAAGTAGGAATGATGGGATTGCTCTCTCAGGATTCCGCATGTACTTGATAGGCTGAATAGCTGCCTCGTGTCGTTATGCGGAGAAATTTATATATAATCACTTTTTTCCCAAAAATAATTTTATCACACTTAAATTCCTTGGTGTTGGCATTTTGGAGGACATCACCTGGGTTCAACACTTAACTGTAATTACAGAGAAGGCAGTGCCTCTACTTTCTTAAAAGTTTGCACAGATTTGGGCTCTCACTTAAAACTTAGACAAACTTCTTTATGTGCGTGGTGGAGGGTATACTGACTGGTTGCATCACAGCCTGTTACGGAAACACCAATGCCCTTGAATAGAAGAAAAAACTTCAAAAACTAGTGGATACATCCCAGTCCATCACGGGTTAGATCCTCCCACCAATGAGCACACTTACAAGGAGCAATGTCACAGGAAAGCCCCCCACCATGCTCTCTTCTCGCTGCTGTCATCAGGAAGAAGGTACAGGAGCCTTAGGATTCTCACCACCAGGTCCGGGAACCAATATTACTCCTTACCCATCAGGCTCTTGAGCCAAAGAGGATAACTTCATTTACCTCAACACTGAACTGATTCCACAATCATGGACTCACTCTTAAGGACTCTACAACTCATGTTCTTGATAATTTATTGTTTGTTTATTTTTATTTCTTGTATATATTTGCACAGTTACCTTTAGCACTTTGGTTGTTTGTCTTTGTTATGTCAAGTTTTTCACTGAGCCTATTGTGTTTCTTTGTATCTACTGTGAATGCCTGCAAGAAAATGTACAGTATAAAATATACTAATGTATACTGTATGTACTTTGATAATTTACTTTGAACAAAAATGCTTTTTTACTTGAAGGGTGATGTATTTGTAATAATCAACAGGAACAAGGCTCTCTGTCTAGTCTGACTTACCTCGCGTGTGCTGTTAGTCCTTGGTAGTAAATCTTCTCCCTCCCACCCCGCACTAACTCGGTGTTGCCGTCCCATGGATCACCACGGTTGTAGTTTTCTCAGTTAAAATGGCGTGAGGCGTTTTATGGTTAAGAAAAACCATAACAATTCATTTATTGTACTCCAAACACAAGGCACTGTAAAAGAACTTCACGTAATTACTTCATCAGGTCAGACCTGCCTTTATAGTGAACCCCAACTCAATATCAGTGGTTGTTAATTATGTTTGTTTCTACCAAATACATTAACCTACATGGTGATAGATCAAACTGATATCTTCACCAATCTCATGGTTTGCTGTTCTGCCCCCCACACCCCCAGCACCCCAAGAAGTTACATTAACCCACTGTGCCCTTACTCTTGCTAATGGCCTGGGGATATTGTGGGAAGTCTGGAGCTAGCTTTGAACCACAGCTGTGGAGTGCTTGGCCTTCTCTCAACAAACAAGAGAAAATCTGCAGATGCTGGAAATCCAAGTAGCACACACAAAATGCTGGAGGAACTCAGCAGGCCAGGCGGCATCAATGGAAAAGGGTACAGTCGATATTTCAGGCCGAGCATCGACTGTACGCTTTTCCACGGATGCTGCCTGGCCTTCTGAGTTCCTCCAACATTTTGTGTGTGTTGCTTGGCCTTCTGTCAACGTTTGCTGCTGCGAATATTAATGCTTCCAAATAATTCTAATGATCAGAGAAATTTGCAAATGGTTGGGGGAAATAAATCTATATATTTTTAATTTAGGATGGATTTATTTAGAAGTACACTTAGCTACTGCTAATTTAGAAATAAATATACTGTCAAATAAAGAAAGTAAGCACAAATTTGACAAACCTAATCTTGCTTTTTATTTATGCTGGAATACCCTTTAAAATGAGAGGACCTGTGGGATGTGCTGGCAGTGGTTGACGTAAAGCTGGGAGATGTGTCCAACCCCTCGCCTCTGGACTGGAGTTCAGGGTGGGGAGAGGGGTCAGAAGCTTTGCAAGAAGGTCCAACACCCAGGGCTGGATGTCCCTGCAGGTGGCTGTCGGTTCTCTGTGGGATTATCGTCCAGTCCTTGCTTCCGGCCCCCTCTCTCCCCCTCCTGTTTTTTCTGTGTACTCAAGCTTTTCACTCTCTACACAGTCCTGCCTGAGTTTGGAGGCTTGCTGCTCTCCGAGAGTGACAGACCTCTCCGCTCTGCAGCACACCACCAAGAGGTTTGCACTTTTTAAACAGAGAAAACACTTTGGGATAGAAATTCATGCTGGGTTTATGCATGATGTAAGAAAAACGTATGTACATGTTCCCCCTTGTATCACTCAAATTTGCTTTCAATTCCAGCTAAAATACATCCCCCAGCAACTGCAACAGCTGTCAGAGTTAGAATCCCGTATGCAAAAGGTGCAAAATAACATTTCCTCCATTTCCTCTTTTAGTACAAAGGTGCTAGTATTAGAAATGTGGTTTCAAATGAATCATCTTAAATAAGTCAGTTGAAGAACTGGAATTAATCTTTCCAACAGTCTTTTGTTTCAATTCCCACTTCTCACAGCTTGCAGTCAAACCTATCCAATCTTCTAGTAAATGTCTTGGAAAATGCTGTCTGCTGGAAGAGGTGTGCTTCTGACACTTTCGGCTAATTCCATCTGGCGTCTTCTGTGTGTCTTTGATGTTTCACTACAACGAAACATAAAACTTCCTTGTACCCGGGTTGCCAACCATTTTAATTCCAATCCCCCATTCCCATTCTGACATGTCAGTCTACTGCCAAAACAAGGCCGCTCTCAGATTGGATGAGCAACATTCCTATTCTGTGTCTGGGTCGCCTCCAACCTGATGGAATGAATATTGATTTCTTTAACCTCCTTCTCTCTTCATTCCCCATTCTGGCTCCTTTCTTATCACTTCTCTTCTCACCTGCCTATCCCCTCCTCTTTTCCTTCCTCCCAGATCCTCTCTCCTCCCCTAATAGACTCCTCCTTCAGCCCTTTTACCTTTTCCACCTCCCAGCTTCTTTCTTCATCCCCTTCCTCCACCCACCTGAGTTCACCTATCACCTGCCAGCTTGTCATCCTCTTCCCCCCGCCCCCACCACCTTTATTCTGTTTTATTTTCCCCTTCCTTTCCAGTCCTGATCAAGGGTCTTGGCGCCAAACTATCGACTCTTTATTCCTCTGCATAGGTGCAGCCTGACCTGCTGAGTTCCTTCAGCATTGTGTGTGTATTTGCAGCATCTACAGAATCTCTTGTTTGTATGTACACAAGTCCTTTTTCATGTTCTTCAATCACTGCTTCACAGCCACTGCCCTACTTTGAACACACAAATCATCCATCTGGAATTGGCCATCAGCTGCTTTTCATGAAGTGTAAAAGCTGCGAGACCAGCTTTGTCCAGTCTCTAATGATTTGCATAAAGCTAGTTGGAGTCGGCTAGGGTTATCAGCCTTCTGCGAGTACCCCAGGGATTTCTTGAATTTTTATGTCCAGCAGGGATGAAGTATCAGGGTTTTTTTTTGTTTTATAAGTTTGCTTGACTTGAATACCTGCATTTATTGGATGTATATTATGGATGGGGTTTTGGGGGGGGGGGGGGTGGCGGAGAAAGAAAAATAGAACCAAATTGGAGGCAGCGTGTGAAGTTCCAGAGCCACACCTGACCAAAGGTGTCGACCTGGCTGGTAGTACCTGCAGCCCTCAGCTCCTGCGCACACCAACCATGCAACCTCAAAATGACCTGTTTATTCCTCCTCTATTTTCCATACTTTAGTTGATCCTTGCCACTCCCAATCCCTTTGTCCTCTGATTTGCCCAATACGGTGCTCAACATAACCATATTGAAGATCTTCTGAAAATCCATTATGCTTAAAAATATCTCGCCTTTTGTTCCTTGCTACACCTGCTTCACCATGCTTTTGGCCAATAACTTCAGTGGAGCAAAATGTTGAAAAGGCCAGTTGGCTGGCTTAAGTTGACTGTTGGAAACTAAGAGTGAAAGTGCCTTTGGATTGAAGGTGGTTCATCTGACAGTATTGCAAAATGGTTCTTGTTTTAAAATGACAATTATGTTTCACTCCACAGGTATTGTCATCACAAAGCAACCTGAGTGTGCGTCTGTCCCAGCCGGTAGTCCTGTCGCTCTTCATTGTTCTGCCATTGGACCTACACCACTACAGTACCAGTGGTTTGAAGGCAAGGAGGAGGTGAGCAATTAAATTGGGCCCTGAATGCCTTCAAATCCATCAAACTGAGATCTGTATAACTAACTCCAGGATGCATTGATAGTTATGTTGTGACTAAATCAAATGAGCCCTTCTGCTTTTGCTTCTGTTCCAAAGTGCCAGCACCTACCAGTAGGATCTGGATCATTGTCTTTACCAAATCTATAAATAGACCCTGCCTCCCAAATTATCCTAATCAGTTAGAATTTTGCTGGAAATCACATCTTGTGCCCTCCTTCCATTTACAGTTGAGAGAGGATAAAAGCACAAAATAAAACCACAAAGTCCATTTAAGAGAGGCTGGTAATTTAGACAAAGTTGCAAATATTACAACTGAGTGAAATCTTGATCATGTGACTTTACATGAGACTTCAGGCTTGATAAGTTAGCAGTGAATTCTGAACAGAACCTTTGAGTTAAGATTTGGCCACTAACAGTGACATGAAAGATCTTTGGGATATAAATGAGGTCAGAATTGGAGGGGGTGCACGCAGCTAGGAGGGAGGCGGGACTACAGGGTTTATTGTTTCAACTATTTTTAGAGACACAGCTAGTAAATGGAATTAATGACTAGAATATGACATAATCTCTTTTTTTTGGTAGAACAAACTAGAAAGGCCAAATCAGCAGTTTCTCCTCTGGGTGTGCAGTAATCTGTGCTGAACCCAGGTTGAATCCCATCTCCAGTGCCTTGTTTACGTGGGCTATCTCAGGGTTTCTCCACTCATCCCAAGGATGTGCTGATAATTTAATTAGCCAGTCTAGATGACCCCATGTGGAATGCTTGGCGGGAGATGAGGGGCACGTGAGAAAGAGCAGCTTAGAGAGAGCAAGAATGCTCTGATCACAAACATGAGAAAATCTGCAGACACTGGAAATCCAAGCAACACGCACAAAATGCTGGAGGTACCCAGTGGGCCAGGCGGCAACTATGGAAAAGAGTACAGTTGACATTTCAGGCCAAGACCCGTCATCAGGACTAGAAAGGAAAGGGAGAAGTCAGGGTGAGAAAGTGGGGGGGGGGGAGGAAGAAGTACAAGGCAGTAGGTGATGGGTGAAACTGAGGGAGGGGGTAAAGTAAAGAGCTGGGAAGTTGGTGAAAGAGGTAAAGGGCTGAAGAAGGGGGGAAATCTGATAGGAGAGAGTAGAAGACCATGGAAGAAAGGGAAGGGAGAGGAGCACCAGAGGGAGGTGATGGACAGGTAAGGAAGAAAGCAGGAATGGGGGATGGTAATGGAGAGGCAATTACTGTAAGTTTGAAAAACTGATGTTCATGCCACTGAGTTGCAAGCTACCCAGATGGAATATAAGGTTTTGCTCCTTCAACCCGAGTGTGGCCTCAGTGTAGCAGTAGAGGAGGCCATGGACTAACACATCAGAATGGGAAGTGGAATTGAAATGGGTGGCTACAAGGAGATTCCACATTTTCTGATGGACAGAGTGTTGCTGCTCAGGAGCACTCTCCCAATCTACTTCCGGTCTCACCGGTGCAGTATACAGGGGGCCCCGCTGGGAGCACCGGTACAGTATACAGGGGGCCCCGCCGGGAGCACCGGTACAGTATACAGGGGGCCCCGCCGGTCTCACCGGTACAGTATACAGGGGGCCCCGCCGGGAGCACCGGTACAGTATACGGGAGGCCACACCGGGAGCACCGGTACAGTATACGGGAGGCCACACCGGGAGCACCGGTACAGTATACGGGAGGCCCCGCCGGGAGCACCGGTGCAGTATACGGGAGGCCCCGCCGGGAGCACCGGTACAGTATACAGGGGGCCACACCGGGAGCACCGGACACTGTAGATAACCCAACAAACTCACAGGGTGAATTGTCACTTCACCTGGAAGGACTGGTTGTGGCCCCTGAATGGTAGTGAGGGAGTAAGTGCAGGGGCAGGTGTGGCACTTGTTCAACTTGCAAGAACAAGTATCAGGAGGGATGAGTGGTCAAGGGTGTTACGTGGGGAGCAATCCTTGCAGAAACTGGGGAGGGGTGTGGAAGGAAGGATGTGCTTGATAGTGGGATCCCGTTGGTAATGGCAGATGTTATGGAGAATTGTGCTGGATGCAGAGGCTGGTGGGGTGGTAGGTGAGGTCAAGAGAACCCTATCCCTGGTATGGTGGCGAGAGGTCTATGGATCTTGGGTAGGAGGCAGAAACAGGAGGTGCAGAGTAAGGGAACTTGGTGGCAGTGGATGGGAGTTGATAAGGTTGGTGATGGTGCGGGAGACAATGACCTGGTTCTCCTTCATGGGATCCTGTTCGAGGGGTAAGGAAGAGGAGGTGTGAGTTGTCACCTGGCCTCGGCAAGGTAGAGGGCTGACCTCAGCACACCCCCCTTATCTGTGGGTTTGATGGCAAGGTTAGGATTGGTGTGGAGAGAATGGAGAGCAATGCGTTTGGAAGGAGTGAGGTTAGAATTATAGAGAGGAGTGTTTAAAATCGAGACGGGTAATATCTGTTCGGCAGTTAGCAATAAAAAGATCTAGAGTGGAGTGTCCAGAAAGAGGAGAGAGCCAGCAATGACTCGATGGGCTGGAGGGGTTACCATCCTCCTATGATATAAGACGTGACAAATAGAACCAAATGATAAACAACCTTTCACTCATCAAATATCGCCAGACCGAACCTCACCTACAATAAACTGAAAAGCTCCACTCAGCACCTGTGTTGTTTTCTAGTTTGAGGGTTTTGTGGTTTGGAGTTCCTCCTAGCAAAAGTAGGTTTAATGAATTCAGTTTTTGTTCGCAACTTTTCCTGGCAGCTGTATTGCTAATACTGGCTGAGTTAAAATATCAATGTTAGGGATTATGAAAGTGTGTTAAGGACCCATGAAGCGAGTGAGTAAATGGAAAGAGGGCACTGGACTGTAATGGGTTCAATGAACTCTGATCCGGTTGTCGAGTAAGACATTGTGATGAGTAAGTGGTTATGCAGGTGGGCATGCGCGAGCTTGTCAAAGTGAAATTTTTACTACTTTGCTTCCAGTTCAACATTTCCTGCCTACCGAGACAAGAATCTACTTTGACTTGGATGCTTCAAGATCACCAGTCTTGAGGCTGGAGTGCTGATTTAAATTTGACCCATTTGATCACATTTTGGAGTAAAACATAAGCATGCTACTGGGAAATGCACAGCTATGGAGTGCACGTTATTTCTCCCTATCAATAGGCTTAGCGTTGCTTATTGATCATAGGATTTTGGTGTAGTGTTACGATTTGATGCACCGTCCATGTGTCGCGAATGTTCATTTTAACCAACTTAGATTATGGGCAAGCATCCCGCTGTCAGGTCAAGTCTACTCTATAGGACGCTTACTTTTGTGACTATCTGGAGTTAGAGTGTTAAAATTTTATTGCTTTGATGACATATCTGTCCCTTTTGAGCTTGGTGAACTAATAGTTCATCAGGGCTTTGTCTCCTGAGGGAGTTGGATTACAGAGAATTCATGCTTCCAATCTTCCAAGAAGTTTGGATTTCTTCTCCGAAATGGTAGATAGCAGCAGATGACCAATGGTTTGAGTTTTTGTAACCACGATGTAGGTGGCAGATTCTAAGAAATCTTGCCAGCCATTGTTCTCAAATAGAACTATTCTCTGTAAAATAAGAAAGGTAACCAATCCAGGATGCAGAGCTTGCCAGCTGTTCCTTGTAAACCCACTTATAACACAGCACAAAAATGACCTTTCAATTGTCCAGTGGGTGTCATTTAAATATTGATATTAGCCTTTGTTTTTAAAAAAAAGGTTGGTGAAAGAGAATGCTGTATTACAGCCATTCAGTTAACAGAAATTCACACTCGTAAAATTCACATATCACCATCCAGAAATTTGAAAGGTGGAATAAAATTTGCTCTCACAGAATTTGTGTGGGAAAAGAAAATAAATAATTTATTTCCAACTATCATTTCCTCATGTATGCGTAGAAGACACAGCTTTGTGTTATGGAGAACCTGGATGTGCCTGCGTTAAAGAAAATGGCCAAAATGAAGGCAGATGGAGTATTATGTAAAAGTATATAAAGCTTATTCACTTTAAAGTTAAAAGTATGTATAAATTATATAACTTTGAGATCCGTCTCCGTCAGCTACAAAACAAAAAACCCAAAAGAACCCATTAAAAGAAGACTGTCAAACACCTAATGTGTACAGAGGGGGAAAAAAAATAGTACAATTAGTAAAAAATAAGCAAATAGCATTCAGAAAAACATAGTACAAATAGTAAAAATAAGCAAATAACATTCAGAACAAAAGTGAGTACGTAGACATGAAGCCCAGAGCAGGCCTCAGCCTCAGCCTCAGTTCAGCACAGAGCCGAGTAAATGTCACAGAGCTGAACCGGCCCAATCCTTGCCTCTTGTCTCGGCACCCTGCCTTTTCGATATATCTGCCCTGGCGATGAAATTGTCCAAACATCAGGTCGTTTCTCGCACTTGGACGTGGGCCTTTTTACATCGATACGCTCTGGGCTTGGGCCCTGCCACTGGGTTTTGGCTTAGTTTGGGTGGATGAGCCTCGAAACTGCCTCTCCTTTGCTCCGCTCACCCTGGCTTTGCTCGAATATACCTCGCCCCTGCATGCTTCAACCCTCAACTCAGCCACACCTTCGCTCACCTCTCCATTGTTTGCATTGATCGCTTACCATAAATTTTAAAGAATGTTATTGATAACATTTGATAAAAATCATGAACTATTTAGTTTTGTTTGCTGCCAGTAAGTAGTCACTGGGCTTTACCAGTCCCATCTTAGACCAGAGTCCCAGTTGAAAGATAAGAAACACATGTTGCTACTTGGAAGGTATGAATGCTGATCTCTGTGGGATCTGCAAGTGCTCTTTCTAAGAAACACAGAAGGCTGTTTCTCTCAAATAAGGAAATCAACACCAATAAGCAAATAGATGTGCAACACCAAAGGACCCAGCATGCACAAACACTGCTATACAAAGATCAAGAATGCCTCCTGTTCCATCTCTAGACTGCATTTTGGCAAATCCGATCATCTGGATGTTCTCCCCCAGGTGCAGGTAGAGGCTAAAGAGCAAGGTACCAGAGGTATGGACAGCAGAGAGAGAGGTGGTCACGGAGGCAAAGGAGCAGCTGTGGGACTGCTTTGAGTCATATTCCAGGACTCATCACAGGACCTGAATGAATACACCACAGTTGTCATGGACTCTATGAAGACACAAATGTATCCCTGCAAAATGATTTGGAGTCTTACCAACCAGATGCCCTGGATGAGCCAAGAGATGGCAACCCAGGGAAGTACAAGAGGTCCAGAAAGCCAGCTGACGGGAGAAGTGGCAATTGCAGACCAGGCTTGAATCGCAGGATGTTTGACAGCTCTGTCAGGGCTCGACTGGTAGTACCTCCTGCAAAGCAAAGCAAAGTAACATAAATGACAACGTGGTTTCGCTCCCAGATGAGCTCAATGCCTTTTATGCTCAATTTCACCGTGGACCACTCTCAGTCCTCAACAATCCTAAGGCAGACGTGAGAGCATCCTTCAGCGAGGTGAGCCCATGGAAAGCATCTAGCCTAGATTGTGTGCCCGACCGAGTACTGAAGACCTATGCTGATCAACTGGCTGGAGTGTTCACTGAGATCTTTAACCTCTCGCTTTGGCAGCCTGAAGTGCCCACCTGCTTCAAGCAGGCTTCAATTGTACCAGTGCTGAAGAAGAACGTGGTAACCAGTCTCAACGACTATCATCCAGTAGCGCTTGCATCCCCTGTGATAAAGCGGTTTGAGACGTTGGTCGTGAAGCATATCAACCCCTGCCTCACGAGGGACTTGGATGTGGTTCAGTTTGCCTGCTGTCACACTGGGTCCACAGCAAATGCCATTTCAGTAACTCTTCAATCAGCTCTGGAACATCAATGAGCATTCATACATCAGTATGCTCTTCATTGACTACAGCTCAGCTTTCAACACCATCATCCCCGTGAGACAAATCACTAAACTCCTTGACCCAGGCCTTGATACCTCCTTGTGCAACTGGATTCTCAATTTTCTCACTCCAAGACCCCAGTGAGTTCAGAATGACAACAACGTCTCCTCCACAATCCTCATCAGCACAGGTGCACCACAAGGCTGTGTGCTTAGCCCCCTGCTCTACTCACTTTGTGTTTACGATGGTTAAGTACAGCTCCAATGCCATATTTTAAGTTTGTTGATGACACTACTGTTAGCTGACACAACAGGCATATAGGAGGGAGGTTGAAAATCTGGTTGAATAATGCCATGACAACCACTTCTTACTCAGCATTAGCAACACCAAAGAGCTGATGACTGACTACAGGAGGAAGAAACTAGAGGTCTGTGAGCCAGTCCTCATTAGAGGATCGAAAATTCCTTGGTGTTATCATATCAGAGGATCTGTCCTGGGACCAGCACATAAGTACCATCACAAAGGAGGCACCACAATGCCTCTGTAGCTGACACAAAATGCTGGAGGAACTCAGCAGGCCAGGCAGCATCTGTGGAAGAGTACAGTCAATGTTTTGGGCTGAGGCCTTTCATGAGGACTTTTCTTAATTAATAAAGTCCTGATGAAGGGTCTCGGCCGGAAATATTGACTGTTTACTCTTTTTCATAAATGTTGCTGGCCTACTGAGTTCCCCCAGCATTTTGTGTGTTGCTTGGACTTCCAGTATCTTCATATTTTCTTGTCTTTGTACCATAATGCCTCTGCTGTCTTAGGAGTTTGCGCAGATATGGCATGTGGTCTACAATTTTGACAAACTTCAATAGATGCACAGTGGAGAGTGTCCTGACTGGTTGCATCATGACCTGGTATGGAAATGCCAATGCCCATGAACCGAACAGCCCAGAAAAGGTGGTGGACACAGCCCGGTCCATCAGAGGCAGAGCTCTCTGAATAGCATCAGGGATCCTCACCATCTAAGCTATGCTCTTTTCTTGCTGCTTCCATCAGGAAGAAGGTACAGTAGCCTTAAGTCCCACACCACCAGGAACATTGAAGTCAACCATCAATAATCAGGCTCCTCCTGAACCAGTGAGGATAACTTCACTCACCTCAACACTGACTTGATTTCACAACCTATGGACTCACTTTCAAGGACTCTACAACTCATGTTCTCAGGATGATTTATTTATTTATTTATTTGCATGGTTTGGCTTCTCTTGCACGTTGGTTGGTTGTCACACTTAATGTGTAGTTTTTCATTGATTTTAAAGCAATTCTCTTCCAATATGAATGCCTGTTAGAAAATGAACCTCAAGGTTCTATATGATATGTCCTGTACATATGTATATGAACTTTTAATCTACTTGCCTTGGAGGCAGTTCAGCAAGCTGCTTCCTGATAAGGTAAGAACGCAGAAAATGCACCTCTGGTTTTCTGTGGTAGAGAATTACATATATAGAAAATTCTCTCTTCATCTCAGCCATTATTTCTTGCCCCATATCCTAACACTTCCAGAGAAAACATCCTCGCTACATCCAGTTTGTTGAACTCCATCAGAAGTTCATACTTTTCAATAAGATACCCTCTCAGGCAGGCCTAGTTCACCCAGGTTTTCTCTGACATAAGAGCTTTGCCCTCCCAGAGATCATTCCGGTGGATCTTTGCTGCACTCCCTCTATGGCAAGTATTCCCTTTCTTGGGTTAGGAGATTTAAAATTGCAGGAAGTAATTAAGGTGTGACCTCGCAAAGGCCTGTGCAATTGCGCCAAGTGCACAAATCATTTTGCAAACTTCAAGGTACCACGTGTGTGTGTTTAGAAATGCTCTTCTGCACACCACTGTTGTAACGTGTGGTTGTTTGAGTTACTGTTGCCTTCCTGTCAGCTTGAACCAGTCTGGCTTTTCTTCGCTGACCTGTCTCATTAATAATGTAATTTCACCCCCAGGACTACTGCTCAATGGATGTTTTTGCTTTTTGCACCATTATTTGAAAACTCCAGAGACTTGTGAGTGAAAATCCCAGGAGGCCAGCAGTTGCTGAGATACTCAAGCCACCCTGTCTGGCACCAACAAGCACTCCATGGTCAAAGTCACTTGGATCAAATTTTTTTCCCCACCCATTCTAATGTTTGGTCTGATCAACAACTGAACCTCTAGTGTCTGCATGCTATTATGCATTGAGTTGCTGCCATATGATTGGCTGATTAGGTATTTGCTTTAATGAGTAGGTGTGCCTGATAAAGTAGCTACTGATTGTCTGCCCCCGTTCACTCGACTCACCTAAGTCATCCTGCAGCATCTTTGCATCTTCCTCACAATCTCACCCAGTTATGTTGTCCACATCTTATTTAACGGTGAGGCTCAGGGCTGCAATGCTAGCTCTTTTCTCTTCTGCTGTTAATGCCAGCCAACAGTTCTGAACTTTTTTTCAAATGTAATGTGCTTCAATCTTGCATTATGTTCAGAGAATTCCTTAGTCAGAACTGCATCTTCTGCTGACATGAACAAAAAGAGGGGAGACTGAGCAGAAGTTCAGACCGTGGTCACCCTGGCTGCTCCATATTTGGCAGCAGCGAAGGTTCTCTGAGAGTAGATGACCAGTGTCTCATCTGCCATTTCCCTTTTGGCTGGAAATAGTTTACTGTTCACTTATTGTCACACAATCACGCAAAGACCGAACGTGCACGTATAAAGTTGATCACAGGTCAACTAAAGGAACAGAGGTCACTAAATACCTTTCTCCCCCATCGCTTCTGGGAATATATTTTCTTTAACTCACACTTGGCAAATCAGGGTTTTTATTAGAAAATATATAAAGTGACTGACTTCTGTAATTGAGGAACATTTTAAATCATGTTCATCCTGTTTATGAGCTCTGTGTGCTTACTATCTGGCATCTTGCAATTGAACTTGGTGCTGTAGTTGAGCAGTGTTTTTGGTGACTGCTGCAGGGGAACTAGCCATTCATTTGATTTGTAAGTATCTGATTGGTTGGACATGTTTCAGGACATCATGTGGATGTGGCAGACTATGTATAGATGCAACAAAAGAGCATCCTTCCCCCACCCACACTATTTTCCTTCCTCTTTTTAATATCCTTGAAAGAAAGTTGTTTCACTTTTTCTTGCAGATAAAGTCAGAACTAGAGCAAAGTTGACTTTCGGTGAGAAAGGAGTTATTTTAACCTGAGAACAAGAATAGAGCAGAGAAAGAAACTAAAAACAACACAAGGGATGCTAATGGTGAAAAACCATGACAATAGCAACCGAAGTTTTAATTATATTGAAACAAATTCATACATTGTACGTTCAGATGTTTTAACAATATAGAAGGAAGCCATTGAGCCCATTGACTATCTCATGGCAATCACAACCTACCTCCCTGTAATCTATTCACTTTCTCCTGCCCACTCAACTCCCCCGATTCTTCTGCCACCCGCATACACTAAGAGATAATTTAGAGTAGGTATGTCTTTGAAATGTGATAGAAAGTAGCACCCAGATGAAACATGGTCTGATGGACAATGTTTTTTTAAAAAAAAACACAGGCACACTTCAACCCCACTACCAGAGTTACACTTATATATACACACACACACACACACACACACACACACAGAGCAAGGTGTGAAGGTAAGCCTTTCTGTGTAGCTACAGTACGGTTGACACTCTGCAGTGTGATAGGACTTGGGACCACATCAGAAGGAAGCTTAATTTTCTTACCTTAGCAGAGGTGTGAATCTGCTATAAAATGGGAGACTCATAACCTGATATTTCTGATGACCAGCAGGTAACTCTGATTGTCAATATAAAGCAATTCTAAGTTCCTTCTTCCCCACTCACCGCCTTAGCATAGTGTGTGTGGAAAATCCCAATGATGCCGTGATTACTCATAGGGTGAGCAACTGGGTTGAGGCATGCAGCTTTTGTGATGTGAAATCCACCCCCTATCCTCCAGTGTACGCGGATTTAAAATATGAAGCTTTTTTTTGTAAGAGGAGTGAAAAGACTTTCCTTTCTGGATGTATTTCACAATCTCGAGGCATCAGACATCACTTGCCTCAAATGAATTGCTTTTTGCCATACATTTGCTGTTTTGCAATGTGGGACCACATTGTCTGATAAATTGTTGTTGACAGGTTGTTGCTCAAGACTGAATGGATTATTGTTCCTAATCTTTACTGAGTTGGTATGTTGTACCAAGCTATGTGCAGCAGTAACTCTAGATTTCCAACAAAACCTGTCAAGAAGACGGGTAGGTGTTGGCTACCTGGCCCCTCAGGCCTTGATGCCTCTCAAAATAATCATGGCTGATCTGACCCAGGTCACAATTCCTCTGTGCCAGATACCCTGAGCCCTTGATTCCCAGATATTTCAAAAAAACATGTCTTTAAGTCTCATCCTCCAATGATCTAGCCTCCCTGACCCTCTTGGCAGGAGAACTCTGGAGATTCTTAACGCTCTGCAACCGGTAGATCCTAAGGTCTCCATTTTAAAATTGCACTGCCTCCAAAGCTATTATATTCTTTCAGAATGTAACATGCAAAGTTGGTGGAGGGGAGCCGATCGATGTGATCAATGTATTTGGACTTTTGAAGGGCTTTTGGAAGTAACTGAAACAAATCTGCTCAGAAATTCAGGCCTGGCTTCATCGCCATCCTGTAGATGTTCAAGTTTATTATCATACAACCATACACATGTATACAGCTAAAGGAAACACCGTTCCTCTGGGCCAAGGTGCAAAATGGGCATGTGACTAAGCGGGCAGGTATCGCATGCCATTTGCTGCCTAACTGCTTCCTGCACTTGCCTGCTGACCTTTTTTTGTGTGTGGTTCACCCAGGTCCCTTTGAACTTAGTTTACTCTCTTTCCATTTAGAAAAAAAAACAACCTGCTGCTTGATTTTTCTGCCAAAGTGCCTGACCTCGCACTTTCCAAAATCAAGCTGCATTTGTCAAGTTCTTTCTCATTCACTCAATCTGTCTGCATCCCTTTGCAGAGTCACAATATCCTCATCACCAGGTGCATTTTCTCCCACCTTTATGTCAGCAGCAAAGTTGGATGCTTGCATTTTGCATCCCTCCTCTAGGTCACTAATATAAATAATTAAATGTCATGGTCTGAATCCTCAGGTACTCTTGTTACACCCCTCTGACCTGAAAATGACCCACTTATTCCAACTCTGTGATAACCAGTTTTCAGTCAATGCTAATATAGCAATACCATGATTTCTTAACTTGCATCAGCCTCTTATGTAGCGTCTTGTTAAAAACCTTTTGGAAATCCAAATACATTACATCTATAGGTTTCCCCTCCACCAGCTTTGCATGTTACATCCTGAAGGAAACAAATTTATCAAGTGTAGTTTACCCTTTGTGTAACCACGTTGACCTTGTGTGATTATATTCAGCTTTCCCAACTGTTAAGCTTTTTAATCATTACTGACTCTGGCACTTTACCCACAATAGATGATAAAATCACTGGTCTGTAGTTTCCTGCCTTTTCTTTTTGTCTTCCTCCCTTCTTAAATTATTGAGTCACATTTTCTGTTTTCCAATTCACTGGGGCCTCCCAAAGACTTGCGAGTTTTCAAAGACTTGTCAACCCACCACCTCTACAACTACATCCTTTAAATCCCTTGGGTGTGAACTATTGGTCTGTGGCTTGTCGGCCTTTAATTTTGTAGGATTTTCCAGTATTTTGTTCCTCATAATTGGGACTTCTACCAGTTTTTCCATGCAGTTTGAAACTTTTCCACCTGTTATTTTCAGGGCCAACAATCAATCCACTGGAGGGTCACGGCAGGTTGAACAACAGTTGTGAGTGTAAGGAACTGTTGACGTTTCATGTCAAAACCCTGCATCTATTCCTAATGTAGGGTTTCAACCCAAAATGTAAACAATTTTTTTCCCCTTCCTCCCCCACAGATGCTGTTCGGCCCACTGAGTTCCTCCAGCTGATGGTTAGTTGTTCCATGTTCCAGCATTTAGGTCTCTTGTGTCTCTTGTTATTTTCATGATATTTGCAATATCCTCCATGATGGTTTAATCGCTGTACCATTTCCTCGTTCCCTGATATTAATTTCCCATCTTCATTCTTTGGGCTTTCCACAGTTGCACTAGCCACTCTCTTCCTTTTTATATGGCTATCGAAAATCTTAGTGTTTGTTTTGATATATGCAAGTTTTCTCACAAAATTATTATTTTCTTTTCCCTTGTGCTTTCTAACATTTCATTAGTAGTTCCTGTAGAGTTCAGACTTCTGCTCTGCCACCAGCCCACATACACTGTATGCTGAAATTTTCAATTTAACTGCATTCTTGACTTCCTTGAAACCACAGTTTCTGCCTCTTTTTTTTTGTGCAATTTACTTTTCCAGTTGGAATGAATTTCTGTCGAGTATTAAGAACTTTACTGTGTAGCATCTTAAACAAAAGTCAATTAAAGTGCATTGTGGTACTAATAGAAATGGCATCTACTCTGGCACAATGATCCTCTGAGTTCATCTCTGGATTATCTGAGTTTGCATGACCAATCTTTGGAAAAACAATCTCCAATGCGCACTCTAAATTTTTCTACAATACCCTTGCTAGTTTAGTTACTCCAATCAATGGACAGATTAAAATTTCCCATGAATTTCTTTATGATATTTCCCATTTTTTTTATTTGCCCTATCTAGGCCACACTTTAGGGCCAGTATCTTGCATCAATGGAGGGGAAGCTAGTTTTCATGATAGAGTGGGCTATGTCCACAACTCTCTAAAATGATCACAGAGAAGTTCCCATAGGAAGCTGTGATGCACCAGAACAGTTTGCTTTCTATGGTGTCTATAAAAAAAATAATGAGAGTCATCAGGGGAATGCTGAATTTCCTAGGCCTTCTGAGAAGGTAAAGGTGCTAGTATGCTTTCTTGGTCATAGCATCTCTGTGGTTGGACCAGGACATGTTATTGGTGATATCGTTCATCTAAGAATTGAAGCTCTCGATCATTTCCAGCTTGGCGCCATTGTGTAATGTACTCCGCTCTGCTTCCTGAAGATTATAACCAGCTCTTTTATTTTGCTGACGTTGATGGAAAGGTTGCAACACACACAAAATGCTGGTGGAATGCAGCAGGCCAGGCAGCATCTATAGGAAGAAGTGTGTGTTGCTTGAATTTCCAGCATCTGCAGATTTCCTCATGTTTTCGTTGATGGAAAGGTTGACAACATGACACCAAGCTATCTATCTCCTTCCTGTACTCCATCTTATTGTTGTTTGAGATGCGTTCTACTACGACGGTGTCATCTGCAAACTTGTAAATAGAGTTAGAGCAGAACCTGTCCATTTCATTGCGTGTTTTGCGAGCAAGTTAAGCCCTGCGGGGCATCAGAATGGTCACCTGTCCATCCGAGCTTCTGTATAATTAAAAACATCCCTGGGGGGTAAAGGATGAGGCAATGGGTTGAGGAAGGGGCTTGGAAGATCAGCTGATCAGATATTCAGGGAAAGAGGGGCAAGGTATCAGTGTGGGCCCTGACATTTGGAGAGTTGAGGCTCTTGCACGGTCAGGGCATGAGTTGGGAGATGAGTAATGGGACACTGGAGGGTTGGGTGATCTAGAGATCAGCATGAGTTACTAAAACTAACTTGGTCTGGTTTTTCCATAATGCTGTAAAAGGAATGTCACACATTGAGTTACATGTGAATCGATATGATATCTGCAAGGATTATTAGCCCAGTTCAATTCTTAAGGACTCAGAATGATCCAGGCCTTGACGCACTTAATCCATTCCTAGCTGCTTAGAACACCTGAAAACTAATGTACTAATAACCGGGTAATCTATTTGTAATTCTGGCCTGGGAATTGATTTTTGGCAGGACACCAAGGAGAATTCAACTACTCTTCAAGGTAGTGCTATGGGAGCTTTATATGCCTAACTAAGCACACGTGACTTTGGCTTAATATAACTTCTACGTGCACATTCTGTCGGTGTTGTATAGGTTTTACTGATCACATATTTGTAGTAACATTTACACGTGTAATATTTAGTCCTTGTAAGGTGTAGTTGGAGCTGGAAATGGGGTTTGTACATCAACTTTTCAGAAATGAAGCTGTATTTTTTTTTCTCCCTTTCTTTGTTGCATGCACATATCAATTCGAGGATCTTGTTCAAGGATGACCTTTACTGAATTTATCTAGATGTGCAGATTAACACAGTTCCTGTATTTGTTATCTTAAGTATATAAGCAACCCTTTAATGTGGTAAGAACTATGCAAGTTGATTGGCAGGAAGGGGGTGTGATAACCTAAACCACTGGGTGCAGGTAATTTTATTGTGTTCCCCCTTTCTTATTAACAGTTCAGTAAAAATGGTGCTGTTTGTCATCAGTTATATTTATCTTGCAGGTCTATCCCTGTTATTAGAATCACAGAGTTATAGAGCATGGAATGAGGCTCTTCTGCCCTAATCAACAATGCTAACCGAATTACCTTCCACCACCTGCTCTCATGGCTTCACGTGACCCTCATTGGGGGTCGGGGGGGGGGGGGTTAAGCGGGTGCCACACCTTGCCCAAGGGTGACCTGCAGGCTAACGGAAGGAAGGGCTATCTTGCATCTCCTTTGGGACAGACATACCTCTGCCGCAGCACCCCATTTTATTTTATTCCCTGTGGAAAGAGCTGGATTGAAAGGAGGGTGAACAGACCGGCTGCAAGGAGCCCTGAGGTGTCATGCTGAGGCAGGAGTGAGCTCCCCATTGTATTTGGATGGCCGTCAGCTGAGGTGCAAGTAGACCTATCATTCCAAGATCTAGTCAGCCCCTCACTACCTGTGCTGAAATCACCCCCATACAGTATGTACAGAGAGCCTCCACCAGGTTTCTTTGCAGAGGCCAGGAGAGCCCTGATGACGGGATGGGGGTGGCGTCAAAGCATGTGCCTTCTGTCTTGCAAATTGTTGGTTGAAAATATAAGCACAGCATCATCATATTTCCAAGCCAAGACATTTTGTACCATTTTTAGAAGAAAAATAAGTGTGTTCCCCCAGGGATGTCAAAAGTGTATCTTTCTACAAAAATATCACGTAGCCAGATTTTTTTTTTCTCATTTCTGAAGAAGTCTTAGAATATTTTGGCCAATCAGGACTTGCTGGGAGCACAGTTCAATAAGTCTATTAGTTTCTCCAAATGGGGAGTTTCCCAGTGAAGAGTTGAATGATTTACACCCTCTTCAGTTATTTTTATGGTAATTTTTCTGCAGCAACTCCACCTCATGCTAACAGCCGGATAAAGAAATTTGGCATGTCCTCTTTGACGCTCACGAATTTTTATCTACGCAACGTAGAAAGCCGAGTATCTGGATGCACCGCAGCTTGTTATGGTGATTGCTGTGCCCTTGACCGCAGAAGCTGCAGAGAGTTGTGGCACAGCTCAGCACATCATGGAAACCAGTCTCCCCTCCATGGACTCATTTACACTTGCTGCCTCAGTAAAGCAGTCAGTATAATCAAAGACTTCACCCACCACGAACGTACTTTCCTCTTCCTTCGCCCATCGGGCAGAACATAGAACGGTCCAGCACAGTAACAGGCCTTTGAACCAACAATGTTGTGCCAAACTGGCTAAAAAGTAAGTCAACCCCCCCCCCCCAAATAATATGCTCTTACCTACACAAAGTCCATATCCCTTCATCTTCCTCATATCCATGTGTCTATCCAAACGTCTCTTAAAAGCTTCTAATGTATTTGCCTCTACCACCATACCAGGCAGCACATTCCAGGCATCCACTACTATGAGTAAAAAATACTTTGAACCTACCCTCTCTCACCTTCAAAGCATGCCCTCTGATTAGAAATTTTTACCCTGAGAAACCAATGCACTCTGTCTATCTATGTCATAATCTTATAAACCTCCATCAGATCTCACCTCGATCTCTGCCACTTCTGATAAAACAACCAAGTCTGCCCAGCCTCTCATGATAGCACATACCCTCTAAAGCAGATAGCATTCTGGTAAACCACTTCTGCACCATCTCCAAAGCCTGAATGTCCTTCCTAATGAGTGGTGACCAGATACAAAAGCCTGAACACGAGGAAATCTGCAGATGCTGGAAATTTAAGCAACACACATCAAAGTTGCTGGTGAATGCAGCAGGCCAGGCAGCAACTCTAGGAACAGTCGATGTTTCGGGCCGAGACCCTTCGTCAGGACTAACTGAAAGAAGAGCTAGTAAGAGATTTGAAAGTGGGAGGGGGAGATCCAAAATGACAAGAGCTGGACAATCTTGGCTCCATCCCTCCCCCTCCTGTCTTCTCCTATCATTTTGGATCTCCCCCTCTCACTTCCAAATCTCTCACTAGCTCTTTCAGTTAGTCCTGTGTTGGAACATTTGGAGGTATATTGAAGTGCCAACAGTGAGTGATGATGACACAAGCCCTCAGGGCTTCTTAGAATTGATGTCTAAAGCTT
The DNA here is from genome assembly GCF_030028105.1 of Mobula birostris. Lineage (NCBI taxonomy): Eukaryota > Metazoa > Chordata > Chondrichthyes > Myliobatiformes > Myliobatidae > Mobula > Mobula birostris. The sequence continues at coordinate 20,005,472 of NC_092387.1, read as the reverse complement.
AGCATGGACGGTGACTATTTTATTGACTTGGCAGAGAAATCTTTGGCACATACAGTGCTGTCAGTATAACTTCTCAAATAGAAATCAACAAAACCAAACTGCAGGAAAACTGAAATTGAAAACAGAAGGTTCTAGAATAATCAGGCGGGGGCTGAAAGGAGAAACCATCAAGGTTTCAGGATAAAGACCTGAATGCGGTCCTGACAAAAAGCTGAAACTTTAGCTTGGTTCCTGTTTCTGCAGGTGTTGCCCTGCTCTGCTTAGTGTTTCTGGCAATTTCTACCTTCGCAAATAGAGTTGAGTCAGCCTTGCTGAGATTTCAACTGACTCAGTATGCGGTAATGGGAATAAGTTGGTATGGAATTGCTTTGGCTTTGGTCACATTATCATGGGAACGCTGTTGTAATGTTGATTTTAGCTCAAGGAATATATGCTGTAAGGTGACAGTGAATTTGATATGGATCTCGTCTTTTCCCAGACCAAGTTAAGAACTAGGAGGCAGCAGTATGTGTGGTCAAATTCTACATTTAGGATGCCCATATATTAGTTCATGCCAGAAATTTATTAGTGCTCTGGCAACTTGGTAATGACCTTGGGAATTACTGCTAGCCATTGCACCCCCTTTCCTTTTTCGGATTGTCCCTTGAAGATATACTGCATGTTCAGAGGAGTCCATGTTGATTTAAAGTATTGAATGAAAAAGGAAATTGCCTTTTAAACTCACGAGAGAGCATAGCATCAACCTTTTGCTGTTGATGTTTCTGTAGCAGGCAATTTCTTTATGAGGTCGAGTTACTAGCTCGATGCTCAACCCAGCACAGATGGAAGGCGTGCCAGGGGAGCTGGCTGGATTCGAACTCGGGAGCCTTCACTTCGAAGTCTGGCACTGGTGCCATTACGCCACCAGCCATCAAAGTATTAAATAGTGGAGGATAATTATTGAGTTATCCTGCTCAAAAGCAAGCCCTTCTGCCCAATTCATCAAACCAACCAAGGTGGGTTCTTGAGCTAGTCTCACCTGCCTGCAGTTAGCCCATGTTTCTGTAAAGCTTTCTTCTCCTTGTACCTGTCCAATTGTTTCTAAAGATTGTAAAAGTACCTGCCACTACTTCCTCTGGAGGCTCACCCCATATACCTACTAACTTCTTCATGAAAAACCTGCCCTTCAGACCTTAGATGTGCTCCCTAGCTTTAGGCTCCAGTGCTGTGGGATAAAAACACAGACAATCCATCTTGTCTTTGCTCCTCATAGTTTTGTACATTTCCATCAGGTCATCCCTCAGTATCTCCAGGGTGAACAGTCCCAGTCTATCCATTCTTATAACTCAGGCGCTCCAGTCTCTGCAATGTCCTCGTGATTTTTTTTTTCTTCTTCTGTACACTCTCTAGTCTCCATTTCTTGATTCAGGTTTTACTAATGCATTTGCCTAGATAGAACAACCGTTCCCTGGTTTCTTTGAGTTTCCTTGCCAGTGATGGCACAAAGTTCTTCCAGCAGCTGAAAAACATCAAGATCAAGTTTAAATGTCATTCCGCTGTACACATGTATACAGCTAAACAAAACAGCCTTCCTCTGGGGTCAAGCTGTAAAACATATATAGTTACAAAATAAAATGCACACAGCACAGAGTTACAAAATAATATTACTACAAGCCCCTGAGTGACATGGCCTGAAAATTTATGGTGTATGGTATTTTGTCTTACAGTCATGTTTCTGTAAGAACAATCACACAGCAGTTTCTCATCTCATGCTGGGTCAGTCACAGACAAAGGCAAATCAGCTTGTCTTCCAGTGAGTGAACACTGCAGAGCTGGCCCGCTGGGGCTAGTCTCCAACTCAGCACTGATCCAGCACACCTGCTGCGTCTCTGTTCTCTTCCACACTGTCCCCAGTGCTACCTCCCTGAGTGGCTGTAATGGGCAACAATCAAGGCCATGCAGCTCCCTCGCAGCTGGTCCTGCCAATGAATCAATGAACCGAACTTGCAGTATTTTGTATTACCAATCTCTTAACAGGTTCTTGCGATCACAGAGCGGCCGCTGTGACCAAGCATACCTCCATCTTACTAGTCCACCAGTTTGTACAGTGTGCATAAGCTACTCGGTCAGCTTATTATAAATCTTCCATATGGTATGGGCATGAAGTTTGTGGGTGTCCCATCACCTGCAGGTTCCCTTCTTAGTTGTACACAATCCTGACTGAGAAATCTACCACTGTTCTTTCGTAGTCAGTAGGTGCAAGTCCTGCTACCTCCTCTCCAGCTACATTGAGGGAATTCTTCACCAGGAGGACTGCATCAGATTAAGAAGCTTTTTCAACATTATCTTCTCGGTGGCAAAATCTTGCCTTGACTGGCAATGTCTGCATCCAGAAATCAAAGAAAGAATTCAGTGACTATTTTTAAGAATTTGTGTCTTTAGGACATCAGTGAGGCCTTTGTGGTCTGAGCTAAGAAAATCGCAAGAGTGCAATGCATGCCTGTTTAAATGGTGTGTTCGCTATGTAGGACACTATCTTACACTGTATTATTGAGAAACGTGGATCTCATTGAGTCTGTGCAATTAATATCAGGGTGGTATATCTTGGAACTTAAAGATTAGTTTTATTTGTCACATGTACAATGTAACATACTGTTAAATACGTCATTTGTTTCAAATCAACTAAGCGAAAATCGTGCTATACTTCCGGCACAAACATAAGCATGCCCAGAACTCATCAGTCATAATCACACGTGTTTGGAATGTGGGAGGAAACCAGAGTACCCGTAGGAAACCAACGTGATCATGGGGAGAAGACACAAACTCCTCACCGACAGCAGCGGGAATCAAATCCTGATCTAACAGCCTGCTCTATAAAGCAATTGTGCTAATCTCTATGGTACTGTGTGAAAGGCAGAAGATTTTAGAGAATATTTGTGATGGTAGGAAAGAAGCAGAAATACCAAGACAGGCAGTAGTGAATCTACCACAGTCTCACCGTCCTCTCACCTGTTCTTTTCCTGTTGCTTATCTGCATCTTCAGCTCTGTCTCTAAACTTGTCAAGTTCAAATTCAGTGCAACCAAAACACTTTCAGACTCAAACTCCCCTGTGGTTCTTTTCCCTTGTCTATTAATTACTCATGAAGCAATATCAAAGTTTTTTTAGTTATGATTTATCTGGACCTTTCTAAATTCTTGAATCTGGACTCTCATCCGACATGACTATTGAAATAAGTTCCTGCAAGGATTGTGCTTAAAGCCATATTTGCCCCACAAACATTAAAAAGGTTGTATCCATGGGAACAAATGATTGGCCAACCTACCTGTGCGTACTTAAAAATTTACCCAGTAATTCATCTGCTTGGCCATTGAGTGCGATTGACATCAGATGAAAATGTTAAGCTTTATAACTTTTCAATCTGCTTCTTAAGTATATGACAGGATTTGCAGACTTCTTTCTGTAGAGATCCTGTTTCTTAGAAACCTCATTTGCTGAGGTGAAGAATTGATTATTTCTGAGCCGTGTGAAAACCAGTGTGTTAGAATAGTCTCTGTTCAGGTCAGTAATATGTCATGGGCATACTTTCAACAAGACATTCCTCTGGAAGACAGAATCCTTTTTTAGCAGAGTGATCTTTCTACTAACTTTTGACTTTTGGCTGCCATGTGGTTTTCAATAGGATGAAAACGTAATCAAGCTGTTTCTTCAGCTGCCAAGACCCCAACTCGCAAAATTTCGCCAAATCATCATCACCTATGCACTTCTCCACTCCTCATCCATTCTCTTTAAAGAAAGGGTCTTGCCCCCCTTCCCTTCCAGTCCTGAAGAAGGATCTTGACCAAAAATGTCAACTGTTTATTCGTTTCCATTAATGCTGCCTGAACTGCTGAGCTCCAGCAGCATTTTATGTGTGTGTCTCTTTAAAACTAATCGGTTTGATCAAGTCTTGGTCAACTTTCCTAATATGTCCAGCTCTGTATTTGTTTGATAATCACAGTTTTATAAAGAGCTTTGGGTCAAATTTACTCATATAAGTAGGATGTTGCTATAAAAAAAACTTGTTACTTCTGATAATACCCAACTGAAAAGTAGCAGTGCAACTTGTGAAATTCTGAACTAATTGGAAGACCTTTGTTCATTTTGGCTTTGAAAGCAAGAAGACATTCTTGCAGAATGCTAAGAGTTAAAGGAAGTGTATGGCTACAAGGAAGGGGGGTTAATGAAGAATAGTAATGACACAGATGATGTGAACTATCACATCCTGCTAGTGAAAAGTCATATAAAGAGCAAGAAATTCAAAGGGCCATTCAGAGCTCAGAACTCTATTGTGACTTAAAATATTATTTATTTATTTAGATACAGCACAGAACAGGCCCTTTGAGCCGCCCAGCAAACCCCTGATATAACCCTAGCCTAATCACTGGACAGTTTACAATGATCAATGACCTACGGACCAGTACACCTTTGGACTGACTGTGGGAGGAAACCGGAGCACCTGGAGGACAACCACGTGGTTATGTAGTGGCAGGAATTGAACCTAGGTTGCCCGTACTGTAAAATATGCACTACACTACGCTACTGTACCACCCTATTGCTTTTAAAGGAAAGCAATGTTGTCACTTAAGTGTGCATCATCAATAAAATTATTAAGAAATGCTTTTGTTGGTAGATAACATTACTGATACAGTCAATATTTGTCATCATCCCTAATTTTTCATTGATCTAAATACCTTGCCCAAGCATTGCTATGTACAATTAAAAGTGAGCTACATTTTCAGTTGAAACTCACAGATAGGTCGGACTGAGGACAGGTTGCTCTCTTCAAGGAAGGAAGCGATCTAGGTGGGTTTATTATAATCGATTAGTTCCACAATCACCGATACTGAATGATCTTGCTTTTGATTTACGTGATTGTATTTAAATTGCCAGGTCTCTTGTCCCAAGCTCAATCAATAGAAACTTAAGGACAATTCTATTGCAGTCTATTGCAGGAGTGACTTGTGTCAAGGACACTCCTTTAGCAATGCAGACTTGTTCCAGAGTACACAAGAAAGTGATTGAGTTTGCTAGTGGTATCGCTTTGCCAATGCCCATGTTGGTGCTCATGTCTAAATATGAAGTGTAAAACACAACAGTTGATGTAGATATTTTGGACCTTTTCAGATACAGTACATTTGTTTGGCTTGTTGAAACCCCTGTGTCACGACAATTGTGCCAGTCGTTGGTATTTGAAGGTCCTACTATGAGGTTCTTTCTCTATTGGTTACAGATCGTTGGGGCAACACAGTCGGTACTTCTGGTTGACTCTGTGAAGACTGGGATTTATGTGTGCCGAGTGAACGATGAACAGAACCGATGTGTTTTCAGCAACTGGGCAAAGGTCAAGGTTCATTTTATCAAATCTGGTAAAAGCTCCTTTTATAATTGGTTCACATAAGCATTAGTGTGTGATTTATAAATGGGGAGGTGTTGGTCAATAAGACAATTTACAGAATGCTTAATTCTGCAGTACGGTGAGTAGGGCTTGGCTTGGAGTAGTGTCAATATTGTTTCCTCTGACTTTTTAACAACACCTTATCCCTAAATGATCTGGCACCTCATCCCCTATGGTGTTCTACAGTCATTGCTCATAACTCGGTGCTCTATTCATAGTCATGGAGGTAAACAGCACAGAAACAGGCCCTTCCACCTATCTTGACATATCTATTACTAATCCCATTTTCCTGCCTTTGGCCCATATCCCTCTACCCTTTCCTATCCATGTACCGGCCCAAAAGACTTTGAACCGTTGTAATTGTATTTGCCTCTACCGCTTTCTCTGGCAGCTCATTTCATATACCCATCGCCCTGTGTGTGGGAAAAACTAGTCCCTGGGATCCCTTCAACTTTTCCCCTCTCACCTTATATCTATGCCAGCTAATTTTAGGCTCCCCTCTCTGGGAAAAAGACAGAGACTGATGTCTATGTCAATCATGATTTTCTAAACCAATATAAAGTCACCCACCCATCAGACTGTTTCATTCCAGGCAAAACAGTCCCAGCCTATTTAATCACTCCTTATAACTCAAGCCCTCTTGTTCTGGCAGCATTTCTATGAATTTTTCTGCACCCTCTCTAGCTTGATCTCGTCTTCCCTACAGCACGGCAATCAGAACTGCACGCAATACTCCAAGTGTTCCAGCTTTGACGTTGACACTGCTGTATCACACATCCATCCAGCCAGCCATTACCCTGCCCAATCTTGAAAGAGTCTGTGCTTCTCACATTGGCCTCATTAGCCACCTCAGACCTCAAAGAACCGGAGTGGTTCTGTGAACCAACTGGGCCGTGCCACTTTCTTGTAGCTATCATTGGGCAAGAGGTACAGAAACCTGGAGCTCCACACCACCAAGTTCAAGAACAGCTACTTGCCTTCAATCATTTGCCTCCTGAACCTACATGCACAACCCTAATTACAGCCTCAAAATAGCAACACTACTGCCACTTTGCATTACAACGGGTACTTTTTTAGTTGTAATTGTGTTCTTCCTTGTAAAAATCACGTATAATTTACATTTTTCTTGTGATTGTTGTGTATCTGGTGCCACGTGCTTTTGATGTTGCTGCAAGTAAGTTTTGCATTGTGTCTGTGTATGTACTTATGCATATGACAGTGAACTCAGCTTGGATTTTGACTTTGGATGCAAGTCATGCAAGGTCCCAAGGGAATGACTAAAAAGAAGAACTGACAGACATGCGAGCGGAAGTGAGAAGGACATTCAGAAGCAACATGTGCCACTCGAATGCCATTTCAGGACTTGGTACATTCATTCCAAATTTAGCCTAGTGGTGTCAGGCCTCTACCTGAGCAGCAAGGATTCTGGGAAATAATTTAAGGTTTCCTTCAGCAGAATGCTGTTTTCCCTCAGCCCTCACCCTAACTACCTGTGTGTCTTCCTCAATCAATTTTTAACATATCTATCTAATGGAAGTAAAGCAGGCCTAAAGATAAAAACAATAGACTGTGAAACATCATATGGGAGGCTGCCAGAACACTCTGTTCCTCAGCACTGTTTTCTGTATACTCTGCTGCACCATCTCACAGTTCTGAGGCTGATCAGCGATGCAGGGAGGGAGCTGTAGGCCCCCTTCAGCAGAGCAGATGGTTCCTGGCACTGACCTACATCTACTATTTGTGATTCCAATCTCATCAACATCATCAGGTGCCATGCCCAGTTTAAACTTTGACTGCCATGGCCCGCACACTCCTGTTTCGGGTCAAGTGGATCAATTCATTGGTATTCATTTCCAGTTCTCTGGCTGCTGTCTCCATCATCACTTGTCTTTGTCTTCCTCTTGCTTTCTTCCATTCAATCTTTCCCATAATTACCATGCACTACAACCAGAAACAGGCCCTTCCTGCAATCCAGTCCATGCTGTCCACTCTGCCTAGTCCCATTGATCTGTACCCAGACAATATTCTGCCAAATCCCTCTCCATCATATACCTATCCAAACATCACTTGAAGAAGTGGCGGGGGGGGGGGGGGGTGGCGCGGGGAGCTGCTGGAACTGTAAGATTGAAAATATTGTAGATCTGGAAATGTGAAATAAAACGGAATGTTTGAAATACTCAGCAGATCAGGTAGTGTTCACGGAGGGTGGAATAAAAACAGAGATAACGCTACAGGTTGATGGCGTAACATCAGAATTTGTCAGCACTGCAAACCACCAGGACTGGTGATCTGACATTGTTAAAATTTATGGATGCAATGTTGGGCTTTTCCCAACCAACACCTGAACTCTTGCTCTCTTCCCAAAAGCAGAGGAATCCTTTCTGTGTTTCTCCCATCCCCCCATTTCACAGTTTTTAAACTATTTGGTCAGACGAGCTCTCCACTTCAAGAAAAGTAAAACCAAGTCTGAGCGAAATTTTCTAAAAGAAGCATGCTGTCTCAGTTTCACCATGCTTGTAAATTATTTTGAACCTCAACCAGAACCGTACTAACCTTTTTACATTCGGACGAGAACTGATTACCAGTACCAAAGTTCAATGTGAGTTCGATCTGGGTTCTCTAGCTTTCAATTCTATCCCATTAAAAATAAAATTAAGTGCTTGGCTTTTATTTTGCTTTGAATTCATTACGGTTCCAGTCCAGATGAAGGGTCTCAAATGGTTCAATTTAATGTCATAGAATGTATACAGTATACAACCTGAAATTCTTACTCTTCACAGACATCCAGAAAACAGGAAACACCCCAAAGAATGAATGATAGAAAACATTAGAACCTCAAAGCCCCCCTTCCCCTCCTATGCACAGGCAGCAGCTTTTGCATCAACCCTCCCCCTCCCCTTCCCCCACTTGCTCCAGCAAAACCATCAAACCCCTTCCCACCACCTACCTTGCAAGCAATAGCAAAGCCCCCAAAGAGACAATGACCCATGAAAAAGTACTGTCCATCCCAACACTTCGACATCTCAGACAGGCTCTCTCTCTCACTAGTGGGGGAGGAGAGAGAGAGCGCTCCTGCAGCAGCAAGAGGGGAGACCAGCAGCTCGCAGTTTTGATGTTACAATCTACCGAGTACCCCAACTCGAGGACCAACATCGTCTCGATCATCATCGAGAAAGCGATCGCGCAAGTGCAGGGGCTTTCTTTCAACAGCAGCGCACACTGCGCGCTTTAGTTGGCGACATCAGAGAGGAACCAGGTCGTCCACGCCCGGGGCCACACCTCAAAGGCGCGTGTCTTCCAGGCCGCAAGTAAAGGTATTGACACACCAGGCTGTACGCGAGTCTGAGGATGAAAACGACTGTGGAAAACAGTAGTTTGAGCTGCATCTGTATATCATGGACTCTGACAGGACCCCAGCCATCGTGAAAAGAGAAGAGGAAGCTGTTTCACGGATGAACTGGAAGAAGTCGTCCAGGTTTTCAGAAACCTCTGGTGCCATCTTTAGCTCCTCCCTCTTAACCTGAAACCTCAAGGTGGCACTGGGTAGTGACCTCTGTTGAGGTCATGGCTCCATTTTAGCTGCTTTTCATTATTTTTTGGGCTTGGGGAATGGTTTTGAGGACAGGGGGGAGTTAGTGGTCAGTATTTTAAGTACAGGGATGTGGGGAATTAGAGCCTTAAATCTCCACTCCACATTCAAAGGACAACAATGCAGACGTGAGACATCCGTGGATGGGGCTGGGATGTTGGGCCGAGAGAAGGTCAGTGGCTCCGCCAGGGTCAGCGAGTTGTTGTCAACGGTTTCTGGAGTTGGAGTTATGTTGGGCAGGAGGAGAGAGGTTCAGTACCCCCCCACCCCACCGTGTTCGCCGATCAGTGAGATCGGAGTTCGGAATCTAGTGTTCAGGGTCCCTTCATGGTCAGGCTGGCGTTCAAGGCCTGGTGTAAAGTAATTGATAAGTTCTGTGATTGATGCTGAGGATTAAGGTCTGAGGGTCGAATCGGAAGTCCATGAGTCAAGGCCCACTGGCCAGAGCTCCAGGTCTGCAAGTCTCTGCAAGTCCACGGGGGTAGTTGAATGTTCAATGTGTGCGTGTTAAAGTCCAAGTCCGAGTCCGCTGGAGGCTGGTGGTGAGAGGACCATGTGTACGTGTGGGAGGGAGGGAGGAATGCGGCTTGCTCTGCCCTTGTTTGTAGCGTTCTGCTTTCTTGTGCTGTGTGTGGTTCTGCCCAGCTTTGCGGGCACGCTATGCGCCAGAATGTGCGACAACACTTGTGGGCTGCTCTCGAGCACACCCTCAGTTAGCAGAAACGACACATTTCACCATATGTTTCGATGTACACGTGACAAATAAACTTGAATCTTGAACGTATTTCCCTCAGATGTTGCCTGACCCACTGAGTTCCTCAATACCAGCAACTGCAATCTCTGGTACCTCTGGCTTTCATTTGTCTCGTCCTGCAGAACTATTCTTGTGATTTATGAATGTGTGCCTCTAGAGCCTTTCCCTGCTCTTGAAGCTTAGACTGGCCTATCTGTGCCTTCTACTAAACTCTGCCACACCACACATAAGATATCTGTTACAAACTCGTTGTGCAGGATCATTGATCCCTTGTCATCTGTTCTGGTAGCTTTTATAGATACATGCTTCACAAGATGTTATATTCCCTGTGTATAATATTGCTATTATGAAAATGGGTCAGCAGGGTCAAAGCAACACTTTACAGTACAGGCGACCCAGGTTCCATTCCTGTCACTGCCTGGGAAGAGTTTGTACGTTCACCCCATGACCATGTGGGTTTCCTCTTGGTGCTCCAGTTTCCTCCCACTATCCAAAGACGTAGATTAGTTCGTCATTGTAAATTGTCCCATAATTAGGCTAGGATTAAATCAGGGGATTGCTGGGTGGTTCAGATCGAAGGACTGGAACGGCCTATTTCGCATGGTATCTCAATATGCAGTGTAGATAAAACAGAAAATCATGGAATAACAGTGAAAATCCATTTGAAAATGAATGTCAAATGATAGGTTGACTTATTAGGTATGTGCACTCTTTATTCCAATGTCACAATAGTGTAAATAGATTTAAAACAAGTTAGTACTTCATATGTCATCATCCTGAATCAGTAAGTGCTCTTCGTATTTGTTCTGTCTGTGTCTGTTGACATCTCGCTCCCCACCCATTGCTTACACGTGCTGTGGAGGATTTTCTTATACTTTACAGGTGGGGTACAACTTTTACGATGTTTCCTTATTGTTGTATATAGACACAGAGAATGGGCATACAAACCGGAAACTGTACTGCAAATGGCTAGTGTCATTGCAGCATCGAGACACACCAATTTCGGATCAAAGAACTGAAAGCAGGAAGAAGGCCTGCTGATCACATGCGTTTGCGTTGTTAATTCATCTGCCAGTGACAGCTTCTGAACATTGGTTTCCTTTCCCTTCACCACCTCCTTTAGCAGCTGTTTGCTCAAATGATCAGACATTCTATATTTTAAAGAAATAAAAACACAGCAATGACATGCTGCTAAAATTTTCCAAGAAATCAAAGCCATTATGAGCTATAAAACATCAATATCAAGTGTGTTGTAAAATATTTTAATATATTCCTCTGTTTACAATTTTGATTTTGGATTAACAGACAGAAATCTGTGGCAGTATCTGGTTCAATTATAATGTCATTCTTTCATGTTTACATGCATTTAGAAGGCAACATATAATAAACCTCCACGCCCAATAGCAATTGCAAAATTCCACATAGTACATCCTTCAGCTATATCTGAATGGTGGGTCGGTCGCATCCAGAATTTCCAGTTAGCGGACGACTTCCTCCCACACCACTCTGACATAGTTGGGAATCGCATACGAGGCAAGTTATAGCAGTGGTTTGCCATTGCCTTTTGCCGGGTGAGTTTTTTTTCCACAGAGATCACCAGCTCTTAACCCAGCACAGTTGACAGGCGTGCAGGGGAGCCGGCTGGCTTTGAACACGGGACCTCCCGCCCCGCAGTCCTGTGCTGATGCCACTACGCCACCAGCCGGTTCCATCAGTATCAGTCAGTAATTAGCCCTCCAGACATTAGCTATGGGTACAAGACTTGTGGCTTTGTTGTTGCAATGGAGAACCCGGGCAGTCAGTGAATCCAGGCATTCACTGATTATGTAGGATCTCCTTCTCTCCAGGTGGGTTTAAATTGCTGAGAAGCGTGACTACGGAGCCTCACAAACACGAGAAAATCTGTAGATGCTGGAAATCCACAGCAACACACACAAAATGGTGGAGGAACTCAGTAGACCAGGCAACATCTATGGTAAAGAGTAAACAGTCAACGTTTTGGGTCGAGACCTTTCATCAGGACTGGAAAGGAAGGGGAGAAGTCTGAGTAAGGAGGTTGGGGGAGGGGAGGAAGAAGTACAAGGTGGCAGGTGATAGGTGAAACCAGGAGAGGGGGAGGGGTGTGAAATAAATTTGGAAGTTGATTGGTGAAAGGAATAAAGGGCTGGAGAAGGGGGAATCTGATGGGAAAGGACAGGAGACCATGGAAGAAAGGGAAGGGGGAAGAGCACCAGAGAAAGGTGATAGGCAGGTAAGGAGATAAGATGAGGGAGGGAAACAGAACTGGGGAATGGTGGAGGGAAGTTCGAGAAATCGATGTTCATACCATCAGGTCCTCAAGAACCTCATGTAATTTTTTTTTCATATAAAGTACTTGGAATGCTTCATATGAAAAAGTACCTAAATAGTGATTTGTACAAATTTAACAACTGACAAATTTGACAATATTACTTTGCTAATATGTGCATCACCAAGATTGATAAGTGCTTGCCACTCTCGAGTTCACCAATTAATTACTACAAGAAAAGCAAAACCCTCATTAATTAAGGCTTGCATTTCTGTTCAGCTAACGGTCCAGCCGTAGAGATACGATCTTTGTTTTAATGGTAAATGTGGAATGTATTAACACCTACACTAAATTAGATTAGATTAGATTAGATTCAACTTTATTGTCATTGCGCCAAGTACAGATACAAAGCTAATGAAAAGCATTTAGCATCTGACCAGAAATGCAAAGGATAGTGTTGTTTACAAAATAACTGCGAATAAAAAAAAGTGCTACAGCACACAAATATTTTTGCATACCACACTGAGATGCAGTTGGTGAGTATGCTCTCAAAGGTACAGCGGTAAAATTCCGTCAGTATCCTGGGACAGAGGTGAGCTTTCTTCATGCTCCGCAGGAAATAAAGGCGCTGTTGCACCTTTTTGATCAGGATGGAGGAGTTCAGGGACCAGGTGAGATCCTCGGAAATGTGGACACCAAGGAATTTGAAGCTTGATACACGCTCCACTACAGTTCAGTTGATGTAGATGGGGACGTGAGTGTGACTCCTGGCATGCCTGAAGTCCACAATGATTTCCTTGGTCTTCTGGGTGTTAAGGGCCAGATTGTTGTCGGCACACCACGCAGCCAGGTGCTGGACCTTATCCCTGTAGGCTGTCTTGTCATCCCCTCTGATCAGACCAACCACCGTGGTGTCGTCTGCGAACTTGATTATCGAGTTAGTACCATGTTCAGGAACGCAGTCATAGGTGAAAAGGGAGTATAGAAGAGGGCTTAGCACAGAGCCTTGAGGCACGCCAATGTTCAGGGTGAGAGTGGAGGAGGAGAGGTTGTCTAACTTAACTGATTGGGGTCTGTTAGTCAGAAAGTCCAAGGTCCAATTGCAGAGGGATACGCTGATACCAAGCTGGCGAAGTTTGGTGATCAGCTTGGAGGGGATCACAGTATTGAATGCCAAACTAAAGTCAATGAACAGCATTCTGACGTAAGAGTTGGGGCTGTCCAGGTGGGGCAGGGCAGAGTGAGGTGCTGTGGAGATGGCATCCTCTGTTGACCTGTTGGTGCGATAGGCAAATTGATGGGGGTCCAGGGTAGAGGGCAAACAGGATTTCAGATGTGATAGAACCAGGATTTCAGATGTGAAATGAACAATGTGGTAATGCATGCACTCTGAAATCAATGGAACAAAGGACATTTACCCTCTGAACTCCTCAAAAAGAAGGGGATAAGTATCTAGCCCCCAGTATTCAAGGTGTATTTTATTTTATGGCCAAAATATCTTATTCTATTTTGCATTCAACTGCCATTTTGCTAACTCAAATAACTTGCCCCATTTCTTCAATGTCTCTTTTCTACTTGGTATAATTAGCAAGCTTTATCACCCTGCACAAGTGTCTTTATGTTGAGACATTAAAGCTGCCTCAGGGCATGGTTGAGGCAAGTAACAAGCAAGTGTTGAAGGGGGAAGCCAGTATGCTTCAAATGGCATGATAACATTTTATTGTCTTGCAACTTGATCCTGTGCCAATGCAGTACTATGTGTGCTTTACAGATACTGTATTGTACTTTGACATATTCTGTTGTGCATTTGTAGCAGGGTTACCTCGAAGCTGGCAGGGCGAGCTAGTGATTGGCGTGCAGCCTGAGCCCTTGAGAGTAAAACTTGGACAGAGAGCATCCTTGATGTGTGTTGCATTTGGAATTCCTGCTCCCAAATACCAATGGTACAAAAATGGAATACAGTTACCTCATCAATCCAAAGAGGAGTTGATGGTAAGTTGACCTCAATAAATTACCACCTTTTCATACCATCAAGGGGACAGAACGAAGTGTTTAGTCTGAAAGCAGCTCCACTAAAGACGGCCATGAGCATGGTGGTTCTAGAGCAGGGGCTCCCAAACTGTTTTTGTAATGCCATGGACCCCTCCAGTAACTGAGTTGTCTGTGGACTCCGGGTTGGGAACCCCTGTTCTTGAGGGAACCTGCTTGTGGGTCAGCTTACCCCTGACTTCTGCACCTGTGTATTGGAAAATAGGAGTCAGAGCTGAGCTGGAAGTTGGATGCAGGACGCACATACTGGGCTGAACCACTTTAGTGAGAGACCCTCTTATTTTTATAACAGCCCGTTAAGTAGTGTGGCCCCATTCATTTGAATGAGGTCCTTCGCCTTAAAAATGATTATTGCAGTTGAGCATTTTATTGTCCTTTATTTCATATTAGTCTTTTAGTTTATTGTTGGGACTTTAAGTAGTTCTTGGTTTTGTTTCATGTAAGCATATTTGAATATTCTTTCAACATCTGATAGTAGGGACAGTCTGCAGGTCATCGTGACATGCTGGGGACATGGCCTCAGGATCTCACCTGCAGTCTAGGGCAGCAAAAGTTTTCTGGACTGACTTAATGGCTCAAGCAGCATCTGTGAGAAGGAAGGAATTGTCGATGTTTTCAGTCAAAAGGGTTTCAGCCTGAAACGTTGGCAATTCCTTTTCCTTGCACAGATGCTGCTCAACCCACTGAGTTCTTCCAGTAGATTAATTTGTTACTCCAGATTCCAACATCTGTAGCCTCTGTGTCTCCAACTGTGATACCTGTGAACCAGGTACCCCCTGTGATACCTGTGAACCAGGTACTCCCTGTGAACCAGGTATTCCCCCGTGATACCTGTGAACCAGGTACTCCCTGTGAACCAGGTATTCCCCCGTGATACCTGTGAACCAGGTACTCCCTGTGAACCAGGTATTCCCCCGTGATACCTGTGAACCAGGTACTCCCTGTGAACCAGGTATTCCCCCGTGATACCTGTGAACCAGGTATTCCCCTGTGATGCCTGTGAACCAGGTACTCCCTGTGATACCTGTGAACCAGGTATTCCCCTGTGATACCTGTGAACCAGGTACTCCCTGTGAACCAGGTATTCCCCCGTGATACCTGTGAATCAGGTATTCCCCCGTGATACCTGTGAGCCGGGTACTCCCCTGTGATACCTGTGAGCCGGGTACTCCCCTGTGATACCTGTGAGCCGGGTACTCCCCTGTGATACCTGTGAACCGGGTACTCCCTGTGATACCCGTGAACCAGATACTACTTATGGTCCACTCCATTTAGTGGGAGGACTAGTGAGTATGGAGGTTCAGATTGGTAACCTCTCTTGTTTGAATCAGGGAGTGATTGGATCCAGTAAAAACTAGCACAGTGATTTGTGATTTGAACTTGCAACCTATTGGCTTTGTGGTGTATCCAATGTTTAATTAAACAGGATGTAACAATGAGTATTCTAAAACATAAAGTGTAGCGCTGTCAGATGCCTGTAGATTAGGGGTTCCCAACCTGGGTCCACAGACCCCTTGCTTCATGGTATTGATCCATGGCATAAACAAGGTTGGGAACCCTGCTGTAGATGAAGGACCATGAAGAAAACAAACAATATGCAGTAATCCTTTGGAATGGAACGGAATGCATAGTGGAGATGTGAAATTATTCAGTTTCTTTTATGGATGAGAGTCAGCATGGAAATATCAGAACTAAGGTTTTTGTCAGAAAGAGCAATTAATACAATTCAAGCTGGATAGATTGAACTAAAAGATCAGCCAAGAAAAGGTTTAAAGAGATAAATGACTATCTCATTATGTTCCTACAAGTTTAGTATGTTCTGTACTGATGAACTATTATTTTAATAATTGCCTTCTGTTTATTAGAAATACAAAGATGTGACATTTCAGCCAACTCATTTTGCTTTTACATGACGATAATACAAAGATTGTGATTTTGAGAAATGGCTGTCACGGCAAATTACTGGATCTTTGTGATCAGACAGACATTGTTCTCCTCTGGCAAGATTAGAAAATATTTTCTCTCTCTACCCAGATAGCTGCGGCTGAGATGAAACATCGTGGGTCTTACCTGTGTGCAGTCACCAATAACCGAGGACAGGAATGCTGGAGTTCTGCAGCTGACGTAAGCGTAGGTAAATACCAGCACTGCGCTGTCGTTAATATCGCACTGAATTAGATTAATTATATAAAATTAATTCTATAAATACAGAAGCGGGTCATTCAGTTTGCATTACTGTTGTTCATCCTCAGGCCATCCTGTCCTGTTCTCCCTTGTGTTTTTATCAAGCTGTACCCAAAACTACACCCTTAATTACCTCCTATCTTTTGAAACTGGCTGCTTTGTACATTCAGATGCAAGATCTGTTTTAGTATAATGTGCCAGTATCTTGGTTTTACATACCAACGATCAAATGTGATGCTTTCTGAATTTCATTGTGTTCCTTCGAAACACTCTGCTGGCCATTATCCACATGTACCAAGAATATCCCGTCATGACTCAGCTGACTATCCTCATAATATTGTGTAGATGGAAGCTATTGTTATGAAGTTAAGCAGGTAATTATGAACATTTTACAGAGTTAAGGACATGCATAACTAGTAACTGTTTTATTCCTGAATGTCTGTTCCTGGAGAAAAAATATTTCTTTTAATAATACAGAATAGGAGAATGTCACCACCAATACCTCAATGCTGTTCTGTCTAAACTTCTACTTTATCTGGTTGATGGGGAGAACAGGAACCTCACCTCTTTTGTCCAGGAGTAAGACTGGTTGCGACAGCAAAGGGCTTTGTACCAGCGATCCAGGTGGAATTCAATCCAAAAGTCAAATATTGGCAGCAGGGTGTTGGTAATCAACTTCCGTAATAGAAAATGAACACTTTGCAGTGAAGGTCCTGACAAAGGTATCACCTTTTACCTGGTGGGTGGGTGTGGGGGGGGGGGGTGAGGAAAACAGTTGCTACATCATTATCAAGGCACTATTTTGAAACAAGAGCAGTGAAAGTTCTCTCTACCCTTCAACTACTATTGTGCAAAAAAGTTATTTGACTATTATTGTCCCATTACCTGCTGCACTTCCCACATTGCAAAATGTGTGTACCTATATATCTGACATAACAGAAAGTGACAAAGGAATATAGATCATTCTTCTTTCCATCAATTCATTTGGTTAAAATAGTGGAATTATCTAGACAACAGTATGAAGCTTTCGGAAACCATTAACACAGCAGTCCCCCACCACTGGGCTGCAAAGCATGTGCTACTGGGGCGCAAGGAAACGGTATGAGTCAGCTGCACCTTTCCTCATTCCCTGTCACGCACTGTTGAACTTGAACATAGGGTTGCCAACTGTCCCGTATTTGCCGGGACATCCCGTATATTGGGCTAATTTGGTTTGTCCCATATTTCCCCCGCTAAGGTAGAGCGTTCCTGTGAAACCTTTCGTGCTGAAATGGCGTGAAGTGAAAAAACAATTACCATTAATTTATATGGGAAAAATTTTTGAGCGTTCCCAGACCCAAAAAATAACCTACCAAATCATACCAAATAACACATAAAACCGAAAATAAATAACACTAACATATATTGAAAGCAGGAATGATATGATAAATACACAGCCTGTATAAAGTAGAAATAATGTATGTACAGTATAGTCAGGAAGATAAAGGCAAAACCAATTTGTGGACAAAAAAAATCAGCACATACGTGCAAGGCCTCATGGTCATGGTAGTCTTTCCAGGGGTAAAGTGTCCCAGGATTTGACTGCTACTTTTGTTCCTTATTTGGGAGTGAGAAAGTTGGCAATCCTAACTGTAAGAGACATGTTGAGGTGAGTTTAACCCTACTTGAACACCCCCCTCCCCCGGTCGGCCAGTCCACAAGAATATTGTCGATATTAAACCGGTACACGGTGCAAAAAAAGTTGGGGACCCCTGCATTAAAGTGTCATGACATGGGCAATCATGGCCTTCCATCTGTCTACTGAGCGAGGACCCATTGCCTGTGGTGAATATCCCCTTCATGCTGCTCTGTCTATGACCATGATTGTCCTTGGCAAACTTGCCCATAGAAGTGGTTTGCCATTGCCTTTTTTCTGGATAGTGTCTTTACAAGACGGGTGACCCCAACCATTATCAAAGCTCTTCAGAGATTGTCTGCCTGGTGTCGGTGGTCGCATAACCAGGACTTGTGAAATCCACCACCTGCTCTCATGGCTTCATGTGATTCTGATCGGGGCGGGGGGGCGCGGGGGTTAAGCAGGTGCCACACCTTGCCCAAGGGTGACCTGCAGGCTAGTGGAGGGAAGGAGCATCTTACACCTCTTTTGCTGGAGGTGTATCTCCACACTGATACCCTATATTTAGTACAAGTACATCACAGATCCTGTACAATTTAGACCAAAACAAAGGCAGGGTGTAAGATACTTGTAAACCTGGCTTTTCCACAATGGAGGCCAGAGATTATCTACGAGGGGTGATTGATAAGCTCGTGGCCTAAGGTGGAAGGAGCCAATTCTAGAAAACCTAGCACATTCATTTTTCAACATAGTTCCCTCCTACATTTGCACACTTAGTCCAGCGGTAGTGGAGCATACTGATCCATTCTTTGTAGAAGTCGGCGTCTTGGACCTCCAGAAAGTGGTCCACAGCAGGGGTGATCGATAAGTTTGTGGCCTAGGGTAGAAGGAGATGAGTTATTAACTTCAAACTTTCTGCAAATCACTCAAAGAGTTGAACTGCACGTGCATGTAATGAGAGCCGTATAACTGATCTCCTTCTACCTTGGGCCACGAACTTATCAATCACCCCTTGTATAATCCACCAAGTAATAATGATAATTTAGGAGGTAGCATCAAACAGAAAATTATGATGTCTGTAACAAAGGTTCTATGGGAAAAATGAGGGACTTTAGTCTTCATATGAACTGGCCAAAATAGTTCAGCAGACTACTTTAGTGGTTAAATTCCTGGAGTACATATGGTACTGTACACTAGTCTTAGGCACATTAATATAGCTAGGGTGCCTAAGACTTTTGCACAGTACTGTATTGTCAACGTGAAGTGAAGAGCAAGTTTGTAAATCTGACAGGAGCAAAGGATGTGGAAATGGTGAGAACGGAGCATCGTGAGAGGGGTGTGGGTCAGGTGGCAGAGAACGAATGCCAGGGGCAGCAGTGGTGCAGCTGCAGGCACACCCAGCACTGGGACACCGAGCAAGGTCGTTTGATTCCAAACAATTGGTTTATTGATCATTGCAGAATGTGTCTCTGGTGCTTCCTGCTCCCTCCCCTCTCCCTGCCCTTTTTCCCAACCACGATTCTCTCCCTGCCCCCTTCCCACTCTCAGTCTGCAACAGAAACCCATATCAGGTTTATCATCACTCAACGTAATGAAATTTGTTGTTTTTTTTGTGGCAGCAGTACAATACATAAAATTACTAAATTACCGTAGAAAAGTCTTAGATACCCTAGCTACTGTATATATGTGCCTAAGACTTTTGCACGGTACTGTAAGAAATAGTTTACTTAATCCAGTATTCTGAGGATGCAGCCAGGAGAGTGCCTACCACACATTGGCTACAGCACAATGTGAAGAGGCAAGTTAATGCATTTCTTGTGCAGGATTAATCCAAAGCTAGATTCCTAATTTAAACAAGCAAAACTATTAAGATATGAATGAGTTAACTCTGAATGATTGGGGAACTTCACTGACGTGCCCGAAGTGAGACAGGCAACAGCAGTTAATTCCAATGTAGAGCAGAAACTCAATAGGAAAAGTGACCCAATCATGATTTACCAAAGAAGCAATAAGAAAGATATTAAATCTGAAAGGGAAAAATAAAAATTCCAGAAAAAAATTCTGAGGATTGGGAGCAGCTTAGAATTCAGCACAGAAAAAGACAGGACATTGATTAAGAGAGGATTAAAACAAGTATGAGTGTAAACTTGCAGGGTGCATGAAGGCAGATTAAAAGCTGCTGCAAGTACATAAGAAAAATATTAATGAAGGTATATATAGTTACCTTACAATCAGAAATGGGGGAAATTATAATAAGGTATGAAGAAATGGTAAAATTATTAAACAAACATTGAGGAACGTGAAAGAGCCGGGAGACTAATGAGAGGGGAGAATTAAAAGAATTATTATACAACATAGTCTTGGAGAAATTTATTCCACTGAAAGCTGATATATCCCCTGAGCCTGCTAGTCTGCATGCCAAAGTGCTGGAAGAGGTAACCATGCAAAAAAATGGATATATCGGTTGTCATATAAAATTCTGTAGTTTATAGAACAAATTATGGGATAGGCCAATGGTGCACCTTTTGGAGCTGCTGTCTCTCAGCTTCAGTGTCCCAGGATCATTGTTAATTTTTTTCATCTTTTACACGATTTATGTATTTCATAACATCATCATTTTTATTTTTTGCACTCTGGTTGCCACAAAACAACAAATTTCATGACACATGCCCATGATAGTAAATTTGCTTCTAATTCTGACTGGGCCTACTTTCACCAGAATTTGGAAGAATGAGAGGGAATCTCATTCTGGTAGACGTAGACGTTTTGAAGAGGACAGTTTCCCTGGCTAGAGGATCTAGATTAAGAGTTTCAGTGTCAGGACACTGGGTAAGATGTTTAGGACTGAGATAAGGAGAAATCTCTTCACTCAGAGGATAGTGAACCTGTGCATTTCTTAACCACAGAAGGCAGTAGAAACCAAGTTGGGAATATTTTTAAGAAGATGGATTCCTAAGCACGGGGGGTGGGGGCGGTGAGAGTGCAGAAATATAATTTTGAGACAGTGCGTCTCCCATATTGGTATTGAAAGAGCCACAAACCTGTTCCTGCACCTAGTTTCTATGTTCCTAATGTCCTTGCTAAAAAAGCATGAGCTGGACTTTATCTGAAAGTCTTGTACATTACTGGAGTACGAGTTCATTCTTACTGGCACTAAAGCCTAGAAATTAGACCTATTTACACCCAAATCTTGTGTGTAACTTGCAAATAAAGATGTTGTTGATGTGATTAGCCTATTTTGATAGGGAATCTAATCATAGGCAAACTGCACTGGTCATTTCTGGGTTCAGCTAAACCTAACAAGCTCCCTGGCATTATTCACACATGCAGTGAGGTCAACTTGCACCCCAGCAGTTTGGCCTCCCCAACAGAAAATGGGACAATGAAGTGCAACTCATGATTGGTGTTTTTAACTCTCAATAAAACAAGGGGGAAAATCCAACACTAAGCTGTTAACTGTACATGAATTACGGACGTTGATATTTTGCTCTCTGATCATACGTTCCTCTTTGCTACACTGTCAGTGGTGTGTCAGAGTGCTTATTGGAACTCCTCACTACAGGCATATGTAGCGCGATCTCTGTGTGAATGATAAACCAGGCTTCATGGTAATTTGGGGAATATTGCATGCACAAGGTCTATTACTGTCTTAACTTACTGAATGCTATAGAGCAGTGGCCCCCAACCTCCGGGCCACGGACTGATACCGGGCCGCGAAGCACGCAGGGGTGCAGCGGTAGCCGGAGCGCACCCAGCATATCTTTAAGAAAAGAGCTGAAATAAACAAGCTAATTAATTAGGTGCCGCCTGGCACGTAACTGTTGGCCCAGATCAGAGGCGATTGCTGATTTCATTTGCTCTACACGATGTTCACTCCTCTTTCCAGGGCGTTGGAGTCTTTAGCTGTTCCATTGTTTGGTCAATTTAAACGCCAGCCCAGACAGGCTGAAAAGACGGGGCTGTTAGGATCGAGGTGACATGTTGAATCTACACAAACTTGTAATAAAGTACAGGCGCTGCCGTGCTTTCTTTGTAATGACAGTTACGTGCTGGTCCCAGGACAGATCCTTCGACACTTTTCAGAGAGAGAAACGTCGATCCTTAATGCCCATGCATTTAAAGTTATTGACCCTCTCCACCTCAGTTCCTCTAATGAAGACTGGCTTCTGGGCAGCACCTAATTAATTAGCTTGTTTATTTCGGCTTTTTTCTTAAAGATGTGCTGGGTGTGCTCTGGCTACCATTGCACCCCGCATGCTTCACGGCCCGGAGGTTGGGGACCACTGCCATAGAGAGTGCTTATTAGGGGACTGACATATCTCCCAGTTGTTAGTCAGTTTGGGTAATAACAAGCATCTGGTGATTTTGAGTATCCACACACAGTAATTTAATAAAGGAGAAGTGAAATCTATCCTTACAACTTTTTCTGTGCTAAATATCACCATTTTTTTCCCCAATTTGTAGGGTCTTTGACTGGATACTTAGACTAAATTCAGCACCCTCCAGTGTGTCAAAAATCAGTGGACTCTAACATTTAAAATAGTGGAAGTTCTGTGCAAAGATGGCTGATGCCCATTATAACCAGGATGTGTGCATTCTGTAAAATTGTTTCAAACAAATAAACACAAGAAAGTTTAGAGGTGCTGGAAATCCAGACCTCTGCCCTGAAGAAGGGTCTTGGCCCAAAACATCAACTACCTTTTCATTTTCGTAGATGCTGCCTGACTTGCTGAGTTCCTCCAGCATGTGT
Source organism: Mobula birostris (assembly GCF_030028105.1). Taxonomy (NCBI): domain Eukaryota; kingdom Metazoa; phylum Chordata; class Chondrichthyes; order Myliobatiformes; family Myliobatidae; genus Mobula; species Mobula birostris. Next base: position 19,982,829 of record NC_092387.1, on the reverse strand, counting down.
GTGCGTGTGTGTGTGTGTGTGTTGCTATGACACTTTAATTGGCTTGGTGATTCATGTGCTTATCTAGATGCTTTTAAATTGTGTGAGAGTCTCTCCCTCAGTTAGTGCATTTCAGATTTCATCCACCCTCTGGGTGAAAAAAATGCTTCCCCGTATCCCTTCTAAGCCGCTTATCCTTTACCCCAAACATGCGTATGATCGCTAGTTTCATACAGATTCATGCTTGTTTTATTCATAGACTGTGTATTCTTATGCCTTTCCTGGAAATGAATGTCACAAATAGAGTCAGCATCATCATCCATACTCAGCTGCTCCCATGAAAGCAATGAAGAGTCACATTGAACAGCTATAGTGCAAGTGGGCCTTTTGCCAGTCAACTCGGGTCATTCGGTCCATCATCTCCATAGTGACCATCAAGTACCCACCTGCACTAATCCAGTTTTTCATATTCACTGCCTGTTACACTGTTGGCATTTAGGGCAGCAATGAAGGCCCTCCATCTCTGCCTGTCCATACTATCACATTGCTGGTTCTGTAACATTTTTTGACCAGTCAGGGTTGTTAGCCCTGGGCTGAACCCCGGAACCTGGAGAATTGGTGGGCCACTCTTTGTCTGGCCTCTGCCCTTTGACCCAGATGGCTTGGGTGACCCTACCAAGAGCCAAAGCACAAGGCCCTGACTCCAGCCAATATAGCTCTCCGGGTCACTGAGGCACGCAAGCCTCCAAACCCTATGATGAGATTGTGGTCCTCTTGGAGGAAATCCAGTTTACAAATGCTTTAATTGTCCTGTTGAGTAAAGGGCTTCAGAATTTTGACACAGTGATGAGCAATGAATGCGATGTGAAACTGTTAATCAAGTCTATATCCTAGAATGGCTTTTCATGTCTTGTATGTGAGTTAAGGCCATCAAGCCATATAGCATCGAGACAGCCCTTTCACCCAACTTGTCCTTGCAAACCATGATTTCCATCTACATTGTGTCACTTACCAGCATTTGGCCCATATCCATCCAAAGCTTTCCTATCTCTGTACTTGTCCAGATGACTTTTTAATGTTGTTAATAGACCTGTCCAAACCACTTTCTCTGTCAGCTCAACCCATGTGCTGACTACCATTGAGAGAAAAGGTTGACCCTCAGATTCCTATTCAATCACTTAAAAATATGCCCTTAGAAGATGTTGCTGATGCCTTGTTCTGTGTTTTCTTTCTTGCTGTGGGTATTTATGTAAATCATTTCCAAGGTTTTTATTAGAATGTATCATGTTATTTCCCATGCAGTGGAAAACATCACTGTTCCAGTACCACTACCGTCCCGAAGAGTGAAGAGTAAGTACTAAACTTCCTTTAAACATTTTTCAATAGATATTGGCAAAAATGCAAATGAAACTTTTCTAAGTTGGATGCTTTGGGGAGTAAATCCAGCCTGGTCTATTTGGCACAAGTTGACTGTCAGTCATTTGATAGTGTTCCTACAATATGTTTGGTTACAGCTTTTCTGCTGTAGACCTGTAGCTCATGGAATTAAGAACTGATAACTGAGTGGTACAGTAGCTGCGGTTAGTGGAATTGCTGCCTCACACCTCTGTTGACCGAAGTTCAATACTGATCTATAATGTTATCTGTGTGAGTTTGTACATTCTCCCTGCGTTGGGATGGGTTTCCTCACACGTCCCAGAGATGTCCAGATCAGGAGGTTAACTGGCCACTGCAGTTTGCCCCTAGCTTGTAAACGAAGGGTAGAATCTGAGGGTAGAGCAGACAGAAATGAGTAAAAAATAGGTTAGAATAGGAAAAAATGGTGGGGGGAACAGAATTGTTCTATGAGCTAGTATAGACTTGATGAGCCAAATTATTTCCCTCCAAGTCATCAGGAAATATGGAAATGTCTAACTTGCTTCATTCAGATTTCCTGTATCCAGTGGAGAGAGAGGAGGACCATTCCTGTGGTCTTAGGGTGGAGTAAAAATATGTGAACTGGAAGATTTGCGTGCAATATTCAGTCCTTAATTTGCTCTGCAATTCAGTTTAGATCTAATTGCATTTTTAATTGTTTAACTCTCTGCCCTAACAAAAATGCATCCATATTCTTGAAATGTTCATTTATTCACCAGCACTAACATGTTGAGAGCTCCACTACCCCATTGTGAAGAAATGCTTCCTGATGTAAGCATGTCTGCCTAAGGTTAGGTTCCTGGTCCTGGATTATCCCCACTGCAGGAAGCAATCTTTCTCTCTATGCCTATCCAAACAAATCATGTTAAACAGCTCCTGTATTCATCTCTTATCTACAGTATGTTCAAGGGGGTATGCTGATACTTTTGTGTATAGTTTGTTTAAGAAGTCTGAGGTTATTTTGAAATGTTGTGACGTGCAATTAATCATTTTCAGCTTCATGTGAAGGGAAGGCAGCAGGAAGTTCCACACCAGTCTGTTTGACGCCAGGTGAGAGAAAGTACTTGACGCAGTTTTCACTTTTTCCCACGTGTGTGGGTGTGAATTGAAATATGCAAATTAATTCATTCAGCAAACAGGTTCCAGTAAAATTGGTGATGTAATGCTAAAGGCATTCCCAGGCTTCAAACTACAAGCTCTGTGCAAAACATCTGGATATCAGTGAACATGAAACTTGATTGGTTTTAATTGAGTGTTGTTTATAACTTTAATTGACACATTCAGAGCTGTTAATGTCTGTGCACATCCTTGATTTGCATACTAATGCTGTGGGTCAGATAAAACCAGGAAGCCCTAATTCTTTTGTGACCTATCCTTCTATCCTGTATCAACATTTCTGTATAACTTTTTGAAAGGGTTGCATACTGAAACCTTGCGTTTCTGAGTCAGAGCACAATTGTTGCTAGCCTCTTCCTGCAATCAAAAGGATTGACCTGCTCATACCTGGTCTTGGTCCTATAAACCTTTTGATAGCAGGCAATGGATGTTGAGTTGCATCTCATCAGTTCTGGGAGGACAGAAATCTGCCATCTCACAAGATGAGCTGGTCAGCAGTCAGGAAAAAGTTGCCGGCATTCCATAAGATGGGAAAAGCCTATCATGTACTGATTTTTTTTGGGGGCCAGCGCAAGAGACGACCCTTTCGACCTTCTCTACCAGTCAGTAGGATTGGTGGTAATTTTGTTCCCATCCAGGGACCATAGATTCTGGAGAAACTTGGAGAGGGTCTAAAGGAGGTTCACGAAAATGATTCCAGAATTGAATGGCTTGTCATATGAAGAGCGTTTGATGGCTCTGGGGCTGTATTCACAAGAATTCAGAAGAGTGAAGGGTGGTCTAATTCCACTCCTATATCTTATGGTCTTATTCCCCATTGTTCAAACTGTCAATCTTAGTTATAAATTAATAACAAAATTCCAAATATCTAGTCATCTTAGTGAAGAACTTTTTACTTGCCTCAGTTGCACTGTCTTTGTGCCCACCCAAAAAAATAACATTAAAATAATATGCAAGGTATTTTTGTAAAGTGATAGCATAGGTTGTTTGTTACTGCGGAGAGACAGACAGGACGAGCTCCACCACGACTGTACCTCAAAACTCCGCTTAAGAATAATGTATGGTAGTTCAATTTGGCCGTTGTAAAATTGCCCCTAGTGCAGGTGGATGCTGGACAAATCAGGAGGAGTTTATGGATGTATGACAACAAATGGGTTGTAGTGAAATAATGGGGCTGGTGGGATTGTTCTGAGTGCCAACATGCATTGGAAGGGTTGAAAGGACTCTATGTCATGAGATAAATATTTTAAAAATAGTTAGAATCAGCATCTTCAGCTACATACATTAATGAAGTCCTGAATGTTTCAGAATAACCAAGTGGACTATCATCAACATTTTACCTGAGACTATTGGAACAGAAACTGGGCAGCACAACTAGTCTTAAGACTAAACACAAGGGATTCTGCAGATACTGAAAATCTTGAGGAACACACACAAAATACGAGAGGAACTCAGAAAGTCAGGCAGCATCTGTGGAGGGAAATGGACAGTTGTATCAAGCTGAGACCCTTCATCAGGGCTGGAGAGGAAGGGGGCAGAAGATGGAATAAGAAGATAGGGGGAGGGGAAGGAGTACAAGCTGACAGGTGATAGGTGAAACCAGGTGAGGGGAGAGTGTTGGTAGGTGGGGAAAGGAGATGTGGTAAAAAGCTGTGGGGGTGATAGGTGGAAGAGGTTAAGGACTGAAGAAGAATCTACCAAGAGAGGACAGTGAACTTATGGAAAAAAGGATAGGAGGAGGGTTTCCAAAGGCAGGTGATGAACAGGTGAGGAGAAGAGAAGGGAAGGGGTGAGACGGTGGCCAGAATAAGGAATGGAAAATGAAAGAAGGGAGAAGGGTGTAATTAATGGAAGTTGGAGAAATCAAGGTTCATACCATCAGATTGGAGGCTATCTAGATGGAGTATGAGGTGTTGCTCCTTAAGCCTGAGTTTAGTGTCATCAGTTTTAAGGCTGCTGCTGTTTCTGGCAAGAGTATATGTGAACTGCAGATACTTTATGTTTTTGATCAGCTGCCAAACTTTCACTTCTCCCACGTTCCATAAAACTTGCAGGTGGTTCAGTTTTCAGAGATTCGTTGAAGAAATGCTTACTGTGGCGTCAGGGTAATGAGACCATCAGGAGAATTTTTTTTTAAATTTGAGCATGAACAAGGCCTTTTTATAAAACCATAACATATAGGAGCAGTCAGGCCATGCAGCCCATCTAGTCTGCTCTGCCATTCTTTCATGACAAACTTATTATCCCTCTCAACCCCATTTTCCTGCCTTCTCCCTGCAACTTTTCATGACCTAATTAATCAAGAACCTATCAACCTCTACAGATATTCCCAGTGACTTGGCCTCAACAATTGTTTGTGGCAATGAATTCCACAGATCCACCACCCTCTGGCTAAAGAAATTTTTCCCTCATCTCTCTTCTAAAGGATATCCTTGTATTCTGAGGCATGCCCACTGGTCCTAGACTCCCCCACTCTCGGAAACATCCTCTCCACAACCACATTGTCTACACTTTTCAATATTTGATAGGTCTCAATGAGGTATTTTCCCCACCCCCCATTCTTCTAAACTCCAATGAGTCCAGACCAAGAGCTAGCAAACAATCCCCATGTTAACCGTTTCATTCCTAGGATCATTATCATGAGCTTCTTCTGGACTTTCTCCAATCCAATGATATCTCTTCTTAGATAAAGGCCCTAAAACTGCTCACAATACTCTTAAGTACAATCTAAACAATGTCTTATAAAGCCTCAGCATTACTTCCTTCTTTTGTATTGTAGTCCTCTCGAAATGATTGCCGACATTGTATTTGCCTTCCTCACCACCAACTCAACCTGCAAGTTTACCTTTACAGAATCCTACACGAGGACTCCCGCCCCATTGCACCTCTGTTGTTGAATTTTCTCCCATTTAGAAAATAGTCCATACTTCTATCTGCCAAAGTGCATGACCATGTGCTTCCCTATACAATATTCCATCTGCCTTTGCAAACACCTTATTTCTCGAACCCTACCACCTATCTCCATATCACTCACAAACTAGGCCAAAAAGCCATCAATTCTTTTATCCAAATCATTGACATATAATGTGAAAAGAAGTGGGCCCAACACCAACCCTTGCGGACACTACTGGTCACCAACGGCCAACTAGAAAAGACCCCTTTTATTCCCACTCTTTGCCTGCTGCCAGTCAGCCAATCTTCTAGTCATGCCAGTACCTTTTCAGTAATACCATGAGCTTTAATCTTGTTAAGCAGCCTCACATTTGGCATCTTGTTAAAGACCTTCTGAAAATCAACGTAAACAACGTTCACTGACTCTCCTTTGTCTGTCTTGCCTGTTAATTCCTCAAAGAATTCCAAAGGATTTGTCAGCAAGATTTCCCCTCAATAAAACCACGCTGACTTTGGCCTATTTTATCATGTGCCTCCAAGTATCCCGAAACCTCAAATTTAATAATAGACTCCCAACATTTTTCCAGCCACTGAGGTCAGGCTAACTAGTCCATAGTTCTCTTTCTTTTGCCTCCCTCCCTCCTTAAAGAGTGGAGTGATGTTTGTAATTTTCCAGTCGTAGTGATTCTTGAAAGATCATTAATGTTTCCACAATCTCTTCAGCCACCTCTTTCAGAACCCGATGGCGTAGTCGATCTGGACCGGGTGACTTATCTACATTCAGACTTTTCAGTTGCCAAGCACTTTCTCCTTAGTTATAACAATGACACTCACTTCCGCCCCCTGACACTCTCACATTTCTGGAATTCTGCCAGTGTCTTTCACAGTGAAGACTGACACAAGATACTTACTAAGTTCATCCACTATCTCTTTGTCCTCCATTACTACCTCTCCAGTGTCATTTCCTAGAGGTCTGATCTCTCATCTCTTTTACTCTTTAAATATCTGAAAAAAAAACATTTTGTATCCTTCTTTATATTATTGGCTAGCTTACCTTCGTATTTCATCTTTTCTCTCTTTTTGGCTTTTTCAGTTGCTTTCTGTTGGTTCTTAAAAGCTTCCCAATCCTCTACCTTCTCACTAACATAGTCTCTCATTTGCTGTCTTTTTCCTTCATGCTGTCTTTGACTTTCTTTGTCAGCCACAGTTGCCTCATCCTCCCTCTAGAGTACTTCATCTTTGGGACATATTTTTCTTGTGCCTTCCAAATCTCCCCCGAGAAACTCCAGCCATTAATGTTCTGCCATCATTCTTGCTAGTGTCTTATTCCAATCAACTTTGGCCAGCTCCTCTCTCATGTCTCTGTAATATTCTTTTACTGCACTGTAATACTAATACATCTAATTTTATCTTTGCTTTCTCAAACTGCTGGGTGAATTCTGTCATATTCAGATAACTGCCTCCTAAGCATTCCTTTACCTTAAGTTCCCTAATCAAATCTGGTTCTTTATATAACACCCAATCCAGAATTGCTGTTCCTCTAGTGCAGGAGTTCCCAATTTGGGGTCCATAGACCCCTTTCTTAATGGTATTGGTCCACGGCTTAAAAATGGTTGTGAACCCCTGGTCTAATGGGTTTAACCACAAGGTGCTCTAGAAAGCCATCTCATATACATTCTACGAATGACCTCTCTTGGGATCCAGTACCAACCTGATTTTCCCAATCTAAATGCATATTGAAATCCCCATGATTAATGTTCAAAGTAAATTTATTATCAAAGTACATATATGTCACCATCTACAACCCTGAGATTTATTTTCTTGCAAGCATACTCAGTAAATCCACAATAGAATAATATCCATGGTAGAGTCAAAGAAGGACTGCACCAACTTGGATATTCAACCAATGTCCAGAAAGCAAACTGATTATTGCAACATTGCCCTACTTACATGCCTTTTCTATTTCTATGTCCTGTTGTAATTTGTAGCCCACATACAGGCTACTGTTCAGAAGCCTGTATGTAACTCCCATCGTGGTCTGTTTACCTTTGCAGTTTCTTAACTCTACCCACGAGGATTCTACATCTTCCAATCCTATGTCACCTCTTTCTAAGGATTTGATTTCAGTTTTTTACCAATAGAGCCACCCCACCCCGCTCTGCCTACCTGCCATCTTTTTGATAGAATGTGTATCCTTAGATGTTAAGCTGCCAACTGTGATCTTCCTTCAGCCACAACTCAGGGACGCCCACAATATCAGTGATCTAGCAGTAATGTTCTTCACATCTTAGCAGGAAGAGATATTTTTGTTCTTACGTATTTTTTTTCTCTCTTTCCAGCTACACATCGAGATATCAGACTGTGCGGTATGTCATTAATCATTTCTGTTTGCATTTGGGTTTTTGGGTCCAAGTTTTCATGACATTGTCACAGCATGAGATTTTCCGACATCAGGATCAGATTACTCAATGAATCATTTGAAAAATGTTCTGATTATTTACAACACAAAATCGGATGCTTGTGCTCTGCACATTCCTCCTCCCACTCCTAACAGGGAAGCAATTTGGCTGACGTAAAGGTCCAGGAGATGGACAGAATCATGTGAGAATGAAAGCAGCCACACTTCCATGGTATTCAACTCTGACGTGGTGCTGGTAAAGGACTGTCATCCTATGACGTGCCCTTAAGAGATGATAGCTCTTCACTGTTGGTAATCCTGCCTGTTTAAGTGGCATTCAAGTGCCTGATTTTCTGTTCTGCTGGTGCATATTTTGATTGTTACATAAAGATAAGGACCCTGAGATTTCCTGATTTTGTACTAAAACAGCACCACTAGCTTAAAACAGACACAATCACACTGCAGGGATTCCATTTATTTGCTGCCTCTCCTGTATTTCCTTTGTTATACCACCAGGACTTCTCCCTCAGTACTTCTCCGATTTGACTCAATTGTTATCCATTTGAGAACTGTAAGGTGAGGCCTGGGGAGCCGTAGCCCCGTTGATATTCTCATCTCTGAGTCAGAAATGCTGTGTTGAAGTCTCACTCCCACCCTGGTGTCTTGAACACAAAATCTAGGTTTACATTCACTGACAGAGGTTGAGAAAGTGCAGGGCTGTGCCAAATTTTGAGTGAGACATTCCACTACTGGCTGTACTCAAAAGCTCCCATTAGACATGTTCCATCACTAATATTCATCCGCGCTATTCTCTCCCACATGCACATCAGCCAGTTAATCTACCAGCTAGCACATTCTTTGATATGCAGAGAAACTAGAGCAACCAGAAGAAATCTACATGGTCATTAAGAAAACCTGCACACAGACAGCACCCGAGGTGGGAACTGAACCTGGGTTTTACCTGTTGTAGCACGTCATACTCATTATCACTAGGTGATTTAAGGGACCTTGTTCCTTGCAAGTTAATTTCTGTGTTTTCTACATCACAGTAACATCACTTTGAAATTATCTTAGAGTTATGACAGGTGCTATATACAATACTGTACAAAAGTCTTAGGCACATATACTGTATATAGGTAGGGTGCCCAAGACTTTTACACAGTACTATATTTGTCATCATGGAGTGGAGAGCGTGTTTGTAAATCTGGTAGAGGCAAAAAGATGTTGGAAACGGTGAGGGTGGAGCACCACAGGAGGAGTGCCAGGGGTGGGTTGACACAGGTGCAGACACATCCAGCTTTGAGACACCTGGCAAGGTCATTTGATTCCAAACAATTGGTCTATTGATCATTACAGAATGACACTTTGGTGCCTCCTACTCCCTTTCCCTCTCCCAACCATAATTCCCCTCTCTTTGCCCCCTTCCCACCCTCCATCCACAATAAAGACCCATATCAAAATCAGGTTTATCATCACTCACATCTGTCATGAAATTTGTGGGGGGGTTTTCGGCAACAGTACCGTGTAATACATAAAATTACAGTACTGTGCAAAAGTCTTAGGCACCCTAGCTATAAACGGTATATGTGCCTAAGACTTTTGCACAGTACTGTACACAAGAATTTAAAAATGCCTTGGCCCCTGAAGTCTGCTCCATCATTCAATAAGATCTTGGATGATCTACCTATAACCTTAATTCTGCATTCCTACCTCCCTGGTAATTTTTCATCCCATATCTTATGAAGAAGCCACATACAACTGTTTTAAGACTATTCAAAGACTGCGCTGAGACACAACATACTGTAAGTAGCGTGTTGATAGACAGACGGCCAATGCCTTTGTTGCAGTCGTAACCCAACATACACTCAGTGGTCACTTCATTAGTTACACCTGTGCACCTGCTCATTAATGCAAATATCTTAATTGGCCAATCATGTGGCAGCAATCAAATGTATAAATGCATGCAAACAGGGTCAGGAGGTTCAGTTGTTCATCAGAATGGGAAAGAAATCTGATCTAAGTGACTTTGGTGCTAAATAGGGTGGTTTGAGAAACTGATGAGTCTCTAGAGTTTACAGAGAATGGTGTGAAAAACAAAGATAATCCCGTAAGCAGAAGTTCTGCGGGTGAAAGTGTCTTGTTAATGAGAGGCGTCAGAGGAGAATGACCAGACTGGTTCAAGCTGACAGGAAGGTGGCAGTAACTGATATAACCACACGTTACAACAGTGGTGTGCACAAGAGCATCTCTGAATGCACAACACGTCGAACCTCAAAGTGGATGAGCTACAGCAGCAGAGGATCACAAACATACAGAAATACACTGCAGCCACTTCATTAGGTAGCTCCTGTACCTAGTAAATGGCCACTATGTGTACCTCCCCTGATAATCTCTTATCCCATTGCGTACGAAAACTCTACAACTGCCTTAAGAGTATTCAAGGACCCTGCTCTGAGACGTCTCATGCTGTCAATAAAGAGTGTTTATAGGAAAATGTTCAATTTCTTTATTGTAGTCATAAACTAACATAATTTACTAGAACCATTTCATGAAGTAAATGGGGCTCAGGACTAGTAAGTTACTTTTCATATAGTTGATAAAAAAAAAGTACAAGCAGAGATAATCGATTACGTCGAAAGGAAATTGGGAACTAGAGACAAGGCATTGAGAATAAAAGAATAACATTTCAGCAGAGTGCAGGAGTGATGAGATCAATGAGCTGTTAGTAGCTGCTACATCACGTCTGATTGAATGAAACAGCTTACATTTCTGTCACAGCTTTCACAACTAACAGGTTTGGGATACTCATTGTTTGTAGTATCCACACCATCAAAAAGAAAGGGTTAAATTGTGAAGAGAGGAGGGTTTAGCAGTACACGGAGAGAAAAGGGAACTAAAGTGGCTGCTGTAAGATGTTTTCCCCCTGTATCATTGGTACCATCAGGGTGCCAAGATTTTTGTGTTTGAAGTTCCATTTTGAGGTTGGACTGGTGGCTCACCTGTGCAGATGGTGATTGTAGAGGAGATATTGTTAACTGAACTGGGGTTTGTAAGTGAGGAAATCGAGGATCCAGTTGTACACGGAGGTATTGAGGTCCAGGTCTTGGACCTTATTGATTAGTTTTTAGGGTATGTTGATGTTAAATGCAGAGCTGTAGGTAATGAAGAGCATTCTGATGTATGCTTCTTCACTGTCCAGATATTCCAAAGTTGAGTGAAGAGACACAGAAATGGCATTTGCTGCTGGCTTTTTGTGATGCTAGGCAAATTGGAGCAGATCCTGGTTGCTTCATCACCAACCTCTCAAAATACTTGATCACTGTGGATGTAAGTGCTGCTGGATGATAGTCATTGAGACCGGTAACCACGTTCTTCTTGGGCACTGGTATAACTGAAGCCTGCTTGAAGCAGGTGGGTACCTCAGACTGCCAAAGCGAGAGGATAAGGATATCAGTAAACACTCCAGCTAGTTGATCAGCACAAGTCTTTAGTACACGGCCAGTTACCCCATCTGGGCCAGATGCTGTCTGTGGGTTCACCCTCCTGAAGGATGCTCTCAAGTCATCCTCAAAGACTGAAATCAGAGGGTTGTTGGGTGCTGTGGGAGTTTGTAAAGCTGCTTCCATGTTCTGTTGGTCAAAGTGAGCATGAAAGGCATTGAGCTCATCGGGGAGCGAAACCTTGTCACTTGCTGTATGTTGCTTGGTTTTGCTTTGTAGATGGTGATAGCATTCAAGCCCTGCCACAGCTGTCATGCATCCTCCTGTGATTCAAGTTTAGTCTGGAATTGCCACTTAGCATGTGAGATGGCTTTCCAGTGGTCATAGCTGGATCTCCTGTACTTCCCTTGATTGCCAGGCGTGGACACTGGTATTTGCAGATAGTTCCCAACATTACTTTACATTTTGCCTTGTGATCTTTCACATGAACCGGAAAGGGTATATATTATTGTTTTATTGTTTCATCTGAAAATTTAGCAGACCTTAGACTAAATTTGGTACTCAAATCTGTGGACTGAGAATTGACCCAAAAACTTCTGATTCAAAGTAGTAAGGTGCTGCACCTGCTTCATCCCTCAGCCCATGATTTTCTCTTCCTAGTAGCTTTTACAGCACCAATCCAACATTATTTTCTCCTTTGTATTTCAGCAACTGACAAAGTGGCGTTGCTGATTGGGAATATGAACTATGTAAATCATCCCAAACTGGTAGCGACCATGATGGATGTTTTTGAACTGTCAAATCTTCTGCAGCAGTTGGACTTCCGGGTAGTTTCCCTGCTGGACTTGACCAAAGAGGAGATGCAAAGTGCAGTCAAACAGTTCCTCCAGCTCCTGGACAGCGGTGTATATGGTGAGTGATTATGAGGAAACCTTGATCCATATCAGCAAGAAAAATGTTTAAAATGTCCTCATCCTGTGAACAGAACGATATCAATTGGCTAGAATTATTTTGCTGCTTGTTCCAGTTTGGACTTCTAGTACCTCGTGTCCTGTGGTTTATAAACTGTTTTAATTACTGGGAGCTCTCTGCTTTGAGGAATAGTCTCTAGTCTCCCTTATGTTTAAAAGTCTCCATCTATTAGTCTACTGTATTTTCATATGTGGTCTGCATGTATTCATACATTAATGCTTTCTGATCTTCAGAAATAGTTTCAGAACAAGTATTTACCTTTTCTGAACGCTTGTTTTCAACCACAACCAGAAAATATAGACAGTAATATAGATTTGCAGGGCAGCACTGTAGCATAGTTGTTAGCACTATACTTGATGGTACCAGCGATCCAGGTTCATTTCCTGCCGTTGTGCGCTGCAGTTTCCTCCCACAGTTCCAAGACTTACCGGTTGGTGGGTTAATTGGTCAGTGTAAGTTGTGCCCTGATCAGGGTAGGATTAAATTGTGAGATTGCTGGGCAGCATGGCTTGAAGTGCTGGAAGGGCCAATTCTGCACGGTTTCCTCAATAAATAAATAGTAAATAAACGAACAATATAAACTATATTAAATTTCATTACACCCTATAGCTTTTAGATTAATATTTGCTTTTAATGAAGAGGAAGTGAAGGCTAATTAATGAGAGCATGTCTTCATTTATAGTGCAGTGGGGATCAGAAGTGGTACTGAGTTAATTTTCAGCCCATAATAATACTATAAAAATTTCAGTTGCAGCTTTAAAACTCAGTTACGTTTTGAAGCAAAAGGGCAGTAGTGATAGTTTCTAATTACTGTTAATGTACAGGTACAACGGGCTGATTGGCCTCCTTTTGTGCTGTAATTCTCTCTGATTCTATGTTGAAATCAATGAGGATGACAGATCGTACTGCTGAGCATTGACAATTTGCATATTTAGGATTGTCTCGCCTGGTATCTATAACCAGACTGATGACGGTGAGTGGATTTAAACTTTAGATCTTCATTCAGAATGGTGGGTGTTTGGGAGAGTGGGTGGGATGTGTGAGTATGGGTAGGATTCTCGTGTTTATATATTTTTTATATCAGAGACATCAGTTTCTTAAATTAAATAACCTAAAGTCCTTATTAAAATAGCACATGGGAATGCCAACTGAATGGATTAACCATGCATATAATAACACTGCAGGTTAGTAATTCTCAGTAAGCAATATTCAGGGAAGAGGACACAGAGTGAGGGACTGGCATTCTGTACAGGATACACTTTGTACGACCAAACACAATTTCCATTGGTCGTTGGAGGCAGTTGAATGACTCAATGTATCAGCCTTTCGTCCTTTGTATACATCACTAGAACTACAAAAATTTTTTTCCTTCATGTTGTCCGTATTTCAAGTATCGCTGATTCCTGCTCATATAAAAAAAAAATGCCTTGTTAAGGAAGAGAAGTTCACCTCAGAGAAGGTAAATGTCTTTGGAAACATGCCAATTAGTTCTCTTCGGAGCAGGAACGTAACATTTCTTTAGTCCTTTCTACTTCTATGGTGAGAATCAGATTTACTATCGCTAATTTGTATCACATGAAATTCGTTGTTTTATGGCAGCAGTACAGGGGAAAGACATAAAATCACCATGTTATAAAAATAGGTAAGTTGTGCAAAAAAAAAGGAATAATGTGTTAGTGTTCATGAGTTCATGGAAATGTGGGTCTTGTGGCTCCTGTACCACCTTTCCCATGGTAGTAATGGTAAGGGGGCTCATTATGCATGGAGAGGGTCCTTTGTGATGGATGCAAACTTCTGGAGGTACACTTCTTGAAGATGTTCTTGATTTGTGAGGGTGGGGGGGTTGTGCCTGTAGTGGAGCTGGCTGACTCTATAACCCTGTGCAGCCTTTTGTGATCCTGCACAATGGAGTCTCCTTACCAGGCTGTGATTCAACCAGTCAGAACGTATCAGTTCACTGTACATTTGTAGAAATTTGTAAGAGTCTTTGGTGACATACTGAATCTCCTCAAATTCCTAATGAAGGCATGCCTTCTTCACGATTGAATTGTATTTTTAGCAAAGTCAAGTTGTCCCTGATCTGGTCATGTACAGGTGGGCCTTACATTCAGATAATGCAGCATGATTTGACAGGGCTGAAAAGTTCCATGACTTGAAAGTGAATGGCAGGTCTTTTGGAACATGAGGGGTGCAAGTATTCAGTGCAGTCTGAATGTGCGGAGCATGAATGGATGTGAACTGTGAAACGGTGAGATCCCGTCATTCAAACCATTCTGTTTCAGAAGCATATGTTCGTAGCTGTGCTAGGAAATTGCCATTGGAAAATAAGCACAGACCTTGACACTGGAGACCTTGACACTGAAGTAAAACAACAAATACTAACATGTCGCCCAGTTCTAGCTCATTTTGATTGGCTGCAGAGTGGTAGGAGGCAGCAGATTGTCTCATTCTAGATGCTTCCTATTTCCAGAATGTAATACAACAGTGAGAACAACTTCTATTTATATAGAGTCTTTGATGTCGTATCACATTCCAAAACAATTCTCAGGAACATTATCAAGCAAAATATTGTGAAGTCCAGAGTGGAATAGGAGGCAACTTTAATTTAATAAATTTGTTTTTATAGCTCCTTTGTGCTTTCTGAAGTCCAAGTTCAAGTTTATTGTCATTGTCATACATAGCCTGGGTATAAGTTAGCCTTTTGCAGCAGCAATTCATTACAAACATGACAAATGAAAATTTCATAAACTTATAATAAATTATATATAATTTACACAACACAATAAACAAAAATAATGTGACATCAGTTCAAGTTGAGGGAAATATAATTGTAACTATATTTATAGAGCACTTTTCATACAGATGATGTAGTCCATAGTACTTTACAATGGGATAAAAGTGTAAATATGAAAAATGAAAATAAATGGCAGAAAGATGTTAGTTATAAGCAATGTTAAATAAATAGCTTTTGAGCTGGTGTGTAAAGGTGTCAACTGAGTCTGAATCCCTTATAGTGTTAGGTATTGAATTCCACAGTTTAGGAGTGTAGTTCAATAAAAGCTGACCTGCCAATTATCTTTTGAATGAGATTGTTTAAATTTAAAAGACTGGTGGAAGAAGACCTGAGAGCTCGAACTGGATTATGAAAGGAAAGCAATTCTGTGATGTGCTCTGGTCCCAGACCATTAAGAGCTTTAAAAACAAGTAAGAGACTTTAAAATCAATTCTAAAAGATACAGGAGTATATAGTATGGGAGTGATACATTCCCTCATCCTGTTTTTGGTTAAAAGTCTAGCAGCAGCATTCTGAAGGAATTGAAGTTTCTCAATAGATTGATTTGGAAGGCTAGTAAAAAGTGCATTGCAGTAATCTAGTCTATTCGGTATAAAGGTGTAAGTTAGTTTTTCTGCAGAAAACTGAAATATAGTCCAAATTAGGAATTTTCAGATTGGTTCCTCCTGACTGTGGGAGGAAACTGGAGGACCCAGAGAAAACCCAGGCTTTCCACGGGAAAGACAAACAGAGACTCCTTACATAACAGCGCAGAACTGAATTCCTAACTCTGGAATGCCCCGAGCTGTAATAGCATTGCATTAACCGCTACGCTACCGTATCATCGTATACTACCTGGCGATTCATGTTCCTGCAGAATGTTTAATTAAAACAATTAAAACAGGCATCTTCCACGAGTAGTGCAGCCAAATGCAGTCAAGCTGCAGAGATATTGTGCCCCTTGTAGGGCAGCTACCTGTAATGAATGCATGGTGTGCGCCAAGTGTCTCATGTCGGTTTTAAAGCCGAATTTTCAAATCCTATTTCTGAGAATTGAGCACAAAACTTACGCTAATTTCCTGGTGCAACATTAAACAGCTGTGGCATGGTATGGGGTGGTACCATCATGTGGGTGTGATAGTAAACCACGGTTCTGTCTATTGTTTGAGATGCGGCAGATCCCACTGTATTACATTGAATAAAGATGGTGAATTCTTCACTGATGTCCTGGCCAATATTTATGCTTCAACTAGTTTCATGAAGGTAAATTATTCGGCCATTATCAAGAGCAACACAAAAAGGACCTCAGCAAGTCAGGCAGCATCTGTGGAAGGAAATAAACAGTAGACTTTTCAGACCAAGAGAATCCTGCTGATCATGTACTGGTTCCTCCTTGCTGCAGTATTCTATTAGTCTATATTTTGTGCTAAAGACTTTGAAGTTTAACTTGAATCCAGAGTTTTCTATGAAAGTGTTGAAAGCTAAGCTAATATCCATTATATTTCAACAAAGAAACAACCATCAATTTCTTGATTGCTGCTTCACCAACAGAAGGTCAAAGATGAACTCAAGATTAATTCTGTGAGGCTTTGATTCTAGTTAGCTCAAAGCGAGGTTCCAGGAAGCAGGAAGCTGTGATATTTAGACCCTTTCCAAGACTCCCATCCACTGAATGCTTATCCTTGTTGTGCCGTGTCAGCTTTGTCACATGTTCAGCCAGATTTAAGGCACATGCTGCTCAGTTAAAAAGTTTATGACAAACAGCCCATTAACCACACTTCCAAGATATGAACGCATACCTCTCTATGTATAGCAATGTGCGCAATGGAAAATGAGAGAAGCAGATGGAGAGCTTTGACACAGACCTTGAGGTGACTTTCCAAGAAGTCTACGGACTGAGTCATGGTCTAAAATTATTATAGTGATGTGTTGATATTAATCTATAGATTAGAAATGGAGACTTGTCCACAGGCTCTCAAATTGTCAAGGTGAGTTGGTGGTTGACATTTGGAGAGGAATCATGCAAAAAAAGAAATGTCTAGTAAAGTGCACAGGAGGGGATGGAAAGAGGTTATTGGCCAAAAAGCCACACAGGTGTCATTGTATCCCTTTTTAAAACCAAATATTTGAAAATGGATAAGATATTGAAATTTATAGTGTACTTTTCTCACCTGAACATCCCAAACCACTTTACATCCATTAAATTCCTTACAAAGTATCACTCATGATGAAATTGAGATTGTAGCAGCACATTGGAATATAATGTGTTCTATACATGAACAAAGCAAGTGCAAAGCACCTATGAAACTTCTCAGGTTATTTCAATACATTGGAGATGCCACAGAAATGAATATGTATGGTTCACAAATTGTACCAACTTCTTACTAATTTTTGTTCACACATGGGATGTGGATATTGCTGGGAAATCCACCATTTTGTTGCCCATTCCTTGAATCATGAAGATTGGTTGATAATTTCAGAGTCTGATAAAGATTTGCCCTAATGCAGATAAGACATGTCGTCAAATATGTGCTTCCAATTAGACTTGCCTCATCCACAGAGTAAGCCTGCAGTAGATGAATAATTGAAAAGATAAGAAACTGTGGCCTCTTTTCTTTCTCCCCACTATTTCATCCCTGAAAAGAGAGATCATGGCACAAAGAGAGATTAAAGCACAAACTGTTCTTCAACCAGCTCTGTTGGTTGTCGTCTTCCTCCTGCTGTGATGAGCTGGTAAGGACTACAGGAACAAGTTTGTCTCACACTATGGCAGCTTGCCTTTGGAAAATGGTGATGGAGAAAAATTTAATTAAGTAGTGTCAGCAATGATAATTTTTGTAAACTTGGCAAATTAGTCAGGTTTTAGCCATTAGTGGACAACAGCTATTTCAAGAAAGCTTAACTTTTCCAAGTCGGAGAGGCTGGGGCATGCAGTGGAGTGCGCCCTGTCCACTTGCTCCATTTGTTGTCAGCATTGGCGTCAGTTGAGTGATGGATACAAGAGGCAGCAGCAGCCTGTGTCAGGGCAGTGGAATGTACTATTTCTGGTTTGCCGGAGTTTCACCTCCGTGTTTGGTAACGGGGATGTAGTGAAGGAGACGGGCACAGAGGAAGAGAAGGAGCCCTATATTATTTCTAACAGACACCACTGAGAGATACAAAGGTTAGGTCCATTAAGAGGATAGACACATTATTGGCATTACAACAACTTTTATAGCTGAAATTTCCAGATCATGTATGCGTGGAAATACATCTTATATATAACAAAGAAAAAGCTAAGCAGCCCAGGTTTTTTACACCACTTTTGATGATTCACAAAAGCCATCTCTAACCTTATTTATGAGCATAACTCCTTACTCTCACTCATGGGTTTCTTGTTTCAGGGATGTCTGTGAAGAGTATGATTTTCAGGTTGTATACTGTATACATTCTCTGATATTAAATAAGCCTTTGATCCAAGTTTCCTGAAAATGTATTCATTTTCTTTTAGCAAGACATTTTCTTTCAGACTTCAGGACAGTTGCAATTGGATGTTAACGCAGTGCTGGCATCATGTACATGCGAAGTCTTTGGTTACTTTTTTTTTACCTTTAGTGACCTGTCTCAGTTCTAAAATCTATAAAGACTTTCATAAATTACTTGAGACTCTGTATAAAACCTTTAGAGTTCCAAGGTGTATAGTTCTATCAGGATGCCAAGACTGTAGATACACCCAGTGGCAGCAGCCCTGAAGTGCTTTGCTAGATGTATTTATAAAGAAGCTGGGTAAACTCGTGAGTTAGTAAAGGATAAGTTATACCTGGAAAAATGGGTGAAATTATGCCTGAATTAAATATTAGTGACACTGGTTTTGCAATCTCTTACCACCACTGCAAATCCCTCGGAAAGTGAAAAGATCTTCCTTTTGCTTAATATCTGCTCAACTACTGAATAAGTTATGTAACTACCACAGGGTAAGTGACAAATGGTTTGAACATTTATGCAGTAAATGACAATTGATGAAATTCCAAGAATATTGGAAGTTAGAAGTTGTTAATGTAATTTAATGGACAGTGGTCTGATCTTGTTCTAATATATCACTATATAATGTCATTGCGAAAGTGGAAAGAACATGTTACACTCCCATCATCGTAGTGTAGAGCAGGAGTTCCCAACCTGGCATAAAAAAGGTGGGGAATTCCTGGTCTGGAGTATACATTGATGCTATATTTATACAGATGATACAATACTCATCTGATGCTGAACAAATAATATGGACGCTGTACAGAACCCTCTTTCCCTGTTTTCCCCCCATATCCCCAAATCCACTGTCTAATGTTTCACTCTCTAAATCTCTCTGTCTCTATATCATGTAGTTACATTGGAATCCCATCACCTACATTAAATTTATTATCAAGAAGCAGCACTACTAACTTGAATTATGGCTGCTGTTAAATTAGACAGGAATACTTATTGGACACTGTGTCATTTGTTTGAGTTGCTGAAGATTTTTAAATTATTTTTAAAATTGGCAGGTTAGGGAGATGGTAGAGGATATCCAAAGATGGTGGTTCTTATGGGTTGATATGAGTAAAAAGACTGTAGATGGTTTATATATGTTTTCTGGTTTTCGTTCAACAGCTCTCTTTTACTATGCTGGGCATGGCTATGAATGCGCAGGCCGTAACTACATGGTGCCGGTCAATGCTCCAAATCCGTACAAGCCAGAGAACTGCATCAATGTCCAGAAAATCCTGTGCAGGATGCAAGAGAAGAACACAGCCCTCAATGTCCTCCTACTGGATATGTGCAGGAAATGGTATGGCTGCAGTTCCTCTTCTTTCTCTGTGATACATGCCTCAAAAATTTGTAAATGACTAGGTATGCAGTCAGGACCCCTCATTCAACAAAAGAGTGGAAGAAGCAATGTGTGCATATGAAAACAGAAGTTTATAAAATCACAAGAGTCGCGGCTAAGATGGATTGGTGAGTGTAACTAGAGGGCGTAGGCTGAAGGTGAGAGAAGAATGATTTAAAGGGTACCTGAGGGGCAAGTTTTTTTTTTACACAGAGGTAGGTAGGTATCTGGAACCAACTTCCAAAGGAAATACTGGTGGTGGGCAATTTCAGCATTTAAAAGGTATTTAGACAGTACATGGATAGGAAAGGTTTAGAGGGATATGTGCCAAATTCAGACACCATGACCAGCATGAACAAAGTTGGGCTGAAGGCTAAAGGGTTTCTATGCTGTGTAAATCTATAACACAGTGGCTCTAAAATGAAGATTAAAATCACACTCACAAGGAAATCTGCAGATGCTGGAAATTCAGGCAACAGGCATAAAAAATGCTGGCAAACGCAGCTGGCCAGGCAGCATCTATAGGAAGAGGTACAGTCGACATTTCGGGCCGAGACCCAATCACACCGAGTGAATTATCTTATTATACTTTTTAAAACATAGAAGTGAAATTAGCTACAATATTATTCATAAATACCCATTTGGCTAATATCTAATATGGTGGATACCACTGTAAAATGATTGGTGACGTGAATCTTCCCCACAATATCAGGACAGTTTCATGAAATCCATGCCTCCATAAAATGAGAATGGTTGCTGCAGTATCATTATTTTGCATTCAGAACTGAGGACTCATTTAAAAAAAAAGAAACCAACCTAGCACCCTGATTGCTTGGGGGCTGGATTTGTTATCCTATGTCCCTCATTCACTCATCCCCTTTTTTCACCCAGAATCAGAATCTGGTTGTAATACCACCAGCATACATCATGAAATTTGTTGATTTGCAGCAGCAGTGCATTGCGATACACGGTGTAAGTGAAATTACATCTGCTGTAGACCTATTGTAGTGATAGGTAAATCACAGAAGCTGATTCTAGCTATGACCAACCCCTTAAAGCACTTCATCACAGTAGATGTGGGTGCCACTGGCCAATAGTCAATGAGACAGCTCACCATGGTCTTCTTGGGCATTTTTGTTTGCTCTTTGGAAGCAGGTGGGAACTTCTGAACTGCAGCAGTAAGAGATTGAAGATGTCCTTGAATAATCCTACCAATTGGTTGGCACAGGTTTTCAATGCCCTACCAGGTGCACCATCAGGGCCTGATACCTTGTGAGGATTCATCATTTTTTGAGATGTTTGGAGGTTAGTCTCCGAGACAGATATTACAAAGTCACCAGATGCTGCAGGGATTCACACAGATGTGGTTTTATTCTCCCTTTCAAAGTGTGCATAAAAGGCATTAAGCATTATTGAATAGTAAAGAAGGATCACCCATTATACCACCAGACCACTATCTCTGTGCCATCAGCCACCCATTACAAGCCCTTGCGGCAACAACTTGCCCCCTGCCCTGGCTGCAGTTTCTAGTTCAGCCATTCTACCACGTTAGAAACATTAACACATTTGAGAGACTCCAGTTATTCCAGTGAATCCTACATTTATTTTCCAGGTACAATCAGGATTACCTTCCCTCAGGTCTACAGCCACTTGCTCCCACAGGGAATATCGTTTATGGATATGCAACGTGAGTATTCTCCCAGTTCCTTTCAGGGTCTAAAGTCACTCCCTCTTTCTCTTTCGATCACTTTTTCTCTTTGTTTACTCTATTTTACTTGCACTTTTTCCTCTCTCAGTTGCTCTCTCTCTTGCATTCTCAGCCACCCCTCCCAATCAGCTTCTGAATGCAGCCACAGAAAGTTCTCCCTCTTCACAGAGTGTGACCTTTGGAACTGAAGAAGACTGCAGAATTATTTGTGCCTGGAGTCACCATGTTCCTTTGACTCAAATTTATTCATTTATCTTTCACCATTAGCACCCTGTTCCGTCAGTTGCCAAGGCTTCAAGATTTGAAATTCTTTTCTAAAACCTATGCACCTCTCTCCCACTCTTTAAAACCTGGCACTTTGATCCAGTGTTAACAAGAGTATTGTTAAAAAGTAATTATTTTACTATGGGAAATATGGTATCCCAGTTATACTGTATATTGAAATGTTCCACCGACGATTAAGTGATATTATCTAGTTTATTGAATTGAATGAAATTTTTAGGACACAGAAACTATTCCTGATGATCTTTGAAAGCTCTGTGACTCAGTAACAAGTTAGACAAGGTGTCAGGGGAGAGCTGACAACTGTAGAACAGTACTAGTCAAAAGAAACTGCTGATTAATCTCAGGTGTGGTTGAGTAACTATACTTGCATTCATGAGACTTCATAGAAAATCCCTTATGCCTAAGGTGATACAGATCAATATTTTCCTCGGGTTGAGATCAAAAGACAACTGTGACCAAAGTAGTTTCTCAACAGGAAAATGTACTCAAAGATCAGAACAAAACTGCAGATGCTATCGATCTGAAATAAAAACAGAAAACAGTTTAACGCTCAACAGGTCAGGCAGCATCTGTAGAAAGAGAAATATAGCTGACATTTCCAGTTCTTGATGAAGCGTCTTCAGCGTGAAATGTCAGTTCTACTGTGCTCTCCACAAATGCCGCCTGACCTGCTGAATATTTTCAGCATTTTTAGCTGTTTGACTAAAATACACTCATTCTGCTTTCTCTTTTTACCAACAAATAAAATCTATATGTATCTGTTAAAATTAACAAGGTCAGATACCCACCAATAACATCAATCTAGCTGGTGTCTAGTCACAACAATTGTTACCTTCCTGTGTTAGTGGCTAATGTGTTGGCAACTCTATTGTAGAAGCACAAGTAGTCCTTCAAGAGATAAGAAGACGAGAAGGAAAAATGGGAAATAGTGAGAAAAACTTAATTCTTTTAACCCGCACTGTAATTGCAGGTGTGAAGATGCAGAAGCTTATGAGGTTCAAGATGGTGAGCACAGCTCAGGAATCTTTATGAAGTATCTTAAGAGGCATATTCTCAAAAAAGAGAAAGTCACTCAGATTTTGGAGAATGTCTCTGAGGGTAAGTCAGGTCCTTCCCTTCAAGGAAACTCATTGCATCTCTATTCATGATGTACTGCTTATTCATGGGTTGTGTTTGTTGGAATCCAATCATCTCTGTCCAAAGATATTAAATCAGAAGTTCTTCAATATCTCTCGGACCAACTACCTCCAGCTGCCTTTATAGAAGAGGATAGAAGTGGGGACATTCACCACTGGCTGCATTACATTAGTTCTGTTCATTAGTCCTTTGAAAGTCAAGCAAAGATGCCCGTGTGCAACAAGTTCAAGGCAACTCTCAGGCTTGAGCAGAAAGTAATTATTCACATTCATATCATACAAGTGAAAATGATTGAAAATCTCCCACAAAGGGGAGTCAAACCACCTTGACACTCAAAGGCTATACTGTCCCCAAAACCCCACTATAAGCAGTCAGAGGGTCAAACATGACCAGGCCACCCACCTGAATGCTGTGAATGGAAGGTAGATTAACGCATTGGTATTCTGGAGTGAATGAGTCACGTCTTACTTCCCCAAAGCCTTTTCATCACCTACAATGCATAACCAGAAAATGATAAGGTGTTCTTCATTTTATTGGAAGGGTATACAGTAATTATAATAATTTTATATCTTTTCACTGTACAGTTACCACAGAACAGCAAAGTTCACATCATTTAAAACATTGATAATAAATCTGATTCTGATTGAGTAATTCTAATGAGACTCAAAGGTCAACAGGATGCTTAAAACGTAAGCACGATGATCTGTTACCGTACATATTAGTTTCCTCCACTAGTGTATATTGCTGTGTGTATCATCTTTAGAAAGCACTGTAACATCTGACCAAAACTGTAACTGCAATAAACAACCTGAAATGTTTGCTATTTGCAGACATCCACGAGAAAAGAAAGAGTACTCCTAAGAATGAGTGACAGTGAAAATGTTAGAACCCCAAAGCCCCCTTCTTCCCCCTCCCATGCACAAGCAGCTGCGAAGTGCCAATCCTCCCCCTCTTCCACTTATTTCAGCACCCACCACCCTCCAAGCATGCAATAGCAAAGCCCCCAAAGAGAGACTGTGATATGCGGTACAACAAAAGCTAGTTGTTCACTCGACAATTTGACTTTCTCTCTTTCCCCTTCACCCCCTCCCCCCCAAATAAAGTGAGAGGGAAGACTGGCATAACAAAACAACTCGCTGATTACGGTGAAGTCTGCTGCGTCACTTTTACTCCAAGTGTTCTGACTCGAGAGTTGGCAGCAAACCATGTTGTGCTGCAGATCATGGTCCCTCTTTCGGGCTTTGCTATTGCTTGGGTGGTGGGTGCTGATGAGAGAGAGAAAAAAAAGAAAACGCGTCTTCTAGCCCGCATCTTTCAGTCAGTCAGTGGGCCCCAGGTGCGGGACCCAATGCCATAAAGAACTGCAGTTTGAGTGCAGCTGTAGATCAAGGATTCTGACAGAACTCCGTTCACCTTGAAAAGGGAAAATAAAAATATTAAAGGGAAGAAATTAAGCTGTTTTCACGCATGAGCTCAAAGAAGCTGCCCTCAGGTGTTATCTTAGTTCCAATTTTAATCACCTGGACTATAGTAGTTCAGCCAGACCCTCACTGCCAGCTTCTTGATTGAATAGAATTGACCTTTAAAGCAAGGTGTCCTTTAATTGAAAATACAAAATGGGAAAAGAAACACCATCTTTCACAACTTCAGGAAGTTACAACCAATGAGGATATTTTATTATTATTTGAGAAAATTGAGCAGTCATTTTATGCACAACATTGTCCCCCAAACTACATTGTGTCTAGAGTCAGAAAATCTGATGGAAAAGACCTAATAGCAATGAAATTATATATACAGTATGACACCTTTAATATAAGCACAGAAGGCTCCTCGATGCTCCAATCTAATCACAGAGAAAATAAATGGATGCCAATCTACCTGAAGAGATACCAGGACAGATGACAACAGGCACAGTCAGAAAGAGGCTTTCTGGAAGAGGTTTAAGCCGAGGGAAGGGATTTATGTAGAAATTCCAGAGTTTTAGCAGCCAAAGCAGTGGATCTGCAAACCATAAAGATGAATATTTTTGCGGATGCTGGATATCCAAAGTAACATGCACAAAATGCTGGAGGAACTCAGCAGGTCGGGCCCCATCTGTGGAAATGAACAAACGATGTTTCAGGCCAAGACCCTTCTCCAGGACTGGAAAGGAAGGATGAAGATGACAGAATAAAATGGTAGGGGTGGGGAGGAGAAGGAGGATAGTTAAGAGGTGATAGGTGAAGCCAGTTGGTTGGGAAAGATAAAGTGCTGGAGAGGAAGGAATCTGATAGGAGAGAAGAGTGGACCATATTGAGATTGCTAACAATATTGAGAATTTTAATATGAAAGCATCGTTTAGCCTAGATTCAATAAGTATAAGGCTAACGTGAATGTGATTGTGTACAAATTTGGGTATAAGCGACTGCGTTACACCTAGTGGAATGAAAACAGGCAGCTGCCAGGAATAGAAAAGGACCATTAATGATCGAAGGGGACAAAATTTTTTTCTACCCTGACATAAGTTATGAACTTTTGAAGGGAAGGAAGAAATTCATCCCAGTGATAAAAGTCCTATGGGATAATGGTTATCAATTTATACTGCACTATCCTGCAACCTTGAAGATTTTTTTGGCTGGCGGAGAAAAAAGATTTTTTAATGATTACCGGATGGCAGAGGAGTTTGTGTGAGAATCTTTGAATATTCACCAGACACAAGAAGAAATCTAGGGGAGTGAGATGGATTAAGGATGAAGGCTGGGAAAGGGAATAGACTTGGTGGATGTTTAAAGGCGGAAGAATATATAAATATATTATTAATTATATGATCGAGGGGAGGAAATGTAAAAGTTTGCGGAATATTAGTTGGGAATAGTGACATTAAATTTTATATATATATATAATTTTTTTTGTTACGGGAAGCTGGAAGAAATACTGATCAATCGCTACGGGATTCATGTGTGCAATCATGGCGACAGCCATGACCCGCAAAATGGAGGAGGGTAATGTTGTGGTTTTTTTTCACTCACATTAGTAGGGGGGTATTTTGTTATTTTTCTTTTTATATTTTATCTATCTTTTATTTCTTTCTTTTTGCCTGGATGATTGGGGGGCGGGGGAGACACATAGCAACATGGTGAAGTTTAAAGAAATTCCCCAAGGACTATGAGAGTTGAGATGTTAGGTAATGTTTTAGATTGGAGTAACTTTGTTAAGAACCATGACTGACCTATTGAATTTTTTGAGTTTTAATGTTAATGGGCTTAACGGACCGGTGAAAAGATAAAGAATTTTAATACACATTAAGAAAATGAAGGTAGATCTAGCCTTCTTGCAGGAAGCACACTTATCAGAAACAGAACTTCAGAAATTAAAGAGAGACTGGGTGGGAAGTGTTGTTGCAGCTTCATTTAATTCAAAAGCGAGAGGAGTAGCAATTTTGATCAATAAAACATTACCAATTAGAATACAAAATGTAATAACTGATTCTGCGGGGAGATATGTGATTATACACTGCCAAACTTTTTCCGAATTATGGACTGTCATGAATATTTATACACCAAATGAAAATGATGCAAAATTTGTACAAGAAGCCTTTTTGAATTTGGCTGATCCAATCTTTAAGTGGACAGAATTTCTACCATACTGGGCCAGGGTGTTACACAGACTGGGAACAATAGCTGAATAAGAAAGGTAGTGGTGAGGAAAAGCTGATTGATAGTGATTATCGCCCACATAGATCCTGAGGGGCAACACGGCAATAAGATAGTAAGACATGCAAGGACGGAAGTTGTGGGACACCAGAGGCAATGGTACAACAATGGAAAGGGGAGCTATCACTAGGAATTCTCCGGCTGCAATAAGATAGATAGAAAAGAGCCAGTCAGGAGGTGATAGACCAGAACAAGAGTTCAAACCATATCACTTCAGTACTAATCAAAACCTGGGCATCTGTACCTCCTTCTGCAACTGGATTCTTGACTTCCTCATCAGGAGACCAGTCAGTGCAGATCAGTAATAGCATCTCCTCGCTGACAATCAATGCAGTCGCACCTCAAGAATACATGCTTAACCCACTGATCTTCTCCCTACACTCATGACTGTGTGTCCAGGCACAGTCCAAACAGCATCTATAAATTCACTGATGATACCGCAGTTATCAGAATCTCAGATGGTGACTAGAAGGCAAACGGGCGAGATACACTCAGTGGCCACTTTATTAGATACCTCCTGTACCTTATAAAGTGGCCATTGAGTGTATGTTCATGATCTTCTGCTGCTGTAGCCCATCCACTTGAAAGGTGGACGTGTTGTGCATTCAGAGATGCGCTTTTACACACCACTGTTGTAATAAATAGATATTTGTGTTACTGTCACCTTCCTGTCAGCTTGAACAGTCTGGCCATTCTCCTTTGACCTCTCTCATCAACAAGGAATTTTTGCCCACAGAACTACTGCTCACTGGATGATTTTTGCACCATTCACTAAACTGAGACTGTTGTGTGTGAAAATTCCAGTAGATCAACAGTTTCTGAGATGCTCAAACGATCCCATCTGGCATCAGTAATCATTCCTTGGTCAAAGTCACTTAGATCACATTTCTTCCCCATTCTAATGTTTGGTCTGAACAACAAATGAACCTCCTGGCCATGTCTGCATGCTTTTATACATTGGGTTCCTGCCACATGATTGGCTGATCAGATATGTGCACTGGCAAGCAGGTGTGCAGGTGCACCTAATAAAGTGGCCACTCAGTTTTGATCGGCTGGTAGAGTGGTGTCGCAATGACAACCTTGCAGTTAGTGTCAGGAAGACCAAGAACATCAGGAAGGGGAGGTCCGAAGAACGTACACCAATCCTCATTGAGGGATCAGCAGCAGTAGAGAGGGAGCAGCATCAAGTTCTTCAGCATCAACAGCTCAGAGAATCTATCCTGGACCCAACATATTGATGCAATTACAAAGAAGGCACACCAGCCAATATATTTCATTCAGAGTTTGAGGAGATTTGGTATGTCACCGAAGTAGCAAGTTTCTACAGATATGTGGGGGAGAGAATTCTGACTGCTTACATCACTGCCTGGCACAGGATCAAAAGAGGCCGCAGGGGATTGCAGGCATAACCAGCTCCATCACTGGCACAAAGCTCCCAACTGACCACTGAGGATATCTTCAAAAGGCTGTGCCCCAAAAAAGCAGCATCCATTCATTAACAACCCTCACCACCCTCTTTTCATTACTGCCACCAGGGAGGATGTACAGGAGCCTGAAGACCCATATTCAGTGTTTTAGGAACAGTTTCTTCCCCTTCTGCCATGATATCTGAACAGTCCATGTACCTGTGAGCATTACCTCACGATTTGTCCTTCACACCATTTGTTTCCTTGTTTGTTTATTTTTATTGTAACTTGTCTTGCACTGTACTGCTGCCACAAAACAACTTTCATGACATATATCTGTGATAATAAATCTGATTTTGTTATTTTGCCTTATCAGAGTTGTTGGATGTTATGATAGGATGGAAGCCTATCACAAAATCAAACAAAGATTTGATTCAGAGAGTGTTCAGATTTTAATAGAACAAAGTGGAAGCTTACAACACATTTGGAGAAATTGGAGAGGAACTGGAGATTGAAAATGGGGCATTAGTTGGAAGAACATGGGATTACGGTAAGTGATGAAAGGATCAAAGGAAATCTGAGGAGTTTTTTTTACAATCTGGAAGGCAGGTCCTGAGAAGATGATGGAGGTGGGTGTTTTTCTCAACACTTGACAGGTATCACCAATGCGTAGAAGGGTACAGACCAGATGGAGGTAAATGGGATTGGTATAGATGCGTACTGGATGTGGTGGGCAAGGAGTCTATTTCTGTGCTGTGTGACTCTCTTGTCAAGGAGTTCTTCTGAGGAGAGAGGCAACAATGGCATCTTTCAAGGAGATGGAGAGTGTCTAATGAGAGAGAGTTATTAGCAATATTATGTAAAATGAGGTTCTAGAAAAGAAGTTAGGTTGTCAATGGTTTATGTACTAGAAATGTAGCCAAGAGGGCAGGAATTGTATTTTACAGATAAATGGAACATGTGGAGGTGGTGAGAGAGTACAGGAGAGAAACCAAGGAAGGACTAGGGCTGAGGGGAAGTCAGGAAGTTGATTTGGATGCTGGAGGAAGGAAGGGAAGAGACAAATCCATCTTCTGATTTTTCTTCTTAAAATACAGGATCTCCTTGTGTATTTTTGGAGATAAGGGTGGAGAAAACAAGGAAGTGGGTTTTTCAAGGAACAGTACCCAGTACGGAAAGGAAGCAGGGATATATTTTTGTAGTCCTGGATGTGCCTGAAATAGTTAGCAGCTTTGACAAATGGAGAGGGGCCCAATAATGGTTTGTGAAGCCAATTCAGACCTGACATTGAAACCATTTGCAACATTGCAACAGAGGTGACGACTACATTGAGAGTGGCGGGGGTTGGGGTGCTAGATGTCGTGCTAGTGATGGATTTAATGTTTTCTCAGGATCCTGACAATTTTATCTCATTTCTGTTTGTGGAACTTGCAAACAAAAAAGGCAGCAATGCTTCATAATATATTTTGGGATTTCCTGCACTCATGAAAAGTGCTATTGAGTGCAAGATTTTTGTTATTAGAATAAAAGGGAAAAAGGGAAAATACATAAAGAGGAAGTATTGCTTATATATGGTACAGAAGATTTTCAGATAAAAAGCTCAGGTTGCAAATAGTTTAGAAATAGAAACAGGAAAAGCAGACAAACCCATTTATGTAATATATATGAGAAAAAGGCAACAAATAAAAAGTCATTCCCAGCGTTTCCACTGATTTCCCCCCCCCCCCCCCATAACAATGTTACAGGGGAACAGAGCCTGCAGTACAGCAACAATACCCATTGTTCATTAGGGTTTGCTTAGCATGTTGCTGAAATTGAAAACTATTAACGAACCAAGGAGGGGCAAAAGGAAGGTCAGACTTAAATTTAAAGGGCAAACAATTCCATAATTCCTGAATCAGAATCAGGTTTATTATCACCGGCATGTGATGTGAAATTTGTTAACTTAGCAGCAGTTCAATTCAATATATAATATAGAAGAAGAAAAAAAAAATAATAATAAATAAATAAATAAATCTTATTCACTATACTTTATACAATATGTATATTGAGTAGATTAAAAATTGTGCAAAAAATTGAAATACTATAAATTTAAAAAAAGTGAGGAAGTGTCCAAGGCTTCAATGTCTATTTAGGAATCAGACGGCAGAGGGGAAGAAGCCGTTCCTGAATCACTGAGTGTGTGCCTTCAGGCTTCTGTACCTCCTACCTGATGGTAACAGTGAGAAAAGGGCATGCCCTGGGTGCTGGAGGTCCTTAATAATGGACGCTGCCTTTCTGAGACACTGCTCCCTGAAGATGTCCTGGGTACTTTGTAAGCTAGTAGACAAGATGGAGCTGACTAGATTTACAACCCTCTGCAGCTTCTTTCGGTCCTGTGCAGTAGCCCCTCCATACCAGACAGTGATGCAGCCTGTCAGAATGCTGTCCAATCAGATTGAAGCATTAAGCTCAAACCTGTGGCACTTTATATGAAGCATGTAGCATATGTAACAACTTAGATGTACTGAGACCACACATAGTAACAAACAAATATTATTTAATGGCTACTAATGAGGCATGGTTGTGAGATGACCAGGACTAGGATCTCAGATTCCAGGTAATTCAATATTCAAGGTTGCAAGAGAAAGGGGACAGTTGTGGGCTTGTTAATCAAGAAAAAAATCAGTGCAGTGATGAGAATTGATGCAGTTGGAATAGATTGTGACATAGATTTGTTTTTGGGTGAACATAATGAAGGTAGGAAGATAGGGATGGAAGTAGTTTATAGCCTCAAGCTATTCCTTCTGGATAGCACAGACCATAAATAAGGAATACCAAAGGCCTGTGGAAAAGAGAAATACAATCATCACGGGCACGTGGTCTAATCCAATGGGCAAGGGCAAGTTAATTTGTGGAATGTGTTTCTTAGGACAGTATATAACTCTATCGGGAATATTTGGTCATGTGTAATGAGATAGAATTAATAAAATACCCCTAGCATGTAGCGATGACAACACAGTAGAATTCTGGAGAAACTCAGCAGATCAGTGGGGTCCTGGAGCACTGTATGTTTCTAGTGTGACAACTCTGGGACTTCTCTGCTGCCAGTCTTTGCCCTCCAGGGAGGAGCTTGTAGGTGGGTGATGCCAGTGCCTGACAGTTGTGGCTAGTTGAGGTGACCAAGGCCACTGGGGCGCTGGACCTACTGTGAGCCCACAGTGTCATCTCTGGTTGTTTCCTCACAGTTCATGTGTGCTTCCCAACTACAGGCTCTGGGGTCAGCTATGGCTCAGTGGGAATAGCACAAACCCATACACATTGAAGAATGGCAGGGGGAGGGGTGGTAATCTCATTCAAACCTACTGAATATTGAAAGTCCTAGATAGAGTGAACATGGAGAGGATATTTCTAATAGTGACAGGGTCTAGGACTGGAGCGCACAGCCTCAAAATACAAGGGTGTCCTTTACAACATAGTTGAGAAGAATTTATTTAGCCAGAGGGTGGTGAATCTGTGGAATTCTTTGCCACAGATGTCTGTGGAGGCCAAGTCATTGGGTATATTTAAAGCGGAAGTTGATAGGTTCTTGATTAGTAAGGATGTGAAAGATTTCAAAGAGAAGACAGGTGAATGAGGATGAGAGAGATAATAAATGTGTCATGATCAAATGGTAAAGAAGGTTCAGTGGGCTGGATGGCCTAATTCATGTTCCTATGTCTTATGGTCATATGGCGGCATCAGTGGAGGGGAATAAGTGGTTGTTGTTTCAGTTCAAGACCCTTCATCAGGACTGGAAAGGAAGGGGGCAGCAGCCAAAGTAAAGGGGGGGAGGAGTCCTGTTACTCTTCACCCCCACATTCATATTGTGGCCTTTGTCCCCTTTCCTTTCAAGTCCTCATAAAGAGTCTCAACCTAAAACATCGACTGTTTATTCCCCTCCATGGATGCTGCCTGACTTGTTGAGTTCCTCCAGCATTTTGTGTGTGTTCTTCAAGATTTCCAGCATCTGCAAAATTCCTTGTGTTTATAGTAGAATTTTGAATGCAGTTATTACATTAATAATAAGGTAAAAGGTGTGGGCTGGGTCAGTAGGGTAGGGAACAGGTCAGTGGATAAGCAATGGATAAGATATTTAAGTAGCTAGTTAATAAGGAAAATTTAATCCCAATTGGAAAAAGGGATTCCAAGTGAAAGATAAATCATCTATAGTTAACAAAAGAGGTCAAGGGAAATATTAAATCAAAGACCAGAGCACAAAAAATGGCAAGGACTAGTGACAGACCAGATGACTGCCAATTTTACAAGAACCAGTGGCAAGACACTAAAGGATTAAGAAGGCAAGAGAAAACTGATCACAAAAGTTAGCAAGTAAAATTGAAAGAGTCAGCAAAGGTGTTAATGGATATAATGGAAGGAAGAGGATAGCTAGAGCATATGGTTGATCCCTCGACAGTGAGACTGGGAATTGATAACAAAAAGCAAGGAAATTGTAGACAAGTTAAATAAGTACTTTGCCTGAGTTTTTTGAGGATCCAATAAGCAGAGTTAATTGAGGGGAACCTGTAGATGAAGGCATTTGACAGTGTGCTACATAATAGACTGATGAGCAAGATAGGTACTCATGGCGTTATGGAAAGTGTGTTAGCATGAACTGAGGCTGGTTATAGCATAGAAGACAAAGTTAGAATAAATGGGTCTTTCTGAGGCAGGAAGAATGTAATTAAGTCACATTGGCTTTATTGTCATTCACAAGTACAGTGAGGTACAAGTACAATGAAAAACTTGCTTACAAAAGCATCATAGGCATTTGAGTACAGACAACACAGAACATAAGTTATACTTAAATTTGTACAAGACGCTGAAGGGAAAAAACTGCAAACCCATACATTAGTGCAAAAAAACTCAATATTAATGCGAGAGTTCTGTAGATGTGTGGTGGAGAGTATATTGACTGGCTGCATCACAGCCTGGTATGGAAACATCAATGCCCTTGAATGGAAAATCCTACAAAAAGTAGTAGATACGGCCCAGTTCATCACGGGTAAAGCCCTCCCCAACACTGTGCACATCCACATGGAGCGTTGTCTCAGGAAAGCAGCATTCATCATCAAGGACCCCGACCACCCAGGTCACGCTCTCTTCTCATTGCTGCCTCAGGAAGAAGGTACAGAGCCTTACGGCCCATGCCACCAGGTGAGGAACAGTTATTACCCCACAACCATCAGGCCCTTGAACCAAAGGGGATAACTTCACTCAACTCCACTTGCCCCATCACTGAAACTTTCCCACATCACATGGACTCACCTTCAAGGACTCTTCATCTCATGTTCTCGATATTTATTGTTTATTTATTATTATTTCTTTTTGCATTTGCAGTTTGTTGTCTTTTGCACACTGGTTGTCTGCCCAATTGGTGTGGTCTTTTATTGATTGTATTATGGTTATTGAATTTATTGTGTCACCTCTGATTGATCCCACACAGTTCATGTGTGCTTCCCAACTACAGGCTCTGGGGTCAGCTATGGCTCAGTGGGAATAGCACAAACCCGTACACACTGAAGAATGGCAGGGGGATGGGTGGTAATCTCATTCAAACCTACTGAATATTGAAAGGCCTAGATAGAGCGAACGTGGAGAGGATATTTCTAATAGTGACAGGGTCTAGGACCGGAGCACGCAGCCTTAAAATACAAGGGTGTCCTTTACAACATAGTTGAGAAGAATTTATTTAGCCAGAGGGTGGTGAATCTGTGGAATTCTTTGCCACAGATATCTGTGGAGGCCAAGTCATTGGGTATATTTAAAGCAGAAGTTGATAGGTTCTTGATTAGTAAGGATGTGAAAGGTTTCAAGGAGAAGACAGGTGAATGAGGATGAGAGAGATAATAAATGTGTCATGATCAAATGGTGAAGAAGGCTCAAGGAGGCAGCATCTATCATCAAGGATCCCCACCTTCCAGGTTAAGCCCTCTTTTCACTGCTACCATCCGGCAGAAGGTACAGAAGCCCTGTGTCCCACACTACTGGATTCAGAAATGGCTTCTTTCCTACAAACATCAAGTTCTCAAGTTCTTGAAATGACCTGCATAACCCTAATCTTGCCTCAGCAATGGAACAGCACCGACTACCTCATCAAAGATCAAAGTTCAAAGTAAATTCATTATCAAGGTGTGTGTGTGTATATGTGTATATATATATACCTACCCTGAGATTTATTTTCTTGTTGGCATATACATCTTAGTATATGTTTATGTTTGGGTGGTATATTTGGCATGGAGGAGGGGCTTTGTGGTGTCAGTGTTCCTTGTTACCCCTGAGATGTAATGCTTCTTTCCCTCACATATTACAAGCACTTAATGTAATGGAAGAATTGTAACTACACTCAGTAGCCACTTAATTTGGTATACCTGTACACCTGCTCATTAATGTAAATATCTAATCAGCCAACTCAATGCATAAAAGCATGCAGACCTGGTCAAGAGTTTCAGACCAAACATTAGAATGGGGGAGTAAATGTGATCTAAGTGACTTTGACTATGATGATTATTGGTGCCAGATGGGGTAGTTTCAGTATCTCATAAACTGCTAATTTGGGATTACAGTTTATAGATTAGAGTTTACAGAGAATGGTGCGAAAAACAAAAGAATATGCGGTGAGTGGCATTTCTGAGAACAAAAGTGCATTGTTAATGAGGGAGTTCAGAGGACAATGGCCAGACTCGCTCAAGGTGACAGGAAGGCGGCAGCAACTCAAATAACCAAGCGTTACAACAGTTATGTGCAGAAGAGCATCTCTGAATGCACATCACGTCAAACTGTGAAGTGGATGGGCTACAGCAGCAGAAGACCACAAACATGCACTCAGTAGCCACTTTATTAGTACTCCCAGAGAACAAGCATAGGCTGCAATGCAAGTGGAAATAAGGTAGTGCCCTTCACAGTCTGTAGTTTTCCACTGCATTCTGTAATGATAATTGTTAACTTTTTAATTGTGAATACCACAATATAATTCTTGATCATTGAGGAGCTTCCATTGATATCATCTTGTTCACAATCTTGGGGTATCCAAAGAACTTCAGACCAATTAGGAATTTTTGGAGTGTAGATGTAATGAAGGAACCTTAGCTATTTACACACAGACAACAATGAGATAATGATCCAAATCATCTGTTTGAAA
Organism: Mobula birostris; assembly: GCF_030028105.1. Taxonomy (NCBI): domain Eukaryota; kingdom Metazoa; phylum Chordata; class Chondrichthyes; order Myliobatiformes; family Myliobatidae; genus Mobula; species Mobula birostris. The sequence continues at coordinate 19,947,619 of NC_092387.1, read as the reverse complement.
GCTGTGTTTGGGAAAACCAGGCTGGGCTGATGATAAGATTATTGACTTCAGGAGGAGGAAACCGGAGGTCCATGAGCCAGTCCTCATCAAGAGATCAGAGGTGGAGAGGCTCAGCAACTTTGAATTCCTTGGTGTTATCATTTCAGAAGACCTGTCCTGGGCCTAGCACTTAAGTGTAATTACAAAGAAAGCACAGCAGTGCCTCTACTTCCTCAGGAGCTTGTGAAGATTCTGCTTGACATTTAAAAGCTTGACAAACTTCTGTAGATGTGTGGTGAAGAGTATATTGACTGGCTGCATCACAGCTTGGTATGGAAACACCAAAGCTGAATAGAAAACCCTACAAAATGTAGTGGATATGACCCAGTCCATCATGGGCTAAGCACTCCCCAACATTGAGCACATCTACACGGGGTGTTGTTGCAGGAAACCAGCATCAATAATCAGGGACCTCCCCCCCCCCCCCCACCACCTAGGCCATGTTCTCTTCTAATCTCTGACATCAGGAAGAAGGTACAGGAGCCTTAGGACTCTGACCACCAGGTACAGGAACAGTTATTAGCCCTCGACCATCAGGCTCCTGAACAAAGGGGATAACTTCACTTATTTCACTTGCCCCATCACTGAACTGTGAACATAAACTCACTTTCAAGGACTCTCCATCTCACATTATCAATATTTATTGCATATTTATTTTTATCATTTCTTTTTATTATTCTTGTAAGACAGTTTGTTGTCTTTTGTAAACTGGTTGCCCACCTTTTTAGTGTAGTCTTTTATTGATTCTGTTATGTTTATTGAATATGCCCACAAGAAAATGAACCTCAGGGTTGTAAATGGTGACATATATGTGCTTTGATAATAAATTTACTTCGAGCTCCCTGTTATATATTTTTATACATATCTTGGGGATACTTCATGTGTAACATCTAATGTGGAAAATGCGAAGTCCAATGTGACACCCCACTCCAGTGCTATACACCTATCTTAGATTATGTGCTCAGGTCTCTGGAGTGGGTCTTGAACCTACAACTTTTAGAACCCTTTAATCCATTGGTAAAAATATGGTGTGGTTGTAGAAGAGAGGCCAAAAAATTACTTGAGCAAATTCAAACCACTTTTTCAGTGATGCACGGAATTGTTGATCAACATCAGCCATCTCAGCCTGGCTGATAACCTTACCATTTTAAAAATTCTGCCTAGTAATCATACTCCTCTTTGTGCCTGGATCCACGCAAGCTGTTACCTGCGTCAGCAATGACCTAATTTGCCTGAAATTATCACAGCTTTCTGATAGAGGAAACTTGATTCTCTTGACCTCGTGCTCATTGACAGCTGCCTCTGCACTGGACCAACAGCTTGATGCAGGATAGAAATATGGAAAAGTGCTTATAGCTTTTTGACTGCTGATCAAGATCAAAGGCTCTGAGGGTTTAAATAGATCCAGGCGTACTGATTAATGAGCTTTTGCTCATGGGATTTGACAAGCTGCCAGGGATTAAAAAGGACAGAGTCTTCTGGAAATTATTTGAAGTAATTTGTTGCATTTGTGCTTCAGAAAATAGCCAGCACCACACAATAAAGATTTTGACTTCCCCTGCACTGCTGCTCTGTGAATGTTGAATGTTCCATTATTGTGGCTTAGTCCCTCTCAAAACAATGGCCCTTGTGCTGATTAACAGTGTTGGTTTTCCTCTGCCATGTGAACAGCAATTTGGTTGATTGAACCTGGGTCACCATTGTGACTTGTTGCTTCAATTGCAAATATTTATTTAGGAATGATGCAATACATAAAGCATGATTATGACCATTTCAGAGTCTCTTCGTGACACATGGAAAACTCAACCAGGCAATTCCTGTCTTGCAACCACAATGCGATTTCCACATCAGAGCCACATGAGGTGACATCATTCCCCATGCAACATTTTGGGGAACTTGGACCGTGTTGCTCCATGGTTATCAGTCATCGGGTACTGCTAGGATAACTGTAAAGTTTGTTCTAAGTAAAATACTTCACTTCATTTCTGTGCCATCCTATATTCCTGCATACCTCATCACTGGATTTCCTCTCCTGACATTCATGTATCTTCACCACACCAACTCCCCCAAGTGCACCCAGTCTTCTGATTCCTCCTTATAATATTTTGCTTCACCTTTGAATGGTGGCCAGCCTTCTCCAAATGTGCAGCTGCTGAGATATTATTCAGAGATTATCCCAATCCCCTTTCCCCCATCAGCATCCTAGTGCTAGTCAGCTTCCCAATTGTCTTCACTTTCACAAAATGCAGGGTTTCAAGGCCCCTGCTACTGTTACCACACAAGCTGGATTCATTCTTTTCCCCATTTATCCATAATAAGACTATCAAATTGTAGTTAAGTCTCCAGTCCAAAGCCCCAGTATTCATCCTTGGGGTCCTTCTAAGCTTCCGGCTGAACTGTTGTACCTGGCCAAGGTCAGGAGGACCAAGTTACATACACTGAACACAGATTTTTACAGTGGGTTAGTATTGTTTGAGATACACTTGAATTTCTAAGCTAGAGTGTCTTCCCATCTCATCAATACTTCAAACAGGAGGGAATACCGGACTTCCTAAAAGCATGTAGTGATGTTGGCAAGCACAAGATCTGGTTTCGTTGACTAGTAGTCAGGAAGTGATGAGAAGACACAATAGAAAAACATATGTTGGGAAAGAAAACAAGGATCCATTAATTATCTGCCCTTAGCTGTAGTAATGATCATCATGGAAACTGTTGTAAAAGTGTGCTCTTTTATTAGGAAGTTTAATGTAAGGGTGTCAACCTCCATGTGTTTGTAAGTTTCTTTGAAGGGGTCTCTTAGAATCAGATTTAATATCACTGGCATGTGTCATGAAATTTGTTGTCTTTGCGACAGCAGTGCAATGCAATACATCATAATAGAAAAAAAATGTGAATTACAGTAAGAGTGTGTATGTGTACATATATATTTAAATTAAATAAGCAGTGCAAAATCAAATTTTTAAAAAGTCATGAGGTAATGTCCATGGGTTCAATGACCATTCAGAAATCAGATAGCAGAGGAGAAGAAGTTGTTCCAGAATCATTGTGCCTTTAGACTTCTGTAACTCTTTCCTGTTGGTAGCAATGAGAAGAAGGCATGTCCTGGATGATGGGGATCTTAATGATGGATGTAGCCTTTTTGAGGGATATCTTGAAGATATCCTGGACATTGCAGAGACTAATGCCCATGATGGAGCTGGCTAAGGTTACAACTCTCTGCAGCTCACTATGATCCTGTGCAGTATCCCCTCCCCTCCACCCCCTCCACCCCCCCCCCCACATACCAGATGAAGCCGGTTAGGATGCTCTCTGCAGTACATCTGTAGAAGTTTGCGAGTGTTTTAGATGACATACCAAACCTCCTCAAATTCCTAATGAAATATAGCTGCCGTCATGCCTCCTTTGTAGCTGCATCAATATGTTGTGTCCAGGTTAGATCTTCAGAGATATTGACACCCAGGAACTTGAAATTTCTCACTCTTTCCACTTCTGGTCCCTCTTTGGTGTGTGTTCCCTCATCTTACCCTTTCTGAAGTGCACAAACAGTCCTTTGGTTTACTGATATTCAGTGCAAGGTTGTTGCTATGACATCACTCAACCAGCAGATATAGCTTGCTCTTGTACGCTGTCTCGTCGCCATCTGAAATTGTGGCAGCAGTGGTTGTGTTGTCAGCAAATTTGTGGATGGCATTTGAGCTGTGCCTAGCTGCACAGTCACGGGCGGAGAGTCGAGCAGCGGGCTAAGCACACGTCCCTGAGGCGCACCGGTGTTGATTACCAGCGAGGTGAAGATGTTATTTCCAATCTGCACAGATTGTGGTCTTCCGGTTAGGAAATCAAGGATCCAGTTGCCAAGAGAGGAAGAGAGGTACAGAGGTCTAGGTGCTAGAGCTTTTTGATCAGAACTGTAGGAATGATCATGGACAAGGTATTTACTGTATTTTCTGAGTTAAGACTATGTGTATTCATTCTCACTGTATTTATGGCATTTATGGCCTGTCCCTAAATTCTTCCTCTAAGAGAAGATTTCTGTCACTGCCTATAAGGAGTTTGTACGTTCTCCCCGTGACCTTGTGGGTTTCCTCCAGGTGCTCCGATTTCCTCCCACGGTCCAAAGGCATACCTGTTGGTAGGTTAACTGGTCATTGTAAATCGTCCCATGATTAGGCTGGGATTAAATCGGGGAATTGCTGGGCAACACGCCTCGAAGGGCCGGAAGGGCCTATTCCATGCTGTATCCCAATAAATAAATGTTAAACCAAGGACACATCATGTGGTCATAACAGAGGTAGTTATTGGAGCTCTATTCAGGCCAGACTACACAGGGACATCAAAACTCCTTTCTGAAAGGTAAAGAATCAGGCGAGTTTTCACAAATTTCATATTACCAATTATGCTAAGAGCTCTTTATTCCAGTTTTATTTACTTACTTGAATTTAAGTTCCCCTGGTTTCTTGGTGAGATTTATATCTTTATTAAGAATAACTTTATTCCGCTAGTCCCATTGACCTGCACACAGTCCATAACCCTCCAGACCTCTCCCATCCATGTAGCTATACAATTTATTCTTAAAACTTAAGAGTGAGCCCACATTTACCACGTCAGATGGCAGCTCGTTCCACACTCCCACCACCCTGAGTGAAGAAGTTCCCCCTAATGTTCCCCCTAAACCTTTCCCCTTTCACCCTAAAGCCATGTCCTCTTGTATTTATCTCTCCTAATCTAAGTGGAAAGAGCCTATTCGCATTTACTCTGTCTATACCCCTCATAATTTTGTAAACCTCTATCAAATCTCCCCTCATTCTTCTACACTCCAAGGAATAAAGTCCTAACCTGTTCAATCTTTCCCTGTAACTCAACTCCTGAAGACCTGGCAACATCCTAGTAAATCTTCTCTGCAGTCTTTCAATCTTACTGATATCCTTCCTATAGTTCGGTGACCAGAACTGCACACTACTCCAAATTTGGCCTCACCAATGGCTTATACAACCTCACTATAACATCCCATCTCCTATACTCAATATTTTGATTTATGAATGCCAGGATGCCAAAAACATTCTTTAACACCCTGTCTACCTGTGATGCCACTTTCAGGGAATTATGTACCTGAACTCCCAGATCCCTTTGTTCCTCCGCACTCCTCAGTGCCCTACCAATTACTGTGTATGTTCTACCTTGATTTGTCCTTCCAAAATGCAACTTGTCTACATTAAGTTCCATCTGCCATTTTCTGGCCCATTTTTCCAGTTGGTCCAGATCCCTCTGCAAGCTTTGAAAGCCTTCCTCGCTGTCCACAACGCCTCCAATCTTAGTGTCATCAGCAAACTTGCTGATCCAATTTACCACATTATCATCTAGATCATTGATATAGACAACAAACAACAATGGTCCTGGTACAGATCCCTGAGGCACACCACTAGTCACAGACCTCCAGTCTGAGAAGCACTACCACTCTTTGTCTTCTCCCACACTGCCAATTTTAAATCCAGTTTACAACCTCTCCATGGATACCTAGTGTCTGAACTTTCTAAACTAACCTCCCATGTGAGACCTTGTCAGAGGCCTTACTAAAGTCCATGTAGACAACATCCACAGCCTTTCCTTCATCTACTTTCTTGGTAACCTTTTTGAAAAACTCTACAAGATTCGTTAAACATAATCTACCACACACAGAGCCATGCTGACTAACCTTAATCAGCCCTTGGCTGTCCAAATGCTTGTATATCCGACCTCTCAGAACATCTTCCAATAATTTACCTACTACTGATGTCAGGCTTACCGGCCTGCAATTACCTGGGGTACCTTTGGAGCCTTTTTTAAACAACGGAACATGAGCTACCCCCCAATCCTCCGGCACCACACCCGTGGCTAAGGACATTTTAAATATTTCTGCCACGGCCCCTGCAATTTCTACACTAGTCTGTCTCAAGGTCTGAGGAAATATCATGTCAGGCCCAGGAAATTTATCTACCTTTATTCGCTGTAAGGCAGCAAGCACCTCCTCCTCTTTAATCTCTATATGTTCCATGACACTACTGCTTGTTTCCCTTTCCTCCATATACGCTATGCCAGTTTCCTGAGTAAATACTGATGCCCAACAAGTCTTCCTATTCTGCATTTTGCAACTTCTACACTCTTTTGTCGAGTTCTTTTGTGCATATTTTCACTCGCTAGCTGTTCCCAATCGGTCATTACCTAGAGAATCTTTCCTAGAGCTTATCCCCTTACCCCATCAGAGAGGTGCACCGCCTGTGGCTTCCTTTCTCTCCTTTCCAATTTGGATGAAGGCCTCTGCTCTGAAACATTAACTCCGTTTCTCTTCTATTAAATACAACTTTACCTTCTATTTCAAGCAGTTTTTTTTTGTTTCTCATTTTACATTCCAGCATCTGCAGTTTTTAAAAATTTATTATAACAATGCCTTCTTAACTAGACAACTAGGAATGGACAATAATGGCAGTACTGTATAATTAAGCAGCTCATGGACCTAAAATGTTTGGATTTCCCAATCTAAAATTTCATATAATCTTTTACTACCAACAATTCCTATCTAAATATGAAATCTGTCAGAAAATGAACTTGGGGTTTGGAAGTTAATGGATGAATAAGAAATAAATAGTAATCAGCCAGAAGTGCAAGAAAGCATGTCTGGAAACAATGACGGAAAGGGGAATAATTAATGTTGCCTCTGATAAAGGTTATCAAGCTATTCACTCTGTGTTTGCAGGACTCTTTGTTCCTATTTCAGGTTTTCAGTACATGCTGTATTTTGCTGTTCGTGAATTGCAACCTACCACCTTCTGTAAAGACAAAGATGCACTTAAGAGCAATTAAATATGACTGATCTCACACAAGTCCTCTAGGCCAGTTTCTGTATTAAATCTATGATTTATTATTTTGTACTACAGACATGGGTAAGGACAAGATGATCACTGGCAAGCAGGTGATGGAGATTAGGCACACCCTGAAGGAACGCCGTGCACTGACTGATGAAGTTTGTGCGACAGGACATACTGCGCAACTCCATGTCAGGAACGAGCGCTGGCGACGAGCCAATGGTAAGTTGCCCAGCTGCCCCAACCAGGTTACAGGAAGCTCTTTTAAATATCATCCAAAAGTAATCCACGGGGTGGTGTGAAGTAGCCCCTGGCCCTTCCCTGTACAGTATTTACATTCCTCCATCATATGAAATATACCTTTGTTTTAATTTTGTGAAGAAGATTATTTTGGAAAGCAAATATGAGGCCACTATCAAATCCACCTGAAATCTCTTAAAGAAAATCAAAAACATCCCAATGAGGAATTTTTCAGCCATTCTCTTCACCCACCAGAGTCGGGTGGAATTGCTACTGTGTAAATTCAGATAATTTTAAAACAAAAACTTTAAACTTTAGTTAGGCCGTATGTGGGACATCGTGTGCAGATCTGGACGCCACACTGCAGGAAGGATAACGAAGACTTTGAAGAAGGTGCAGAAGGAATTAATTGGGATATTGCTTGAATGACAGACTATTAGCTATAGGAAGAGGCTGGAACAGTTTGCTCTGAAGTAATGGAGTATATGAGAGGCATTGATGTGGTATACAGTCAGTGTTTTTTTCTAGGCAAATATAGGCAGGGGTTCCCAAACTGGGGGTCCACAGACTCCTCAGTTAATGTTAAGGGTATTAAAGATAAAGGTTGCGAACCCCCTGGTTTAAGTGAACAAGTCTGAAGTGAGAGGAGAATGTTTCAAGGCCATTTGCGAAACAAATTGGACTTATTTCTGACCTAGTCCACTGTGTGCTCCATCAGATTACTCAGTATGTATATGGAATGTAACAGGGTTTAAATTGATTCTCAACTGAATGCGATTTATTCATGGGCTGGTGTCAGAGTGCATGTAACCAGCTGGAATGCAACAGAGATTTCAGGTCATTTATACAATTAGGTGGATGTTCTCCATATTCGCCAGTCAGAATGTGTTCTTAATAAAAATAAACTTGGCATGGGTTTACCTTAGAACCTGGTATGGTAGCATAGTGGTTGGTACAACACTTTACAGTACCAGCGACCCGGGTTCAATTCTCACCGCTGTCTCTAAAGAGTTTGTACGTTCTCCCTGTGACTGTGTGGGTTTCCTCTGGGTGCTCCAGTTTCCTCCCACAGTCCAAAGACGTACCGGTTGGTAGGTTACCTGGTCATTGTAAATTGTCCCGTGATTAGGTTGGGGTTAAATTGGGGGGGGGGGGGGTTGCTGGACAGCATGGCTCAAAGAGCCCACTCCAGACTGCACCCCAATAAATAAACAAATAAATGAACATTTTATCACTGAACTGCTACAAACCCTGTGCACATGCAACCCGGTCACCACTTTAGCTTCCAGTTCTGGGTGAACCACTTCCATTGCCCACTGGGAACTGAAGTACTTTATTATGCACACATAATAGCAGCTCTAATATTTACTGCAAAGTACAGCTCAGTTGTAAAGATTTTCTTTTGATTTGATGTAAAATGTCACTTCTGCCAATGACCTTGAGATGCCTGCTGACTCCTGACAGAAGTCAGGTTTCTTTAGGCTAGTAAGAACAGAAAATACTCAGTGGGTCAAACAGCATTTGTGAAGGGAGAGGAACAAAGTCAATGTTTCAGATTGATGACCATTCACCAGGGCTATTTCTGCAGCCTGGTCCATTCAGGATTTTCTGTTTCTTTAATTTCAATCTTCCAGCATTTGTAGTTTCTTTTTTCTTTTTCTTTATGAAAATGATGACTGCTCTGATATTTTTTATAGTAACAGTCAAACTTGACATGATCTTAATTCACTCAAGTATCATGAAAATGATTGCAGGTGAGGAAAGCCTTTAGGCCATTTTTTTTCATCCATCTAGAAAGGCATTATTGATCCCAGTCTTAACTCCATGTTAATAATATAACATATAACCATGTAACAATTACAGCGCAGAGACAGACCACCTTGACCCTTCTAGTCCGTGCCGAACACTTACTCTCACCTAGTCCCATCGACCTGCACTCAACTCATAACCCTCCATTCCTTTCCTGTCCATATACCTATCCAATTTTTCTTTAAATGACAATATCGAACCTGCCTCTACCACTTCTACTGGAAGTTCATTCCACACAGCCACCACTCTCTGAGTAAAGAAGTTCCCCCTCATGTTACCCCTAAACTTTTGTCCCCTAACGCTCAACTCATGTCCTCTTGTTTGAATCTCCCCTACTCTCAGTAGAAAAAGCCTATCCATATCAACTCTATCTATCCCCCTCATAATTTTAAATACCTCTATCAAGTCCCCCGTCAACCTTCTACGCTCCAAAGAATAAAGACCCAACTTGTCCAACCTTTCTCTGTAACTCAGGTACTGAAACCCAGGTAACATTCTAGTAAGTCTTCTCTGTACTCTCTCTATTTTGTTGACATCTTTCCTATAATTCGGTGACCAGAACTGTACACAATACCCCAAATTTGGCCTTACCAATGCCTTGTACAATTTTAACATTACATTCTAACTCCTATACTCAACGCTCTGATTTATAAAGACCAGCATATCAAAAGCTTTCTTCACCAGCCTATCCACATGAGATTCTACCTTCAGGGAACTATGCACCATTATTCCTAGATCACTCTGTTCTACAGCATTCTTCAAAGCCCTACCACTTACCATGTATGTACTATTTTGATTAGTCCTACCAAAATGTAGCACCTCACATTTATCAGCATTAAACTCCATCTGCCATCTTTCAGCCCATTCGACTAACAGGCCTAAATCTCTCTGCAAGCTTTGAAAACCTGCTTCAATATCCACACCACCACCTATCTTAGTATCATCTGCATACTTACTAATCCAATGTACCACCCCATCATCCAGATCATTAGTGTATATCACAAACAACACTCGACCCAGTACAAATCCCTGAGGCACACCATTAGTCACCGGCCTCCAACCTGACAAACAGTTATCCACCACTACTCTCTGGCATCTCCCATCCAGCCACTGTTGAATCCATTTTACTACTTCAATATTAATACCTAATGATTGAACCTTCCTAACTAACCTTCCTTGTGAAACCTTGTCAAAGGCCTTACTGAAGTCCATATAGACAACATCCACTGCTTTACCCTCGTAATATAGAATTGTACAGCACAGTTGGGGCCCTTTGATGTGCTGAGCTATATAAAATGTTCCATGATCAGTCTAACCCTTTCCACCTACACGGCCCGTAGCCTTCCATTTCTTTATCCATATGCCTAAGAGACTTGTAAAAGTCCCTGTTGTCTCAACCTCTACCACCAATGAGTTCCAAGCACCTACCATTCATTGTGTAAAAAAAAACTACCTCTGACATTTCACCTAAACTTTCCGCAAATCACCTTAAATGAATGTCCTCTGGTTTTGCCCATTACTGTACTGGGAGCAACAAGAGAGAACTCGTCCAACAAAAAAAAATGTGCAATCGCCATACAGAGAGCATGCAAAATCAGGATTGATTCCACATCTCTGAAACTAGATCCAAATTCTTATTATGAACTCCTCTGCCTTTCAATTTCTTTACTTTAAAATGTGACTCAGTTATGTGATAGCGTTCCTAGGAGTCACCTCGGGTCACCAGTGGTTTGAACTGGGATAAGTTCAGTAAATTCCCCTTTTACCATTTGCCCTGTGCATCAAGAGCTGAGGGCAAACAGTTAGACAATACAGGGTACTGTGCAAAAGTCTTAGGCACATATTTAATATAAAGCTAGGCTGCCTCAAGACTTTTGCACAGTATTGTATTTGTCAATGTGGAGTGGAGAGCAAGTTTGTAAATATGGAGAGAGCAAAGGATATTGGGAATGGTAATGGTGAAGCACCGTGAGAGGGGTGTGGCACAGGTGGCGGAGGGGTGCCAGGGGCAGGGGATGGCATGGATTGCAGGCGCACCCAACCCTGAGACACCAGACAAGTTCATTTAATTCCAAACAATTGGTTTATTGATCATTGCAAAATGTCTCTCTGGTGTTTCCCGCACATCTCCTCTCTTCCCTTTTTCCCCAAATATGATTCCCCTCTTCCTGCCCCCTTCCCACTCTCAGTCCACAATAGAGACCCATATCAGAATCAGGATTATCATCACTCACATATGACATGAAATTTGTTTTTTTTTTTGTGACAGCAGTACAGTGCAATACTTAAAATTACAACAGTACTATGCAAAAGTCATAGGCATCCTAGCTATATATATGTGCCTAAGACTTTTGCACAGTACTGTATAGCAGGTGAACAGTGGCCTAATATTTGTCTGGTGTCTATTGGCAGAGCTGCCTGAGAAGAGGACTATTCGCTTTCCCTGTGGTGTGGTAGTGGAGCTAAGCTGTAGTGCTGTTTTCTCCAATGTGATGACGATTTATGTCAACATCAAGGCAAGATCTTCCCAGATATCGGAGTGTAAAGTTTCCCTTCAGAAACCAAAGGTGAGTGAGCACAATCTGAATCCTCATTTCAGGCTCATGTTTCTGATCAGTCGTCAAAATGCTAAGAGAGGCCAACGAGAATTGTACCAGGACACCTATCCAAGTATGTCAGGAGAGCAGGAGATCAAATATCCTCCATCCCAGTGTCTATGAGATTCAGATTCTTTCTATCTTGATGTGTCTAGGATTCCAGGTATTCCTTTACTGTAATTGTGAGGGGATGATGAAATACTTCCCTTTTGCAATAGCAATGAGTTGTTCTATCATACTGTTTAATGAGTCATGGAGTTTAAAGTACATTTATTATCAAAATATGTATACCATATACAACCTTGAGATTCATCTTCTTGCAGGCAGCCACAAAACAAAGAAACAATAGAGCCTATTAAAAAAACTCCATATAACAACGACCGTGAACACTCGGTGTGTAGAGGGGAAAAATGAATCATGCAAATAATAAAAAAAAAACAAATAACACACAGAATATTAACCGCACAGTCCCCGAAAGTGAGTCCACAGACGTGGAGGCAAGTGATGCCTCTCAAAGAGCCCGATGGTTGCGGGCCATAGCCACGGGGCCAATTCAGTGCTGAGGTGAGCGCCAATAGTTGCTGCCACAACTGCAGAAGCGAGTAAACTCCACGGAGTATTGAGCTGAACACAGTTTCGTCCTTCGCCCTCAACCTTGATGCCTCGATGAAATCGCGCAAATTGTAAAAAAAATGTAAACAAAAACACTTGGAGCATGAACTGCTAAGTCCCTGAAAGAGAGTGCATTCAGCACTAAGGCTAAATGGAGCCCGAAGGCTGTAGGGCAACAACTACCCCCAAACCTGGCAGTGTGGGATCCAAGACCCCTGAGTTGCCAATAGTTAGCCCAGAGACATAAGAGTCTGCAGATACTGGAATCTGGAGCAAAAAAAACCACAAAGTGCTGAAGAAACCCAATAGAGCAAGCGTGAGTTCCTCCAGCAGTTCACCTTTTGCAACAGTTAGCCCAGTTTGAACTGACACCAACAGGTTGGAGGCACAAATTGTAGATCCCAATACACAGGCATTTGATCAAATTATCTGTTTGTGGGATGTGAATCCCAACACTTACAAATTAACCTATTTGTCACTAATAAAATGAAAGCCAGTGCAACTCAAGCATTGGTCATCCTTAGATTGAGATCAGAGACATGGTAAACAGGAAGGTCCCATGCCTCTTCTAAGCCAATGCTCTTTGCAACAGCTCAGGCACCATGGGAAAGGAGTCGATGAGCTTTCAGATTCATCCATGTGTCCGACTAATGCCTTTGAAAAGTTTCAGTTTTGGAGTTTTGATGACACCAAAGATTTCTTTCCTCCATAGCTGGTGTGGTATATGGGAAAGAACAGTGTCCTGGGAAACCTTGTTCGCAACAATCAAAACCATTATTTTCTATGAGACCATAAATCATAGGAGAATTGGGCCATTCGGCCCATTGAGTTGGCTCTATCATGGCTAATTTATTTTCCCTCTCAACCCCATTCTTCTGCCTTCTCCCCATAACCTTTCGTGCCCTTACTCATCAAGAACCTGTCAACCTCCACTTTAAATGTACCAATTGACTTGGTCTCCACAGTCATCTCTGACAGTGAATTCCACAGATTCACCACCCTTTGGCTAAAGAAATTCCTCCTCCTCTCTGTTCTAAAGGTATGCCCCTCTATTCTGAGGCTGTGCCCTCTGATCCTAGACTCCCCTACTAAAGGAAACATCCTCTTCATATCCACTCTAACTGGGCCTTTCAATATTTGATAGGTTTCAGTGCGATCCCTCCACTTTCTAAAAATTTCCAGTGAGTACAGACCCAGAGCCATCAAACACCCCTCATACATTAACCATTTCATTTCCAGAATAATTCTCGTGAACCTCCTCTGGACCCTCTCCAATGCAGACTGACATGAGGGGTAGGCCAAGCTCAAATCTTTCACTCCTGCAAAAAATGCTACTGTTTGTGCCCTCCATTCAAGAAAATTGCTGCTTCTTCTTTTATAATGATGTAAAGGGCTGTTTAACGAAACAATGGGAAAAGGACGTTTAAATGCGAAATGAATGAATGAGTATACTTCAGATTTTTTTACTCTTGCATGAACAACTGTTAGAAAATAAGTTGCATTACTTGTTTATTCCAGGAGTTTGCCGATAACATTTCAGACCTCGATGGAGACTCATCCCAAATAGATTCCCTGTTCTCTTCACTCGATGGCAACCAGCAATCGGACACAACATTGAAGCTGTGTGGCCTGCATAAACTGAAGGTAAAGAGAAAAAGCTCACATGCTCTCAGCACCTTTCACAACCTCCTAGGCTGATGGGTTTGTTATTCAAAGAGAGATGAAGCCAGCCTGGTCTGTGCTGTCAGGAGTTTAGATGAATGAGAAATGATCTCATTGTAATATACAAACTTTGAAAAGAGCTTGACAGGGTAAATGTGAAGTTGATGTTTCCCCAGGCTGGGGTATTTAAAATCAGGGCTCCCAGTTCAGGACCAGGCAAGAAGAAATTTCTTTACACACAAGCTGATCTTTGGGATTCCAAAGGACTGTGATGGGTCAGTCACTAATTGCAATTATAGAAAACATAGAAAATAGGTGCAGGAGTAGGCCATTCAGCCCTTCGAGCCTGCACCGCCATTTATTATGATCATGGCTGATCATCCAACTCAGAACCCTGCACCAGCCTTCCCTCCATACCCTCTGATCCCCCTAGCCACAAGGGCCATATCTAACTCCCTCTTAAATATAGCCAATAAACTGGCCTCAACTGTTCCCTGTGGCAGAGAATTCCACAGATTCACCACTCTCTGTGTGAAGAAGTTTTTCCTAATCTCAGTCCTAAAAGGCTTCCCCTTTATCCTCAAACTGTGACCCCTCATTCTGGACTTCGGGAACATCGGGAACAATCTTCCTGCATCTAGCCTGTCCAATCCCTCTAGGATTTTATACGTTTCAATCAGATCCCCCCTCAATCTTCTAAATTCCAACGAGTACAAGCCTAGTTCATCCAGTCTTTCTTCATATGAAAGTCCTGCCATCCCAAGAATCAATTTGGTGAACCTTCTTTGTACTCCCTCTACGGCAAGGATGTCTTTCCTCAGATTAGGGGACCAAAACTGCACACAATACTCCAGGTGTGGTCTCACCAAGGCCTTGTACAACTGCAGTAGTACCTCCCTGCTCCTGTACTCGAATCCTCTCGCTATAAATGCCAGCATACCATTTACCTTTTTCACCACCTGCTGTACCTGCATGCCCACTTTCAATGACTGGTGTATAATGACACCCAGGTCTCGTTGCACCTCCCCTTTTCCTAATCGGCCACCATTCAGATAATAATCTGTTTTCCTGTTTTTGCCACCAAAGTGGATAACTTCACATTTATCCACATTAAATTGCATCTGCCATGAATTTGCCCACTCACCCAACCTATCCAAGTCACCCTGCATCCTCTTAGCATCCTCCTCACAGCTAACACTGCCGCCCAGCTTCGTGTCATCCGCAAACTTAGAGATGCTGCATTTAATTCCCTCATCCAAGTCATTAATATATATTGTAAACAACTGGGGTCCCAGCACTGAGCCTTGCGGTACCCCACTAGTCACTGCCTGCCATTCTGAAAAGGTCCCGTTTATTCCCACTCTTTGCTTCCTGTCTGCTAACCAATTCTCTATCCACATCAATACCATACCCCCAATACCATGTGCTTTAAGTTTGCACACTAATCTCCTGTGTGGGACCTTGTCAAAAGCCTTTTGAAAATCCAAATATACCACATCCACTGGTTCTCCCCTATCCACTCTACTAGTTACATCGTCAAAAAATTCTATGAGATTCGTCAGACATGATTTTCCTTTCACAAATCCATGCTGACTTTGTCCGATGATTTCACCGCTTTCCAAATGTGCTGTTATCACATCTTTGATAACTGACTCCAGCAGTTTCCCCACCACCGACGTTAGGCTAACTGGTCTATAATTCCCCGGTTTCTCTCTCACTCCTTTTTTAAAAAGTGGGGTTACATTAGCCACCCTCCAATCCTCAGGAACTAGTCCAGAATCTAACGAGTTTTGAAAAATTATCACTAATGCATCCATTATCTGATAGGTTTTTAGATATTAAAGCCATCAGGGGATATAGGGTCAGTGCAGAAAAATGCTGCATATATAATGAAGTATTTTCTGAGTAATTATGCAGAAAAGCAATACAGATTACCCCTGCATTATGGGGTGTGGGCGGAGTGTTATGCTCCTAGAAAACAGTCCATATTTCATTTTCCATAGTGTAAAGCCACACCACCTACACATGCATCAAGAAACACAAGTTGAAATAAAAATTACTGTTTACTTAACATAGATTCCATGAGAGCGGATATTGGATATTAGTCCTTTGCTCTTCTTCAAAATTAAATGTATCTTTAAATTCAGAAGAGATTAAACAGAGATTTAGTATAATTTCTTTTTGAAATAATATTTACAACATTATAGCAGCTCTCTGACATTTTATTGGAATATCAGCTTCAGTTATGTACATGAATCTCAGGTAATAAGTTCTTATGCAGGTTACATTAAAGTTTTCTGATTGTTAGGCCTTAAATGTGCTTCCACATAAAACAAAAATCAGCTCGAGAAAGCTATTGCTGACCATTACACCACTCTGTTTGAATCCATACAGTGTGGCTTCTGTCACCACCAGAGCAAGGAGACATTTTTAACAAAGTGACAGGTGCCATATTTTGTCACTGGTGTTTATGTTCCATTCATCTATCCCTTAGTTTCCGTGACCTCCTTTTGCCTTTTCATGGTCTGTCCCTTTCCTTGGTGGGATTGCTTTGTTCCACCTTTGTAACACAGCACATTCAACAGTAGTTATTTTTCTTCCTGATTCTGCACCATTATGTTTTGTATCTCTAAAAAAGCTCTGTCAGGGTAGTGGGGGAATAAGACGAGTGGTAGGACCCGCTCTTACTGCCACTGGGTCCTACCGCTCGTCTTATTCCCCCACTACCCTCTTTCCTCCCCGCGACTCTCAACCTTCCCTCTACCCCTCATCGCCCCTCTATTCCTCTGATCCCTCATCATCCCCTAACCCCACACTCCCTGAACATCCCAACACCCCCTCTCCCTCTTGAGACCTCCTACTCTTCACCCTCCTCTGACCCCAGCCCCAACCCTTGCCGTATCTTCACCATCTCCTCTGACCTTCCCCTCTCTGAGGCAGAACGTTCTGACCTTAGCGAGGGCCTCACTTTTGTCCCCCTCCGTCCACACCTCAGTGAGTTCCATGCCCGCCATGACGCTGAACTCTTCTTCCGTTGCCTACATCTCCAAGCCTACTTCTTTGGCAAGGATTCCCCTCCCCCCACTGATGACCCCTTCTCCTGTCTTCAACCCTCCTCCTCCTGGACACTCCGCCCGGGCCTTCTACCTGCACTCGATCTTTTCATCTCCAACTGTCGCCGAGACATCAACCGTCTCAACTTCACCACTCCTCTCTCCTGGTCCAACCTCACTCCCTCTGAACGCACTGCCCTCCACTCTCTCCGCACTAATCCCAACCTCCCCATCAAACCCGCTGACAAAGGTAGGGCTGTAGTAGTCTGGCAGACGGACCTGTACCTCACTGAGGCCAATCGGCAGCTCTCTGACACCTCCTCTTACTTACCCCTGGAACAGGACCCCACCAAAAACCATCAAACCATTGTCTCCCCTACCATCACCGCTCTGATCAACTCCGGAGACTTCTCATCCTCAGCCACAAAACTCATAATTCCCACACCCCGCACTGCTCAGTTTTACCTCCTCCCCAAGATCCACAAGCCTGACTGTCCCGGTAGATCCATGGTTTCTGCCCGCTCCTGCCCCACCGAACTTGTATCTGTCTACCTGAACTCCATTTTGTCACCCAAAGTTCAGTCCCTCTCCATCTACGTTCGGGATACATCCCATGCCCTCCACCTCTTCAATAACTTCCAGTTCCCTGGTCCCGACTGCTTCATTTTCACTGTGGATGTCCAGTCCTTATACACTTCCATTCCCCATCAAGAAGGCCTCAAAGCCCTCCACTACTTTCTGGACAATAGGCCTCACTAGTTCCTCACCACCACTACCCTCCTCCGGTTGGCGGAACTGGTACCCACACTTAATAACTTCTCTTTTGGCTCTTCCCACTCGCATGGGCCCCAGCTATGCCTGCCTCTTCGTTGGTTATGTGGAATAGTCTATGCTCCAAACCTATTCTGGTACTGCTCCCCAATTTTTCCATCAGTACATTGACGACTACATTGGTGCTGCTTCCTGCACCCATGCTGAGCTCGTCAATTTCATCGACTTTACTTCAAACTTCCACCCAGCCCTCAAATTCACTTGGTCCATCTCGGACACTTCTCTCCCCTTTCTCGATCTCTCAGTCTCCATCTCTGTAGACAGATGGTCCACTGACATCTTTTATAAGATAACTGACTCTCATAACTACCTCAACTATACCTCCTCCCATCCTGCAACATGCAAAAGTGCCATTCCCTATTCCCAGTTCCTCTGGCTCCGCCGTATCTGCTCCCAGGATGAGGCTTTCCGTTCCAGGACATCTCAAATGTCCTCTTTCTATAAGGTTCGTGGTTTCCCTTCTACCGTCATCAATGATGCCCTCACCTGCATCTCCTCCATTTCCCGCACTTCGGCCCTCACCCCATCCTCCCACCACCACAACAGGGACAGAGTTCCCCTTGTCCTCACCTACCACTCCACCAGCCTCCGGATCCAGCACATTAGCCTCCGCAACTTCCGGCACCTTCAACAGGACCCCACCACTAAGCACACCTTTCCCTCTCCACCCCTCTCCACTTTCCACAGGGATGGTTGCCTCCGTGACTCCCTGGTCCACACGTCCCTCCCCACGGATCTCCCACCTGGCACTTATCCCTGTAAGCGCAAGTGCTACACCTGTCCCTACACCTCCTCTCTTGCCACCATTCAGGGCCCCAAACAGTCCTTCCAGGTGAGGCAACACTTCACCTGTGAATCTGTTGGGGTCATCTATTGCATCCGGTGCTCCTGGTATGCCTCCTCTACATCGGTGAAACCCGACGCAGATTGGGGGACCGCTTCGTCAAGCACCTCTGCTCCGTCCGCCGCAACAGACAGGATCTCCCGGTTGCCACCCACTTCAACTCTGCTTCACATTCCCATTCAGATATGTCCATACATGGCCTCTTCTACTGCCATGATGAGGCTAAACTCAGGTTGGAGGAGCAACACCTCATATACCGTCTGGGTAGTCTCCAGCCCCTTGGTATGAACATTGAATTCTCCAACTTCCAGTAATTCCCTCCCCCTCCCGTCCCCCATCGCAGTTTCATTCTGCCCCCTCCGCCAGCTGCCTATCACCTCCCTCATGGTTCCGCCTCCTTCTACTACCCATTGTGCTTTCCCCCTATTCCTTCTTCACCTTTCCTGCCTATCCCCATCCTGCCTCCCCTCCCCCACCCCTTTATCTTGCCCCTTACTGGTTTTTCACCTGGAACCTACCAGCCTTCTCCTTCCCACCCTCCCCCCACCTTCTTTATAGGGCCTCTGCCCCTTCCCTCTACAGTCCTGACGAAGGGTTCCAGCCCGAAACATTGACTGATCGTTTCCACGGATGCTGCCCGACTTGCTGAGTTCCTCCAGCGTGGTGTGAGTGTTGCTTTGACCCTAGCATCTGCAGATTATTTTGTGTTTAAGCTCTGTCAGAAATATTTATGAGCTGATTTTTTTTCCTGCCAGTTAAACACTGGGAAAGCAAGAGTCCATTGTCTCCAGCACCATAATGAGTTTCCACAGTCCTTCAGGGCAGACAATTCCCTTAAGTGGTGTTTACTGGTTCTAGACTCTTCAATCAAAGGAAGCAACCTGTCAGCATCTAGCCTGTGAAGTTCTTTTAAGAATTTGTATGAACACTCATCCAGTCCCAGTCTCCTCATAGCAATCCCACCATCCCTGGGCCCAGTCAAATGAATATTCATAGCACTGTTTTCATAGGTAAAACACCTAAATTTTACACAGTACTCCATATGTGGTTTTACCAAGGCCCTATATAATTGCATAAGACTTACCTATTTTTCTTTTCAAATCGGGTTGAAATACAGGCTAACAATACACTTGCCTGCTCAACTGTTTATTGAAATCTTGTTGGCTAAGCTCTATTGCAGGAACTTATCAAACCACTTCCGATAATGCAATGCATCACGTTCACTGCAGTCAGTGTGACTAACTTTTTATTCCACGTACACTGCCTCAGCTATTGAAATAATGAGGAAGTAGAAACCACTTACCTCATGAAACATCACCACCATTCAATGAAATGACCCATCATATTTCCATTTACCACATTGATTTATAATCCTCATTACTAAAATAAATCTACTGATTCCTGTTTTGCTCTCCTTTTTAACAACAACTTAAGCCTTCCATTCCTCTTCTGATTCTTTACATTTTCCCTGAATAGTGCAATTCTCATTTTTTAAAACCTCTTTTCCTATTTTCACATCCAAAAGGACTTGCCCCCCATTATATAAAGTCTGTATACATCTCAAATACCTGAATTCAAGAAATGCAAGTCAATTAGGCTCTTCTTCATAAATCAAACCTTTTAGCTCCAAGAAACGTACCAGTGAATCTTGACGACATTCCCTTCTGAGCTAATATATTCTCCCTGTGGTGTGGTGGTGCCTGGAAGCAAGTTACTCTTTAACTACTTGTACAATACGTATACAAATTGAATGTAACTACATTCCTTTCTAAGGAAGTTTTCTAAGAGATCAATTCTATTTTTTTTGCAGCAACCATTGATCTTGCGGGTGATCCTTCAGTATCAAAGCTGTAAGAAAAAGCCGAAGCTGGAAGAAATAGTAGATATCGACTTGGGGCTCCCCCTGGTGTCACAGCTGGAGCTGTACAGGACAATGCCAGCCACACGGGCTGAAGGCGGTACTGCCAGCAGCAGCCATATTTCTGCTGTGGCACCCACTAGCACTGTCACCAAGGATACGAGCCGTGCCTGTGGGTCAGGAATTCAGAAGGCAGCAAATGAGCAAGAGTTTGTGCATTTAGCACACCAAGCTAGAAGGCCGAATGAACCAGAGGAAAATGATGAGAGCGAAATATCAAAGTGGAGTTGGTAGCACAATCTCCTTGGACTAAACTAGTGGAGAAGATTCTATGAGTGTAATAAATATTAAATATTTGTGATTATGCACTCAACTTTAACTATTAAACTTCTGTCAGATACTTGCTACACTGCACATGGGGTTGCTGGCCAACTCCTCGTCAGTTCATGGGGTCTGCCATTGGTGCTGGGCGGTTTCAATGAAAACTTAATGCTCTGATTTATATGAAGGTTTGAATCTTAATTTAGTGGCCAACCAGTTCCATTTGGTTCTTGGAGCTCATCATACTAGCTAGATAGTTGTTAGTTTATGTCACTTGTGAGGCTCAGCCTCAGAACACAAGGATGGTCAGGTGAGGAGGAATTTCTTTAGACAGAGGGTAGTGAATCTGTGGAATTCATTGCCACAATCAGCTGTGAAGGCCAAGTCATTGGGTTTATTTAAAACGGAGGTTGCTAGGTTCTTGATTAATAAGGGTGTCAGAGGTTACAAGGAGAAGGCAGGAGAATAGAGTTGAAAGGGATAATAAATCAGCCATGGATCTGATGGGCTGAATGGCCTATTTCTGCTCCTTATGGTCTTCACTGGAGACTATAGAAAAGATTATCCATCAACAGTTCCATCTGCTCAGTCCCTGATACCAGTAGAATCCAAATAAACCCTGGTAAAATTTACTACAGATGGTTACTGGCTCACTTTCTTGAATACTGTCAATTGGATATACTGAGCATATTTTTGCCATTGCAATTCTAGATACTTGCTCATTTTATTAAGTTAATGGCATATAGCCAGGCTGCGATACTGGGTATAAGTAACTTGACATCACCTGAACTAATCCTGATCTACTTAAGCTGCTTTAGCTCATTTTACCCTTTCCCAGCACACATAACAATGGGTGTGTGCTGGTTGAGACATGGGGATACACCAGTTCCCTGTAGGCACAAGGCTTTGTACCAAAGCACTAAAACTGAAAATAATCAGCAAGCTGGTCAACAACTGGACATTGATGTCACATAAATTGCTTAACTGCCTTTGATATGTGCTGTGTTCTTTAGGTTCACATGCCATCAGGTTCCTCAGTCAAGAGAGGAGAGAGAGTTAAACTGTCCTTGTGTAGTATTAACATCAGTTAATTGGCAAAAGGGGAAAAGCCCAACTGCATTGTGTTTGAGGTAGTGCACACAATGTGAAAGCTAAGTTCCATCAATCATATTCAGAACACTACTAACAGGAAACATTGTGATTGTTACAGTGTAAGGAAAATGTGTATTTATTCTTATTTCTTGTCCTTTAATAGCACTTGACACCATATTAATTTTCTGTTTACCTACCAGGTTGTAGAAATGGAGACAGTAACATCAGATGATTTGATATTTTATGCAATATCAGATTAAAACTGAATCCATAAATGTCATTTGGCTCCAGGAATGACATACTGAGAGCTGTGAGGATTTCATTGGTTACATGCCAATACATTCTTGAGTGTTTATGGAGCCTCTCTTTACACTTTAATTAAGTTGTTATTATTTTAAACTCAATGTTATTTTTGATGATGGCTGAAGTTCTCAAACCTCAATCACTAGAAAAGCTGGAGACTCATGTTTGCCTACCATTCTCATTTTTCTGTTTGTAATCAGATCTGTTTATTTAACGAGCTTGTGATACAGAAAACAAAAGTGACAAAGCATTATTGAAACATTAAAACTTTTTTGTGTAATGAATGGATGATGAGGTGGGAAAGACCTTGAGTTCTGTGCATCAGGGTGAAATGGTTGATAGTAATCTGAAAGCCCATATTGCACTCCGTGTTTTCAATTCATTGTGAACCAGGTCATCCACCATCTGCTTTATACTACTGCACTAGATCATGGTCCACCCCAGTGATTTGGAACATAAGGAGACAAATAAAATTTGACTAGCCTGACTGCAGAAGCCAATTGAGAAGAGTTAGACAGATATTAAGAGCTGAACTGGTGACCTCAGAGGGTGTTGACCACCTGGAACATACTGCCTGAGTTCTTAGCCATGGCAGATACTCCACAATCTTTACAGAGTATGTAAGTAAGCTCCTGAATCATCAGTGCATAGGAAAGCAGACAGGTACTGGTAAGTACAAAAAGTGCATGGGTACTTGATAATTGAGATGGACCTGAGAGGCCAAATACCTCTTTCTGTGCTCTGGTTCTATGGCAGACACGACAAGTGAACCACCGGTGGATAACATCAGATGTGAATTTAGTGGATAGAAAAGTTGACAGTGTATAACTGAGGTAAATTTTATTCTGTCAGTTTTTCACCAGGAGAGTTAGGATTATGTGTTCAGGCAACAACTCCAGTGCTCAGCTGACAATATTCTTGATTTTTAACACTTGTGAATTTGCTTATTACATTTTATTAATTCATTGGCACCCACTCTTCAAACAAAATTATGTCACAAAGTCAAATTAAATGGCAGTGTTAATCAGACTTCTTTGGAACAATTCTGTTTATTAATAGGAACTTTCATTACAAGATTCTCCATTAATATTAATCATCCCGCTATTTCTAATCTTTCTCCCAACTCTGACTTTTTGTGTCACGACTAATCCTTTCGCACCACCAATAGTAGCAAGGTTTCAGCTGCCCATACCTTAAAGACTGAAATTATTTCCCTAAATCCCTCCTTTTACTATGCTCCTCGCATCTACATCTTTGACCAAGTTTTAGGGCATCTAATACTAAGTCCATTTGCAGCTTGGTGTCCACCTTTTCTGATCTGATTCTACTCCCTTGGTCATGTGTTTTGGAGGGGTTGGACTACACTAAAATAAAAGGTGTATAAATGCAAATTGAAAAAAATTCATAAGTGCTGTTATGGTTTTCAGTTAAAACAAATGTGCTGTGATATAAAGCATTCTGAGGAGTCAGCTGAACTCAATGTGTACCATACTCACTTTTGAATCGGATAGTTCTGCGTCAAGATTTGCGCCACGTTAGCGCAACACTATTACTGCTCAGGGTGTCTCAGGGTTTGGCGTTCAACTCTGGCACCGGTGCCATCTGTTAGGAATTTGTACGTTCTCCCCATGAACTGCATGGGTTTCCTCCCACAGTTCAAAGACGTTCTGTTTAGTAGTTTAATTGGTCATTGTAAATTGTCCTGTGATTAGGTTAGGGTGAAATAAGTGGGTTGTTGGCAAGTGCAGCTCATTGGGCTGTAAGGGTCTGTCCACACTGTACCTGTAAGTAAGCACAAAATCTGATATGTTACTAAACAGGAGTGCTGCTCTGTAAGAGGCATTGCCCTACAAGTGAAATATTAAATGGATGTTACATTTTGAAGAACAGGGAAATTGTCTCCTGACCAACATTGGTGACGTACTTTCTTTTAAAGTATGTTACCAAAGAGCTAAATGTAACTATAAATGGAAGATAGGTATCTGCAAATTGGCTGCTGTGGTTCCTGCATTACAATGATCACACTTCAGAAAGTATTTCAGTAGTACATTAATGCTTAGACTGATTGGTGAGGATGAGTATTTTGATGGAATGGCGCAGGGTCTGTAAAACTAGCACCAGCAGATCAATCCTTACGGAAAGGATTGAGGTACAAACACAATTTGGAATAATGCTGGAAAAACTAACTCTTTGTTATGTTTGATATTAAAGTTATATTTTGATATTAATTTATGTAATGTGTTTTACATGAAGTTGTAATACTTTAAAAGTAGAGTTATTTAATTTTCTGCAGAGTAGAGCCAGAAATATTTTGTTAAATTTTGTCACGGTAAAACTAAGATAATAAAATGTATCATTTGAAAAGTTTTTTTCTTCTTCAGATTATATTATAATAAAATGGATTATTCTGGACCTGTGACTGAGCAAATCAAGTTAAGGTTTAATTATCATTCAACCATACATGAATACACATTAATACAGCCAAACGAAACAGTGTTATTCTGGGGCCAAGGTGCAAAACAGTTTCACATAGCACAAGGCACATACAGTATAAGATAGCAAACACATATAAGATATCAGTAAAATGCAGTCACACAAAAGAATATTCCAAGATCCTGAGTCCATGTACGTTGCAGCCGTCTACAGCCAAACACAATACAGCTTGTCTTCTGCCAAGTGTAACGGTGGGGGGGGCAAACATGACTCCAGCTTGGACGCTGTGCCACACAGACTCAGACACCTCTCTCCTGGGTGGCTGTAAATAGGTGACACTGGCTTGAGGGTTAGTCCTCAGCACAACCAAGGCCATGCAGCTCCCCTGTAGACTGCCAATAAATCAGTGAATTGGACCTGTAGCATTCCACATTTCCACTGTCCGCCAAGGTCTTGCGATCACAAGTAAAGCAGCTAATCTGACTCACTGTTAGACTGCGCACTAAATCCTCCAACGCCTCTCTGTCGCAGGCAGCAGCATGATCTACACCAAGTCCTGATCCTTCAGTTTCTCTGCCAACGAGCATCTTGCTTATGGGGCAGACCTACTGTACTTTAAGTTCTTAATGTCCAGCAGAGTCTTGCGATCATAAGAAATATGTTTAAAAAGGACAATAACATCTTTGGTTGACTCCAGAGAAGCCATTGTGATTGAACACACCACCACCTTACCAGAAGTCCTTCGTAATTAGATCAAGCTACATCCTACACACTGGGAAAGTGACTTTCCTGTTTAACCCCTTACAATGCATTGAAACAATCTATACTACAAATAGATACAAGGCCAGCAGTATACAATAAACTGTTCTGGTAGGTTACCCTCATCTCCACATCATCATTTTTCATACATGGATCTCTCGTAGAATGGCCTCTGTTGTCCACTCTGCATATAATGCAACTTTCTCCAAGTAAACATTTATAAAACAATTATTTAGTTCACCTTATTCACCTTCATTCAGGGCCCCAAGCAGTCCTTCCAGTTGAGGCAACACTTCACTAGCAAATCTGCTAGGGTCCTCTATTGTATTTGGTGTTCCTGATGCAGCCTCCTCTACATAGGTGAAACCCGAAATAAATTGGGGCACCACTTTGTCGAGCACCTCTGCTCCATCCAGCAAGAGCAGAAATTCCCCGGTGGCCCAACATTTTAATTTTGATTCACATTTCCATTCTCACGTTAGTTCATGACCTCCTCCTGTGCAATGATGAGGCCGCCCTCAGGGTGGAGGAGCAACACCTTATATTCTGTCTGGGTAGCCACCAACCTGATGGCATGAAAATTGATTTCTCCTGGTAAAAAAAAATTCCCTCCCTCTCCCCTCTCCTCTTCTTCTGTTCCCACTCTGGCATCTTACCTCTTCTCGCCTGCCTAAACCCTCCTCCTCCCCTTTCTCTTATGATCCACTGTCCTCTCCTATCACATTCCTTCATCTCCAGCCTCCCGGCTTCATGTATGACCTTCTTGCTATCCTCCAGCCCCTCCCCCAAACTTTCTCTTCTGGAGTCTTTCCCCTTTCTTTCCAGTCCTGATGACAGCTCTCTGCCTGAAACATCGACTGTTTATTCATTTCCATAGATGCTGACTGACCTGCTGAGTTCCTCCAGCATTTTTATTTGTCGAGGTACAGCCCTTCAAGCCACATCACACAGCAACTCCAGGTTTAACCCTAGCCTAGGGTTACAAACTCCTTTCAGGCAGTGGTGGAAATTGAACCTGTGTCACTGGTACTGTAAAGCACTATGCTACCATGCCACCCCCATATTTTATGTGTTTTTATTTAGTTAACTATAGCTTTGTTAGGTGCTGCTTCTTGATAACTTTGCCACTCGTGCGGCATTCTCAGGAGTACATCAAACGGATCAGGAGTATATGTGTAATTTAATCTCTGAATTAGCTGTCCAGATTATGATGCAAGGTTTTCAGGAATGCTGGATACCTTTTGCTCATCTTCCACTTACGGCTGTATGATACTACTTTAAAACAATCTCCATCAATCTACGCAAACACCTGAAGGGTCTTGAATTTATCAAAATTTATCAGAATTTATCAAAAATGTATCAAAAAGCACTGACAAGATGGCATCAGCGAACAATGTGACCACTGGTGATGTCCTGTAGCCAGCCTACTAAACTACTGTTTATTTCTTCTCCTTTCAAATATATTTCTACTGCTAAGCTCCGTGGGTTTGGAACCTATGATTTACATTTTGATGGTGTGGTTTGGGCCTGATGGAATAATCTGGCAAGTTACTTTCCTGTCCCTGAGGGAGTGCGATGAGGTTTGGAGTGGAGCGTGTGACCTCAAGGCCTGGTAGCCTGGAGACAGGGTGCAAGCACATGATTCACTCAATTGTTTATCTGTGACTGAGGTGTCGAGCAAGGCTGAAGTCAACGAGGCCAACAGCAGAGGAGGGGCAGGTGTTCGGCCTGCATTTGACCAGTCCTCCTCTCCCTTTTTGTTCTTCTTTGTCGTGCATTCAGTGTCTGATGTTTTCTTGAATGGGTTCGATGGTGTTTCTTTATTTCATGGCTGCCTGCGTGAGGACAAATCTCAGAATTGTACTCTGTATACTTACTTTGATAATAAATGTACTTTGAAAATTTGAATCTTTGAAAATGGTACTTAATTTGGATTTGAAGACAGCATCCCATTTTCCCTAGGGTGCTATTATTAGAATGAGTACCTGCTCACTTAAATATTAGCCCTAATTTCGAGATGGAGTCTAGTTGTTTGGGGAGTGGGAGACTGGAGGATGGACAACAGCCTGTGGATACATTGATCTTGCTTAAATTTTATGATAATGCAATTTTTATGGTATTCTTGTCACCCAGATGCTGGCAGATTTCTGGTTTATTGTGTAATTTATGATGGAAATCACTCCAAGGACCATTGGAAATTAGTCCTGCCAGTTAGAACTGATCTGGAGTTGGGTGATTCGAGATGGCACTTGGTTGTCAATCATGAAGGAAATGAGTGAAAGAATGGAATCAGCTGTCACAGTGAAAAGGCATTACAATCAACAGAACAACTACTTGAATAATGGGAGTAGGAGAATTTGAGCCAGAAGCTCCAATTTCCATTTCATTATCTGATTTCTCAGGTATTTAAAAATCTGACCACGAGCTGTTGAAACTATAATTTATAATAAACTATGAGTGCCATGTTAGTGTAGCAGTTGGCATAATCACCTTATAATGCCAGCGATCAACAAGCATTGATCAGGTTTTGATTCACACCACTGTCTGTAAGGAGTTCATAAATTCTCCCTGTGACTGCATGGGTTTCTTCCACGTGCTTCTGCTTCTCCCGCATTCCAGCAGTATATGGTTAGGGTTACAGTTTGTAAGTTGTAGGCATGTGATGTTGGAGCCAGAAGCATGGAAGCACTTGCGGGCTGTTCCCAGCACAAATTCCTCATTGATTTGATGTTTGATTCCTCATTGAATAGGACCAATCAAGTGTGACAGTGGAAAAGTGTGTATGGAACCAGAGGACATAGCAGAGGTACTTAATGAGTACTTTGCTTCTATATTCACTGTGGCAAAGGATCTTGGCAATTTTAGGGATGACTTACAGCAGACTGAAAAGCTTGAGCATGTAGATATTATGAAAGAGGATGTGCTGGAGCTTTTGGAAAGCATCAAGTTGGATAAGACACTGGGACCAGACGAAATGTACCCTAGGCTACTGTGGGAGGCGAGGGAGGAGATTGCTGAGCCTCTGGCAATGATTTTTGCATCATCAATGGGGACAGGAGAGATTCCGGAGGATTGGAGGGTTGCGAATATTGTTCCATTATTCAAAAAAGGGAGTAGAGATAGCCCAAGAAATTATGTACCAGTGAGTCTTACTTCGGTGGTTGGTAAGTTGATGGAAAAGATTCTGAGAGGCAGGATTTATGAACATTTGTAGAGGCATAATATGATTAGAAATAGTCAGCATGGCTTTATCAAAGGCAGGCCAGGCATTACAAGCCTGATTGATTTTTCTGAGGATGTGTCTAAACACATTGATGAAGGTAGAGCAGTAGATGTAGTGTATATGGATTTCAGCAAGGCATTTAATAGGGTACCCCTTGCCAGGCTTATTGAGAAAGTAAGGAGGCATGGAATCCAAGGGGACATTGCTTTGTGGATCCAGAATTGGCTTGCCATAGAAGGCAAAGAGTGGTTGTAGACAGGTCATATTCTGCATGGAGGTCGGTGACCAGAGGTGTGCTTCAGGGATCTGTTCTGGGACCCCTACTCTTTGTGATGTTTATAAATGATCTGGATGAGGAAGTGGAGGGATGGGTTAGTAAATCTGCTGATGACACAAATGTTGGCGGTCTTGTGGATAGTGTGGAGGGCTGTCAGAGGTGACAATGGGACATTGATAGGATGCAAAACTGGGCTGAGAAGTGGCAGATGGAGCTCAGCCCAGATAAGTGTGAGGTTGTTCATTATGGTAGGTCAAATATGACGGCAGAATATAGTATTAATGGTAAGACTCTTGGCATTGTGGAGGATCAGAGGGATCTTGTGGTCCAAGTCCACAGGACACTCAAAGCTGCTGTGCAGGTTGACTCTGTGGCTAAGAAAACATACCATGCATTGGCCTTCACCAATCATGGGATTGAGTTTAGGAGCCGAGAGGTAATGTTACAGCTATATATGTCACAATGGCGGGGGCATAGGGAGCGAGGGTGGACCCAAATGCAAGACACATTTTGTGAGGTTAACTAAATTTAGTTTATTGTTCGATATCAGGAGAGCTAGGCTGGAGCAGGAGTAGCGAACTGGACAAGGACTGAGGACTACGACTAGGCTGGGACCAAGGGTCTGGGCTAGGACTCGGAATCGGCTCCCAGAACTAGAGGAGACATGAAGAGGCTAGGGTATGGACTCCGAGCCAGAAACTGGGCAAGGACCCAGTACCTGGGTCTTGCCTCGGGCTCGGACCCCAGAACCAGGCAAGGACATGACATGGGCTAGGGAGAGGAGGAACATGGGAACACAGAGCCTCGTTCTCAGGGAGCAGGTACATGGAACCATGGACACATACACAGAAAACAGAGTCGGGACCCCTCCTTGGGTACAGGACATAGGGCCGGGACTCGCACACGGAACAGAGAGCCGGGACCCCTCCTTGGGTACAGGACATAGGGCCGGGACTCATGACCCTCCGCGGGGCAAAGGCAAGACGGCCTGACTTATCCCACGGAGGCGAGGACAAGACAAGACAGAACATGACCCCCCCCCAGAGCAACGGCAAGATGGCCTGACTTACCCCATGGAGGCAAGGACAAGACAAGACAAGACCAACACGAATGAACACCAGACAGTACCTATCTAGCTCCGGTGATGGAACTAGACTGAAGTGCAGGCGGGAGCTGCAGACAAGGGCTAGAGGCGAGAGGGGCAGAGAAGGGATTCAGACAAGGGGGTAGGACAGGAATCACAGACTGCCAGGGCCAGGACTTGACTCAGAACTGGGAAGCCGCCAGGGACAGGACTTGACTTGGTGCTTGAATGCCGCCAGGGACAGGACTTGACTTGGTGCTTGAATGCCGCCAGGGACAAGACTTGACTTGGTGCTTGAATGCCGCCAGGGCGAGAACTTGACTTGGTTCTTGAATGCCCCCGGAGCCAGGACTTGACTTGGAGCCTCCGGGTAGTGGCGAGCTCTCGACTCGGCCCGGGAACAGTAGACAGCGGTTCTTGATTCACTCCGGCGGGTTAACTGACCTCGGTGAGGAAACTTTGCAGGCTCGCTTTGGTGAGATAACTTGACAAGGTTGCTCCGGTGAGGAAAGGCGAATTACCAGCACTCACTTCGGGCAGAGACTGTCCCAAGCAAGTTTTGCGACTATCTGTATGAATGTTCCCATTACTTCAGTAAGCTGTTATCTACAGCACTGTGCAAAAGTCTTAGGCACATGTATAGCTCGGGTGCCTCAGACTTTTACACAGCACTGTACATTGGTTAAATATAGGGATGTGGTCGGGAAACAGGAATATTTAGCTTTGTGTTAGCTCAGAAGTATAAGTGTTAATTTTAACTGGAAAGACATAATGTACTGTACTGTGCAAAACTCTCAGGCACCATAGCTATATATATATGCCTAAGATTTTTGCACAGTACTGTATATTCCCACTATCTCACTGTACTGCTGCACTCAGTCTTTTGCAGAATGATAGTCATCACTTACCATCTGAAGGATGTGTGGGGGGAGAGGGAGACAATGACATCTGTTACACCAGCTAAATGAAGCTGTAAAATTTACAGGACAGGAATTCATCAAGAAGCATCTGCACATATTAAGCCTGACTACAAATAATTATGATGCTTGAATAAATCAACATTAATATTTCAATTTCATAAAGAATATAGTCACATTTGTTTGAGAGGAAAGAAACCTTCACAGGAACTTTCCTAAAACACTAAAATGTTTCTGTAAGTTCCCCGGTGAAACCTCCTTATGTCAAAGACTGTATTCTGGGATGACTTCAAACAACTTTGAAAATAACTGTTGCAGCTAACAAAGTGTGTCAGTTTACTTTGAGTTTGTCTAGAAGGTTCCTGTTTGAAGTTAGCTTCTTAGAGCCAATGCAAAGAGGCTCTGCTTCTTCACAAAATTTAAAGACTCTATATATCAATCCAGCAATTGAGGAAGTGAAACTACTTATGTCAGCATCAACACTACAGTCTTATAGCCTGAGTCTGCTGTGAAACTCGCAATATTTGAACTGCATGGACTCCAGTTGTTTGTGAGACAAAGATATATCATACCTTTCTCCAGTCCGTGAGTTAAAATTTCACCTTTCTTTTCAAATAGCACCACAGCCTACCTATCTTGACAATGTTCTACAAGCCTCCAAGTTTGTTGTGGTCCATATTCATTACTACTTCTGGCTACTGTGCCTTCAACTAATTTCAGGAATTCTCTTCCTAAATCCTCTATTCTCTCTCCTTTTCAAGGTGCTCCTTAAATTTGATCTCAATGACTCTGTGTTTTCTTCTTTGTCTCCATATGAGGCTCAATGTCAAATTCCAACACAGCACCCAGCATCATGTGATCTTTAGACCGTGTTTCAATGCAAATTGTTGTCCCTAACCGGTGTGTTTATTTTTTCCAAATGTCATGGGACCAGTTCATACAACATGGAAACTTTCGGCCTAACACATCCCCACTAAAGATGCTAAAGGTGTGAGGTAAAGTTTTTTGTTTAAAATTATGTGTTCTTTTAAAGAATATTGATTTTGTCACCATTTTCATCCCCATTGTCCCTGAACTGTGGAGTTTGCTAAGATCTATCAAAGGCAGTGCACTGTTGGTCACCTTGTCTGGTTTAGGCTCCATACAGGCTCGACTGTATAGGATAGTCAAAATTTTGTCCTTTATCAGCATTAGAGAACCCAATACTTACCCAACAGCTTTTTAAAACAACCCAGTAGGTTAATTTTCACTATTCTAACTTGTCATTTCAGTTTTGTTTAATTAATCATTTGAACGTGCTTCCCATCGGTCATGATAAAATCTACATGAATAGTCTGGGCCTCTGGAAGCTGCACAGGAAGTTGCTTCATACTGCTTTCTTAGAACATTACACAAATGCCAAATTAAACTAAATCTCTTCTACCTGCACATGATATATTTCCTGCATATTTACATGCCAATATAAAAGCCTCATAAATCATGTCTGCTTCCATAACTACCCCTGGCAGCCCATTTGAGGCACCTGCCACTCGGTAAAAAAAGAAACTGGCCCTGCACGTCACCTTTAAACTTCCCACAGCTCACTCACACTCAGTGGCTTACTTTATTAGGTAGACCTGTACATCCAAGCGTTAAGCAAATTTCTAATCAGCCAATCATGTGGTGCAACTCAATGCATAAAAGCATATAGGCGTGGCAAGAGGTTCAGTAGTTGTTCAGACTAAATATCAGAATGGGTATAAATGTGATCTAAGTGACTTTGACCATGTGAATGATTTTTGGTGCCAAATGGGGTGGTTTGAGTATCTCAGAAACTCCTGATCTCTTGGGATTTTCACAAGCAAGTCTCTAGAGTTTACACAGAATGGTGCAAAAGCAAAGAAAAATCTAGCGAATAGCAGTTCTGTGGGTGAAAACGTCTTGTTAATGATGAAAATCAGAGTAGAATGGCCAAACTGGTTCAAGTTGGCAGGAAGGAGACAGTAATTCAAATAACCATATGTTACATCAGTGGTGTGCAGAAGAGCATCTCAATACATTGAATCTTGAAGTAGAGGGGTTACAGCAGCGGAAGACCATAGACATAACTTCGAGGCCACTTTATTAGGTACAGGAGGTATCTGATAAAGTGGCCACTAAGTGTAAGTAAACAAGCTGACATTCTAGATCTGCTACTAGGCAATGAGCAAACTCAGGTGACATCTCTCAGTGGGTTTACATTTTGGAAAATGTGACCACAACTCCCTGACCTTTACCATAGCTTTGGTTAGGGATAGGTTCAGGCAGTATGGGGAAGTACTTAATGGGAGGGGAGGGTGAATTAAGATGCTGTTAGGCAGGAATTTGAGAGCATAAATTGGGAATGGATGTACTCAGAGAAATGCACAGTGGAAATGTGGAGGTTGTTCAGGGAGCAGTTGCATGACGTTCTGGACAGGTTTGTCTATTGAGGCAAGGAAATAATGGTATGTTGAAGGAAACATTGTTGACAAGAGATGTGAAACATCTAGTCGACAGGAAGAAAGAACCACAGTTAAGGTTTAGCAGGCAAGGATCAGACAGGGTTCTGAAGAGTCACAGGGTAGCCAGGAAAGATCTTAAGAAGGGACTTAGGAGAATTAGAAGGGGACATGAGAAGGCTTTGGCAAGTAGGATTAACGAAAAACCCAAGGCATTCTATATGAACATGAAGAAGAGGAGGATGACTAGAGTGTGATTAGCTCAGATCAGAGATAGGAGAGGAAAGGTGTGCTTGGAGCTGGAGAAGATAGGAGAGGTCCTTAATGAATACTTTACTTCAGTATATACCAGTGACAGGAACCTTGACAATATTAGGACAGCGTAGAACAGGCTAAAATACTGGAACATAGAAAGCGGATGCATTGGAACTTTTGAAAACATTTAGGATTGAGAAGTCTCCAGGGCCTACCAGACTCGAGGTTACCATGGAAGCAAGAGAGAAGATTGTTGCATCTTTGGCCATGATTTTTTCATCCTCGCTAGCCAAACAAGTAGTACCAGAAGATTGGAGAGTGGCAAATGTTATTCCTTTATTCTAGAAAGGTAATAGGGATGACCCAGAGAATTACAGACCAGTCAGTCTTACATCAGTGGTGGACAAACTATTGGAAAGAACTCGTACAGCCATGAATTAAAAGCATTTGGAGAAGCGTGGTCTGATTAGGGATAGCCAACCACACTTTGTGAAAGGCACACCGTACCTCAAGAGCCTGAATGAATTCTCTGAGAGAGTGACAAAACAGATTGATGAAGCTAGAACAGTGGATGTAATTTATATGAATTATAGTAAGGCATTTGACAAGGTTCCCTTGGTAGGCTTATTCAGAAAGTCAGGAAGCATGGGTTCCAGGGAATCTCTGTGGATTGAGAATTGATTTGCACACAGAAGGCAGAGAGTGGGAGTAGATGGAGCACATTCTACCTGGAGGTTGGTGACCACTGGTATTCCACAGGGATTTGTACTGGAACCCCTGATCTTTGTGACTTTTATAAATGATTTGAATGAGGAAATGGATGGGTGAGTTAGTAAGTTTACAATGACACAAAGGTTAGTTGTGTGTGGATAGTGTAGAAGATTGCTCTAGGTTACAGTGGGACATTGATAAGATGTAGATCTGGGCTGAAAAGTGGCAAATAGAGTTCAATCCAGAAAGTTGTGAAGTGATATACTTTGGGAGGCCAAACTTGAGGGAAGAATACAGCATTAATCATGCTTAATTTTATTTTAATATGGATGAACAGAGGGGTCGAGGTCTACATCCATACTTCCCTCAAAGCTGTGGTGGTTAAGAAGGAGTATGGTGTGTTGGCCTTCATGAGTCAGGGAATTAAGTTTAAAAGCTGTGAGGTAATGTGGTAGCTCTATAAAACTCTGTACAGACTACATTTGGAATATTGTATTCAGTTCTGGTCACTTCATTATATGAAGGATGTAGAAAGGGTGCAGAGGAGATTTACCAGGCTATCACATGGATTAGAAAGCATATCTTATGAGAATAGATTGAGCGAGTTAGTGCTTTTCCTTGGAGGAAAAGAGGATGAGAGGTGACTTCATAGGGTTGTACAAATTGATAAGAGGCATAGAGTGGATAGCCAGAGACTATTCCCCAGGCGAAAGTGACTAATACAAGGAGGCATGAATTTTAAGGTGCTCGGGGGAAAGTGTAGGGGAGATATCAGAGATAGTTTTTTTTACTCCAGAGAGCGGTAGGTGCGTAAAATGCATTGCCAGGGGTGGTGGTAGAGAAAAATACATTATGGATATTTCAGAGACTCTTCAACAGGCTCATGGATGAAAGAAAAATGGAGAACTATGTGGGAAGGGAGCATTAGATTGATATTAAGTTTGGTTAACAGGTCCGCACAACAAGGGCCGGAGGATCTACGCTGTGCTGTAATGTTCCGTGATCCATGATTATTCCCAAAACATTGGACATAATCCACGTATGCTACTTGAGTAACTCAGAGAGTTTGTGAGGCTTTAATATTAATGTAAAATGTCATACGTCAAGAGCCAAGCAGATAAGGACATAACCAGATGAGATGATGGAATTTCACAACAGTATTCATCAAAGAGAAGGACATGTATGATGGTGAGATGAGAGGGGTAGTTAGGCATACATGTGAACATAAAGGGACTAGGGGATGTTACAATACTCATGGGGAGCTTCAATATGCAGGTAGATTGGGAAAATCAGGTTGGTGCTGGATTCCAGGAGGGAGAATTTTCTAGACTGCCTACAAGATTCTTTTTAAAACAGCTCGTGGTTGAGCCCATTTGGGGATCAACTATTCTGGATTGTGTGTTGTGCAATGAACCAGAATTGATTAGAGAGCTTAAGGTAAAAGAACCCTTAGGGCCAAGTGATCATAATATGATTGAATTCACCCTGAAATTTGAGAAGGAGAAGCTAAAGTCAGATGTTTCAGTATTACAGTGGAGTAAAGGGAATTACAGAGGCATGAGAGAGGAGTTGGCCTGAGTTGGTTGGAAAATAACACTGGCAGGGAAAGGGCAGAGCAGCAATGGCTGGAATTTCTGGAAGCAATGTGGAAGGCACTGGATATATACATCCCAAAGAGGAAGAACTAATCCAAAGGAAAGACGACACAACCGTGCTAACAAGAGAAATCAAGTCAACGTAAGAGCCAAAGAGAGGGCATATAATAGAGCAAAAATTAGTAGGAAGCTAGAGGATTGGGAAGCATATAAAAACCAACAGAAAGCAACTAAAAAATCATTAATGAGATAAAGAAGGAATACAAAAGTAAGCTAGCCAATAATATTAAAGAGGATACCAAAAGCCTCTTCAGATACATAAAGTGTAAATGAGGGGCAAGAGTGAATATTGGACTGCTGGAAAACAATGTTGGAGAGATAGTAATGGGGGACAAGGAAATGGCGGACAAACTGAATAAGTATTTTGCATCAGTCTTCATTGTGGAAGGCACCAGCAATATGTTGGAAATTCCAGGTGCCAGGGGTCATAAAGTGTCTGAGGTTATCATAACTAGAGAAAAGGTTCTTGGGAAACTGCAAGGTCTGAAGGTAGATACGTCACCTAGACCAGATGGTGTATACTCCAGGGTTCTGAAAGAAGTGGCTGAAGAGATCGTGGAGGCACTAGTAATTATCTTTCAAGAATCACTAGATTTTGTAATGGTTCCAGAAGACTGGAAAATCACAAATATCACTCGACTCTTCAAGAAGGGAGAGGGGCAGAAGAAACTATAGGCCAGTTAGTCTTATCTCAGTGGTTGCAAAGATATTGGAGTCGATTATTAAGGATGAAGTCTCAGGGTACTTGGAGGCATATGATAAAATAGGCCGTAGTCAACATGGATTCCTCAAGAGAAAATGTTGCCTGATAAATCTGTTGGAATTCTTTGAAGAAATAATAAGCAGGATAGACAAAGGAGAATCGGTTGATGTTGTGCACTTGGATTTTTGGAAGGCCTTTGACAAAGTGCCACGCATGAGGCTGCTTAACAAGCTACAAGCCCATGGTATTACAGGAAAGATTCTTGCATGGATAACACAGTGGCTGATTGGCTGGAGACAAAGAGTGGGAATAAAGGAAGCCTCTTCTGGTTGGCTGCCAATGACTAGTAGGGATCCATAGGGGTCAGTGTTGGGACCAATTTTTTTTTACATTATATGTCAATGATTTGTATGATGAAATTGATGTCTTTGTTGCAAAGTTTTCAGGCAATATGAAGATAGGTGGAAGAGAAGGTATTTTGAGGAAGTAGAGAGGCTACAGAGAACTTAGACAGTTTAGGAGAATGGGCAAAGAAATGGCAGATGGAATAGTGTCAGGAAGTGTATGGTCATGAACTTTGATGGAAGAAAAGAAAGAGTTGACTATTTTCTAAATGGAGAGAAAATACAAAACAACTAAGGTTCCAGAGGGCTTGGAAGTCCTCGTGCAGGATTCCCGAAAGGTTGATTTGCAGGTTGCATCTGTGGTGAGAAAGGCAAATGCAATGTTAGCATTCATTTCAAGAGGACTAGAATATAAAAGCAAGGATGTAATGTTTAGACTTTATAAAGCACTGGTGGGGCCTCACTTGGAGTATTGTGAGCAATTTTGGGCCCCTTACCTTAGAAAAAATGTGCTGAATCTGGACAGGGTTCAAAGGAGGTTCACAAAAATGATTCCAGGATTGAATGGCTTGTCATTTGATGGCTTTGGGCCTGTATTCACTAGAATTCAGAAGAATGAGGGGCAACCTCTTTGAGACCTATAGAATGGTGAAAGACCTTGATAGAGTGGATGTGGAGAGGATGATTCCAAAGGTGAGAGAGTCTAAGACCAGAGAACACAGCCTCATAATAAAGGGGCATCCTTTTAGAATGGAGATGAGGAGGAATTTCTTTAGCCAGAGAGTGGTGAATCTGTGGAATTCTTTGCCACAGCAGGCCAAGTCTGTATGTATTGTAGCACCCCACTGCCCCGGCCACCCTCAGGGTCGCTTGGCTCGCTGTCGTCTAGGGAAACAGCTCTCGGCACCGCCAAACTGGGTATTTAGTTTGTGTGGATGCTGTGTGATGTACCCCACCCTGCCCAAATAACAGACAATACACCAGATACGATTAAATGATTTACAGTTTATAGATATTACTGGAACTATATAATTAATAGAGAATAAAATATAAAAGGAAAATAAAAGGCGCCACGCTTATCAAAGCTCAATCTCTTCGTGCACAAACAGTTGGAGCTCAGGACCCTTCTTCTTCATCCTGCGACCCCCTCGAACCACCTCGACCGGCGGCCTGGGATCAACAACGGTGGTCGACCAGACGCTCCACACGAGTCTGTCTCCATCTCTTCTCCTTGCCGAACGCCCTCCCCGGGGCCTGACTCCGTTAGCGGACTCACAGCACCTGGTCCATCCTCTGTCTCTCTCTCCCGCCTTCTGTCCCCCAAAACCCCGCGCATACAATCTCTTACAGACACCCCACAGGCAAAACGACTAACCCAATTGGTTCATTTGTCCTCTTATCAGTAGATAAACCAAAACAAACTGCCAGCGCAAGAACTTTCTCAGTGTTTAACATAACAAAGAAGCATTCACATGTATAACATAACAAAGAAGCCTTTTTAATTAGCCTACACAGTAACATAAGAGATGAATCCCTCTTATTTAAGGCAGAAGTTGATAGATTCTTGATTGGTCAAAGCACGAAGGGATACAGGGAGGAGGCAGGAGATTGGGGCTGAGAGGAAAATTGGATCAGCCATGATAAAATGTGGCCTAATTCTGCTCATATATATTATGGTCTTATATGAACCATGCATAGACAAATAGGATTAGTTTAATTTTTCATCATGCTCAATGCAGGTATGGTGGGTCGATTTCTTGCTCCTCTGCTGTAATTTCTCAAATTCTATATTCTGTGTTCTCTATGAACTCAGGTCACTAATAGGGATGAGGGCAGAACTGTACCCATTTCAGTTTAGAAGATTGAGGAGGGATCTCATTGAAACCTACCAAATATTGAGAATCCTAACTAGAGTGGATGTGGAGAGAGTGTTTCCTATAGTGGGTGAGTCTAGATCTAAAGGGCACAGCCTCAGCATAGAAGGGCATCAATTTAGAACAGAAATGAGGATGAATTTCTTTAGCCAGAGGGGTGGTGAATCTGTGAAATTCATTGCCACAGATGGCTGTGGAGGCCAAGTTATTTTTAAAGCAGAGATTGATTGGTTCTTGATTAATTAGGGCATCAAAGGTTACAGGAAGAAAGCAGGAGAATGGGGTCGAGAGGGGTAATAAATCACCCATGCAGACTTGATGGGCCAAATGGCCTAATTCTACTCCTATGTCTTATGATCTTACCACTATTACTCAAGACAAGCTTTTCACTGTACCTCAGTTACAAGGTAATAATGCACCTTCATGAAGATTAATTAATGTTTACTTGGCTATGGCAGAGGGGGCCAGTGTGAAATACGAGTGCCAAGTCCAATACTTTGACAGGCAGTAATGTGTTCAGGGACCTGTTGACACATACATACATTGTGTATCTCTAAGATGCAAGCCTCTACACATCAGTAAATCAATGTGCCATTGATCATGTAATGCGCTCATAGTAATAGCATGGAGGATATGACCAGCACAGGTGTTCCTGTCTAACACTTCATTATCCTGTTAACATTGAATTAAAATTTTATGGACTGTGCAATCTTTCTGTTAACAGCATATTTGTTGCTCAACAGTGGGTTGTAAGCATGTCTGAAAGTAGATTTGTCTGCCCATTTAATCCATAAGACAAAGGAGCAAAATTAGGCCAATCAGCCCTTCGAGGCTGTTCCATCATGACTGATTTATTATCCCTCTCAACCCCATTCCCCTGTCTTCTCCCCATAACCTTTGATGTGGAAAGATAGAGCCAGCAATTTTTGCAGACCCAGACAACTTCTTCTAGTTCGTCCACAAAACAGCTTATTCTTCTTCTCTTATGTCTTTCCTTTCTTTTCAAGATGGTTGGGGTTCTGTTGGAGTCTGTGATCTACAGTTCAAATTACGGTTCTTCACAACCTGTGGGGTTTTTGGAACAGCTGTGCGTCCTAGCGCTTCGCTATTTCCAGGAACGGCCTGGAAGACGTGCACCCTCAGGAAGTGACCCTTTGGAAGACCTGGTCCCTCGTTGATTTCGCCAACTGAAGCGTCATGGGAGTCTGAAATATCAAGACAGCAGGCGGTGTGTTTGCTAATCGTTGTTGGAAGAAGGACGCTGCACTCCAGCGATTCCCCACTCTCTTTCTTTTGGTGGAGAGTGAGAGCTTGTCAGTCCTTGAGACGGCGGGCTTGGAGAAGCGACGCAGAAGATTGTAACATTAGAACAGTGAGCCACTGGTTTTTGTTCTCGTTATTGCAGGAGCGACCTCTTCCTCCCTCACTGAAGAGAGAGAGAGCCTACCTCAGATACTGAAGTGCAGGGTTATAGACTAGTTTTGATACACTCTGGATCAAGATCTCTTTGGGGCTTCTGCTGTTGTTTGCATGGTGGGGGTGTGTAGAAAGGTGGCGCTTTTACTGGCATGATTGGGTCTGGGGTGTTGGTGCTTTTGCTCATGGGTTTGGGGGGTTGATGCTTTTGCAGCTGCTTCTGTGAAAGGTGGGGGAAGTGGGTTTCTATCATTCAATCTATGGGGTCTCTTGTTTCATGGATGTTTGTGAAGAGTACAAATTTCGGGTTGTATATAGAACACATTCTCTGATATTAAAGGAACCTAAATCTAAATCTAATCTAAATCAAGAACCTATCAACCCCCACTCTAAATATGCCCAATGGCGTGATCTTCACAGCCATTCGTGGCAATAAATTCCACAGATTCACCCCCCTCTCACTAAAAAAATCCCTCTTTATCTCTGTCCTAAAGCAACAGCCTTCTATTCTGAGGCTGTACCCTCTGGACTAAGGCTCTTTCACTATAGGAAACATCCTCTCCACATCTATTCTATCTAGCCTTTTCAATATTTCCCAATGCCAGCAATTCCTTTGCAGATAAGAAGCCCAAAACTGTTCACAGTACTCCAAGTGTGGTCTGAAAATGCCTTATAAAGGCTCGCGTTACATCCTTGCTTTTCTATTCTAATTCTCTTAAATTAGTGCTGACATTGCACTTGCTTTCCCTACCACCGACTCAACCTGTAAGTTAAACTCTAGGGAACCCTGCACAAGGAGTTCCAAGTCCCTTTGCACCTCCGATTTCTGAATTTTGAGATTCACTGCCAGTTTTCCCATGAAAGCAATTGGTGATGGTATAATTTGTTTACCTGGAATTTTGTGGAGTTAGTGACTGAGAAGTCAAGGTGTGATCTCAACAATCCTCAATGTCTGCTCCTTTAATGTCAGGTTCAGGGCCCAATGCCCCAAATGATGTCAGCCCTGAATCCCACAGGATGCTGGGCGGTTTTCTGAAATACACGTAAAATCGGGCTCAGTCCTCTGTTTCACACAGGACGCTGGGCTCAGTGTCTTATCAGATGTCAAACAATGGTTTGACATCTGATCATTTCATTTCAAACAATGGTCATGTTTACAGGAGACAGATTGGCTCCTGGAACCTCTCCCTCTTCTGGGCGTATATTTAATACAGTCGAGTTTATTGTGACCTCACCTACTTTGCTCCTTATTGTTAGAAGGCAGTGTTGGTGACCCTAAACAGCAATGTTATGGATATTGTTTTCCATGCCTGAAGCACTTCCTTTGATCCCTAATGAGTTTGTAGATGGCTAATGTGTTATTAAACTTTTAGGGGGATGCAATCAGTCATGGTAGCTGATACATCATAAGTTACACATTCAATTTAATAACAGAATGTGATATGAACTTGGCGTTTTGCTGGCAATATTATCACCCTTTCAGTCAAAATCTTGCAAATTCAAATTCCATTATAATCAGAGGTATCATGAGGCATGGAAACACAAAAGATTTTCAATATAAAGCAGGGATGCCCAACCTTTTTTTATGCATTAGACCAATACCATTAAGCAAGGAGCTCGTAGAGCCCAGTTTGGGATGCCCTGATGTAGAGGGAGACCATTCAGGCTATGACCAAACACTTAGATTGAAACTCATATACCACCCAGGACATGCTCTCTTCTCTCTGCTGCCATCAGAAAGAAGGTACAGGAGCCTCAGGATTCACACCACCAGCTTCATGAATGGTTATTACCCTTCAACCTTCAGGCTCTTGAACCAAAAGGGGATAACTTCACTCAACTTCATTTGCCCCATCATTGAATGTTCCCACAACCAACGGATTCACTTCCAAGGACTCTTCATCTCATGTTCTTAATATTTATTGCTTAATTATTTCTTCTTTTTTTTTACATTTTGTATTTGTGGTTTGTTATCTTTTGCACACCGGTGAAAACTCAAGTTGGCGTGATCTTTCATTGATTCTATTATGGTTATTAATCTATTGTGGATTTGTTGAGTATGCAGGCAAGAAAATGAATCTCAGGATTGTATATGTACTTTGATAATAAATGTACTTTGAACTTTGAACAGCATTTTAAAAATAGATGCACTGGACATTTATCCTTTAGCGAACTGCACAAAAATCTAATTAACTATCACTTGCTTCACTTGTTTTTGTGGGAGTTTGCTGTGAACAAGATGGCTGCACTTAACCTACTTAATGTCTGTACATCCAAAGCACTTTAATAGTTGTGAAACACTTTGGATGTCCTTAGATCTTAAAAGGCATTATGTAAACATGTTCTACCATTATCTTCTCTCCAGATACACCTCACAGTATCTCAGCTAAGATTGAGAACCCTTGTTAGTTCCAGCAGGAGATCTGATTCTTTCAATAAATGATTCCCTGAATGGTGGAGTACTATTCTATTTGATATGTTTTAACTACATTAAATAATACAACTTTAAGCCAGAGAAATGGCTTCTCTGCCATTTAATTCACATTCACAAAAGCAGAGGAAGATCATGTGGCTCCTCTTAATGTAGTTAGTCAGAAAGCAAAGGCATGTCAATCCACCTAAATCCTATGACAGCTTCTATCCTCATATAATGCACCAAGCCTTTCATTCCCTCACTTCAATTTTCAAATTGGTTCCAGGCAGCAAAAAAATTGGAATTGTTTGATGCTTAACTTCAGTTGAATCTGTTGAATTCATGTAAAGCTACAGCTTTCCATGTGAGGGTGGTGTTCAACAACAATACAGCTGCCTCCTGTCCAAGAAAGAATTTCAGTTTGTTTCCGGGAGACACAGCTCCAAGTACATGGAGCTTCAGATGAATAATGATTCATCCAATATAAGCAACACCACTATTGTATCATTTTTCAATGTACTTGCAGACAAATGCATTAGTTCTAAACACAGCCACTGATTAGCAATATTTGATTGAGTACTTTGACTTACTTATGCTGACACAAGATATTGCAGATGCTGGAAATCTGAAGAAACACACAAATGATCTGGAGGAATTCAACGTGTCAGGCAACAGCCAAGGAGGGAAATGGATAGTGGATGTTTTGGGTCAAGAATCAGTTAGACAACAGTGCTTTTGTTCAGTTGTAAGTATGGGCAATAGGAGGAGCAGCCAAACAAGTCAAGCCTGGCAGTAACATAGCAAAGAGACAAGTATCAGCAGTGGATGGACTGAGACAGCAGTGGAGACTGATGATATAATGCAAGTGGATTTGCACAGTCACTAATGGAGAGGATTAATAGTTGAAAGCTCAACTCATTACACAAAGTAGGAGCAGGAGTAGGCCTTTAAAGCCCTTAAGCCTGCTCTGCCATTGATCATGGCTGATCTCTGCTGGCATCTCCTCTCACTGGCATTTCTCCACACCCCTCAATTCCTCTATCTTTCAAATATCTATCGATCTCTATTTAAATATCTCAAATAATCTGGTTCCC
The DNA here is from genome assembly GCF_030028105.1 of Mobula birostris. Taxonomy (NCBI): domain Eukaryota; kingdom Metazoa; phylum Chordata; class Chondrichthyes; order Myliobatiformes; family Myliobatidae; genus Mobula; species Mobula birostris. The sequence goes on along the minus strand of NC_092387.1, from coordinate 19,903,905 downwards.
ACCAGCCTCATGGGCAGATAATTCCTGAGATTCACCACCCTCTAAGAAGATAACCCAATACAAAAGGACACAGTATTAAATCATCACTGGTCCTGAATTAAGAAGAAGGCACAAAGAATGTGAGTTTTCTTATCATAAATGGGGAAGGATTACTTACTTCTGTTTTACAGTCAGATATTAGGGTAGTTGTCCTCTGTATTACAGTGAAATGCTGAAAAGCCTAGAACATGTCAACAATATGCAATATTGGTCTGCACTTGCCATAGCCTTAGCTCACTAATGTCTTGAGAGAAGCCCAGAGGATTCTCTCTGCTTCTTTCCACCATGATCCAGGGAATATCAAACCTTCAGTTCAATATCACGCAAATGGGTGTTGCAATGCAGAGAAATTCTTATTCTTTATACTTTATACCTATTCCCAGGCACAGGTAGTTTAAAAAATAAGTATTGTAATATTCTCTTGAGCTCCTAACAGGCTAAGCAATGCTCTCCTTCCTTAAAAGGATATATCCTCCTCATGATAGTCAGTTGGGGTTGCTTACCTATTCTACATCGTTCATTCATTATGTGCCATGTCGTTTGACATAGGCCATCAGGGTCTTTCCATGACCATGATTGTTCTTGGCAAATTTTTCTACAGAAGTGATTTGCCAATGCCTTCTTCTGGACAGTGTCTTTACACTACGGGTAACCTCAGTCATTATCAATATTCTTAGAGATTGTCTGCCTGGTGTCATTGGTCGCATGACCAGGACTTAGGATATGTACCAGCTGGTCATACAACCATCCACCACCTGGTCCCATGGCTTCATGTGACCCTGATTGGGTGGGGGGGCTAAGCAGGTGCTACACCTTGCCCAAGGGTGACCTGCAGGCTTGCAGAGGGAAGGAGAACCTTAAAACTCCTTTGGTAGGGACGTACCTCCTCCCCATCACCCACTCTCCTACCTAAGACTTATAAAGCAGCCACTCTATTTCAAGCTCAGTAATGGGAGGAGTTACTAAGAGACAGATAAAGATTAAAGGACGAACTTAAAGTTTTTAAGAGAAGCGTAACATCCCCACTGACCTGTGGGAACAACACTTGATATCTACAATTTAGCATGGAGAGACTTGAACTGATCTACTGTTGTCTGTTTGTCTTGGCTTATAGACTGTGCCTCCATGGTTGAGCATTCAGGTGCTTACCTATGTTGCCATTTTCAAGCACATTGAGGGTCAAAGGGCCCATACTGTGCTGTACAGTTCTATGTATTCTCTCATGTTGCGTTTGGCATTATCCTTTACATTCATTGATGACAAAGTTAGTTGGATGGCATTGAATAGATATGGTGGCCCGTGATCTACACATTGTGGGTGAATACAAATTTTACTGCGACTGATGATCCACAGCTCCATTTGCCTGTTATGCTGCTGACATTTGGGAAGCAATGAAGGCCCTCCATCTCACTCTGTCCATACACCACACACAGATATAGAAGGATTATTCATTGCTATTTCCAGAACAATTTCTTTGACCATTCAGGACTGTTAGCCCTGAGCTGAACCCCTGAACCTAGAGGACTGGTGGACCACTCTTAGTCTGGCTTCTACCCTTTGACCTGTTTGGCATGGGTGACCCTACCAAGAGCCAAAGAACAAGGCCCTGACCCCAGCCAACGTAGCTCTCCAGGTCATTAAGGTATGCAAGCCTCCAAACCATGATAAGGTTGTGGTCCTCTTGGGGCCATAGGGTCCTCTGTTTCATTTAGCACGGTCATTATCACCAGTATGAAGATAATACTTTGAATTCAAATGACTATGCAGTGATCATTCCTACCAATATTTCAGGTAGATTTGTAAAGATGAGGTTAAGTAGTCTTTCATCTCATGCTGATTATCCAGTCACTTCCTTGCCTGCCCACTTTGGCAGCTGTGTTCTTCATGACTTGACCAGCTTAGTTATTCAGGGAACACTGAGCCATTGTTGGTAGTGGACACTGAAGTTATCCAACCAGTGGACATTTTGTGCCCTACCTGCTAGTGGGGACTGTTGGGTGAGCACAGAGGGGAGAACTAATTCATCACCTGAAGGTGGTAGGTTATAACCAGAGCATCACACACAAAATGCTGGAGGAACTCAGCAAGTCAGGCAGCATCTGTGGAGGTCAAGACCCTTCTTCAGCAATGGAAAGGAAGGGGGAAGGCCCAGAATAAAAGGTGGGGGGTTTAGGGAAAGAGGGCAGCAAGAAGGTGACAGGTGAAGCCAGGTGGGTAGGAAAGGTAAAGGGCTAGCGAGGAAGGAATCTGATAGGAGAGGAAAGTTATAACCAGCACGGAGATATAAGAGACTGCAGATGCTAGAATCTGAAGCAAAAAAAAAACAAACTGCTGGAGGAACTCAGCAGATGAAGCAGCATCATAGAGGCAAAGGAATGACCACCATTTCAGATTGAGACTCTGCATTTTAACAGGGAGTGTACAGGAAAGATGGCTAGTATAAAGAAGTGAGACTGGGCCTGGTAAGTGATAGGCTGAGAAAGACAAGGAAGAAAATAGGAAGGGTAGAGCCACATGGAGGAGACAGACGCTGGGAGGTGATAAATAGTATTGTTATGGGAGAGGTAAATGGAATACAATAGGGGAGGGGATAGAAAAGGTATGCAAGAGTGAAGAAACCCAGATATGTAGGTGTGTGAATGATGGACAAATGGAGTCAGGTAGATGAGGGTAACAAACCTAAGTCATGGGAGCTGGAGGAAAGGTAAAGATGCACAAAGGGAGAGGGGAGAGGGAAAAAGCACAGGGGGTGTGAATTACCTAAAATACATCCAAAACATCAATCATTCTATTCCCTCCACAGATGCTGATTAACTTGCCAAGTACCTCCAGCAGTTTGTTTTTTCTGTAACTGTTAAAATGATTCTTTGTCTGTTCTTAACCTGTTGTTATGAAATCTCATGGGGATTGCAGCCATTGCTGAGAATGCCCAAATTAAAGTCAATCTTCATCAAGCTGATGATAAGATCGCATTAGAAGATCATTGTCATAAGTTTTATGGTTGTATCAATATGTGTTGTGTAATTACTACTTGTGTAAGAGCTTGACATTAATATTTCCATTTATATGTATAAAGCCTGTCATAAGCTAATATGTCTCAAAAGTTCTTTGTATGCATTTATGCTTCATTACATTTGTCTTATCCTACACTTTGAGAATTTAAAAATGTACTTGTCTTCGTATCAATGACAGTAAAACACTTCTTCCTGCAGTTACAGTTCCTGCACCAGACATTTCTTAACTATGCTATCAAATTAGCAACACTTTGTAAGTATTAGCTGTGCTGGAGCAGGCTATCTTGTGCTTGACCTTGGATTGAAAGGTAAACAGTGAAAGGTCAAGAAAGGTCAATTTAGTGGAGGACTGACAGGAGTGGAGTTGGCATTCAATGATTTCTGATTGGGCATGTTACAGACCTTAATACTCAACGTTGAATTCAACAACTTCAGATGATCTGTTGGTGTCAGAACTGGTAACATCATCAGCTTTAACTAACTTCACTTCCCCTATCACTGAAATATTCCCTCAACCTATGGACTCACTTTCAAGGACCTTTCACCTCATGTTCTCAGTGTTACGGCTGCTATTCTATTATGGATTTATTGAATATGCCCACAAGAAAATTAATCTCAGGATTGCATATGGTGACATACGAGGGTTGATTGATAAGTTCATGGCCTAAGGTAGAAGGAGATGAGTTATACAGCTCTCATTACATGCACGTATAGTTCAATTCTTTGAGTGATAATGCAGAAGGTTTGAAGTTAATAACTCATTTCCTTCTACCTTAGGCCACGAACCTATCAATCACCCCATGCTGTGGACCACTTCTGGAGGTCCAAGATGCCGACTTCTACAAAGAAGGAATCCGTATGCTCCATGACCGCTGGACTAAGTGTTTAAATGTAGGAAAAATAAACATGCTAGGTTTTCTAAAATTGACTCCTTCTACCTTAGGCCACGCATTTACCAATCACCTCAGGTACGTGTACTTTGTTAATAAATTAACCTTGAACCTTGAACTTGTTTTGTTAAACTCAAATTTTCTACCCCAATTTTGCTCTCTGTCTTGCAAGGTAAGCCTAGCATTTTTTAATCTCAGCATTTTTCTCTCTCTCCTGTGCTTATTTATCTTCCTTTTGTTCTTTTCATCCTTCTTCCTTCTCTGAAACTTACATCTTCTTTGCTTTCCATCTTTTCCCAGTTCTAATGAAAGGTTATTGACCTGAAACATTAACTCTTATCCTCTCTCCATAGATGTTGCCTGACCTGGTGAGTGCTTCCAGAATTACCTGACATGTTTTTAGATTTCCAGTGTGACTATTTACTGCTTTTCAAAAGGAAGAACTCCCTTGCTCTCAGGAATTATGTTGTGAGATCCTTTTGATCTACGAGGCTGGACTTTTATCTAAAAAGTCTTCTTCTGCATTTATCAATAACTGATATTACAATGGCAGTCTTGATTATGGACTTAAGTTGCTGGAAATTTTAATATATAAGCTTTTGATCAGAGCAACCTACTAACCACATCTGAAGCCTACCAACTTTGTCACATTTTTATGGTGCATTTTTGGCCCACAGCCATTCTCCATTTGATACTTCAAAAATATTATTGGTATTCATTTTAATTGGGCACATCAGAAATACGAACTGGTAGAGATCATATGGCCTCCACACCTACTCTCTGGCTTTAAATATTATGGCTATATCTTCAATTTCAGTGCTAGTTTCCTGTATTAACTTCATATTCCCGGTGGATGGTTTTCCCACTAGTCAACCATTTTAATTCCAATCATCATTTCCACTCCAACATGTCAGTTCATGGCTTCCTCTACTGTCACAATAAGGGCACTCTCAGGTTGGAAGAGCAACATCTCGTAGTCCATCTTAGTAGACTCCAACCTTAGAGCATGAACATAAATTTCTCCAGCTTCCAGTAATTTTTGCTCATCTTCAATTCTCCACTCTGGCCCCCTTCTTACCTCTTCTCTGTTCCTCACCTGCTTATCACCACCCGCTGATGTCCCTCCTCCTTTCCTTTCTCTCATGGTCCGCTCTCCCTCTCCTATCAGATTCCTTCTTCTCCAGCCCTTTACCTTTTCAACCTATCATCTCCGAGCTTCTCACTTCATTTCCCCTCCCCCATCCATCCGACTTCACCTATCATCTTCTAGCTTGTATTTCTTCCCTTCCCCCTACCTTCTCATTCTTGTTTCTTCCCCCTTCCTATCCAGTCCTGATGAAGGGTCTCAGCCTGAAACATAATGTATTTATTCATTTCCATAGATGCTGCCTGAGCTGCTGAGTTCCTCCAGCATTTTGTGTGTGTTGCTATGGATTTCCAGCATCTGCCTAACATCTTGTGTTGAATCTTATATTCTCTGATTCCCTTACCATCCAAAATAGTATCCATTTCTATCCTGAACATACTCACTGATTGATCCTTCTCTTGGATTGAGAATTTCAGAAGTTCACTACCCACTGGTGTAGAAATTTCCTTTAATCTCTATCTTAAATGGACTTTAGATCACGATATCTTTGGGGGCTTTGCTATACCTTGCACGGTGGACGGTGACAGGACTGATGCTTTTAGCGGAGGCAGGTGGGGGAGGAGGAGGGGGCTTTGGGGTTCTAACACTTTCCTGTCATTCATTGTTTGGTGGATGTCTGTGGAAAGAATTTCAGGTTCTATACTGTATTCATTTTCTGATATTAAATGGAACCATTGAATAATTCAGACAGAAGCCTGTGGAACTCCTAGTTTGATTGTAACCCTTCGTTTTTGAAAATGTTTCCTAGATGGATTAAGGAGGGAGGTTGGTGGCATCCGTTAGTCTCGTGAGACCATAGATCTGTGCCTGGAAAGGTTCTCTAGGGCACAGGCCTGGGCAAGGTTGTATGGAGGACTGGCAGTTGCCCATGCAGCAAGTCTCCCCTCTCCACGACACCGATGTTGTCCAAGGGAAGGGCAAGGGCCGATACAACTTGGCATCAGTGTTGTCGCAGGAGTTGCCAGAACGAGGTTGAAGGCAACGTCAGACTGCCTTAGGGACTCCAGCTCCGGATTTGTCCTCAGGGTTTACTCCCGAAGCCTTTCCCATGACTGGGTATGGCCGCAAGGCAGCGGAGGTTTGAAATCAGAGATTTCCTCTCTTAGATGGACTGCCTTCCCAGGCTGACGAGCTCCATCTACCAGAGGGAGGTTAGAGAGAGAAAAAGCGTATCAGAGACAAAATGTAATGTTGAAACCTGAAACCAAAAGAATGCTGGAAACGCCAAGCCGATCAGGCAGTGCCAGTGGAGAGAGAAGAAGTTAATTCCTGTAACCGATCAGCAACCTCACAGCAGAGTGGGTCTTTGTATAAACAGAAAAAACTAGTTATCTGATATTGCCGAATCTGATATCAAGCTCTGGAAGCTGCAACACACCTAGGTGGAAGATGAATTGCTGTTTAGCAAGTTTATAGTGGAACAATGCATGAGGCTACAGACACATAGATCAAGGTAGAAATGGTGCGCAGGATTAATGTGGCAGACAAGCGGCACCATCTGTTTCTATTTTGGAGTTATCTATTGACTAGTCAGTTAATATTGAAAAGCAAGGTTGCATTAACTTTAACAAAGGGCAGACCTCCTGTGTAGAATATTGACCACTGTATTTTCAACAATACAATACTGATTGTACTTCAAAATATGTTCAACTACACATAGATCACTTCAGGACACCCTGAAATGAAAGACGCTACACAAGTGAAATTCTCCTTCTCCTTAACTGGAGCAGCGGCAGCAAAAATAGTGACTGTGCAGTGATAATCCTGTCTGGATGGAAAATAAGGGTAAATAAAGGTGCTGTGTTATTTGTAATAAATCGACAAATGGCACTTCACTATCAGCATATAAATGATGCAGATTATTTTTGAAAGTGCTTCCAATCTAGATTCGGAAGAACTGCCAATGGCTTCGTGAGAAAGGTCACATTTTGACATTCCCGTCTTGGCTCTGATTAAGGTTTAGGACCACACAACAATACTTCCCTCTTATTCATCTCTAATTAAATTTTATCATTTTCGGCTCATAGTTCCAATGATGAAAGCCCACACTACTGCCTATGAGAACAAACCGGCAAGTCTGTTCCCAACCTGTGCTGAAAAGGTTAGCTGCTAGTATGAGCTAATGTGATTATAATGAATTGATGCAAATTTATTTTTGACAATGACAATGACATTTAAAAATTATGCTCTAAACTTCAAGACTATTTGCATCTGAAGTCAAGTGTAAAACAATGTTCATTAGCCCACTGTTATCCAACAAGAGATACCAGTTAGCATTTAGTGACAAGATTTGCTTTTAAACTGGAAGGTTGTGGATAGAAGTAGACTATGAGATTTGAAGACTTAATCTGGGTTTTGTGGATATATTGAATAGGAAAATAAATCAGCCATGTATCTTTCCTTATCAAATGTCTGATTCACCATGGCAACGCTGGCCTCATTCTATCAGAGATATTTTTGTTACCCTAATCATCCCTCCCCACCTTCTCTGCAATTTAAAACTAACTTGCTTTCTCACTTTTAGGGTTCTGATGAAGGACATTCAACTTGAGATGCTAACTAAGTTTGTCTTTTGCAGAGATGCTGCCTGACCTACAGAGTATTTCCAACATTTTTTATACCTTAAATCAGGCCTTGCCCATCTGCTCTGGAGTACTTCATGCATAGCTATTGTATTGTTCTGGACAATACATAAGCTTCCACTGATACAGCTCCAAAGCCTAATCATTTGGCTTGTTATGATCTTGCTGTGCCTGTGCCTTTTGGCCCATGTTTATACTTCAAGAGGATTTTCTTGTCTGTGAAGCACTTGGGATTCCTTGAAGTTGATGACACATACATGCATACTTAGTGGCCACTTTATTAGATACTTCCAGTACCTAATAAAGTGACCACTGAATGTTCTTTAAAATTTTATTTAGAGATACAGTGTGGCACAAGCCCTTCCAGCCCAGTGCCCATGGTCTTCTGCCGCTATACCCCATCCACTTCAAGGTTTTGTGCATTCAGAGCTGCTCATCTGTATACCACTGTTTTAATATGTGGTTATTTCAGAACTGTCTCCTTCCTGACAGCTTGACCCAGTCTGGCCATTGTCCTCTGACCCCACCCATTAACAAAGCGTTTTCACCCACACAACTACCATTCACTGGATTCTTTTCTGTTTTACATACCATTCTCTGTAAACTCCAGAGACCGTCATGCATGAAAATTCCATGAGATCAGCAATTTCTGAGATACTCAAGCCACAAGTCTGGCAGCAACAATCATTCCATGGTCAACGTCACCTAGATCACATCACTTCCCCATTCTGATGTTTGGTCTGAATAGCAATTGAACCTCTTGACCATGGTTGCATGCTTTTATGTATTGAGTTGCTGCCACATGATTGGCTGATTAGATATTTGCATTAATGAGCAGGTGTAAAGGTGTACCCAATAAAGTGAGTGTATATTTACACACCAGATGGGGGAAGAAACAAATTAACAATTGCTAAACTTTTGCCATTGTTATTTTTGATTTGACTGTTTGGTAATGTTAAAAATTACTTTTGGCAGCTTGCTGTTCATTTGTCTATTGTTTCATCCGAGTTTCATGCTTAACCCCTCACACAGGTGATTCTGGACACACCATTGAAGGGGGAATATTCCCCAGTGTCACATAGGAATTCAGAAACAATGCAATTACATTATATTGCATGTGTGTCAGAACTATTTTACTTTGCATGGATAGGCTCAGTAACTACATCACAGGGAGTGGTCTGGGAGCCACTGGGAACTACTATATAACTGTCCGTATAACTGTCATTGCTTTTCCAGCAAACAAGGCCAAAAAAATACTCCCACATGGCATGAAAGTCTCCCATCGTGTCTCTCATGACCTCAAGATGCCCAAGGCATTCCCCTCCCCCCACCTTTTTATTCTGGCATCTTCCCCCTTCTTTCACAGTCCTGAAGAAGAGTTTCAGCCCAAAACATCAGCTATCTATTCACTTCCATAGATGCTGCCTGAACTGCTGAGTTCCTCCAGCGTTTTGTGTGTGTTAATTTGGATTTCCAGCATCTGCAGACTTTCTCATGTTTATGCCCAAAATATTTGAAAGCACAATTATTAATATGATATGAAATACCCAGCAACCAACTTGTGTAATCTTCATAAGCTGCAAGCGGACAGATTATTGGAGTGCTATGGCACCTTCAAAGCCCCCCTCAGCAGAAGCCAGATTGGCAGGAATCTCAATCTAAGTTGAAGCTTCCTCTGCAGCTAGAAGCCATTGACTGGTTTCTAGCAGTGTTGCAACAGAGAAGGTGGTATGTGCAATTTACAAGCCATTTCTCCCAACAGGTCAGTGCTATTGTTTCAATGTTTCAAAGTACATTTAATATCAGAGTATGTATGTAGTATATAACCTGAAACTCATCCCCTTCACAGAAGTCCACGAAACAAAGAAACCCCATAGAACGATAGAAACATCGAAGCCCTTAAGGCCCCCCTCCCTTCGCACAAGCAGCAGCAAAAACATCAACCCCCTCCTCGATCATGTACCAAAAGATCCATTAAACCAGAGCCCATCAAACTGCAGTTCACAAACCAGCTCTTTGGTATCTCAGATAGGTTTTATAATCCAATAAATCTTCATGTCATCCACACACACCTTCTCTCATTCAGTTCCCTGTTCACTTTAAATTGGTGGCTGAATGGCATTTATTAAGGTCAAATTTTCTTTTACTTTTCCCAACAGATGACGTGTACTGGAATGACTATTCATTTGGTGCAAAGCCAGTGCCTCCCAATCACCTGCAGTGCAACAATTCTTCCCAGTTTGCTGCCTTCATTGGAATGGGTTTGCGTTGGCATGTAATGAAAGTAAATCGTGTTCAGGGAGGCTGCAATCGATGGCGACTCTACCAACTTAGAGGAGTACATGGCATCAGTGACAAGCTACATCAGCAAGTGCATTGATGACACCACTGTGGCCAAGACCATCACTACACACCCTAACCAGAAGCCATGGATGACCGCGGAGGTGCGTGCGCTGCTGAGGACCCGTGACTCCGCCTTCAGAGCAGGCGACAAGGCAGCCCTAACAACAGCGAGGACCAAATTGTCCCGGGCCATCAGAGAGGCAAAGCGTGCACATGCCCAGCCAATCCACAGCCACTTCCAGGACAGCAGAGACACGCAGCGCATGTGGAAGGGCATTCAGGACATCACCAACTACAGGACATCACCACCTGACTGTGCAGGTGATGCCTCCCTCCCAGATGCGTTGAACAACTTCTACACTCAGTTTGAGGCGGATAATGATGTGGCGGTGAGGAAGACCACCCCTCCTCCAAATGACCAGGTGCTGTGTCTTACCATGGCCGATGTGAGGAGAACCCTGCGCAGGGTCAACCCACGGAAGGCTGCTGGACCAGACAATATTCCTGGCAGAGTGCTTAGAGGATGTGCAGACCAGCTAGCAGAGATTCTCACTGACATCTTCAACATCTACCCGAGCAGCGCTGTCGTTCCTACATGCTTCAAGGCCGCCACCATCGACCCCGTGCCGAAGAAGTCTTCAGTGTCCTGCCTCAATGATTACCGTCCCGTTGCACTCACATCCATCATCATGAAGTATTTCAAGAGGCTCGCCATGAAGCACATCACGACCCTGCTGCCCCGCTCACTGGACCCCCTGCAGTTCGCGTACCGTCCCAACCATTCGACAGATGATGCCATTGCCATCACCCTCCACCTGGCCCTAACCGACCTGGACAAAAAAGACACGTACGTTCAAATGCTGTTCATAGACTTCAGTTCAGCATTCAACACAATCATTCCTCAGAAACTGATTGGAAAGCTGAGCCTGCTGGGCCTGAACACCTCCCTCTGCAACTGGATCCTAGACTTCCTGACTGGGAGACCTCAGTCAGTCTGGATTAGAAGCAGCATCTCCAACACCATCACACTGAGCACGGGGGCCCCCCAGGACTGTTTGCTCAGTCCACTGCTGTTCACTCTGCTGACCCACGACTGTGCTGCAACACACAGCTTGAACCACATCATCAAGTTCTCTGATGACTCGACCGTGGTGGGTCTCATCAGCAAGAACGATGAGTCAGCATACAGAGAGGAGGTGCAGCGGCTAACGGACTGGTGCAGAGCCAACAACCTGTCTCTTGAGTGTGAACAAAAGAGATGGTTGTTGACTTCAGGAGGACATGGAGCGACCACTCTCTGCTGAACATCAACAACTCCTCTGTAGAGATCATTAAGAGCACCAAATTTCTTGGTGTTCACCTGGCGGAGAATCTCACCTGGTCCCTCAACACCAGCTCTGTAGCAAAGAAAACCCAGCAGCATCTCTACTTTCTGCGAAGGCTGAGAAAAGAGCATCTCCCACCCCCCATCCTCACCACATTCTACAGAGGTTGTATTGAGAGCATCCTGAGCAGCTGCATCACGGCCTGGTTTGGAGATTGCACCATCTTGGATCGCAAGACCCTGCCATCACAGACGTTTACACCACACGCTGCATCTGTAAAGCAAACAGCATTATGAAAGACCCCACGCACCCTTCATACAAACTCTTCTCCCTCCTGCCATCTGGCAAAAGGCACCAAAGCATTCGGGCTCTCACGACCAGACTATGTAACAGTTTCTTCCCCCAAGCCATCAGACTCCTCAATACTCAGAGCCTGGACTGACACCAACCTACTGTCCTCTACTGTGCCTATTGTCTTGTTTATTATTCATTGTAATGCCTGCACTGTTTTGTGCACTTTATGCAGTCCTGGATAGGTCTGTAGTCTAGTGTAGTTTTTATGTTTTTTCTTACGTAGTTTCAGTATAGTTTTTGTATTGTTTCATGTAGCACCATGGTCCTGGAAAACATCGTCTCATTTTTACTATGTTCTGTACCAGCAGTTATGGTTGAAACGACAATAAAAAGTGATTTGACTTGACTTGCCTACAGTGATGCTTCACAGGTAGGCTTGGTTCTGCAACACATTATAAGAGATAAACTAAATACAGACCGGACACATTCCTAACCAGCAGTTTTCTCAGGCAACCTATTCACTCACTCATTACAAGGAAAGCAGGTGCCATATTTAAAGTGACATATCTCTCCAGCATGTGGCAGTGGCAAAGCCATAAATAAGTAGAAAGCAGTTAATACAAGGATGTGTGTTCACCATGCAGATGTATGGATTGTCTCATTGATATAAAATAGAAAATAGAAAATAGAAAAACGTACCTATTGAACGTACAATTATCCTGGTTATATGTCAAGCTTCCAACTGTCACTTCAGGCTGTTTCCTGTCAGGTTTCATCAGTAAACCTTCTAAGTAACCTTAATTACACTTAATCTATCAGAAGAAAGGTTGCCTTACTAATAGCAGTTGTTTTCTTCTTGCCTCAACTGGCATTTAAACTAGTGAAGCATTGTCTACCAATGGCTGCACACTCTCAACCCTTACCTGCAAAAACATCAACTCACCATATCTCAAAGCTGCCCTGGTCTACAGTTCCACTTTATCCAGTTCTACTCTGGTCCTCTCTTTTTCTTTCAGTATGGTCAATACTTCCTGCACTCATACAGTGTTTCAAAATGTCATTACTATTTCTGCCCTGCTCTCGGCTTCATGTGGCTCATCTCTGATTCTTCCCTTTCCTTTCTGGATCTCTCTGTCCCCATCTCATAGACAGGTTAGCTACAAACATCCATTACAAACCCATAAATTCCCACAGCTACCTTGACTCACTGTCAATCTTGACTGTGGTTGGACAATGTGGTGCTGTGTGCTGACAGTACCAAATCCAACAGTTGAAAACAAGCAGTGACACCAAGTCGGCAAAAGTTGAAAAGAGCAATAGTTCAAAATAGACGAAAATGTAATAATTTAAATAAGCAAAAGCACCAAATGATAGAAAGCAAAAGAAGGATGACAGTGTAATTTCTTATAGGATGTAATCACAAATGGCATCGCCTGCACTTATTGCCTATTCTTCACTGTGCTTGAGGTGGTGATGATGACCATGACAATCTTTCTGAAGAAGGTACACTAAATTGCAGCTGGATAGGAGATTCCAGGATTTATCTATAGTAATGATAAAGGGATAGTAACAGTTTTGTAGGTCAAGATCAAGGATTTACAGGTGATAGCATTTCTATATGTCTGCTGTTCTTATTCTTGGCTGTAGAGGTTGCTGATTTGTGAAGTTATGTCAAAGCAGCCAACATAGTTCATTTTGTAGGTGGTATACACCACTACAATTCCTCCACAAGCAATCTGCTGGAGGAATTATCAATGTTTTGAGTGGAAACCCCTGTACCATGTTCTAATGAAAGGTTTCAACTCAAACCATCGACAATTCCTTTTCTCCCACAGATACTGCTTGATGCTGAATTCCTCCAGTAGATTGTTTGTTGCTCCATATTCCAGCGCCTGCAGTCTCCTGAGTCTCAACACCTCTCTCTGTAACTGGATCTGGGACTTCTTGACAGAATGACCGTAGTCAGTCCATGTTGTCAGCAGTTTCTGTAGCTCCATCACACTGAGACCACAGGGCTCCATGCTCTGCCCACTGCTGTTCACGCTGCTGAAACATTACTGCATTGCTTAGACCCAGCTCAAACTCAATCATCAAGTTCACCGATGACACAACAGTGGTCAGCCTGATCAAAAACGACAATGAGACAGCGTACAGAGAGGAGGTAGACCAGCTTGTAGAATGGTGCAAGCATAACAACTTGAGTCTCAATGTGGACAAGACTAAAGATATGATTGTGGATTTTCAGAAGCTGCAGGCTGACCACTCCTCACTGCAGATAAATGGCCCCTATGTGGAGAGAGTTAGGAGCACTAAGTTTCTGGGAGTGCACATAATCTGGCCCCTCACAACACCTCTTTAGTTAAGAAGGCAGAGCAGCATTTCTACTTCCTGAAGAGCCTAAGACAAGTGAAGCTTACACCTCCACCCCCCCACCTCCCATTCTAACCAATTTTTACAGTAGCATCACTGAAAGTATCCAGACCAGTGGCATCATCGTCTGATATGAGAATTGCAAGGCATCTGTCCAGAAGACCTTACAAAGGATTGCAAGGCTGCTGAGGGGATCTTTTGGTTTCTCTTCCACCCATTCTAGATACTTATCAGGAACACTGCGCATGCAGGGCCCTTAGTACTGTCAAAAATCCCTCCCTACTGTCTCACAATCTCATTAACCCCCTACCATTAGAAGATACTGTAACTTAGGGCAAGGACTTTTAGAATGGGAAACAGCTTCTTCATCCAGGCCATGAGACTACTGAATTCCCTATCACTACTGAGGTCTCATCACTTCTGAAAGACCAGTAGCATTATGCTATTTATTTTTTTAACTTGTGTCATAAACGCACCTTATGCTGTGTGTCAATATTCCAAAATATAGTGTATTTTTATTTGTTAATTTATTTGTGGTAATATTACTTTATGTGCCTTGTGGGAGTTCTATGTATTGTGTTGTGCACATTGGTCTGGAGGGATGTTGTTTCATTTAGTGGTTAGACATGTATACATATACTGGTTATACTGAGTGACAATAAACTTGATCTTGAACTTAATGGTGGATGGAGTGCCAATCAACTGGCATGCTTTGTCCTGTATTGCAATGGCTTCTTAACTGCAGCAGGAGCTGTACTCATCTGGAGAATATTTGCAAAAATATTACTTGTCACTTGTCAACCCATGCCCAGTGTTGTCCAGGTTATGCTGCAGGCTGGCACAGACTGCTTCACATTATCAGGTGGTGCAAATGAATTGAGGATTGATTGTGCAATCAGGAGCAAGCATTCCCACCTCTGATTTTATATCTGGATAAATATGCTATTGATGGTGCAGCTAAAGATAACAGAGTCGAGGGCATATTCATGAAGTATCCACTAGGGCTGGAATGATTAACACAAGGAGGAATAGGCTAATTGGACCATTGTGCTTGCTCCACTAATCAACAAGATGGTGGCTGGTATTTTACCTTAACATTATTTTCTTGTCCAATCACCATCTTCCTTGATTTCTCTGATATCCAGAAGTCTACCTATCTCTGTTTTGGATTCTATCAATTACTGACCCTCTCTGAGTAGAGAACTCATGACACCTACCACTAACATCATTGACTGAAGACACTGCAGCTCATATCATTCCTAAATGGCCTAACTCCTGTGATCTATGTTGCACACATCCCAGCCGCGGAAACGTCCTCCCACCATCCAAACTGTTAAGCCCTCTAAGAATTTCATACACTTCGACGAGGCTGTCTCTCAATCTTTTAAACAGCAGATCAACAATCTGAGAAAGCATACTGGTGAATCTTCATTTCTTCCACAACAATTGTCTTCTTTCTTAGGTAAGGAACCAAAATTGTAGATAAGCTTCACCTGTGGACTTACTAAAACATTATATAATTGTATAAAGATGATTTGCTTTCAATAATAACATATCACTTACTTTCCTAATTGCTTGCTGCACCCACAGCTTAACTTTCAATGGCTTGTGGACAAGGACGTGAATATTGTCATTTCTAAATCTCTCCCCATTTAAAACATTCTAAGTATTTCTATATTTTCAAACAAAGTAGAAACCTCACATTTTTCTACTCTATATTCTTTTGAAGCCTCTTTGCTTCTGCATAACCACTCATAGTCCCACTTGGAATTAGATGTGCTTCCTTCAGACAAATCCTTAATAAATAATTAGGGCCCATTTATCAATCTCTATGGGACCCCTTCAGTCAGAGCCTACCAATCAGTGAAGGACCTGATCCTACTCTATCTTCTACCTGTCAACCAACTCACAATCTACATTAGTATGCTATCCCTAATCCCTGTGCTCTAACCTTATCCTTGATTTTTAAGAAAAGCTAAATTTATTACATCCAGTGAATTCACTTATCTGCTCTACCAGAACTCAAATAAATTGGTCAGACATGTGTTTTTTAATCATAAATCCATGCTTACTCAGGTCAACGACACTGTTTCCTAAATTTCTCACCCTTTATTATGGATCTCTGCACTTCCCCAACTAACAATATAAGGTTAATAGATTGGTAGCTCCTAGTTTTCTCTATTCCTCTCTTCTTAAAAATGAAATCACGTTTGCTGTCCTCCAATTCTCAAGAGCCACTTCAGAAACAACAATTCGAGAAGGTGACATCTGGAGCATCCACAATCCCAGAGCCATCTATTTCAAAACTCTGGGATGTAAATGGTCAGGTCCCTGGGATCTATCAAGTTTCAGCTCTTAAGCTTTTAATGGACTTTTAAACCAATACTAATTAGTTTTACTTCATTTGCTAGACCCTTGCTCCTCCAATATTTCTCATAGTTTTTAAATGATTTTTTTTCTAGAGACATACACAAATCTAGAAAGAGTTGTCAACTAGATGACTCCTTCTTCTGTAATGTTGATTTTCTCTTAACCCTTCCACAGGTTGAAATCACATCTAGCACAAGGAAAGATAGTTGGAAGTCATAAAGCATAAAACATCTCTGCAGGAGTTCTCTGGGGCAGTGTCCTAGACCCAACTTTCAGCTGCTTCATCAGAGACCTTCCTTAAATCATAATGACAGAAGTGGTAATGTTTGCTGACAATTACACAATGTTCACCAGTATTCACCACTCCGCAAATAATGAAGCACTCCACATCCAATTGCAGTAAGACCTTGTCAATATTCTGAATCTGGAATGATAAGTGGCAATTAAAATTTGTGTTACACAAGTACCAGGCTATGAAGAAATTTAGCTACCACCCCCTGACATTCGGAAGTGTTACCATCACTGAATCCCCCATTATACATGTCTTAGGCATTGCTATTGACTAGAAACTGAATTGGAGTAGCTATGTGACTGTAAGAACAGGAGAGAGGCTAGGAATACTGCAGCAAATAACTCACATCCTCACCTCAAAGCCTGTCCACCATTTACAAGGCTCGTCAGAAGTGTGATGAAATATGATCCACCAGAAAATATACTCTCACCTCAAGGACAGCCACAGTTCAAGAAGGCAGCTCACCACCATCTTCTCAAGAGCAAGTAGGTTGGGAGATTAAATGTTAGCCAAGCCTGTGAAGCCTACATCTTTTGAAAATACCTATCCCTCTCTCACCTTCACTGATCTTAAAGTTAACTTGTTTCGTTCTTTCCCATTTCTACCAAAGGACTTTCAACTTGAAACATTTATCATCATCATTATGTGCTGTTACATATTGCTGTGGGCAATCATGGTCCGTGAGCATGATGGTTTTGGCAAATTCTACCGAAGTGGTTTGCCATTGCCTTTTTCTAGGCAGTGTCTTCATAAGACAGGCAAACAATACTCTTCAGAGCTTGTCAGCTGTAGAAGCAACAACCAGAACCATTTTCGTCTGAGCAAGTTGTAACTACAATGACTGGGGTGTTAACTTGACGTCATATGCTCTCTCACCAGGGCTGGATTTCAGCTCTTTGATCCAAGATTGTGGTGAAATCTGGAGCCTGTTGTCCTGGAAAAATTCAAATTATACATAGATGGAAAAGTTTTCGGGACTAGGTGTCAGTTGATAGCAGAGTGGATGACATTTCCCATCACTTTGCTGATGTTTGAGAGAAAAATGCTTAGGTGATAATTAGCTGGATTGCATCACTCCTGCTTTTTGTTGGTAGGATCTTGTTGAAAGGCCTAGATAGAGCGGATGCGGAGGGGACGTTTCCCATGGTGGGGGAGTCTAGGACCAAAGGGAACAGCCTCAAAATAGAGGGACATCCATTTGGAACAGAGATGAGAAGGATGAGAAGGAGAAAGGGTGGTGAATTTGTGGAATTCATTGTCACAGGTTTTATGATTAGTCAGGGCATCATGACAGGTTATGGGGAGAAGGCAGGAGATTAGCATTGAGAGGGAAATGAATCAGCCATGATGAAATGACGGAACAGACTCGATAGGTCAAATGGCCTAATTCTGCCCCCTAGTCTTATGGTCTTATGATACACTTGTGCAGCTTTTCGCATTTTCATACCAGTGTTGTAATTATAACAATCCTACACCCTAATACAACAGAGCTTCTCTTAAAATTAGTGTTTAATGACAGGAGTAGCAGGACTGCTTAGCTTTGATCAGATCTGTTTGTACATACATAGGTCATATTTCTATCCATTGCATGTTGTTTTTGAAGTTTGGCATGCATGTGGAC
This sequence comes from Mobula birostris, assembly GCF_030028105.1. Classification (NCBI taxonomy): domain Eukaryota; kingdom Metazoa; phylum Chordata; class Chondrichthyes; order Myliobatiformes; family Myliobatidae; genus Mobula; species Mobula birostris. Next base: position 19,885,618 of record NC_092387.1, on the reverse strand, counting down.
TTTATTTTCCAGCTTCAGCAGACAGGCGATTCATTATTAAGTACACCTGCGTACCCATCTGCAGTCTATTTTGAACCAGAGTTGACATCCTGGCATGATTATAATAGCAGAGTGAGGGGTATGCTGAGTCAGGAGTTTAGAAATTGCAGGAAGTGCATTTCTGCTCACAGATGTTCAATTTTGAGCTGCGGATAAGCTCTAAAAAATTTACCAAGTTTCAGAAAATGGATTATAGAATAAGATGGCCATTGGTGGTAAAAGATTGATAGCTGGTTTTAGTTCCAATTGCAGCATCGTAGAATGTTCAGCATACAAGGAAGTTATTTGGCAATTCTGTCTACTTCAGCCAAAATCAGACCAATCAGACTAATCTCACTTTCAGCTCTTGGGTTGTAGCCTTGTAAGTTATAGCAGTTACTGCTACTGTTTAAATCTAGTTACTATTTAAATATGATGAAGTTTCTGCTCCATATTATCTTTCGGAGTTTCAGATCTTTACCATCCACTGAAGTAAATTTCAATTCCCCTACATTGCTTTTTAAGGATTCCCTTAGTTCTGTGTATCCTGATTGTTGTCCTCTCATTTAGCAGAAATGGGACATTCATTTTACCTGTTAGGCCTCTCACAATTTTAGATAAAGTACCGCCATTAAATCTTTCACTCAGTTGTAAAATAACCACAAATAAGCTAATCTTTCTTCATAACTATCACTCTCCACCTATCTAACATTCCCATACGTTGCCTCTAGTGCAAAACACCCTTCCTGCAATGTGGCGAGAACTATGTAAGGTACTCTGTGCATAATCCAAATTGTATTTTACAGTTGTAACTTGACTACAAAACATGAACTAGTAATAGCAGGTATCCTGTTTGCTTTGTTAGTCACCTGATCTGGTTCAGGGCCTTGTGAGCTCTCAACACCCCTCTATTCCATTATACTTCACAATATCTCCCTGTTCATGGTGTACCTGCTTTCCTTGCCTGTCCTTCCAGAAATGCATTACAGCATTATTCACAAGACTGAATTCGATATGCTACCTAGCTGCCCACCTGAGCCAATTTGAGACGCAACTGCACACTTACCATTAGATCTCATGAGCTTCAGCTCATGCACAGTGATGAGTGCCATGCTAACGTAGCAGTTAACACGATGCTATTACATCTCGGGGCGTACCGGAGTTCGGAGCATAGCTCCGGTGCTATTCTGTAAGGAGTCACTATGATGTCCTCCCGGTGGAACCCGTGGGTTTCTCTGGGTCCTCCAGCTTCCTCCCACAGACCAAAGAGGTACTGGGTAGGCTAATTGGCCCATTGTGAATTGTTCCGCGATTAGGTTAGGGTTAATCGTGTCAGTTGAGAGTTGCCGGGGTGGTTCCACACTGTATCGCTACATAAATAAATAAATAGTAACTTTTTTGATGAGTCTACTGTGTGGGACTTCAAAAAAACCCTGACTAAAACTATTTGGACTTCATAAAAAAGTATCACAATCATTAAACTTCCTCCCTAACTTCACTATCATTCATGCGTGATTGTTCTATGTTGAGTGGCCTTAATTTAACTGGTCTTACTGTCCTTCATCAGCTTTTGCAATAATGTTAAGCTAGCCAGTTTATAATTCTCTGTCTATTCTTTATCTTCTTTTTAAACATGGCACATCAGCAACTTGCTAATCCTTCAGCACCTTTCATAATAACAGCCAGAGAGGACTGGAAAACCATGGATATTTAATGTCATTCAAGGTGGTCATAAGTAAAAGTTAGTTCTCAAGTTAATACAGTATAAAATATTTTTCAAAATTAAGTTAATATAGAAAAGTAGAAGAAAAGAAATCCTGCACGTCTACCAACCAGCTACTGAACAATAGATTCAAAAGTGGAAGTTCATTTCTTTCTGCAATATTGTCTTAGTTTAACAACAAAAGGCAATTTTAAATGACAGAATCAGAATCAGGTTTAATATCACCAGCAACACACATCAAAGTTGCTGGTGAACGCAGCAGGCCAGGCAGCATCTGTAGGAAGAGGTGCAGTCGACGTTTCAGGCCGAGACCCTTCGTCAGGACTAACTGAAGGAAGAGTGAGTAAGGGATTTGAAAGTTGGAGGGGGAGGGGGAGATCCAAAATGATAGGAGAAGACAGGAGGGGGAGGGATGGAGCCAAGAGCTGGACAGGTGATTGGCAAAAGGGGATACGAGAGGATCATGGGACAGGAGGTCCGGGAAGAAAGACAAGGGGGTTGGGACCCAGAGGATGGGCAAGAGGTATATTCAGAGGGACAGAGGGAGAAAAAGGAGAGTGAGAGAAAGAATGTGTGCATAAAAATAAGTAACAGATGGGGTACGAGGGGGAGGTGGAGCCTTAGCAGAAGTTAGAGAAGTCGATGTTCATGCCATCAGGTTGGAGGCTACCCAGACGGAATATAAGGTGTTGTTCCTCCAACCTGAGTGTGGCTTCATCTTTACAGTAGAGGAGGCCGTGGATAGACATGTCAGAATGGGAATGGGATATGGAATTAAAATGTGTGGCCACTGGGAGATCCTACTTTCTCTGGCGGATGAGCGTAGATGTTCAGCAAAGAGGTCTCCCAGTCTGCGTCGGGTCTCGCCAATATATAAAAGGCCACATCGGGAGCACCGGACGCAGTATATCACCCCAGTCGACTCACAGGTGAAGTGTTGCCTCACCTGGAAGGACTGTTTGGGGCCCTGAATGGTGGTAAGGGAGGAAGTGTAAGGGCATGTGTAGCACTTGTTCCGCTTACACAGATAAGTGCCAGGAGGGAGATCAGTGGGGAGGGATGGGGGGGACGAATGGACAAGGGAGTTGTGTAGGGAGCGATCCCTGTGGAATGCAGAGAGAGGGGGGGAGGGAAAGATGTGCTTAGTAGTGGGATCCTGTTGGAGGTGGCGGAAGTTACGGAGAATAATATGTTGGACCCAGAGGCTGGTGGGGTGGTAGGTGAGGACCAGGGGAACCCTATTCCTAGTGGGGTGGCGGGAGGATGGAGTGAGAGCAGATGTACGTGAAATGGGGGAGATGCGTTTAAGAGCAGAGTTGATAGTGGAGGAAGGGAAGCCCCTTTCCTTAAAAAATGAAGACACCTCCCTCGTCCTAGAATGAAAAGCCTCATCCTGAGAGCAGATGCGGCAGAGACGGAGGAATTGCGAGAAGGGGATGGCGTTTTTGCAAGAGACAGGGTGAGAAGAGGAATAGTCCAGATAGCTGTGAGAGTCAGTAGGCTTATAGTAGACATCAGTGGGCCCCAAACAGTCCTTCCAGGTGAGGCAACACTTCACCTGTGAGTCGACTGGGGTGATATACTGCATCCGGTGCTCCCGATGTGGCCTTTTATATATTGGCGAGACCCGACGCAGACTGGGAGACCGCTTTGCTGAACATCTACGCTCTGTCCGCCAGAGAAAGCAGGATCTCCCAGTGGCCACACATTTTAATTCCACATCCCATTCCCATTCTGACATGTCTATCCACGGCCTCCTCTACTGTAAAGATGAAGCCACACTCAGGTTGGAGGAACAACACCTTATATTCCGTCTGGGTAGCCTCCAACCTGATGGCATGAACATCGACTTCTCTAACTTCCGCTAGGCCCCACCTCCCCCTCGTACCCCATCTGTTATTTATTTTTATGCACACATTCTTTCTCTCACTCTCCTTTTTCTCCCTCTGTCCCTCTGAATATACCTCTTGCCCATCCTCTGGGTCCCCCCACCCTTGTCTTTCTTCCTGGACCTCCTGTCCCATGATCCTCTCGTATCCCCTTTTGCCAATCACCTGTCCAGCTCTTGGCTCTATCCCTCCCCCTCCTGTCTTCTCCTATCATTTTGGATCTCCCCCTCCCCCTCCAACTTTCAAATCCCTTACTCACTCTTCCTTCAGTTAGTCCTGACGAAGGGTCTCGGCCTGAAACGTCGACTGCACCTCTTCCTAGAGATGCTGCCTGGCCTGCTGCGTTCACCAGCAACTTTGATGTGTGTTGCTTGAATTTCCAGCATCTGCAGAATTCCTGTTGTTTGCGTTTAATATCACCAGCATATGTCCTGAAATTTGTTGTTATGCAGCAGCAGTACAATGCAACACATAATACAGAAAATAAATCAGTAAAACAATTACAGCAGGTATGCTAAATAGTTAAATTAACAATATGCAAAAACAGAAAGAATATTAAAGAAAAGTGAGGTAGTATTCATGGGTTCAATGTCAATTTAGGAATCAGATGACAGAGGGGAAGAAGCTGTTCCTGAATCACTGAGTGTGTGCCTTCAGGCTTCTGTACCTCCTACCTGATGGTAACAATGAGAAGAGGGCATGCCCTGGGTGATAGTCACAGAAAATTACAGCACAGAAACAGGCCCTTCAGCCTATCTAGTCCGTGGGAACTATTTAAACTTCCTAGTCCCACTGATCTGCAGCTGGACCATACTCCTCCCATCCATGTACTGTTCCTATCCAAACCTCTTAAATATTGAAATTGAAATCGTATCCAGCATTTACAAGGGCAGCTTGTTCCACACTCTCACCACCCTCAGAGTGAAGTTTCCCCTCATGATGGGGGTTCTTAATGTTGGACGACGTCTTTCTGAGACACCACTCCCTGAAGATGTCTTGGACCCTACAGAGGCTGGTACCCAAGATGCAGCTGACTAATTTTACAACTTTCTTTAACTTCTTTTGATCCCGTGCAGTAGAATTCCCCACCCCTTCCCCCCCCAACCCCACCACAGACAGTGATGCAGCCTGTCAGAATACTCTCCATGGTACATCTGTAGAAGTTTTCAGGTGTCTTAGGTGACAAACCAGATCTCCTCAAGCGCCTAATGAAATACAGCTGCAGTCTTGCCTTCTTTACAGTTGCATCAATATGTTGGGAACAGGTTAGATCCTCAGAGATATTGACACCCAGGAGCTTGAAATTGCTCACTCTCCACTTCTGATCCCTCTATGAGGGTTGGTTTGCGTTCCCTCGTCCTACCCTTTCTGAAGTCCACAATCAGCTCTTTGGTTTTACTTATGTTGAGTGCAAAGTTGCTGCTACAACACCACTCACCACCACTCACCACTCAACTATATTTGCTCCTGTACGCTCTCTCATCACCATCTGAGATTCTGCCAACAATGGTTGTATCTGAAGCAGATATTATCAACAAACCGCACAGATTGTGGTCTTACAATAGGAAGTCAAGGACGCAATTGCAGAGGAGGTGCAGGGGTCCAGGTTCTGTAGCTTATTGATCAGGATTGTAGGAATGATGGTGTTAAACACTGAGCTATAGTTAATGATCAGCATCCTGACATAGGTGTTTGTATTGTCCAAGTGATCTACGGCCATGTGAACAGCAATTGAGATTGCATCTGCCATGGACTTATTATGGAGATAGGCAAATTGCAGCGGGTCCAGGTCCTTGCTGAGGTGAGAGTTGATTCTGGCCATTACCCAATCTCCCAAATGTCACCACATTCAAAGTTCAAAGTAAATTTATTATCAAAGTACATATATGTCACCATATACATGAAACCGTAAGACCATAAGACACGGAACAGAATTAGGCCATTAGGCCCATCAAGTCTTCTATGCCATTCAATCATGGCTGATCCTTTTTTCCCCTCCTCAGCCCCACTCTCCAGCCTTCTCCCCATAACCTTTGATTCTGTGTCCAATCAAGAACCTATCAACCCCTGCCTTAAATACACTTATCATCTCTGTTTTATATGGATGCCCCTTTATCCTGAGGCTATCCCCTCTTGCCCTAGACTCTCCCACCATGGGAAACATCCTTTCCATATCTACTCTGTCTAGGCCTTTCAACATTCGAAAGGTTTCAATAAGATCCCCCCTCAGCCCTCTAAATTCCAGCGAGTACAGACCCAGAGCCATCAAATGTTCCTCGTATGATAGCCCTTTCATTCCCAGAATCAACCTTGTGACCTTCCTCTGAACCCTCTTCAACGCCAGCACATATTTTCTCAGATGAGAAGCCCAAAACTGTTCACAATAGTCAAGGAGAGGCCTCACTGGTGCCTTATAAAGCGTCAGCATCACATCCCTGCTGTTACTGTATATTCTAGACCTCTTGAAATGAATGCTAACATTGCATTTAACTTCCTCACCGCCAACTCATCCTGTGGATGCCCAAATCCCTTTGCATCTCAGAGTTTTGGATTTTCTCCCCATTTGGAAAATAATCTGCACATTTATTCCTACTACCAAAGTGCATGACCATGCATTTTCCAGCATTCTACTTCACTTGTTACTTTCTTGCCCAGTCTCCTAATCTGTTTAAGTCCTTCTGCAGCCTATCTGTTTCCTCAATACTACCTGCCCCTCCGCCAATCTTAGTATCATCTGCAAACTTGGCAACAAAGCCATCTATTCCATCATCTAAATCATTGATATACAGCATAAAAAGAAGTGGTATCAACACCGCCTGCAGAACACCACTAGTCACTAGCAGCCAACCAGAAAAGGATCCTTTTATCCCACTCACTACCACTTACCAATCAGTCAATGCTCTAACCATACCAGTAACTTTCCTGTAATACCATGGGCTCTTAACTTGGTAAGCAGCCTCATGTGTGGCACCTTGTCAAAGGCCTTCTGAAAGTCTAAATATATAACATCCACTGCATCCCCTTTGTCTGCCCTACTTGTAATCTCCTCAAAGCATTTCAACAGGTTCATCAGGCAAGATTTTCCCTTAAGGAACCCATGCTGACTTAGTCCTATCTTGTCCTGTGTCACCAAGTACTCCATAACCTCATCCTCAACAATTGACTCCAACATTTTCCCAACCACTGAGGTTAGGTTAACTGGTCTATAATTTCCTTTCTGCTGCTTTTTTACTTTCTTTTAGAGTGAAGAGACATTTGCAATTTTCCAGTCCTCTGGTACCATGCCAGAGTCCAATGTTTCTTGAAAGATCATTACTAATGCCTCCACAATCTCTACTGCTACCTCTTTCAGAACCCTAAGGTGTGGTTCATCTGGTCTGAGTGAATTATGTACCCTTAGGTCTTTCAGCTTTTTGAGCACCTTCGCCCTTGTAATAGTAACTGCACTCACTTCTCTTCCCTCACACCCTTCAACGTCTGGCACACTGCTCATGTCTTCCACAGTAACGACTGATGCAAGATACTCATTTAGTTCATCTGCCATCACCGGCCTCATTTTCTGGCGGTCCTATATCCACTCTCATCTCTCTTTTTTTCACATATTTAGAAAAAGCTTTTATTATCCACTTTGATATCGTTTCCTAGCTTGCTTTCATATTTCACCTTTTCCCTCCTAATGATTCTTTTAGTTGCTCTCTGTAGGTTTTTAAATGCTTCCAATCCTCTATCTTCCCGCTGATTTTTGCTTTGATGTATATCCTCCCTTGCTTTTATATTAGTTTTGATTGCCCTTGTCAACCACGGTTGTACTGTTTTGCCACTTGAGTATTTTTTTCATTTTTGAAATATACCCATCCTGCACCTTCCTCATTTTCCCCAGAAACTCACGCCATTGCTGTTTTGCTGTCATGCCTGCAAGCATCTCCTTCCAATTTACTTTGGCCAGCACCTCTCTCATACCACTGTAATACACACAAAATACTGGAGGAACTCAGTGGGCCAAGCAGAATCTATGAAAAATAGTGCAGTCAACGTTGCTCCAGCATCTACAGATTTTCTCTTGTTTGTGATTTTTCATACCACTGTAATTTCCTTCACTCCACTGAAATACTGCTAAGTCAGATTTTACTTTCTCCCTATCAAATTTCAAGTTGAACTCAATCATATTGTGATCACTGCCTCCTAAGGGTTATTTTACCTTAAGCTTTCTAATCACCTTCGGTTCATTACATAACACCCAATCAGTACAGCTGATCCCCTAGTAACCCTGAGATTTACTGTTTGCAAGTATATTCAAATTTATAGAATAATAACCATAACAGGATCAATGAAAGACCACATCAACTTGAGCGTTCAACTAGTATGCAGAAGACAACAAACTACGTATACAAAAAGAAAGAAATAATAAATAAATAAACAATAAATATCAAGAACATGAGATGAAGAGCCCTTGAAAGTGAGTCCATTAGTTGTGGGGACATTTCAGTGATGGGGCAACTGAAGTTGAGTGAAGTTATCCCCTTAAATTCAAGAGCCTAATGGTTCTGGGACAATAACTGTTCCTGAATCTGGTGGCTTGAGGCCTGAGGCTCTTGTACCTTCTTCCTGATGGTAGTAGCAAGAAGGGAGCATGTCCTGAGTGGTAGGGAACCCTGATGATGGATGCTGCTTTCTTGCAACAGCATTTCATGTAGATATGCTCAATGGTGAGGAGAGATATTCACCATCTAAGCATTAGAGCACTGAAATAGTTTTCTACCATAGAAAGTCCTTGCCAGCATTCATACTTCACATCCTAATTTATCCCTCTCTAGCAACATATTGCTCTGTCTCTTATCTGGTTTCCCTGTCAAGGTATCATCTCATTTGCCCTAAATACTCCAGGAAATAAGTCCCGCAAAAGAAACATTGTGAAAACACCAAATGCTGAAATTGTAAAATAGGCCAATCAGTATAAGAAAAGAATGAATAAAGTTAGAGTAAAGTTAGACGATAATTTTAATCCTCTTTTTCCAATCTACCTTTCATTACAAACATTTTCTGCTATTTATCTTATAGCTTCTGTTTTGAGACTATGGGTCCAAGTAGTTTGGATACCAGACAGCAGTGCTACATAAATGGCTCTGACAGGCGATAATAGAATGTAGTTAACACTTATGTCTCATGTTTGTCACAGGCTAATTTGCCTTTTAATAGGATCACTGCATCAAATGGAGTGTGTGACTCAGAGACAGAATCTTATTGAGTTTGTAGTCTAAGGGTGACCTCCAGGGTTCAATTCTCAAGCAATTACTGATCTAATCAGTTACAGCGAACAGATAGTAACAGGTAGAATTAGCCTGGGCGTGAAGGAAAGGGGAGGGGAAAAGGAAGAGACGGCAAGGTTAAGGGCAATGCAAGTATTTGGTGTTGATCTGTCACTATGAATCAATTCAACTTTCCAATAAATTAATGTCTTCTAAATGTCATTCATAATTACAGACCTTTATCACTTGGTAACAGGGTTAGAGATGCACACATCCGTTCACAATTCATTCAATGACGCAGTTACAATAAGTCAAGAACTAATGCAATAACTTTTACATCCTCAAGTAAGAAAGAATGAAAAGAAGAAATGCTACAAATGGGGCAGAATGTCAATACTGTCAAACAGAAATTATTTTCATAGAATCAACACTAGGCAGATATTTAATAAGGAATGATGCTGCAGTCTTGGTACTTTCTTGTCAATACCTGCACATACTGATCTAAAGGGTAAATGCAGAGATCTTTTCTCACAACTTGAAACAGCATCCAGGTGCACTGAATGCTTTCTGTAAACCATGTCAAACAAAAGTTCAAACTTCAAACTTCAAAGTAAATTTATCATCAAAGTACATATATGTCACTATATACAACCCTGAAATTCATTTTCTTACAGGCATACTCAATAAATCCATTATAGAATGATAACTATAATAGAATCAATGATAGAATCACTAACTTGGGTGTTCAACTAGCGTGCAAAAGACAGCAAACTGTGCAAATACAAAAAGAAAGAAATAACAATAGTAAATAAATAAACAATAAATATCGAGAACATGAGATAAAGAGTCCTTGAAAGCAAGTCCATAGGTTGTGGGAAGATATCAGTGACAGGGCAAGTGATGTTGAGTGAAGTTATCCCCTTTAGTTCAAGGTTGAGGGGTAATAACTGCTCCCAAAACTGGTGGTGTGAGTCTTGAGGCTCCTGCACCTTCTTCCTGATGGCAGCAGGGAGAAGAGAGTATGACCAGGATGGTGGAGGTCCCTGATGATGGATGCTGCTTTGCTGCGACAACACTCCGTGTATATGTGCTTAGTGCTGAGCAGGGCTTTTACCATGATGGGCCATATCGACTACTCTTTGTAGGATTTGCCATTCAAGGGCATTGGTGTTTCCATATCAAGCTGTGATGCAGCTAATCAATATACTCCACACCACGCACATATAGAAGTTCGTCAAAGTTTTAGATGTCATGCCAAACCAATGTCAGAAGAAAGCACTATTATTTTCTAATGATAATCTCAAAATGTTTTCAGAATAAGTAGAAAATGAAGAAGAGGTAGATTGGTGGGGTGGAGATATGTCTCTACCAAAGGAGGTATAAGGTGCTCCTTCCCTCCACTAGACAGCAGGTCACCCTTGGGCAAGATGCAGTACCTGCTTGGCCCTTCATTCAGGATCACGCGAAGCCATGGAAGTAGGTGGTAAATGGTTGTATGAGCAGCTAGTGCTTCTCACAAGTCCTGGTTATGCAACACAGAGGCCAGGAAGCCAATCTCTAAAGATGAATGATAATGGCTGAGGTCAACCATCTTGTAAAGATGCTGCCCAGAAGGTGGCAATGGAAAACACTTCTGTAGAAAAAATTGCCAAGAACAATCATGGTCATGAGACCATGTTTGCCCACATCATACCACACGGTACATAATGATGACAATGTTGAGAGAGAGTAAGAGAAACCTGGGACCCAGAAAGCTATTGGGACTGGTAACAAAGCAGCAGGAGCAGCAAAGGAAGAATGTGCTTAAGAAACATCAGAAACTAGGCACCCAAAACATCAAAGAAGCTGTAAAAGTTGCAGGAAACTGTTAAGCCATATTCTGGTGAAACACTCTGATTCCATCGGCTGCTATCTCCAGCTCTGCAAGCTCACCCCAAAACCCCTTGTCTCTGTGGGCGCAGCGTGATTCGTTACCCTGTTACAAATAAGTGCCACGAAATATCAGACAGTACACCGCTTACAATTAAAAGATTGAGCTTTGTAATTCTTTATCTGACTAAAGGGTTAGTAAAGAAAGAACAAAAAAAGAAAAGGACCCATTTTAATTAAACAGTCTAATGTGCACAAGTTGGAGCTCATGGTTTCCCCTTCACCAATCCTCCTTTGATCTCATCCCGGGCTTCATCGAATCACAGCTCCGCTCTCGATCGAATTCTACGACCTCTTCTCTCCGGTGTCTTCTCTTCATCTTCTCAACAAAAGACCCCAAACTCCACCATAGTGTCCCTCACCAGTGAAATATCCCCTTAATCTGGCCATCTCAGTTGAATGGCACATGATTCTCCTATCTCTTATCTTCACGGTAGCCCAAACAAGCAGCTTGCAGAGAACAGCACAAAAATCAAATACAGAACAGCTTAACAGTTAAAAAGATGAACCAGGGCATTACACTGGTGTTATGGTATATAGAAAATATTAATTTCAACAGCAACCAGTCTTCAGATCTGAATGTGGATTGTAGATTGAGTTCAAAATGCAGCTCAGAACAGTGGTGTTCCTGGAACAGCAGACGGGAGTCCATTGCAAACCAAGAAACACTCATTGACCTGAGATGTCTGCATATGCATGCATGCAGCTCAGAGGCAATGGTGATGAGCATTCATTTTGGGTGTCTGGAGCATTGATGTGAAGATATAGGTGTTTGAAAATTATATGCCATTCAAAGGAAGCATTGTGGATATACTGCAACTATACAATTGTCCTGCCATTACTTTTGATCTTTAGCATATAAGAATGTCATGAAATATTGAATCAAGGAGCCTCTTCTTCCAAGAGTGTCTCCAGTATGATGCCTGTTCGCTTTGCTGAATAAAGACGTCTATATCCACCAGTTTCAGTGTCTCCCTAGCGACTTCATTCACAGTCACAACAGAAACGGTCATATCAGCAAAAAACTCAGCAAATTTTCCCCACAAAAACACACCGTACAACCCTTCACTCATCTAACAACAATATTGTTCAGTCATCCCTCTGTCACTACATTAATTTGCTGCATCACATGCCCCAACACTTAACACCATACCAACACTCCCATATACATTTGTCTTATAGTTGAGATCTGTTTGGTTATAAAATTTAAACCGAACCATAAGGAGTTCTTGGTTCAAGGACATACAATAATTATTTTGAAACCAATGCTAACCTAAAGCTAGCACATACATTCAAGTCTGTTGGGTTCAGGATGGATAACCAGGGTCTCAATAAAATACTGCACCTCTATTGTTCGTTTGTTGTGTGCCCTGTCAAATGACATAGGCGAACATGCTCTTTCCATGACCATGGTGGTTCTCAGCAAATCTTTCTACAGAAGTGGTTTGCCATTGCCTTCTTCTGGGCACTGTCTTTACAAGATGGGCGAGGTCAGCCACGATCAATACTCCTGTCTGTCTGGCATCAGTGGTCGCATAACCAGGACTTGTGGTATGCACCAGCTGCTCATATGACCATCCACCACCTGCTCCTGTGGCTTCATGTGACCCCGAACGAAAGGCTAAGCAGGTACTACCCATTGCCCAGGGGTAACTTGCAGACTAATGAAGGGAAGGAGCATCTTACACCTCCTTTAGTAGAGATGTACATATCTCCACCCCACCACCAAGCACCTGGCTACGCTTCCTTATAAAGAATCTGTCCAGCCCCAATCTGACTAATGATCAAGCCAGGTGACCATACTCTATCTCACATCTTACATACCCTTCCAGTTATCCAACCCTGGCAGGAGCATCATACGAACGAATGAACCCTTCTGCAAGACAAGATGGCACATAAGCATCACCACCGAGAAAGTGGGCAAAGTCAATGTCCATCAGTTCAGTCACCAGTGAGAAAGGATGCTGCCCATTACTGCAGCAGATATCACAGTGTGCAAAGATAATTGAGAAAGAAGATAATGCCTTCTCACATTCTAGTCTCTTCTGATTTATAAATGCTTTTGATAAGGTACCAAAATTCAAATTGATAAATTACACAAAGATATGTAGAAAAGTAACCAGTAAGAAGACATAAGGATACCAATGTGGACAGGTTGAATGACCTATTAAGACCTGTGGATAAGATGGGTATAATGTGTGAAATATAAGATTGTTCATTTTGGCACTCAAAATTAACATCAACCCTATTATTTAAATGTTGAGCGATTACAAAACTCTGAGATGCAAAGCGATCATGGTGTATTCATAAAAGGCAAGCATGCAGGTACACTGAGTAATTAGGAAAGTTAACAGAATGTAATTGTTTATTGTGAGAGGAATTTAATAAACAAGTCAGGAGGTTATGCTTCATATATATATATATATATATAGTATAGATGAGCCCATACCAGAGAAATTGTGTAGAGTACTGTTCTTAACTATGGAACTGATGTTAAGGTATTGACATCAGGTCACAGAAGGTTTACTGGACTAACACAAAGGGTGGGGAGGTTGGTTTATGAGGATAGGTTGGACTGGCTTGGCTTGCATCTCTGGGTTTTAGGAAAGTTTGATGGAACTGACAAAATCCTGACAGAGTAATGTAGAGAGGAAGTATTTTTGTGAGAAATTAAAGGATTGTCTGGGGTGCTGAATGGTGGTAAGGGAGGAAGTGTAAGGGCATGTGTAGCACTTGTTTTGCTTACAAGGATAAGTGCCAGGAGGGAGATCGGTGGGAAGGGATGTGGGGGAAGAATGGACAAGGGAGTCGCGTAGGGAGCGATCCCTGCGGAAAGCAGAGGGGAGGGGGAGGGAAAGATGTGCTTAGTGGTGGGATCCCATTGGAGGTGGCGGAAGTTACGGAGAATAATATGTTGGACCTGGAGGCTGGTGGGGTGGTGGGAGAGGACAAGGGGAAACCTATTCCTAGTGGGGTGGCGGGTGGATAAGGTGAGAGCAGATGTGCATGAAATGGGGGAGATGCGTTTGAGAGCAGAGTTGATGGTGGAGGAAGGGAAGGCCCTTTCTTTAAAAAAGGAGGACATCTCCTTCGTCCTAGAATGAAAAGCCTCATCCTGAGAGCAGATGCGGCGGAAACGGAGGAATTGCGAGAAGGGGATGGCATTTTTGCAAGAGACAGGGTGAGAAGAGGAATAGTCCAGGTAGCTGTGAGAGTCCGTGGGCTATAGTAGACATCAGTGGATAGGCTGTCTCCAGAGATAGAGACAGAAAGATCAAGAAAGGGGAGGGAGGTGTCGGAAATGGACCAGGTAAACTTGAGGGCAGGGTGAAAGTTGGAGGCAAAGTTAATGAAGTCAATGAGCTCAGCATGCATACAGGAAGCAGTGCCAATGCAGTCATCGATGTAGTGAAGGAAAAGTGGGAGATAGATACCATTATAGGCTTGGAACATGGATTGTTCCCCAAAGCCAACAAAAAGGCAGGCATAGCTGGGATCCGTATGGGTGTCCATGGCTACACCTTTAGTTTGGAGGAAGTGGGAGGAGCCAAAGGAGAAATTATTAAGAGTAAGGACTAATTTCGCCAGACGGAGCAGAGTGGTGGTAGAGGGGAACTGGTTAGGTCTGGAATCCAAAAAGAAGCGGAGAGCTTTGAGACCTTCCTGGTTGGGGATGGAGGTATATAGGGACTGAACATCTATAGTGAAAGTAAAGCGGTGGGGGCCAGGGAACTTAAAATCATTGAAAAGATTCAGAGCGTGAGAAGTGTCACGAACATAGGTAGGAAGGGATTGAATAAGGGGGGATAAAACAGTGTTGAGGTATGCAGAAATGAGTTCAGTGGGGCAGGAGCAAGCTGAGACAATGGGTCTACCTGGACAGGCAGGTTTGTGGATCTTGGATGGGAGGTAGAAACGGGAAGTGCGGGGTGTGGGAACTATAAGGTTGGTAGCAGTGGATGGGAGATCCCCTGAGTGGATAAAGTTGGTGATATTGTGGGAGACAATGGCCTGGTGCTCCTTAGTGGGGACATGATCGAGGGGTAAATAAGAGGAGGTATCCGTGAGTTATCACTGTGCCTCGGCAAGGTAGAGGTCAGTACGCCAGACTACAACGGCACCCCCCTTATCGGCGGGTTTTATAGTAAGGTTAGGATTAGTGGTTCATTTTGGTAGGTCAAATATGATGGCAGAATATAGTATTAATGGTAAGTCTCTTGGCAGTGTGGAGGATCAGAGGGATCTTGGGGTCCGTGTCTATAGTACGCTCAAAGCAGCTGCACAGGTTGACTCTATGGTTAAGAAGGCATACGGTGTATTGGCCTTCATCAATCGTGGGATTGAATTTAGGAGCCTAGAGGTAATGTTGCAGCTATATAGGACCCTGGTCAGATCCCAGTTGGAGTACTGTGCTCAGTTCTGATCGCCTCACTACAGGAAGGATGTGGAAACCATAGAAAGGGGGCAGAGGAGATTTACAAGGATGTTGCCTGGATTGGGGAGCATGTCTTATGAAGCAAGGTTGAGTGAACTTGGCCTTTTCTCCTTGGAGCGACGGAGGAAGAGAGATGACCTGATAGAGGTGTATAAGATGATGCGATGCATTGATTGTGTGAATAGTCAGAGGCTTTTTCCCAGGGCTGAAAGAGGGCACAGGTTTAAGGTGCTTGGGAGTAGGTACAGAGGAGATGTCAGGGGTAAGTTTTTTACGCAGAGAGTAGTGAGTGCGTGGAATGGGCTGCCGGCAACGGTGGTGGAGGCAGATACGATAGAAGACTTTTGGATTGGTACATGGAGCTTAGAAAAATAGAGGAATATGGGTAACCCTAGTAATTTCTAATGTAGGGACATGTTCGGCACAACTTTGTGGGCTGAAGGGCCTGTGTCGTGCTGTTAGTTTTCTATGTTTCTATGTTATAAATAAAGATAAATCATTTAGAACAGAGATCAATATGATATTTTTCCTCAGAAGTTCACAAGTCTTTGGAAGCAGTATCGTTGAATATTTTTAAGGCAGCAGTAGACAAGCTCTTCATAGCAAGGCAGTGAAAGGTTACCATGATACATAAGGGTCCTGAAAGAGATTACAGTCACATCAGCCATGATTTTATTGCATGGTATACCAACCTCAAGGGACTGAAATGCCAACTCCTCCATTTGTATCTTTGCAAGGACAAAATACAAATGGTTTAAAAATTCGTGGCTCAACTTGTCCTCTTAGGCCCTAAGGCATAGAAGCAGAATTGGGCCATTCAGCCCGTCAAGTAGTGACAGAGGGACAACTGAACAATATTGTTGTTACAGAAGTGAAAGGTTGTACAGTGTGTTTTTTGTGAGGAAAATTTGCTGGGGATTTGCTGATATGATAGCAAAGGAGATGGTTATCGACTTCTGGCAAACTCACACCACTTACACCCCTTCCCTCTTTAAATTAGTCACACAGCAATGAAAACTGCAAGTAGTTTCAAACCCCTGGGAGTGCATATCATGCATAACCTCGCATGATCCCAGAACACATCCAACACAGTCAAGAAAGCGCACCAAAGCCTCTACTTTCTGAGGAAGCAGAAGAGAGCTAGAACTTGCACATCCATACTCAAGTCATTTTACAGATGCACAGTAGGGAGCATCCTGACAAGCTGTATCACTGCCTGGTATGAAAAAATGCAATGTGACAGACAGGAAGGCTCTACAACGGGTAGTCAAAACTGCCCAATGCATCACTCGCACCAGCATACCTGCCATCAAGGACATGTATACAGAAAGGTGTTGGAAAGGAGCCAGTAACATCATGAAGGATCCCACATGCTTTGCTCTTGAACTTTTTGTCCCACTCCTATTAGAGAGGAGGCTATGGAGCATCCACACCAGGACCACCTGTGACAAGAATACACATAGATTAAGATGTAGCATAGATTAAGAGAGAGAGTTAGAAAGGCAGGAGAAAGACAGAGAGTTAGAAAGGCAGGAGAAAGAGAGAGAGTTAGAAAGGCAGGAGAAAGAGAAACAGTTAGAAAGGCAGGAGAGAGAGAGAGAGACAGCTGGAGCGAGAGGAGAAACAGAGGGAAAGGGAATTCGAGCTGGAGAAGTTAAAGATAAGGGCAGAGCAGGGGCCCGTGCCAAACCAAGGTGGAGGGTTCCGGGCGACCCAGGAGGTTAGGCTGGTTCCCCCATTTGACGATACCGACGTGGATTGGTACTTTCTCCATTTCGAAAAAGTTGCTACAAGTCAGGACTGGCCGAGGGATAAGTGGGTTGTTTTGCTTCAGAGTGTACTGAAAGGGAAAGCCCAAGAAGCTTACTCAGCTTTGTCCGCAGAAGATGCCCAGAGGTATCAGGTGGTGAAAGAGGCCATCCTCAGGATTTATGAGTTGGTCCCGGAGGCATACCGGCAGAGGTTCTGGAATGCAAGGAAGCAGTGGGACCGCACGTATTTAGAGTTTGCCTGTGAGATGCAGACATATTGTAAGCGTTGGTGCGCCTCGAAGTGGGTAGAGGGGGATTATGACAGACTGCTACAGCTGATTCTGATTGAGCAGTTTAAAGGTTGTGTCCCTGAGGGTATGAGACCCAACCTAGATGAGAAAGAGGCAACCACGTTAGCCGCAACTGCTAAGTTAGCGGATGAGTATGCGTTGACGCATAAAATGAGGTTTGCCCCGAGTAAAGGCTACCAGAAGGGTAGTCAGGACGGCGGGGAGAGTCCACCAGAAAAGTCAGAAAGTAAGCCGGGGACTAGTGAGAAGGGTAAGGTAGACTGGGAGCGGTCTGGTAGGAAGTCTCCTGGGGTTGTCTGTTATAATTGCGGGAAAGTCGGACACTTTGCTTCCAGGTGCTTTGCCCCATAGAAGGAGAAGGGAAAAGGAAAAACGGCGATTTTGACTGGCTGCATCGAGCTGGTAAACGAACCGCTAGGGAAGGGCAGGTCTGCCAAAGTTCAGGAAGGGCGCGAGAGGTTTATCTCGGCCGGATTGGTGTCAGTGAAGGAGAGGTTAAAACCAGTTCCAGTGCGGATCTGGAGAGACACGGGAGCGTGTCAGTCACTAATACTGAAGAGTGTATTAGAGTTTAGCTCAGAGACCCAGACTGGGGAGGTCAAGGTCAAAGGTGTTGGGGAAAGGACAGAGTCAGTCCCTTTGCACCAGATACACTTACAAAGCAACCTGGTCTCTGGAGTAGTCACGATCGGGGTGAGGTCCGAATTACCGATGAAAGGCGTGGAAGTCTTGCTCGGTAATGACCTCGCCGGGGGAATTGTGTTCGAAGCAGTGAGATTGACAGGTCAGCCTGCCAGCATTGAGGCCCCGCCCATGGACTCACAGGTTCATCACGGGACTGTGGTAGTAAATTTAGCTGAGACGTTTCTGTCAGCCTTGTATGAGACGGGGGTAGAAAGTGAAAAGAAGGAGTGTAGTGAAACAAGAGGTAGTGAGGGAGCTGAGACAGACTTAGCTTTAGCCAGGAAAGAATTTGTGCAGGCGCAGGAGCGAGACGAGGGGCTGATGGTTTTGGCAGAGACAGCTCTCTCTGACACAGAATTAACAAGGGAACTAGTACGCTATTGTGTGGAGGAGGAAGTGCTAAGGAAGAAAGGGAGACCAAGTACCATACCCGCAGATGAGGAATGTTGGGTGGTGCAAAAGAGTTATGGGGATGAGATTTTTAACCTGGCCCGCAAGGTACCCCCCGGTGGACATTTTGCAGTGCTGGAGGAAACAGTTGGTGGAATCATGAAAGAGGTTTACCGGCTGCCCAGGAGGGAGGATGTTATTGATTATGGCCGACGCGAACTGAGACGGTCACAGGCTTTTGATATGCTAACAAACCTAGTCTGTGTTAGCGCGGAAATCAATGAAGCTAGGGTCCCCCTGATAAGAGAAAAAAAACATTTTGAAAAGATGAGTATGGTATCGACCAGATGGGAGAAGGCTATTGTTTTGGCCAGCTCTGCTGATAAGGTCTCTCCCTTAATCCCTGAACAAAGCTACTCTTTAGGAGAAGTAATTAAACGACTCGCACACGTGTGTTTGATTGTCCCGAGGCGATGCAAAGAACTGGGACGTTGGGTGGTGCTTGTTACACTAGCCTAGCGGGCAACACCCATATAGAATGAGTAATTCAGTGACCAAAGGGCTGACGAACACAGAGGTGTGTATTGGCGATGTAATACGGCTGTCTGAAGCCAGCTTGATAGTGAACCTTGAAAAAAATGAGTTCGGCCACACGAAGGTCACTTACCTGGGAATTGTGGTGACACAGGGGCAGCTGGCAGCGATGCAAGCTACAGTGCAGGCTATCACTGACCTCCCAACCCCGACAGACAAGAGGGCCGTCAGAAGGCTCTTGGAGATGGTGGGCTACTGTAGGAAGTTTTGCAATAACTCTGCAGTTACTACCCCTCCCCCTCCTACTAAGCCCTTGCGAGAGAAAACTAAGTCGGAATGGGACGACCCTTGTTATTGTGGTCCGGGACGAAACCCAATGAGAGGTTACATTGATCGCAATTCATCAGTGTTTTTGGCCACTATGAAGTTTGCTAAATTGGAGCCTGTTATAAGGGATTATTAATAACACATATAAAAGGAACAGAAAATGTGATGGCTGACTGTCTGTCAGGTGTTGACAACTTCAAACTCGCTGTATTAGCCAAATAGCTGATAAAGATGTATATTTGTGTGTGTATCAAATAATGTATTCATGTTTGTAATTTTTACCCCCCCGGTAAAAATCCTTAAAGGGGGGAAGTGTGACAAAAATACACATAGATTAAGATGTAGCTGGCCTGGGCTGGCACCAGTGGAATCAGCAGTTGGTCTGCCACCTGACTTCAGGAGAGAGAGAGATAAGGAAAATAATGGAGCAGCATTTGGAGATGTTAATGAAGGAAGGAGAGCTGTCAAGATCGGCTCCCCCTTTGAACCCTGAACTGTTTGAAGTGATGGACAGGCGATACCCCAGCAGGGGGATAAAAAGGGACAGGTTCGCTAAGGCAGCACACACACGACACCCGAGGTAACAAGACCCTGGAAGCAGTGCGTCTCTCACAAGCCGGTGGGAAGTACCGGGCCATAGACGCACAGGGTGGAAAGGCACGATCGGCAGGAACCTGGTGTGTGTCCACCCTTGCCTGGGTGCCAGGTTCACCGCAGGGAAACGATCGTATCTGGAAATGGAGGAGTCATGGTCGGTGACCTCAGATGACATCACAAAGGACTCGCCCGAAAGCTGACTGCGAAGGTCTGTGTGGAAGCCTTGAATATTCATTCATTTTGCTCTCTCTCTCCTTCCCCCCACTGTCCATCGCCACAGCAGTGATTACTGCGAACTGAACTGAACTAAATTGAACTGAACTTTGCATCACTTTGAAACTGGTCATTTACCCCTAGACAATGATAGAGCTTGATTAATCCTGTTATCTTAATTCTGTGTACATGTGTGTTTATCATTGCTGAACTGTTGCATTTATTATCCTTTTGATTAGAGTACTGTGTTGCTTGTTTCTTTAATAAAACTTTTTTAGTTCTAGTAATCCAGACTCCAACTGAGTGATCTATTTCTGCTGGTTTGGCAACCCAGTTACGGGGTACGTAACATACCAAACTCAAAAGCAGTTACTTTTCCCAAGTAGTCAGGCTGATCATCAGTTCCACCCACTAACTCTCCCACTATTTTATTATTTCCCATCAATCTCCTTACGTACAGCCTAACGTCACTTTATGAACATAAGCTATCTTATGTATTTATATTTATTGTGCTTTTTAATTATTATTTGTTCTTCAACTTTTGTGATTTTTTTTGTTCCGCATCGGATCTGGAGAAATTATTCTGTTTTCCTTACACTTGTGTACAGGAATTAACATTAAACTAACTTGAATCTTGAATTTGGAATCTGTTATATTCCAGAGCTTTAGTTTTCTTCCACATCCTCAAGACATGAGGTTAGTAGGTAAAATGGCCATTATAAATTGCCCTGAAATATGTGATGCTAACAATGTAGGGAAAATAAATTGAAATTAGTTCAAGAGTAGTGTAAATTGGTGCTTGACGGTTGGTATGGACTCATTGGGCAGAAGGGTCTGTTTCTGTGTTGTATGACTCCATGGCAATTCTTGTCATGTGTTTGAGCTCTTTCAGTGGAATACCACGTTTTTTCTCAAAAACTACATTGTGTTTAGGCATGCACACAATGAAATGGAGGTTGCCAACATTCCATGTTTCCAGGCTCCCTGCAATGTGATTTTCAAATTCAAAAGTTGACTCATCCATACTTCTTAATATTTCATGTGAGTTTACTGGCAGGACTGAAAAAGCCTGAATTTCTAAATGTGCATTGGAGTTTATCTGTGGGCAGCCCATGCTCATCTGGAACAGAACTAATGTATGAGCTTTCTCTGTGCAGCAACTACTCTCATAAAAGATCTGTGACCTCTGTAAATCAATACTGCTGCAGTAGTCAGAGAGGTTATTTGAGTAGTTCAGTTACTCACATTGTTCCAGTCAGTTTTTGGGTGTGTCTCTATGCAATTAGTAAACAATGCTTGTCTCCCTGAGTTCAATATACAGGAAAAACTTTCCATGTCTTGAAATAAAAATTGATTGCTTTTCAATTGAAACTAAAGAGAAATCTTCACAACCCTTTCATCCTGTTGTTGCCTGATGACAAAGCACAGATCTAAAGTTCTCTCTAGGCCGAGAGCCAGTGTCAGTGCTTGTGGTGAAGAGTGCCAGGTCACGGCTGGCGACTTTCCTTTAGTATCCTGCTCATCAGCTAAGAACTGGACAAGTTAAAGTTTTCAGAAGAAATTACAATGTTAAGTGATGGAGAGACAAGGAAAAGAGAAGGTATTTAATACAGCAACAATCAGCATGAAGTCAGAGGATTGGGAAACTTTCAAAAACCAACTAAAGGCAACTAGAAAAGCCATTAGGAGAGAAAAGATGAAATATGAAGATAAGCTAGCCAATAATATAAAAGAGGATACCAAAAGATTTTTCTGATATATAAGGAGTAAAAGAGAGACTGCTGGTAAATGACACTAGAAAGTTAGTAATGGGGAACAAAGAAACCATCTCCTTTGTCTTCTTGACATTAAGGAAGAGGCTATTTGACTTACACCAGGACTCAAGGTCTTCCACCTCATTGTTAGTGATAAGCCCATCACTGTTGTGTCGTTGGCGAACTTGATGATGTGATTGATCAGATGTTTGGCCACGCAGTTATGTACGAGCAGAGTGTACAGCAATGGGCTCAGCATGCAGTCCTGAGGGCACCTGTATTGAGGATGATGGGGAGAGAGGAGCACTTCTGCATCCAGGCTATCTGAGGTCTGTTCGTTAGGAAGTCCAACACCCAATTGCACATTGGTGTACTTAGACCAAGGAGTAGGGAGAATAGGCAAACTCCACATGGACAGCACCAGAGATTAGGATTGAACAAGGTCACTGGATTGTGAAGCAATAGCTGTACTACTACATCTCCTCTAATATAAGAAGGGAGATCTTCCAAATGGTGTTTCTGTTTATTTTGGAATTATGTTGATTTATTCTTAACATAAGATTAGTCTTACATTTTCAGCAATTGTTAAAAATGCTTAATATTAAAAATATGATTTGACTTCAATAAAAATGGATGCTTGGAGGTAATAACAGTGGGTGGCCAAAGGAGAGAGGTATTTCCTGCTGCTCAGATATGGTTTCCTGTGTGTGGTTCTTATAGCATATCAAGTTGTTTGTGTGGCCCACTTCAAACTTTCACATAGACTATGTCAGCAACTCTTTTCTTGGAACACCGCCAGTGTAAAGTATCTTGAGAATCTACTCAAATGACTGAAAATTTTAGAAAACTGCATTAAGGCCAGCATTTTGAAAGCAGTTATAAAACAGGACACTATATGGATGGATGGATTATTGAATATATTTTCAGAGAAGATGTAAAGCTCTTTATTAATTAAGGTTTGCAATAAAGTGTTTTATAATTCAAAAGTAGTCAAAGCATTTATGACAGGATTAGCTCAATTACATTTATAATTACCTTGCAAAATACCAGAGGAAAGAAAATATTTCATAATTATGGAAATTCATAAACATTTGATCCAGTTCCAAAACAAAATGAGAAAACACTTATGAACAGAGTTGAGACAATGTGAATATTCTCATTAGCATATAGAATGCTAAGGAAAGACTTAGTGGAGTATATTAAAAAAGATTTCAAGGCAATCATTGTAATAATCATCAGGTAAATGATGATGCTGCTGCTGCTGATGATGATGATGGAAAATAAAGTCATGCAACAGGTTGTTAAAACTGGAATGAACTACATGAAAGGTTGTTGAAAATAAGTTCAATAGTAATTTTCACAAAAATATTAGGCATTTAGTTAAAAAGGAAAAAAGAAAATATATAGCTATGGAGAGAAAACAGGGGCATAAGGTCAATTAAGAAGATGTTACAAAGTGTTTGATGAATCAAATGAAATTTTTAATGCTACATAATTTTATGGGTGCAACTTTAAACCAACGCACTCAACAGAGAGTAAAATTAAACAAGATAATGAATCAGTGTCCTTAACAATTCAATAGGTTTTCAAATCAATGAGTTAAGTAAATTCTCCACTGCAGAATCTCAACATCTAAAACTCAAATCGTGACTTGACTGATGACTTCATCTTAAAGATCCACTGAAAATAGAAAAACATGAAAACCATACGCTTAGCGGCCACTTTATATACCTGTACACCTGCTCGTTAATGCAAATATCTAATTACCCCATCATGTGGCATTAACTCAATGTATGAAAGCATGCAGACATGATCAAGAGGTTTAGTTGATGAAGTGTTACAGACCTGAAAGATTAACTGCTTCTCCTTCCACATTTGCTGCCTGCTCTGTTGAGTTCCTCCAGCATTTTCTGTTTTTATTCATGACAGAATCATATGACTTGTCAAGCCATTAAAGATTTCAACAGCAAGGAACCATGCACACTTCTATTAAAATAATTATGTTGCATCAATTCCAGTAATTTTAAACTGAGTTGCAGAGTTTATATGCAATTTCAACAATTGACCAGCAGGAGCATAAGAACAGGAGGAGGCCTTTCAATCCTTCAACCTTGCTATGTTATTTGATTTGGTCATGGCTGATTTGCATAACACAAACGTATGTCCAGAAAATTTCTGTTTGCACTTTAGTATATGAAGGAGAATTATTTTCTTTGTGAGAAAAAAAAACAAAGCTTTTTTAAAAAATAGGTTGAGCATGGTGTGAGTAAAGTTCTGAGCTGCGTATATTTCAATGTAAGAAGTATTGTACAAAAGGCAGATGAGCTCCGGGTATGGATCAACACATGGAATTATGATATTGTAGCCATTAGTGAGACTTGGTTGCAGGAGGAGGAGAACTGGCAGCTCAATATTCCGTGGTTTCGTTGTTTAAGACATATGATGGATGAAAGGGGGAGGGGCAGGTTACTGGTCAGGGAAAATGTCATGGCAGTGCTCAGTCAGGAAAGACTGTATAAATCATCTAGTGAGGCTTTATGGGTGGAACTGAGCAATAAGAAAGGTATGACCACTTTAATAGGGCTATATTATAGACCACCCAACAGTCCACAGAATTTGGAGAAACAAATCTGTAGCGAGATTGCAGACTGTTGCAAGAAACATAAGGTTGTTATAATACATGATTTTAAATTTCCACATATTGACTGGGTTTCCCATACTGTAGAAGGACAAGATGGGATAGAGTTTGTCAAATGTGTTCAGAAAGTTTCCTTAATCAGTCCCAATGAGAGAGGGTGTGATAAGTGATTTCCTATTAGGGAATAGAAACATAGAAAATAGGTGCAGGAGTAGGCCATTCAGTCCTTCGAGCCTGCACCGGCATTCAGTATGATCATGGCTGATCATCCAGCTCAGAACCCTGTACCTGCCTTCTCTCCATACCCCCTGATCCCTTTAGCCACAAGGGCCATATCTAACTCTTCTTAGATATAGCCAATGAACTGGCCTCAACTGGTTCCTGTGGCAGAAAATTCCACAGATTCACCACTCTCTGTGTGAAGAAGTTTTTCCTCACCTCGGTCCTAAAAGGCTTCCCCTTTATCCTTAAACTGTGACTCCTCGTTCTGGACTTCCCCAACATCGGGAACAATCTTCCTGCATCTAGCCTGTCCAATCCCTTTAGGATTTTATACGTTTCAATAAGAACCCCCTCAATCTTCTAAATTCCAGCGAGTATAAGCCTAGTCAATCCAGTCTTTCATCATATGAAAGTCCTGCCATCCCAAGAATTAATCTGGTGAACCTTCTTTGTACTCCCTCTATGGCAAGAATGTCTTTCCTCAGATTAGGGGACCAAAACTGCACACAGTACTCCAGGTGTGGTCTCACCAAGGCCTTGTACAACTGCAGTAGAACCTCCCTGCTCCTGTACTCGAATCCTCTTGCTATGAATGCCAGCATACCAGTCGCCTTTTTCACCACCTGCTGTACTTGCATGCCCACTTTCAATGACTGGTATATAATGACACCCAGGTCTCGTTGCACCTCCCCTTTTCCTAATCAGCCACCATTCAGATAATAATCTGTTTTCCTGTTTTTGCCACCAAAGTGGATAACCTCACATTTATCCACATTAAATTGCATCTGTCATGAATTTTCCCACTCACCTAACCTATCCAAGTCACCCTGCATCCTCTTAGCATCCTCCCCACAGCTAACACTGCTACCCAGCTTTGTGTCATCCGCAAACTTGGAGATGCTGCATTTAGTTCCCTCGTCTAAGTCATTAATATATATTGTAAACAACTGGGGTCCCAGCACTGAGCCTTGCGGTACCCCACTAGTCACTGCCTGCCATTCTGAAAAGGTCCCGTTTATTCTCACTCTTTGCTTTCTGTCTGCCAACCAATTCTCTATCCACATCAATACCATACCCCCAATACCGTGTGCTTTAAGTTTGCACACTAATCTCCTGTGTGGGACCTTGTCAAAAGCCTTTTGAAAATCCAAATATACCACATCCACTGGTTCTCCCCTATCCACTCTACTAGTTACATCCTCAAAAAAGGCTATGAGATTCCTCAGACATGATTTTCCTTTCACAAATCCACGTTGACTTTGTCCGATGATTTCACCACTTTCCAAATGTGCTGTTATCACATCTTTGATAACTGACTCTAGCATCTTCCCCAGACCGATGCTAACCGGTCTATAATTCCCCGGTTTTTCTCTCCCTCCTTTTTTAAAAAGCAGGGTTACATTAGCCACCCTCCAATCTTCAGGAACTAGTCCAGAATCTAAAGAGTTTTGAAAAATTATCACTAATGCATCCACTATTTCTTGGGCTACTTCCTTAAGCACTCTGGGATCCAGACCATCTGGCCCTGGGGATTTATCTGTCTTTAATCCCTTCAATTTACCCAACACCACTTCCCTACTAACATGTATTTCCCTCAGTTTCTCTATCTCACTAGACCCTCGGTCCCCTACTATTTCCGGAAGATTATTTATATCCTCCTTAGTGAAGACAGAACCAAAGTAGTTATTCAATTGGTCTGCCATGTCCTTGTTCCCCATGATCAATTCACCTGTTTCTGACTGTAAGGGACCTACATTTGTCTTAACCAATCTTTTTCTTTTCACATATCTATAAAAGCTTTTACAGTCAGAATGAGACACAGCAGGTGACGGATTTTTGTGTAGGGGAACACTTTGCATCTAATGTTCATAGTGTCATTAGTTTTCAAAGTAAATATGAAAAAAGATAGGTCTGGTCAGCAGGTTGAGATTCTAATATAGGGGAAGGCCAACTTTGATGGCAAGTGCAGATTGGGACAGGCTGTTTTTGGGCAAAGATATACTTGGTAGGTGGCAGACCTTCAAAAGTGAAATGTTGAGAGGACAAAGCTTGTATGTATATGTCCAAGTTAAAGGTAAAGATAACAGCTGTAGGGAACCTTGGTTTTCAAGAGATATTGAGGCCCTGGTTAAGGAAAAAAAGGAGGACACAGCAGATATAGGCAGGTAGGAACAAATGAAATAATTATGGAATACAAGAAATGCAAGAGAACACTTAAGAAAGAAATCAGGAGGACTAGAAGAAGGCATGACGTTGCCCTAGCAGATAAGGTGAAGGAGAATCCTAAGGGATTCTACAGATACGTGAAGTGCAAAAGGATTGCAAGGGACAAAATTGGTTCTCCAGAAGTTCGGAACGGTAATCTATGTGTGGTGCCAAAAGAGTTGGGGGGGGGGTGCAGTCGGGATCTCAACCGATCTCATTTGTTCCTACCTTCCTAAATCTTTTTTTCTTACTTATATCTGTATTTACTTGGGAGATAGACACAAAGTTTATAGGACTGAGGCAAAGCAGCAGCACAGTCATTAGCCCTATACAGATTACAGAGGAGTAGGTGTTTGCTGCCTTGAGGCAAATTAGGGTGGATAAATCCCCAGAGTCTGACAAGGTGTTCCCTCGGACCCTGTGGGAGGAAAGTGCAGAAAGTTCAGGAACTGTAACAACGATATTTAAATCATCCTTCACAACATGTTTGGTACTAGAGGACAACTAATGTTGTTCTGCCCTAAAGTTAAACCAGGAAATTATATGCCAGTAAGTCTGACATCAGTAGTGAGAAAGTCATTGGAAGGTATTCTAAGGGACCGGATTAATGAGTATCTGTATAGATATAGACAGCATAGGGATAGTCAGCATAGCTTTGTGTGTGATAGGTCATGTCTAACCAATTTCACTGAGTTTTTCAAGTAAGTTATCTAGAAAGTTAATGAAGGAAAGCCAGTGGATGTTGTTTACATGGACTTTAGCAAGGCACTTGATCAGATCCCACATGAGAAGTTGGGAGGTTGGTCAAGAAGGTTCAGTTGCTTGGCATTCAAGATGAGGTAGTAAATTGGATTAGAAATAGCTTCGTGTGAGAAGCCAGAGAGTGGTAGCAGATGGTTGCCACTTTAACTGCAGGCCTGTGACTAGTGGAGTAACGAAGGGGTTGATGCTGCTTCTGTTGTTGTTTGCCATCTATATTAATGATCTGGATGATAATGTGGTTAACTGCATCAGTAAATTTGCGAATGACATCCCAAGATTGAGTTTGTAGTGGACAGCATAGATGACTATCAGAGCTTGCGGTGGGATCTGGCCAGCTGGAAAAATGGGGTGAAAAATGACAAATGGAATTTAATGTAGATAAGTACAAGGTATTACACTTCAGTGGAGTGTATGGGGTGTCAGGGAGGGGTAGCACCTCTGGTGGGGAAACATGTCACATCCTTTTCAGGGCGGTTTGTCCACCTTTGGTCCCCGCTTGGCACTCAGCTCTCACCTGCGGCTCCCCGTAGCTGTTTGCATGTGACAGCAGCCACACCCCGGGCAACGGCTTCGACAAGCCAGCTAGACCAGCTAAGGGTAGCCAACAGGTTTCAAACCCTCGGTGAGATAGGGAGTTGTCTATCCCAGCATGTGAAGACAGAATTCGGCGGATTGAGTGGACGAGATCAATGGAACATCCAATGGTCAAGAAGGTGGTCTCTGCAAGTGTCATGGAACGCGTAGAGCACAAGAAGACACAGAAGATGTCCTGGTCATCCACTGCGCCTAGTCCCATCTCCAGCCGTCTAGACTCTTGTCTTGCCATCGGATCTAGATGGGAATTGGGAAGAGAGAGTGAGGCTGATGCTGCGCAACTCTCCCTCACTTAAATCCAAATCAAGCGCTAGTCTCAGCACCATCATAGGCGGCTGGTGGCGCAGCGACATCAGCGCCGGACTCCAGGAGCAAATGTTCCCGAGTTCGACTCCAGTCGAGCCGCTCCCAGGCACGCTTTCCATCCGTGCTGGGTTGAGTGTCAAGCTAGCAACTCGACCTTGTAAAAAGTACTAGCGGTGTCGAGGTCTTCATTGATGACGATGGACGAACCATATTACTCTTCAGTAGAGCCAACCAGGGTAGGTCCTACACAGAGAACAGGAGGGCACTAAGAAGTTCAGTATTACAAATAGATGTGGGAATGTAGGTCCATAATTCATTGAAAGTGGCGGCATAGGTAGATCGGATTGTAAAGAAAGCATTTGGCACATTGGCCTTCATAAATCAAAGTATTGAGTACAGGAGGTTGGACTGAAGGGTAATTTAACCAGTGGAAACATATGCATAATTCACAACCACCAACACTGAGTAGGACTTTAAGAGGCCAGTCTGACGTAATGACGTGAAGTTTTTACCGTGCTTTATGTTCTGTGTTGGTTGACAATAGAGTTGTTATGGTTTCTCTTAAACTTAAAATGGCTCAGCCGTTTTATTTACAAAAACCTTCACTGGTGACCCCGATGCTCTAGGACGATTCCAAAGTTATTCAACATGCCGGCTGATGCAGTCGCTTTGAAACTGCCAGAGTTTTCGGAGCGATATACCATTATTTGGTTTGTGCAAGTGAGGCTGAAATCATGCTGTAAGAAATCTCTATGGACAACACCAGATATTACTGCCTAGTAGTATCACTGAGTAGTTCCACGGCAGTGAGAGTGGTGAGTCTGCCTGACACTGACCGGGACACCAAAAATACTGCACGCTGAAAACTCAGACTTTTGGACTGTCAGAGTCTGAGTGCGCTAGTTGCTCACCTTGCCTGGCCAGAGAGATGCTAGGCCTTCGGAGGTAATGGACCACATGCTGTCTCACCTGGGAAATCACAAGCCTTGTTTTATTTTTAAAGAACCCTTTATGCAGCAAATGCTTAGGTGGTTTGCATAGCCCTCGCTGATACACCCCTGAAATACTATAGGGAGCTTGCTAAGATAGCTGATAGTCTGCACTTAGCCTAGCAAAGGTGCATAATTCCTCCTCCTTTCCCTGCCTCAATAAGTCCAGTCAGCAGTACCTCCAACACATGCACACCTGCGGGTGCAAAACAGACAACACTGGCTCTGTGTTTTTACCACACTCATTTTGGTACAAATGCCAGGGCCACCTTGCAGTTTTGACAGTGCCAGCACATAAGGACATCAGAGGTCTGTGAACACTATGGGTTCCAGCTATCAGGGTTGTCTACTGTTTGCTATAACACCCTTTCAGATCGATGCTTCTTGTGTGACACAGGTGCTCAAGTGAGTGTGCTGCCAGGATAACCTATTGATAAGAATGCAAAGAGCATTGAAACCTTGCTGGAGGCTTCCAACAGCAGTTGAATCCAAACTTACAGAACATGACGGCCAACATTCTACTTCAGTGGGCAATGTTATACATGGGACTTTGTCCCATCTAAAGTGGCCAGACTTCTACACAGTGCAGATTTCCTGTGTGCCCCAAGACTACTAGTTGATCTTAAGAACTACCAGCTTGTGGAATTTGGGTTATTACCCTGCTCCCCCAGTAAATTCCCCATGACTCTGTCAAGCACAGGCACCCCTGCATGTGAGTTCACTCGATTGCTGGGCAAATTCCCAAACCTCACCAAGCACACAGTCTCAACTACAGTAAGAAAACATAGGGTTAAGCACCACACTTCCACAACTAGTCAATGGTCCATGCTCGCACACATAGACAAGACCCAGAAAAGTTGGCAAACACGAAGGACTTGACGTCATACATAGGTCAAATAACCCCTTAGCCTCTCCAAGTGGTCCTTTTGTCCAATGGTGGTTGCCACCCATGTGGCAATTACCAACGCCTTAACGAGGTCACCACACCTAACTGTTACCTGGTGCCACACATTTAAGACTTTTTGGTACATTTAGTGGAAAGTTAATGTTTTCTGAAGTCAGTTTAGTTAGGGGTTACCATCAAACGCCTGTGTGCTTGGAGGTCATTCCCAAAACAGCAGTGAATACCCCGTCTGACCTCCTTAAGATGCTAGCACATGTGTTGTAGGCAAGCTTGATTGCAATGTTTAAGGGAAGTTTGGATAGGTACATGGATGGCAGGGGCATGGGTGCAGTTTGATGGCTGTAGCCAGTTTAAATGGTTTGGCACAGACTAGATGGGCCAAAAAGTCTGTTTTTGTGCTGTACTGTTCTATGACTCTATGACTAGAAACATTTTCAAATGAAGGGCCACTGACCTGAACTGTTAACTCAACTGTCTTTCCACAGATGCTGCCTGAGCTGCTGAGTGCTTTTTTTTTTATCATTCCTTACTTTTATTTCTATTTGAATTATATGTCCTACAAATATCATTTGTTTGCCAAGAGTTGTGACAATAGTATGAATTTATACTTATATAGCACCTTCCACTTATGAAATACAGTGCCAAATTGTGCACAGAAAGTTTTCTCAAAGAGCAATGTGATTCCAACATATGTGTTTATGTTCCATAACTAGTGAAATACATTCAAATATAATCATTGTTGCAATTTAAGGAAATGTTCAAACCACATGGTTTGGTGATGTCAGTTGAGGGCTCAAAAGCAATCTGGCACAGTCTGTTTAAGAGGAGGGAAAGTTTCCAAGAAGTAACAAAAGAAAGATAAAAATGAAATGAAAAAAAGTTTGATGTACAACCAATGTCACTGTTGCTGATGGCAAGAAATAAATGAGAAAGGATTTGAAGTTTCAGCAAGCTTGAGTTGATACATGGATCAGCGTCACTAATTACTTGTGTACGTGTTCCAATAGATGTAGAAGAAATGAATTCAGAACTCCAGCTTTGAAAAATCCAAACAACAATGGTACCATAAAAAACCACCCCCAATAAGTGTATTTTTTTATGAGAAGGCACAATGTACTTTGACTTTCATCGTTCACTTTATTATACTGTAGTAATCTGAATGCACAAGGCTTCGAGAAAATTAGGGAAAGTGCAATGATTCATTATGATGTTAACATCATCAGTTTAAGTATGGTGGTGATTGCGTCAGGTTTGACCCAGTAATATGAGTTAGAAAGTAGTAAGTAGTTTAAAGTTTCACTGTAGAGATATGTGTTTATAATTTAAGTTGGCATTCCAGTTTAATACTGAGGAAGTGCTGCATTTTCCAGGTGCTCATAAGAAATACCAGGGACTATTACAAAAAAAAATCAGGGAAATTCTCCTCAGCATCAAAGCTAATATTGAGAGTTCATCTTTTTGGTGTAACTGAAGAAAGTAAAGATTACAGCAAATTCTGTTCAACTCACCAGACTAAGTGCCAAAGTCAAAAACACTTGACTTGCTAACAGTGACACCCGAGTGATATTCTGAGAGAGTGCTGCATTGTCAGAAATGTCTTCTTTGTAACATTGCTTTTACCTTCTCAATGATCTAATTAATCCCAAGGCTGTGTTTCATATGTACAGTATGCTAAACTTTATTGCTGTAATGTTGCATAGGGAGAATTTTCATGCTGTCTTTTAAATTACGTCCATATTTGTTACATCACTTGAGAAGGTGAAAATATGAGCCCCTGAGAACTTCAGCCAAGCGTCAGACCAAACATCAAACTCCAGTTTTTGTGTATGACCTAAACCATCTCACTCACAGAAAGCACTACTGAGTAAAATATAGTAAACAAGAAGCAAAATATTCTTCTCAGAGTCAATGTCTTGTGACTAAGGTAGTCCATCATGGAATTTCACCAAGAGACAGCAGCTTTGAAAGTAACTACAGAATTTTCTTAGAGCTTAAGATCTCAAAAGTAACATTTAACTGTTGGAGGAGGGAATGGAAACACCGGCTAAATAGACGTAAAAGACCCAACACCATTTTTCTAGGAAATGAAGAGATGTTCCTGCTGTTCTTATTGGAAAATGTAAATGCACATACAATGTTACAGTATTTACTCAAATGCACACATTGTATTTTCTACAGTATTATAGTATTTACTATGTAACCACTGTTAGCTCATTAGAAGGTATTCACTATGTAGCCATGACTTTTGACCTGTTCACTATTAATTCATGAGAGAACTAGAATGAAATCAAGTAGAAAGATAACGGTGGCGGGTAAGATGATGAAATATGTGGCAATATGTCGATGCAAGACTAATTAAGAAATAACTGTGGTTAGGGATGAGAAGACATATGGTCTAAAAATGTAAACTAAGACATAATTAAGTTGGGGAGTAAAACAATAGTGGAAAGTCAAGAGCAGATATATTGATGATATGTAATCACATATCCGTGTATATCCGTGTAAGCGGAACAAGTGCTACACATGCCCTTAACTTATCCGTGTAAGCGGAACAAGTGCTACACATGCCCTTACACTTCCTCCCTTACCACTATTCAGGGCCCCAAACAGTCCTTCCAGGTGAGGCAACACTTCACCTGTGAGTCGACTGGGGTGATATACTGCGTCCGGTGCTCCCGATGTGGCCTTTTATATATTGGCAAGACCCGACGCAGACTGGGAGACCGCTTTGCTGAACATCTATGCTCTGTCCGCCAGAGAAAGTAGGATCTCCCAGTGGCCACACATTTTAATTCCACATCCCATTCCCATTCTGACATGTCTATCCACGGCCTCCTCTACTGTAAAGATGAAGCCACACTCAGGTTGGAGGAACAACACCTTATATTCCGTCTGGGTAGCCTCCAACCTGATGGCATGAACATCGACTTCTCTAACTTCCGCTAGGCCCCACCTCCCCCTCGTACCCCATCTGTTACTTATTTATATGCACACATTCTTTCTCTCACTCTCCTTTTTCTCCCTCTGTCCCTCCGAATATACCTCTTGCCCATCCTCTGGGTCCCCCCCCCCTTGTCTTTCTTCCCGGACCTCCTGTCCCATGATCCTCTCGTATCCCTTTTGCCAATCACCTGTCCAGCTCTTGGCTCCATCCCTCCCCCTCCTGTCTTCTCCTATCATTTTGGATCTCCCCCTCCCCCTCCAACTTTCAAATCCCTTACTCACTCTTCCTTCAGTTAGTCCTGACGAAGGGTCTCGGCCTGAAACGTCGACTGCACCTCTTCCTACAGATGCTGCCTGGCCTGCTGCGTTCACCAGCAACTTTGATGTGTGTTGCTGTAATCACAGGCCGATTGGATATGATAATGTAGCTAAGATAGGAGAATTGCTATAAAAATGCTGTGTACAAGGATCAACAGACAATCAGTGACTAGCTCACTGGCTGTCTCAGCTTTGATTTGCAAATTAAAGTTTAAAACTTCTTTAAGGATTTTCTGCATCTCCTTGTCATTTGTGAGAAACAAGAAACCACAACATTCTTCACCCATCAAACAACTTCATCAAAATGCTTGCCTTGTACAAACTGACTGCCATGTTTCCTACATTACAATAGTGGCCACAGTTTGAAAATACCTCATTATAGAAAATGATGATAGATCTGCAGAAATTGTGAATCTTGATGTGTAAAAGCAAGTTTTTTTTCTTTTGCCTGAGAAATTTAACCTATCAGGTACATTAGTTATTAAGATACTCACTAAAACCAAACTTAATTAAGGTCTTGGTCATGAACCTTGCATGTTCAGGGTCAAATCTTGTTGCCATTATTGTGAAGCAGCTTAAGACATTTTGCTACATTAAAGAGGCTATTCAAATACAAGTTTAAGTTTTTTTTCCTCTGCTATGGACCACATGTGTATTGTCATCTTGTCTTCTTGACATCAGTAAACAATCAAATCAGAAAACAATGTTAAAATTAACAGTGCACAAGATAGACAAACTAATGACTCAACTTGAGATAAAAGGGTTTTTAACAACCATTACAGAAACAGGACAACAGTGACAAAGATTGTGAACCCAGAATTTAGAAAAGACAGACAAATGGATAAACGAATGAGCTAGCCCTTACTGTAACATAACAACTTCTACTCATATCTGACTGATGAAGATCAGCATGCCTAAAGCCTTCTTTTTCACCTTGCTTACCTGCAATGCAACATTCAGAGAACCATCCGCTTGTATTTCTATGTCTCTCTATTCTACAATACTCTACAGGGCCCTATTAGTCACCACGAAAGTTCTAGCCTCACTTGCCTTCTCAAAATGAAGCACCTTGCATTTATGCAAATTAAATGTTATTTGCCATTCTTCGGCTCATTTACTCAGCTGATCAAGATTCCCCTATGAATCCTAATAACCATCTTCACTGTCAATTGCATATATCTCAGTCACAGTTCCCACAATTTCTTTACTAGATCCCCACTGTAGTCTTATCAAGCCCTACCTTCACATGCTCCATCATGGGCACTAACCTCCCCAGCATCCAGGACATCTTTAGGGAGCGATGTCTCAAAAAGGTGGCATCCACCATTAAGGATCCCCATCACCCAAGGCATGCCCTCTTCCCATTGCTACCACCAAGGAGAAGGTACAAGTGCCCACACTCAATGATTCAGGAATAGCTTCTTCCCCTCTAATATCAGATTTCTGAATGGACACAGAGCCCACGAACACTACTAATTTAATTTAACATATATATACACACACTCTTCTTTTATATATATATATATATATATATACTTCTTTCTGTAATTCAGTTTTTATTATGTATTGCATTGTACTGCTGCCACACAACAACAAATTTAATGACATGTGCCAGTGATATTAAAACTGACTCTGATTATGATTCTTTCATTACCTTCTTCTCTATTGTAATGTGGAATATCCCCAATAACTAATCAAAGTTCCAAAGAGTTCATGTCCTCCACAGTACAAACAGAGGAGAAACATTAATTGAGGACTTTGCCTATCTCCTACAAATCCACTTTGGTGTTTGGTGAATCCTATTTTCTCTCTGAAGTTACTCTTCTTCTTCTACTTGGATTATTCCTAAATCCTCTCTGACAAAACTGTCTCCTGCCCCCTTTTTGCCTTTCTGATTTCCATCTTAAGTACACTCCTGCATCCCCTATACTTCTCCAGGGATGGACTCAATCCCAGCTGCCTGTACTTAACATCCCTGCCTTTCACTCTAACAGGAGTATGCAGATCTTGAACTCACAATATTTCACTTTTAAAAGACTCCAATTTGCCAGATGTCCTTTTGCTCACAAGCAACTTGTTCAATCAACTTTTGCAAGTTCCTGTCTAAGACCAGAAGAATTTGACTTGCCTAATTTAGAACTTAAGCTTGTGGACTAGATTGCCTCTTTCCATAACTAATATAAAAATAACAGAACTATGGTCTCTGGTCCCAAAGAGCTCCCCCATTGAGAACTAGGGAGTAAAGTACTCTCTGTCCGCCAGAGAAAGCAGGATCTCCCAGTGGCTACACATTTTAATTCCACATCCCATTCCCATTCTGACATGTCTATCCATGGCCTCCTCTACTGTAAAGATGAAGCCACACTCAGGTTGGAGGAACAACACCTTATATTCCGTCTGGGTAGCCTCCAACCTGATGGCATGAACATCAACTTCTCTAACTTCCGCTAATGCCCCACCTCCCCCTCGTACCCCACTGTTACTTATTTTTCTACGCACATTCTTTCTCTCACTCTCCTTTTTCTCCCTCTGTCCCTCTGAATATACCCCTTGCCCATCCTCTGGGTCCCCCCGCCCTTGTCTTTCTTCCCGGACCTCCTGTCCCATGATCCTCTTGTATCCCTTTTGCCTATCACCTGTCCAACTCTTGGCTCCATCCCTCCCCCTCCTGTCTTCTCCTATCATTTTGGATCTCCCCCTCCCCCTTCAACTTTCAAATCCCTTAATCACTCTTCCTTCAGTTAGTCCTGACGAAGGGTCTTGGCCTGAAACGTCGACTGCACCTCTTCCTAGAGATGCTGCCTGGCCTGCTCTGTTCACCGGCAACTTTTATGTGTGTTGGTTGAGTAAAGTAATTTGTTGGTTGAACTTCTAAATGCATTCTGGATAGATTCCTAGAATTAGATCATGACACCAACTAGGAAACATGCTATTTTAGACCCATTTCTCATTAATACAAATGCTCATAGTAAGGACTCCTTTAAGGAAAGTGATCACAATATTTTACAATCAGTTCATGAGAAACGTCATTCCATTGGAAACTAAAACCTTTATCAAGGAGATTACCATAAAGGAGCACCAAAATAGTAAAAAAAAACTTGTAAAAAAATTGTAAGAAGATAAATAATGCCAAACATCAAAAGTAGCTTTTCATAATTTCAATGAATCTACTTTTTTACTGAGAAATAAAAATTCTACAGAAAAGGTGATTCACCATTAGTAAATAAAGAAGATAAAAACAGCTATAATGAAAATTCGCGGTTTATAATATTGCCAAGTATGGCAAGGCAGAGTTTCAGATAATGTTTGGGAGTCAGCTACCAAAATAATTGATATCAAGCATGAATGTAAATTTGGAATAAAATAAAAATAATTTATAAGCTTCTTTAACCATGCAGAAAGTAGCAAAAAATGAATCTGGATCTCTGAAACACCAATTATAAAGAGTAAAGAAATAGCCGAGGGGAAAAAAAACAAATATTTTATACCTCTTTGCAGCAAGCAGATCATGTGTCAAAAATGATGAGGGGAAAATGATCAAATGATTGAGGAACTTTAAATAGTTAATAAACAGAAAGCATTAGAGAAATTAGTGGGGAGGAGACAAAATACATGAGAGTAGTAAAGAGGGTAGATAAGGAGATATCAGATGCAATTGTAATGAAAGGGGGAGTAGGGTGGTTAAATTTCCAGATTACTAATCTAGAGTCCTAAGATCAGATCCTATTAAACAACTGTGGACTTTAAGTTCAGTTAAAAATCTGGAATTTGAAATTTTTAAAACTTTGGTAATGTTGACCATGAAAAAAAGCTACTTGCTTGTCATTAAAAATTCACTAATACTTTTCAGGAAGGAATTCTGCTATCGATAGCCATCTGGTCTTATTATAACTCCTGACCCACACCTTGTGGTTGCCCTTTAAGTGTCCTCTGAAATTATAAGGAATAAAGCAAAATGCATCATCCGGCATCAGCATCATCTGAATATTGATTTCACTCCAAAACAATTCAAACTTGCAAAATCCTCCTCAAAAACATCCAAGGAACTCTGCGCAACAGACTCACCAAGCAACTGCCTGATATAGTGATACTAACAGATGATTACAGTCAATACGCCAGACACCTTCATCATAGTCCTTGTGTATGTCTTATTCCACTGGCAAGATGGATCCACCACAGGTGGAAGAATACTGCTTGATGGAGCGAACAATCCTTGGAGTCCTCAACATTGATGCAAGATCACATGATGTCTCACAGTATTGAGTCAGATTTGTGCAAAGAAACCTCCTCTTGATTGCTGCCTAACATCACCCCTTCCATGTGGCGAACCAAACCTCCTTCAGGTTGAACAACATTTGGAAGAGACATGGAATGTTCTCTGAATGGAAAACTTCAATGTCAATCACCAAAAATGGCTTGGATGCACAGACTGAGCTGACCAAATCCTAAGGACAAAACTGACAGACTGGATCTATGGTAGGTTGTGAGTAAATCAACATGAGGATAAGCCTATTTGACCTCATCCTCACAGTGGCAGAAGCATAGTATTGGTTTGAGTGACCAGTGCTCAGTCCTTATGCGGACAAAGGCTCATCTTCACATCAAGGATACTCTCTGTGAAGCTGTTTGGAATGATAGATTCAAAAACAGATCTGATAGCTTAAAACTGAGTATTCATGAGGTGTCGTCAACCATCAGCAGCAGCAGCAATAATTTACACCACCATAATCAGCAACCTCATGGCACACCATACCATCGCAGGTTTAATGACTAGTGTAGAAGGGTTTTCCAGGAGCAGCGCCAAGCATACCTAAAACTGATGAAATGCCAGCCCAGTGAGCAGCAACACGGGACTACTTGAGGGCTAACACCAGAAACAGCAGACAATAGACAGAGTCAGGAGATCTCACAAGCAATAGATGAGATTGTAGCTTTGCAGTTCTACCACATCTGGTCATGATACATAGACAATTAAAGAGCTAATAGGCAGGGGAGAGTCCAAGACAGCCCCAACAAAGAGTAGATGAACCATCTTGGATTCTTCAAGTCCGCAATCTTTATAGGATCAATCTCCAGCCAATTTAATTCAATCCAAGTGATACCAAGGATTGGCTTGCAGCACTATTAATTTATGTGACCAGACAATATTCCAGTTATAATGCTGAAAATCTGTGCTGCAGAACCAGCTGTGAGTCTAACCAAAATATTTCAGCAGTTATAACATTATCATCCACTCAATAATATGGAAAATTACACTGCAATGTCCTGTTCATAAAAAAAAGAATAAGTTCAATTGCACCATTTGCACCCCTCTCCCTAACTAGTCTACTCCAACCCATCAACAAACTGGTCCATTAGTGTTATCAAACAGCATTTACTTACCGACAACTTGATGCTATTGAGTACACTCAGGACTCAGATCAATAAATTTATGAACATTTAGGCATCAATGGATAATGAGGAACTGAAATAAAAAGTTGCTGAAGTATAGACTCATCCACTGTTTAGAGCAGGAGCTCCCAACCTGATGTCCGTGGACCCCTTGCTTAATGGTTGGGAATCCCTGATATAGAGGTTCCTGCCTCTACTTCTTATGATTGTAGACTTTATTCAATTTATTCAATTCGAGGTGGAGGTTCTAGAGGCTTACCTTTAATTGGGTGGAGCTTAGGAGACTCCTTCGCTTGCATCTTCGGAAACAGCTCTGTTTCTATCTTTAATATCTTTATTTTTCCCTTTCAGGGTCCTTTTGAAGACCCTGACCTGGAGTTACACACTGACTTTGGTTCTTTGCGGGAATGGGACCCGCTCTCGTGGTCTCACAACTGGCTGTTATTCAATATACCAAGGACGCGGCCTAGAAGATTAGCTCGCCTTCGGAGTTTCGGGATTTCATGGCTCTGGAGGCGGGCGGACATGAGGTTGGTGCCTCTGCAGGAAATCAGTGTGTCGTGGGAGATGGAAGATCGAAAGCAGCAAGCTGGTTGCTGGCTGTGTGCCCAGAAACCCAAGTTCTTTGGGCACAGAGCTCGAAAAAAGCGACGCAATGGACTTTTAACATCATAAATCAGCAAGTTGTTTGTTATTGCTCACCTCCCACTGTGAAACAGAGACACCTCTTTTTCTGTTAGTAGGGAGAGCGAGAACCTGTGGTATGTCAAATTACCGGGTGAACGAGTAGGCTTTGGTGTCTTTATTGATGCTTTGCTGCATGCTTGAGTGCTTGGTGGGGGTGGGGTGCTGATGCTTTTTTTGGCTGGTGGAGGAGGGGGATCATTGTTTTGCTGCTGCTTACGCATGGGGGGGAGCTGGTGAGGTATTTGGGGTTCTAATATTTAACCGTCATTCATTCTTTTGGGCACTCCTCTGTTTTCGTGGATGGTTGTGAAGAAAAAGAATTTCAGGATGTATATTGTATACATTTCTCTGACATTAAATGTACCTTTGAAACCTTTGAATTGCCTTCATTATAATTAAAGTTAAAGTCTGTCCCAAGTCTTGTGGCCCATCAGGCCGGTACTTATGCTGGTTTCTGTGGCGTGA
Organism: Mobula birostris; assembly: GCF_030028105.1. Taxonomy (NCBI): domain Eukaryota; kingdom Metazoa; phylum Chordata; class Chondrichthyes; order Myliobatiformes; family Myliobatidae; genus Mobula; species Mobula birostris. Next base: position 19,845,393 of record NC_092387.1, on the reverse strand, counting down.
AGCAACTGACAGTACAAGACTACCCCGCCCCCCGGCCAGGATGCCAGTCTATTGCGAGGTTAACCCTCAGCATTTTGCCAGTACCCATTTTCAGCTGGGTGGACTGGAATAGTGTGTGGTTAAGTGCCTTGTTCAAGAACACAACCCACTGCCTCGGCTGAGCCCTGAACTCACGACCTTCAGATCTTGAGCCCAATGCCCTAACCACTTGGTCACGCTCCACTCATTGTAATCAAGGCCGAATATATTGCAGTAACTCTTCCACCCTGAGTGTTTCTATATTGCTCAGCTGAAGTCCCAGGGCCAGCTCTGAAGCCTGTCCTGTCAACTGTCCCTGCATTGCACCAGTGGGCACTGTGTGGAGTCTTCTAGCATGGTGTAAGTTTTCTACAGAGCTGCCAAACTTTCAGGAAGGGAAATTTACCTGCTGAACCCATGATGGAGATGGAGGAGAATGGTTAGTTGCCTCTTGTGCCTGGCCATTGTAATAAAACTAAAGAAAAAGAATTTTAATAAAGTCTTGCTCTAAGAAAGAAATGGAATTCGATTGTAATCAAGGTGGGAGAGTGGAAACCTGATTGGATAAGGACTAAACAATAAGAAGGGACAGACGACGAGGGCATAAATACCGTAGGTCTAGACATATTCAGCAATCATCCCCAATGAAGGTGGCGGAGTTTGTCATCGAAATGTCGGTTATAATCAATACCTGTACCCGGCTGAGAGCCTGAGAAGAGTACAACAGTCCTATTCCAATGTATAAGAAAAGCAAGTTACAAAACTGCAGAATGCTGTTCATTAAATGTAATATACTCAAAATGCTGGAGGAACTCACCAGGTCAGGCAGCTTCCATGGAAATGAGACAGGCTTGAAATCTCAATACAGTAACATGCAGGAAGCCCAGCTCCCAACAGAGCTTTGCTCCAGGGACACAACGGAAGGAACAATGCAGCATTTTAACTTTATAAATGTAGGAGAGGATATCTCAGCAGTGAAAGAGTTAAAGATAAAAAAAAATTCATCTCTGAAAAGACACTATTTTATCTTAATCTATCTCTCCTCCTAAGGGTGGCACCTGATGGCCCAGGGCAATCTAGATGAGTCCAGTGGAACTTCTCAATGAATGGTGGTTCCAAGATGAAACTCTATGGCACCCAAGACCTCTCCTCTGGGCCATATCCTTCCTGGTCAACCAGGTACAGCACACTCTGGCCACAGTGACGTGAATCAATCAACTGGTGAAGCATGTACACTGGACCAACTTCCACCATGCTTGGTTCTGGAGTTACAGGCTCAGGTGAGTTGAGTGATACACAGGCCTGAGGCAGAACACATGGAGGGAAGGTGCGATCCTGAGGGACAGTAGCAGCTGGAGGCAGTAAGTGACTGTATTGATGCAATGGCTAATCTTACAAAGACCAATGAACGGAGGCGAGAGCTTGCGGGAGTCAGCAGGTAGTGGCAGATCTGAGGTAGGCAGCCAGACATGGTAACCAGGCCAGAGTCTGACTGGGTGCTCTCAATGGTTAGCGTGGTTGGCAGCTAGGATGGCCCTCCATGGCCTCTTCCAAGCATTCTGGTATCAGTGAATTAGGGCCCTGGTGGAAGGGTCCTTCACAGTTTGCTCCTCTGCAGGGAACAACAGGGGTTGGTAGCCATGAAGCTCAGTAGCATGACATATCCATGGCAGAGGCCGTGTGTAGACTGTGGGACGGTACGGCACAGACCATATGGAAGGGATAGAGGCGGTGAAGCATCGCAGAAATTTCACGAATTGCTGATTGGCTCTTTCTGACAGGCCATTAGTCTGCAGGTGATCGCCAGAGAACAAACTCACTGAGGTGCAGGGGAGAGAGCAGAAGGCTCACCAGAAGTGGGAGATGAATTTTGCGTTCTGGTCCGACACTATGTCCTGGGGGATATTGTGGAGGCAAACCATATGTTGTGGAACCAGGATCTGCCATCCCAGTGGCTGGCAGACATTTGGGGAGAACAATGAAGTGGGCCACCTTGGAGACCCCAATCCACCACTGTCATGATCACCTTGGCCCTACAGGTGGCAAGCATGTGGCACAATGGATTTTGTAAAACAGTAAATGAATGTCTGTCAGGTCAATGACAATTTAACTATTTCTGATCTCGTAGCATTAACGTTGTACTCTTCTCAGGCTCTCAGCCGAGTACAGGTATTGATTATAACCGACATTTCGATGACAAACTCCGCCATCTTCATTGGGGATGATTGCTGAATATGCCTAGACCTATGGTATTTATGCCCTCATCGTCTGTCCCTTCTTATTGTTTAGTCCTTATCCAATCAGGTTTCCACTCTCCCACCTTGTTTACAGTGAGTAAGCACTGAGAATGTCTGTCTGGATTCAGGCTTATTGTTTATATGTAAACTTTACTGTACCTTGTAAGCTCAAAGAATGTAGTGTGTCCAGACATTGGGAGACTATTGAACAAAGAGTGATCATTAAAGCATCTAATTGATTTATGAGGACTGTGTTAATGGACACAGGATGTCTTTGAAAAAGAACAGGCATGAATGGCATGGGAACAAAAGATCAAAGAGTTTGTCTGTCTCTCGATGGCTGCATTTGTTAAGTTTGTAGAGATATTGGGCTGCTTTTGAATTTTCTTTGGACTTCAACCAGGACAAGGATTGTGATCATTGTCTGAGACCCTGGGGTGGTTTCAAGAGTTGCAAATCAGAGTTCCCCCAACAGCAGCAACAATCAAGTGGAGACGAAGAATTGTGAGCCCAGAAATCTTTGTGACTTGCTATGTAGGATTTCATGTGGTTTATTGGTGTTTGTTTTATGATAATAAATTAGGCTTAAGTTACTTTGTTATGCTTGTATCCTTATTACCACATCTCCTGGACAATTGAATACTTTGGTCTGATTAATCCACCCCATAACAAAACCTGTGATGAAATATATGGCAATGTGGGACCACAGGTGATTGGCAGGGACTGCAGGATCCCAGAGGGCTGCTGATTGGAGGAATTGGACTGGGCACATTGAGGGCAGGCAGCAATGAACTGATATACCTCTACGATTATGATGGGCAACCAGAACTGTTGGCACAGAAAATCCAGAGTCCACAGTGCACCTGGATGGCCGGAGATCGGTGATGAGTGGGCCTACTGGAGTGTCTCAGTGCACACAGCCACTGGCGTGTACATGCAGTTGGCAGGTGTTATTAGTCAGAGCAGCCTCATGCTATAGGGTCTGGTGGATCTGGTTCTCAAGATCCCAGATAATCACAGCGAGGATCTTGGAAGATAGAATGATAGGCTGAGGGTCGATCTCCATTTCAGCTGGGTTGAACTGTTGTGACAGGGCGTTCTGTGAGCCAGGTCAGTAACAGATAATAATGTTGAATTGCTCGAAGAAGAGAGCCCAGCGAGCCTGATGTAGGTTGAGTTGGTAGGTCTGTTGAATGGCTATGAGGTTCTGGTGGTCAGTCCTGATCAGAGAGGGCTCTGTGCTTCCCATCAACTGATGTCTCCATTCCTCCAAGGCCCTTTTTGATGCTGTGTGGATTTGAACTTATGCGAAAAGAAGGGTCAAAGGTGTGTCTTCCCATCTGGTCCTCACTGGGAGAGGATGGCCCCAGCTCCTGCATCTAAAGTGTCCACCCCTTCCACAAAAGCTCTGGACGGGTTCAGATGACAGACAGTGCAGCAGCAGTCCAGTTATCTGTGAGGTAGGTGATTTGTTGAGGGAGGTGACAGGAGCACAGATTTGGCTGTAGTTGCTGATGAAAGGGCAGTAGAAGTTGGACAAGCCCATGAAGTGCTACAGCCCTTTGAGGGATTGTGGTCATAGCTGTTCAACACAGTATGCACTTTCTCTGGGTTCATGGTTATATCTTGCCGTGAAAGGACATAACCCAGGAGGGAAATGACTGGGGTGTGGAACTGGCATTTTTCTAACTTGCAGTACAACTGTTCTTCAAGGAGGCACTAAGGGACTGAACGTACTTAACAGACATAGTCTTGGAGGTCCTAGGACAGGGGTCCCCAACCTTCTTTGCACCGCAGACCGGTTTAATATTGACAATATTCTTGCAGACTGGATGAATGGGCGGTGGGGTGGGGGGGGTGTTCAAGTAGGGTTAAACTCACCTCAACGTGTCTTTTACAGTTAGGGTTGCCAACTTTCACACTCCCAAATAAGGGACAAAAGTAGCAGTCAAATACAGGACACTTGTGTTTACCCTGAGAAAGACTACCATGACCATGAAGCCTTGCGCGGGCACCTGTGTGCACATGCGCGTACGTGCCGATTTTTTTTCACAAATCGGTTTTGGCTTAATCTTCCCAACTACACTGTACATACATTATTTCTATTTTATATAGGCTGCGTATTTATCACATCATTCCTGCTTTTACTATATGTTATTGTTATTTTAGGTTTTATGTGTTATTTGGTATGATTTGGTAGATTATTTTTTGGTCTGGGAACACTCAAAAATTTTTCCCATATAAATTAATGGCAATTGCTTCTTTCCTTTACGCCATTTCGGCACAGAAGGTTTCATAAGAACGCTCTACCTTAGTGGGGGAAATACGGGACAAGGGCGGTCCCGTATGGGACAAACCAGTTTAGCCCAATATACGGGATGTCCCGGCAAATACAGGACAGTTGGCAACCCTATGTTCAAGTTCAACAGTGAGTGACAGGGAATGAGGAAGGGTGCAGCTGACTCATATCGTTTCCTTGCGGCCCGGTAGCAAGTACTTTGCGGCCCAGTATCGGTCCGCGGCGCGGTGGTTGGGGACCACTGTCCTAGAAGAAGATGAGGATGTCATTGAGCTCGATGAACACATACCTGTGTTGCATGTCTCAGAGGATCTCATTGATGATGGCTTGAAGAATGACTGGACTGTTGGCAAGTCCAAAAGCCATTGCCAAAATTTTCTGGTGGCCAGTGGGTGCTCTGAACGTCGTCATCCACTCATCCCCCTGACAGATGCAGAGCAGGTTGTACACACTCCTTAGGTACAGTTTGGTGAAGATCTGGGCCTTGTGGAATGTTTCAAATGTGCTATCCATCCAGAGGAGAGGGTAGCAGTTCTTAGTGGTGATTTTGTTGAGTTCACAGTCATCAATGCAGGGACAGAAGCACACATCTTTCTTTTTGACAAAGAATCCTGCACCAGCTGCAGACTGGCTGGTTGAATGAAGTCATGCTGTAGCACTTCAGCAATGAAGTTTCAGGAGGGGAGAGGGAGAACAGACAACCTCAGGAAGGGTTGGTGCTGGGTGGAGGTCAATCGCACAATCATGTGGACTGTGAGGTTGCAGGGTGCTGGCTTTCTTTTATTGAAGACAATTGCTAAATCGTGGTATTCCTGTGGGAGTTTGGTGAGGCCGAGAGTTTCCTCCATCTCCGCGAATTTTTGGCGTGAGGTCAGCTAAGGTTGCTGGAGGTGGTCTGACAGGTGGGTCCCCGACTCAGCAGTGAAGCAGATGACCAGATGAAGCAAGTGTTGTGAATGGAGAGCCAGGAGTAACTCAAGATAAGAGGAGTGTTGGGTGAGTCAGTAAGGAGGAACTGGGTGGACTTGGGGTGCTCTCTGTTGCTCATGTGCACTGGTCATGTGCACACTCTGACTATCCCAGACTCCAAGGGACATCTGTTAATGGCTATCATGGAGGAGGAGTGAGAGATGAGCTCATTAAGGACCCCAAGCTGCATACACAGTCTGGTCCAGAAAGTTGTCTGCTGCACCAGAATCCACCAGAGCCTCCTGTGCTCGTAGAGCCATTGGGTTGTGGAGGACAACAGAGACTGAGTCAGGGTTTGGTGCTGGAATGAAGAGCTGTTGAAGTTTACCAGATAGAAGGCCCCTCACCTCTACCTGGTGGTGCCAATTCCTGAATGCAGTGGGTATTTAATACGTGGGTGACTGACCACTCCACAGTAAGCGCACAAGTTTTTTCTCCATCAATACTCACGTTCTTGGGGGGGGGGGCAGGGGTTAAAAGAGTTCTCCCTAATTGCAAGCCTCGACAACGAGTGTTCTGCAGTATGAAATGGTTCTGGGAATGGAAATGGTGTTATGACTGATGATTAATCCAGAGGCCCAGAGTAATGTCAGTGGGCATCTCTCAGGTAGACAGCTTGTCTTTCAAGCACTCCAAGAGGCCATGATGGTAATGGGCCAGCAGCACTTCCACATTCCAGCTGCACTCCACTATGAGGGTCCTGAATTCCATGGTGTAATCTAGCACAGAGTGCGAGCCTAGATGTACTCTAAGCGAAATATCTGATCTGCTACCTCCTTTTCTCTTCCTGGATGGTTGAACACCTGGTGCTTCCTCATATTAGCCGCAAATGGGTTTTATTGTCCCTGTTAGTGGTGGCCCATGTCAGAGTTCACCCTATCAAGAGAGTAATGCTGAAGGCAATCTTGGCCTGGTCTGTGACATACAGAGGTGACTGGAGCTCAAAATGTAAGACATACTGGGACAGGAAGTTGCAGCATCGGATTAGAGAAGGAAGTTGACTAGCTCAGGGTTGCTGTAACGAGACAGAGAGTTGACTGAGAGTGGTCAGTGGTTTCCTGCTTCTTCTGAATCATGTGCTCCTGTCAACAGACAACAAGCAAACACTGCTGGGTCAATCATTGTTTCATTTATCTTGTCAGAAAATATAGAGGAGGCTTGACCCAAACACTTTCCAGGCCTGAAGAAGGGTCTTGGCCCGAAATGTAGACTGTTCATTCATTTCCATGGATGCTGCATGACCTGCAGAGTTCCTCCAGCATTTCAGGCTATCAGGAAATGTAGAGGAAGCTTAACCCAAACACAGAGCAGCAGAGACAATTTAGCAGTGAGCAGTCACTTTAGTGATAAACTGCAAAATAACAAGCTATGAGGGGTCGCAAAACAAGAGAGAACGTATACTTAACATAGCAAGGCAACAAGGTAACTGAAGCACAGGAGCAACTAACTGGTTGAGGCTGGTTAGTTTGACAGGTGCACCAGGATTGTGGATGAGTGCTAGGTTTAAATAAGCTGCAGGTGATGAGTTGGAAACAAGTGGCAGATGATTTCTGTTAGCTGGGTGGAGGTTGTGAGGTGCCTTCCTCTGTAGGCCTGACACAGGCAGCATCTTTGGAGGGAAATAAACAGTCAACGTTTTCAGCTAAAACCCTTCAGTAGGAAGTGTCCTGTTTATTTCCCTCCATAGATGCTGCCTGACTTGTTCAGTTATTCTAACATTTTTTGTGTGTTGCTAAACATAATCATTTATTGCTCTAAAATTACTAGCAAATGAGAACTTATCATTTTTGTATTCTCTGCTGATTTAGGTGAAATATATATTGGAAAAATAATGTGAAGCCATTTCATATATTAGTTTCAAAACTGAATAGAAAGAGGCATACAAACGAGTTGAGGACATACCAACATGTCAAGTCCAGTAAACAATGTATCTATGGAAATGGAAACAAATATTTGGTTCTACTATTGCAAGTAGAAAATGCAACAGTGAACACCAGTCAAATAATAAAGTGCAATATTAATTATACAGTATCTGAACAGGCACATCTCTCATCTCCCAGTTTAGAGTGTTCAAGAGTCATAAAATGACAATAAGATTTTCAATATTAAGAACTTAATTTAGTTAGAATCATAAGATGCAGATTAATAAATTGTTTTCATTGAAATAAAAAGAGCAAAGTTACTTGTCTTTGAAAATGTTGATATAAAGTTAATTGCACGCATGACGGCACAACATTTTTTACCACATGGACCAGTAGCATAAATTCATTTGTTTAAAAATAGCATAAAATTGAAGTTGACACAAAATAAATACATGGGGAAATTAGCTTTTTCCTTCTACAAAGAGGTAGAACTAAATAAAAGGACATGTGGAATTAGTCAGTGCATTGTTTCATCTTTTATACCATTAATGAAACACGGCACCTCTTCACCACCCACATTGCAAAACTAAACTGGTTACTGTCCACACAGATTAAGCGAGCCTTTGGAGCGTTCAATTTTCTACCACGAACAATTAGAGTACTTTTTAATAACCTCATTGACTAAGATGTCAGTGAAATGGCAGTCATTCATGCAACCAGTCTCTAAGCCAATGAGCAACATGCAGGAAGAAGACTTGCCTTGGTCATAGAGTGTCCAATGGTGAGGCAACAAATTGACACTAGGTTCACTCTTCCTGTGCCAATAATGATTGCCCGTGTCTGCATAAATGTTCTCTAGCAAACATACGAGGAGGAAGAACTTCATGGTGCTGTAAAACAGGGTGGAAATTAGCCACAGATTTACCAGTTGGCTTAACGTGTCCATACTGATAAGGCTGTACATGGCCTTTTTCAAGTTTGCTAAAGCCATTATTTCCAGCAGTCGATGGAACATTCAGTTCAAATCTGGATGTCCACAGGAATTTATCTCAAGTTGACATTTGTTTCTTGACAGCATACACAGCATGAATCTAACCAAATATGCTTACAAAACAAGCTAGTCTAAGTAAAGCACAATGTCTACATTGCTGCGGCATTGCCTCAACCCCTTCTTAATCTTTCTAACAATATAGTATCTCACCTCAAACTTCCTCTGGGAGTGGAGCTAATCTTCAAGATTAATAGGAAGCAGTTCTACCTAAGGCAACCACAATTCAGAACCAAAGTCACCTCTACCTCAGTAATCAAACCAGGGAACATGGATAATGCTTGCATTTGTGCATGCTCAGGGAGCAAGCATTAAACCACAATTGACGCATTTACTGAAGCACCATAAGAATAGGATTTACACACAGCATTTGCAAAACAACAGTTCTCTAACAACTTAGACCATACTACCTTTGACCATAAAGATTCATGGCAATGCCCTGGAAAATGTGGACCACTTCCCATATTTCAAGAACAAAGGCAAAATTGCCTAAGGCTCCCAGTACACTAACACAGTCCTTGAGGAAATGGATATTGAAGATCAAGACCTCAGATATGGGACAAATTCATGGCCCATGTACAACCATGATTCATGCCCTGCCATATTACTAAGACCTGGACTACCTACAGTCAGCATTTCAAGGCATTGGAAAGATATCTGTAACACAGTCTCCAAAAAATTCTCCAAATTCACTAGAAGGGTAGATAAACCAACATCAATGTCCTCATGCAGGTCAACACTGTAGCCCTACTTATAAACAATCAGCTATGTTGGCAGGCCACATTGTTTGCATACCTGAAGGCAGATTCCGAAACAGATTCTCAATTCCAAGTTCTGGCATGGGAAGAGTTTACTAAGCAGACAGAGAAAACGGTAGCATAATGGTAAGCACAACTAGTGAAACCAGGTTCAAGTCCCGCTGCTGCCTCTAAGGAGTTTGTAACTTCTCCCTGTGACCACATGCGTTTCTTTTGTGTGCTCCAGTTTCCTCCCACAGTCCAAAGACGTACCGGTTGGTACGTTAATTGGTCATTGTAAATTATCTAGTGATTAGGCTACGATTAAATCAAGGGATTGCTGGGTGGCACGTCTCAAAGGACCAGAAGGACCTATTCTGCGCTGTACCTCAACAAATAAATAAAGATATAGGGTCTTGCTCAAACCCCCCTGAAAGAAATACAATGACACAAAATCCCAAGCCCATGAGAATCTCAAGGCCATGTAGACATAAACGCTGCAGAGGTGACAAAAGAAGTGCACAACCACTTACAAACCTTTTGGACCCAAGACATTCGACTGTACTCCTTTCCAGAAATGCTGCAGGGCTCCTTCAGTAACTTTGTGTATGTTGCTTGGATTTCCAGCATCTGCAGGTTTTCTATTGTTTATAAAATTGACTCAAGCTGTATAAGATGCTCAAAGGGTTGACCAAAAGTTTGATTTTACCCAGCTGCCCACCCCATCAGGCACTGCCAGCCCAATCTGTAGAAGATATGCAATTTGCACATTGGCCCCAAAAGCCACCTCAGAAATGACAAAGATGGCCAAAAGTTTGGTCAAACAGACTGGGTTAATGAAGAGTTTTAAAGGATGAAAGCAAAGCAAATTATTAAGGATATTTAAGGAAGGACATTTTAGGGGATTTGCTCACCAGCTGCTGATGGTGAGTAATGAAAATTTATCTAACACAAGAGGATAGGTTTGAAGGAACACATCCTTGGAGCCTCATATTGAATGTAATAAAAGAAATCATACAAAGCTTTGCAATGCCAAGACTTAAAATGATGAATGATAGCTTTTCATTTAAAATGACTGAGCCGACAGGAAGGTTAGCAGCACTTCCATTATAAAGCTCTTTATTTCTAGCCCTTGGTTTTAACTCACTTACATTTTATAAAAGATTTACGTATAGTATCTGCAAAACTTGATGTAATTGAATATAGTTATAAGAGATTCAATTTCTCTGAAGTGCCTGACGCATGCATGACATGCTAAGTTGTTTTTTAATTTGATGTTCCAGGTATTCTGCTATTGTTAAAAGTGGTGCTCAATCTCACGATCTGTGGTCACGATTAGAGAAGTAATAGTTGCAAGGAATTAAATGGTAATAAATGTAGTGAGAAGCCTCAAGGCAGCATTCGACTCTGTAGTTCTTGTAAAAGCAATCTCAAGATTATTTGATAATACTTTCACATAGTAGATAAGAGAAATACTAAAACTAATAGACCTTTTAATACTTCAGGAGTTCCCAAAGCACTCTACAGTGACTGAAGTATTTCTTGAAATGTAGAAACCATTGTGTGGCCATAGATATGCACTCAGTCATGTTGCATAATCTATAATGTATGAAAGATCTATTAATCTAGTTTAATGGTTCAGGTTAGGAGAGAAATATCAGTTAAAATATCACAGTGAATCCGCCTGCACCTATATATTGCTTTAAGTTCTTGTACTTACAGTACTGTACAAAAGTCTTAGGCACATACATATAGCTAGGGTGCCTAAGACCTTTGCATAGTACTATTGTAATGGTATGTATTGCACTGTATTGCTGCCATAAAATAAAACAAATTTCATGACATACGTGAGTGATGATAAACCTGATTCTCATATGGGTCTCTATAGTGGACTGAGAGTGGAAAGGGGGCAGGGAAAGGGAATTCATAGTTGGGAAAGGGGGAAGGGAGAGGGGACAAACACCCTTCCACTATTTCAAACAAGGCTGGACAAAGGCTTAGAGCTCTGCAGAAAGTAGCATCCAAACTAGACAAAGAGGGCAAAGCCCAGGTTCGAAGTATCATGGAGTATGCCTGCTTATCATGGATGAATGCCTCAGAGTGTCCTCAGCCAGTTTGATTCCATTCAAAGAAAGGCTCTCAGGATTATAGATGTAGATGAAGCCACAGCTCGTGAGAAGCTGGCCATCAGTAGCTTACACCACAGACAACAGGTTGCTGCAGCTACTGTGCTATACAAAATGCACACCAGCCACAGCCCTGCAGACCTTCGCACCATGCTGCCTTCATCGTATGAGAGGCAGTGCACCACACGATCAAGTTTATCTATGCCTGCTCATGCTGCTTCTATGCCTGATGCGAGAACCTACACACTGGATAGAAGCTTTCTTCACTGTGCTATCAGAATTTGGAACAGCCTTCCAGATGCTGTGGTTGGAAACATTTGCGACGATGGGGTCCAAGCCTTCAAGAGTCGAGTGCACAAACATCTCTGGGAGGGAAGTCAGATACTCCTTTACAAGCTACCAGGATGGCAATGCTTGGATGTTGGTAGGTAGGGTTAATACTTGACTTTCAAGAGCACTTGTGAGTTATGTTCCGTCTGGACTTAGTCCTTAAACTGCTGGAGAACAGTGTGGAAAGAACAGGTGCTGTTTTCTCCCGGTAGGGATTAGTTTTAGTTCCAAGTGCTCCTGCCACGATTTGTCACCCTGCAACCTTATCCTTCAATCTCTCTGAGTTACGGAGGACAGCATGTGTATAAATGTCTCTCCCCAGCAGACTTCATCATGATCATCATGACCCCAGTATTTCTACTATTTTTTAATGTTCCTTAATTGTACACATTATTTTTTTGTGTTCTATCACTGAGCAGCAGTGAACCATCTGATTGGCCTATCAGAGTTCTCTTTGGGAACTAATTGACTTGATCAGCATTTCTGACCTGGCTATTGTTCACGATTGCACTTAATAAAAAAAAATCATGGTTGGTAAAAGGGGAAGTGAAAGGGGAGGGAGCGGGAAGTACCAGAGAGACATTCTGTAATGATTAATAAAGCAATTGTTTGAATCAAGTGACCTTGCTTGGTGTCCTGGAGCTGGATGTGTCTGCACCCATGTCACGTGTGTGTGTGTGTGTGTGTGTGTGTGTGTGTGTGTGTGTGTGTGTGTGTGTGTGTGCGCGCGCGCGCCTAAGACCATTGCACAGTATTTATTTGAGAAGATAAATTGTTCTTGACTTAGAGTTTCAACCTTTAAAGGAACAACATGGCAATTCCTGATTTTGTGTCCAGTTTTCAGAAGTGCAAACTAAAACACGTTCAGACTCAGAGGTGTTAATGCTACAAAGTGAGCGATGTCTAACCGTTTCAGACAGGGTCTCGCTTAAGATAGTGTGCAGCCAGTGTGAATATGAAATTCCAAATGCTGAATTCCAAATGTTGGCAACATTTGCTAAGTTAGCCAACAAGCAAAGCATTCTCACATCATGGAATCTTGACAAGCTCATTTCTCCAAACCAGAGTAAAAATACAGTACAACTTACATAAAGGCAAAGGGAATTACAAAACAAGAAGAATGAAAATAGCCAATCTGCTGATCATCTCACAATATCCAAGTTCAGAGCCAGCTGCAGTAAGCATTTAAGTTCCATTCCAGGTGACAGCATGGTAGTGTAGCGGGTTAGCACAATGCTTTACAGTACTAGCCATCCCGGTTCAATTCCCACCCCTCCCCCCCCCCCGTTTTCTGTAAGGAGTTTGTACGTTCTCCCTGTGACCACATGGATTTCTGCTGGGTGCTCTGGTTCCCTTTCACAGTCCAAAGGCCTACTGGGTGGTAAGTTAATTGGCTTTGGAGGCAGTGCAGAGGAGGTTCACCAGGTTGATTCCAGGGATGAAGGGGTTAACCTATGAGGAGAGATTGAGTTGCCTAGGACTATACTCTCTGGAGTTCAGAAGAATGAGAAGGGATCTTATAGAAACATACAAAATTTTGAAAGGGATAGATAAGATAGAAGTAGGAAAGTTGTTTCCATTGGTAGGTGACACTAGAACTAGGGGACATTGCCTCAAGATTCAGGGGAGAAGATTTGGGACGGAGATGAGGAGAAACTGTTTTTCCCAGCAAGTGGTGAATCTGTGGAATTCTTTGCCCAGGGAAGCAGCTGAGGTTTCTTCACTAAATATATTCAAGAAACAGTTAGATAGGTTTTTACATAGTAAGGGAATTAATGGTTATGGGGAAAAGGCAGGTAGATGAAGCTGAGTTTACGGACAGATCAGCCCTGATCTTATTGAACGGCGGGGCAGGCTTGATAGGCTGGATGGCCTACTCCTGCTCCTATTTCTTATGTTCTTATTATATTATGTCACTGTAATTTGTCGCGAGACTAGGGTTAAAAATTGGGTTGCGCAGCTCTAAGGGCCAGAAGGGCATATTTCGGGCTGTATCTCAATAAATATATATACATGAAAAGAACCATGCACAAATCTAGGCTAATTCCCCTGCATAATATACAGACTGTTGTCCTACCAAAAGTAGGTACTGTCTTCCAGCATTCTCTAGAGGTCTCTTCTATGCTCTTAGATGGATGCAATGTATCTTATGGCATACTTTGCCATAGAGCAAGAAGGTGCTGCTAGTGTCTGACTGGTACATATCCCCCAAATCAATATCACTGCATAGGATTTTCGAGTCATTATCACATTGCTCTATGTGGGACACTATACACAGAGTGGATAACGCACCTACGTCTTATTTTAGAAATGAGAATAGCAAAATTCAGAGAGATTTTAGAGGTGAATTTCCTTGGGTTAGTTTAGGTTTTCTCTCCCACTGATATAAGTTCAGTAGAATTTCAAATACATTCCATGATTTCTACGTACATTCTGTGAAACGGTGTCAAGGAATTGAGGGAATGAACAAGGGAACATCCTTGATGCAGTATAGGTTAAATTCTCCTCTTAACAAAAATGTTCTGGGCTTCAGCAGCCATAATAATGTCAAATAAGGTGAAACAAATTCATGTTTTGAGGCAGTATAAGCTTTGGTCCAATGACTAGGTTTAAAAATTCAGGGTTAACAAGTCCACTGTAAATGGAGGTAATTATAAATCTCCTGTAAAATACATGTTTAAACTACTGTCGTAATTGACTAGAGTTGTTATTATGTACTCAATTTGCACAAGGGAATCCTCCTCTTTACTAGATTTCATTGGAGGAATGATCTTTTTTTTTATTAGGAAGGTGCACTGTAGTCCATTTACTTTGTTGGGAGTACCTAAATAGGACTTGTTCATTGTGTACTTATGTAAAAAAAAGTGTTAGCTAAAATTTAAACTCTTTCTAAAATAAAGGCTATATTTAGTCCCTCTCTAATGCAGTATTGTCAATAATTGTTCTGTTACTTAAAAAGGGAATTAATTTGATACAATCAAAATATACAGTATTTGTTGTGTATTTAATATTTCAGTAAATTTTAAGTAATCTTGTGTATATATTGATTTAATTAAGCTTCTCATTTAAATAAATCATTACGGATTATCCTGTATGTATAAGTATGTGAATTGCATAAGTCACCACACTACTATGTGGTACATGTATGCCTCACTTAAAGTAATCTTTAAGTTAGACCCACATTTTCAGACTCCTGTGTCTCCCTTCAATTTAGCCTAATGTTCTGAAGTTACGAAACATAACATTGGCAAACAGGTTTTTTTTAAAAAAACAAACCCAACATGAATGAGAAATGAGTGCCAATTTTGCTAAGTGTATTAGGTTTAAAGGCATACAGTTTGCTTCAAAGTTTGACTGCTCCAACCAAACCATCAGAAATAAGCTTTGCTGATATTGTAAAAGTGATGAAGCAGGAACACTTAGAACTGAAGTCATTGTTGATTAGAGAATACTTTAGGTTTCATGAGCAGAATCAAAAAGAAAGCGAGTCCATTTCAGGATACGTTGCTGAATTGAAGAAATTGTCCAAGCATTATCAATTCGGTAATAGGTTTAATGATACACTAAGAGATCGCAAACAAGAGAAAATCTGCAGATGCTGGAAATCTAAGCAAAGCACGCAAAATGCTGGAGGAACTCAGCAGGTCAGGCAGCATCTAGGAAAAGAGATGCTGTCTGGCCTGCTGAGTTCCCCAGCATTTTGTGTGTGATACTATGAGATAGTTTAGTTTGTGGAATCTTACAAGAAAGCATTCAAAAACAGCTCCTAATGGAAGCAAAAGATGCATTTAGAAGAGCAGTTGAAATCACTGTTTCAATGGAAAATGCAGATAGAGATGCAATTGAGTTGCAGTCAGGAATGAAAGTGAGCATGAGTAAAACTGCAGCATCTAAACAGAAAGCAGCCTGGCCAAACAAATTATGTTACCATTGTGTCAGAGGCTCACGTTCACCAAACAACTGCAGATTTAAAGGCAAAACTTGCAGAAAATGCAACAAAGCAGGTCACATATAAAGAGCACGTCAGGCAAAAATAAATGGACTACTCAGGGATGAGAAAAAGCAAAAATGTCAAGTTGCAGTTTCAAAAAGAGCACACATCTGCATGTTGTTGATAAAAAATCTGATAATGATGAGAGTAACACAGGACTATGTAGTCTTGAGATTTTGAGTATGAAAATTACAATAGACAAGCAATATGGCTTATGCCAGAAGTGAATGGCAAATTAATTAAAATAGAATTGGACACTGATGCAGCTGTTTCAGTAATTCCACAAAATGAGTTTGAATAGTATTTCAAAGATACCAAACTGTTGCCTGCAGATATCCAACTAAGAACTTCTGCTGGAGAAAAGTCAACTACTGTGGGAATGACATTTGTAGCAATGAAATACAACAAACAGCAAGCCACATTGAGCTTGTATGTGGTAAAAGCAGAAGGACCAGCATTGCGGGGGGTGTGATTGGCCGAGACAACGACAATTTGATTGGAGATCCATCCACAATTTGCATGCCACATCCACTGCAATGAAGCCATATGAAAGTGAATTAAGAAAGGTACTGGATGATGCCACAATTGTCTCCAAGCTGAACACAATGAACTGCTGCCCAACAGGTGTTGGTGCCGACCTCTATGCCTCTGGTTAGAAAGCATATTGGACAAAGCAGGTCCATACTGCTCACTGGAATCACGAAAGTGATAAAAGCAGTGCTCTGCCTACAACAATTTTTGTAGGCAGCATGCTGAGAAAGCTTCTGATATGTTAATCAGGCAGTTACTTGTGAAATGTGGCTTGGTTTTAAGCTGGAAGTGAGTTCAAGGGCCTTCAGGAAAGTTACAAGCATTCGGCTTTTGTGAGTATAAAGAACCAGAGTATATTCTGCATGCGTTAAAGGTTATTGCATGAACCTTAAGTGGAAGACAAAAAGCTGCTTATAAAAGTAGATGCAAAGACCAAAGCCCAGCTGAATGAATGAATGAAAAGAAAGGAGTCAAGGGAGATACAAGAACAGAGGATTTGTCAGATAATGTTGTGGATGAGGAAACCAAGAAGAGAGATCAGATCATAAAGGGAGCAATAGAAGGATCAATAAAAGAATACCCAAGTAAACTAAATGCGACTTCCCAAGATCAAGATGCACAAACTAGAAGAAGAAAAAGGAGGGAAGAGGTGGAGAGAAAGAATGTGAACGAGAAAGCAAATAGTGTCAATGAGAGAAGGAAGATGAGAAAGAAAAAGAAAGGAATCAAAGTAGCCCCAGAAAGAGAAAAGGAGAAGAAAGGTGTCCAGAGCTGTCAAAACAGCTTCCTGCAGTCTCAGAGTCAATTCCTACAACCACCACAGAGGAGACCCCGGAACCTGAGATTGTTTTCACAGCCACAAGTCTCACCTGCCAAACAGAGGGATACCCCTTGTCAGGAAAGATATTATCCGACAAGAGTAAGAAAGCCTCCACAGCAATGTAATCTTTCAACTTAAATGGGACAATTTAAAATTTACTATGCTGTAGATTTCTGTATATAATAGTTGTATTATATAGCATTCTGTGTATATAGTTAAGATGCATTCTCTATTGAGTTGGAGTATATAGCTAAGTAAGGAGGAGTGTTGTGTATTTAATATTGCAATAGTACTTGAGTAATCTTATGTGTGTATATATACGATAACATGGGTTCACCTTGCTTAAAGTAAACTCAAAGCTAGACCCACATTTTCGGACTCCCATACCATGACACTAAAGAAATGAATGCAATATTGGCAGGTTTGATGATTCGCATAATTACCAAAAGAAATAGGGTGTTTTTTTTAATATATAGTTCATCAAGCTGACATACTCTGCATGCACTGCCTGAGGATAGTGGAAAATACTGTTCAAAATTTCAAAGGAGAGTTGGATATAGGAAAAACACAAAAGAGGCAGACTAGGTCTTTTAAAAGCCCGGGATAGGGAAATCAACTCAAATTACCTTCATCTGTGTGGATGATTCTATTACATTCCTGGAACAATTAATGAAAAGCATTGGTGAAGAAGTCACATGAGATATTATTGCATGTGATGGACAGTAAAAACTATTAATAATATATGCAAGAAGCAAAGACACACAAGGGTAGTAGTTAATTAATTTAGGAGATAAATGCACAGCCATGATGTACAGTATATTGACCAGTTTCTCTACCCACAGATTTCAGTCATGTATTTGAAACAGATAGATTGGATGCATAATAGAAGCCGTGAGAAATGCTTGATCATGAACAATGTTCCAGAAAAACAATTTAATTTTAGATTACGCAAACACGAGGAAATCTGCAGATGCTGGAAATTCAAGCAACGCACATAAAAAATGCTGGTGAATGCAGCAGGCCAGGCAGCATCTATAGGAAGAGGTACAGTCGAGGTTTCGGGCTGAGGCCAAGGGTCTCGGCCCGAAACGTCAACTGTACCTCTTTCTATAGATGCTGCCTGGCCTGCTGCGTTCACCAGCATTTTTAATTTTAGGTTATATTGGCCTTTTCTAGTACACAGCCACTACAGACACAGTGAGGGGTAAAATGTTATCTCTGGCTAATGGCCTAAAATGCAATACAATCCTTCATAAAAATTTAAGAAATAGGAGCTGGAGTAGTCTTTATGACTTCCGTAGTATGCTGTACCAAGATTGCAGCTTATCTGTTCACTGGTCACATTCGACTTTATTTCATGAACCATATAACCTTTAACTTCCCTGTAGACCAAAAACCTCGACTATGTTTAATGACTCACCACCCACTGCTCCCTGTGGCAGTGAAATCCAAAGTAAGAAGAACTTTTTAACTGAAATGAATGACAAATTATACTGAGATCAAGCCCCTTGGTCCTACATTATACTCACTAAAGGAAATTTTCTCATGGAATATTACTTGTCGATTTTTTCAGAATCTCATACTGTACATTTTAATTAAATAATTTATTTCATCCTTTTAAACCTTTATCTTCTTAACAAAATTCAATCTTGTGAACTTTCTCTGCAATGCCTTTAAAACAAAAATATCCATCCTTAAATGAGGCCACAGTACAGAAGGTGGTACACAAGGCTCCTTAACCTTTGTACTCCATCCACTTTATTCCACTTGCCTTTCTAATTACTGCTGTATACCAACTTTCTATGTTCCTTTACGAAGACACATATACTCTGTGGCTACTTCACTGAGTACAGCAGTGGAAACTGCTTCGGTCTTCTGCTGTTGTAGCCCATCCATTTCAAAGTTTGAAGCTTTCTGCAGTCTGAGATGCTTTTCTGCATACCACTGTGAAATGCGTGGTTAGTTGTGTTACTGCCACCTTCCAGTCAACTTGAACCAATCTGGCCATTGTTCTCTGACCTCTCTCATTAAACGAGGTGTTTTCACTCACAGGACTGCCTCACTGGGTGAGTTTTGTTTTTTGCAATATCCTCTGTAGACTCCAGAGTCTGTTGTGCGTAAAAATCCCAGGAGATCAGCAGTTTCTGAGATAATCAAACCACATCATGTAGGCACCAAGGTCGAAGTAACTTAAATCACATTTCTTCCCAATCTGATGTTCAGTCTGACCAACAACTGGATCCCTTGACTCTTTCTGTATGCATTGAGTTGGTTGATTAGATATTTAAATTGACAGACAGGTGTAGAGGTGTACCCAATAAAGTGGCCATCTTTAAATAAAGTGCATCCATCTTTGACCCCAGCATTTATCAGGTTTGCAGTATTTTAATACTACTCTTTCTTATCTTCTTCCATCCGAAGTGGATAACTTTAAATATCCCAACATAATTTGGATCATCTATTCGCTCACTTCAGCTGTCTATATTCCTTTTGCAGGAATCTTGTTCTCCTCTTACTTCTGACCAACCATTGTAAACTCAGTAGACACACAGTAGAAATAACATACTCAGTTCTCTCATCTAATTTGCAAATAGTTGTGGGTCCAGTACTGATCGTTATGGTACCCTCCAATTGCAGCATGCCAATCTAAAAAAAAGGACAATTTTCTCTATGTTTTTGTTTTCTGTCAGTTTAAATGATTCGCTACCCACGTCAATAGCATTATCCAGAATGCAATGAGCCTTCATATATTACAGTAACACAATGCCCATTGCATTGTGGGCATGCAATGTTGCCACCGCGGGTTGCCCTCGGCACATCTTTAGGTTGTTAATGCAAACACGCACTTGATTGTATGTATCCATGTACATGTGATAAATAAAACTGAATGTGAGTCTATAATGTACCTCACTAAATGTGTTTTGAAAATGCATCCTAATTCAGAAACTACTATTCCTTACAACATTATAAGCCTTTCAATCTAGAACAATTATTTAAAAATAAATGGATCCACTTTCCTATACAGTCTTTATTCTTCAACGATGTGCATGGATTGTAAGTTGAGAGTAAATATTTGCTATTACTTATCAACCATCATAACTTTTGCTCTAATTTCCTAATCCACTTTAGCTAACTCTTCATATCTACGTATGTAATTGCCTTTATTAAAGACACTACTTTCAGACCAAAGTCTATCCTTCTCAAACTGAAATCAAAATTCTATCATTCTCCCTTAATGGATCCTTCATAAAAAGGCTACTGATTAATCTTTTCTCTATATAAAACCAGATCAATCAATGATAGTCCATTTGCTGGTTAGATGCACTGCATACTGTTTCAAGAATTATCATGAATACATTCATTATTTTGTTCTAAAGATGACTTTTACAATATAGTTTGCCCAATCTATGTAGAGTGAAGAAACAAATCACCAATATTATTGCATTACCTTTATTACAAATTCTGTCCAATGATATTGCCACTGTTAGGGAGCCTGACGATGTCTCCCACTAACTCAATCTTTTTCATTTCTTCATGGCCATCTAAATTGATTCTGCTTCCATACTTTGGAGCCAGTTCTCACTACTGTCTTAACAATTCTATTTCACCTCTTTTTCTGTTCTAGCTGCCCTTCCAAAATGTCAATCATCTCAAAATATTCCATTTCTACCCATGTCCACATTGCAACCACATCACAATAATGGTTATTAGATCATACCTATTATTATTTGTCCAATCAGTTGATCCATTTTGTAACAAATGCTTCATGCAGTACTGTGCAAAAGTCTTATGTACATACATATAGCTAGGATGCCTAACTCTTTTGCATCGTATTGCAGTTGTCAATGTGGAGCAAAAAGCAAGTTTGTAAATCTTGTGGGAGCAAAGGATGTTGTGAATGGAGAGGGAGGAGAGCCACGAGTGAGGTGTGGTGCAGGTGGACGGTGGGGTGGGGCGGGGGGAGATTAGTATGGATGCAGACACACCCAGCCCTGAGATACCAGGCAAGCTCATTTGATTTCAACAATTGGTTTATTAATCATTATAGATGGTTTCTCTGGTGCTTCCCACTCCTTCTCTTTCTCCTTCCCCTTCCCCTTTTCCCAACCATGATTCCCCTCTCCCTGCCCACTTCCCACTCTCAGTCCACAATAGAGACCCATATCAGAATCAAGTTTTTCATCACTCACATATGTCATGAAATTTGTTTTTTCTTGTGGCGGTAGAAATGTGCAATACATAAAATTACTACAGTACTGTACAGAAGGCTTAGGTCAGATATATGTGGCTAAGAATTTTGCACAGTACTGTAAATACAGGTAAATGTCCTTTAATTTTCACTTCTAATAATCTTTTACTCTTTTGACTCTATTTGGTGCTATATCTTGTCAGGACAAATCAAATAATATTCAGACTCAAATATTGATATTGTCAGGGAATTCAAAACAACAGTTGGACCCAGATTTTCGATTGTCTTTTATTTCTGTGGCCATGTGAGAATTTTACTGGCCATAATGTTCCCTTTTATTACCAGGTGGAGCAAGACAGCTACAGACTTCAAGTCAAGGTTTCCTGATGAGGTAAACGGATGTAACAATCCAAGCATTTGTGAGACTGAATAAAAGTAGCTTTTCACAACAAGCCATGAAGCTGGGGAAGGGTGGTTAGTAATTAGTTCAGAGTCTTGCTGGTGTGTTTTAATAGTACTTGGTTTTCCACACCCTCTTTTATCTTATCAACGTTTTCTGTTCACTTATACTAGAACATTCAGCAATCATACATTATCATTAATCTCCTAAATTCCCTCACTATCATTGTATATGGTCTCTCCACTTCTTTGTAGTCTGCTTACCATAAACCATATCATTACACAGAATGGTCATCTTGTTCTTTCTCTTTAACTCTCTAAATTTCTCCTTATCTGAACAATCCCCACCACTTTATTTCAATATACAGCATGACCTATACCACAAGTTATTCAAATTACTAGGATGCTTGTACCAGCATGATTCAAATGAAGCAAGTCTGAATAAAATAGTTCCTGCTTATTTGAGCACTGGGTCCAGTGCACCACAAATTGAAACTTTTTCATCCCCAACAATCTCTGGTCCTCACATTGAAAATCTCCAAACTGCTTGACCCTTTCCCAATGTACATTTGCCTCAGATAAGAATCTTTAGAGATTTTGATTTATTTAGATCCTAGCTCCTTATACCATCTTGAATGAATATGTTTCTTAGTTTAGCTATGTTTATTGTGTTCTATATGAACGACAACACCCAGATCTCCTCCATTCCACTTAAGATTCCTTTTCAGTTCCATGCATGTGCCCTTATATGGGCAGGCATCATAGCCTTCACAATCCACATCCTCAGGTGCAAAGAACAGAAGCTATCTTAAGTAATATATTTCTATTGTATCCAAAGACAAGATGTCAAGTATCCCATCAGGTTTTGGGAGAACTCTCTGACTGGGCACTACACCATGAAGGAAGTTCATGTGATCAATGTTTGGTCAGTTTCAATGTGAGAAAGAAGAGTTTTGCTGACCTAGTCCTGTGAATACTGCCATTGTAATTTTTCTACTATAAACTATCCAAAGAGCAGATTAAGTAAATGAGGATGTTTTGGGACAATCATTCTGTGGACGAAACATTTTTAATGAATTGTGAAGCACAGGCATTGCTTGCAATTAGAACTCGCTGGGTGATAAGATAATACATCCAGTCCCGAAGAAAGGTCATGGCCTGAAATGTCCACTGTTTATTCATTTCCATAGATGCTGCCTAACCTGCTGAATTCCTCCAAGATTTTGTGTGTATTACATTGGGCTTCTAGCATCTGTGGACTTTCTTATGTTAAAGATAATACATGCTCCTGTTTACAGCATTCTAGATGTTAATTGTGATGGGTGATGAGACCTAGATCTAAGATAACGAAGGAACTGCGGGAAAAAAAGGGGGTTTAATCCTTGAATGAATAAAACCTTGAATAATTGACTTCAGAATCTTGAGCTCCTGGACTTGGAGAAGAACAAGGAAAGCCTTAAGCTTTGGAAGGAAAATCATGTAAAAGAAGACTGTTTCAGACATTGATAGTGACAACAACCATAGCAGAAAGGGAAGCCCTGAGGTTGGAACTCAGAGAAGACTACCTGCTAGAGTGAATGTGGCCAGTTTAATCTCATGTGGGCAGTATTTAAGCCAAGCCCTGAGTCTGTGATTTGATACATATAAGAAGTGATAAGTTGGAATGCTAAATTAAATGTGAAGTTGTTAGAAGAGTAGCACGCATATATGTTTAAATAATTTGCGTGTTAATAAAGATTAAGTTGCATCAAACCTTGATTTAGAATCTTTTCTTTGACATATTAATTTTTATTCTATAGAAGGTCATAAACACAAGAGATTTTGCAGATGTTGGAAATCTTGAGTAACACACACACACAAAGTGCACTGGAGGTACTCAACAGGTCAGGCAGTATCTATGAAGGGGAATAAATGGTCGATGCTTCTGGCTGAGGCCCTTCATCAGGACTGGAAAGAAAGGAGGCAGAATCCAAAATAAGAAGCTGAGGAGAGGAAAAGATGTACCAGCTGGCAGGTGATAGGTGAAGCCAGGTGAGGGGGAAGGCGGGTGGGGAAGGGGGAATAAAGTAAGAAGCTGGGAAGGGAAACGTATAGTATGTAAAGGGCTGAAGAATAAGAAATCTAATAGGAGAGGACAGTGGACCAGGGAAGTAAGGGAGGAGGGAAGTGAGGAGGTGATGGGCAGGTCAGACGGTATATGAGGTTTGCTCCTCCAACCTGAATTTGGCCTCATCATGGCAATAGTGGACAGACATGCCAGAATGGAAATAGGGAATCGAATTAAAATAGGTGTCCACTGGAAGATCCTGCATTTTGCAGAGGATAGAGTAACTCCTAGTAATCTCTCCTTCCTCTCTCCTTTTATTCCCCACTCTAGCTACTCTATCACCCCTTCTAATTAACTGCCCAGCACATCCTATTATTTCTTTTGCTGCCACTTCACACAAATTTCTGGATGAATTTCCTATATAAGAATAATGACTACACTGAAAAATGATCTTTTTACTGTAAGGAGCTTTGAAACTTCCTAAGGTCAAAGAAAGCACGCTTAGATGCAAGCCTTTTCTTTTCCCTTTAACTCTGGAATAATCAGGCAGATTTGGAAGATCCCCAAGACTTCCTTAAGCTCCAGATTTTACCAATGAAATATTAAAAACATAATTTCCTTTCAAGATAATTTATACAAAACTACACAGAATTAGACATTCTTACAACTCATATCTGTGTAAATCTGTACACGTGAATATACTAAACTTATCATCTACAGTACAAAAAGGAAATAATTCCTTTCATGACTGTTAACTCAGTGATGTATATACATTTATTTGATTTTTATGATCTTTCACTGCCACTTAGAAAATGTGTCTAATTATAGGATGAACTTCAGAAAATTACAGTTGAGTTCCAAACAAAGCAGAGAAAATTGTGCAACAGCTAGTATCTTCATTTTTGCATGCTTATGTAAGCAACTCTAATCCGTTTAAAAATAGCTATACCATGTCTGTGAAGAACTTTATCTTAGCAACCATTATTTTCTTTCTCGCTATACACTCCTCCATTTCAAGGTTTGGTGTGGTTCATGGAATCGACTCAAATGAAGAAGGGCCTTGATGAAGGGTCTCAGTCCAAAATATCAACTTTTTGTTCTCTTCCACAGATGTTGCCTGATCTGCTGAGTTTTTCCGGCATTTTGTGTATGTTGCTCAAGAATTCCAGCATCTCCAGAATCGCTTTGATTTAAATTTCACCACAGGATTTATGTAATGACAAACTATAAGTGAACATTTTTTAAAATATTATTGAAGTCTATTATTTAAATATTATTGTAGATAACTAAGATTGTGGAAGATGCAGCAGTAGATATTATAAAGGACATAACATGAAATTTTAAATAGAAAATTGTACACAAATGTTGTATCTCCAAACAATACTGTGAAGTGCCAATTTCTTGCCTTAGTATTACATCACATGATAACCAAATCAAGCAGAAATCTATTCATCTCAGTCTTAATAAACCAGTCTTTAGGGGATGGCGGGGTGCTTAAAATTGCAGGCTTATTTTAAAAAACCGACATTTGGGTTTGCAACAGTCAAATAAATTAGATACCAGAGATGATTGATGAGCTGCAAATGCAAATGAATGAATTGCCAGGCGTCTGCTCCAGCACTAGATGAATAGATTGTGATTGCACAATTTGCCGGAGAAAACAGAGCGAGATATCACTTGACACGTGGCTCTTTTTCAAGCTCGAGAAATAATGACCTGTCAAACTGTTGTGACATTTATACAAATTTACAGACTCTGAGTAAAGCTTGTGGACAAATTATTTCACCCTAAGCTAATTATTAGCTGATTTTCAAACATTGAGGGTGGGCCCTGTCAAAACTTAATCGCTTAGAGTAAAGTTCACACAATTGGATTTTAAAAACATGACTTAGTCTCATCTCTCAACAATGTATTGTAATGCTTCTACACTTTTTCAGTTTGTGTATTCTTATAAATTTCAGCTTTGAGAGAATTATTAAACCTTGTTTTAAACAAAATACATGCAACATTATATGCAGCTACAAAAACATTCATTGTAATTAATAGCAATACAAGTCTTTCTCTATAAATATATTCATAATGGCTAATATAATACATAGCATTAGTAAAATTATTGTATTTGCACAATGTTCTTCTTAGCCACTCAGAATAAATGACGCATTGTGAGCTCACCTGAGGCACACTGACCTGGCCCCGGGCTGACAGAATGCTGCTAAGTGATGGCAGCATAGGGTGTTGCAGAAGAATTATTTTCAGGGCTGGAAAGTGAAGAAGGACATGAAAATTAGGGAGGTAAAGTGAAGAGGGCATGAGAATTAGGAAGGTAAAGTGAGAAGAAAAAAGATAAAAAAGGAGGCGAGCCAGTGGAATCCAAACAGTAGTCTGGATGGAGGGTGTAAGTTGAATCAAGAGTTAAAATTGGTATGTCACAAAGGTAATGCTACAGTTGTTATGGGGGATTTCAACATGCAGGTCGGCTGGAGCAATCAGGTTGGTACTGGACCCCAAGAAAGGGGGTTTGTGGAGTCCCTCCAAGATGGATTCTTAGAACAGCCTATCAGAAAGAACGCAATTCTAGATTTAGTGTTGTGCAATGAACCGGATTTGATCAGGGACCTAGAGGTAAAGGAGCCATTAGGAGGTAGTGACCATAATATGATAAGTTTTAATCTACAATTTGAGAGGGAGAAGGGAAACTCGGAAGAGTCAGTATTACAGTTGAACAAAGAGAACTATGGTGCTATGAGGGAGGAGCTGGCCAAAGTTCAATGGAACAATACCCTAGCAGGAATGACAGTGGAACAGCAATGGCAAGTGTTTCTGGGAATAATGCGGAAGATGCAGGATCAGTTCATTCCAAAGATGAAGAAAGATCCTAAGGGGAGTAAGGGGAGGCCGTGGCTGACAAGGGAAGTAATGGACAGTATAAAAATAAAAGAGAAGTATAACATAGCAAAGACGAGTGGGAAGCCGGAGGATTGGGAAACTTTTAAAGAGCAACAGAAGGTAACTAAAAAGGCAATACACGGAGAAAAAATGAGGTACGAAGGTAAACTAGCCAAGAATATAAAAGAAGATAGTAAAAGCTTCTTTAGGTATGTCAAAAGGAAAAAAATAGTTAAGACCAAAATTGGGCCCTTGAAAACAAACGGGTGAATTTATTATGGGGAACAAGGAAATGCCAGACGAGTTGAACAAGTACCTTGGATCTGTCTTCACTAGGGAAGACACAAACAATCTCCCAGATATAATAGTGGCCAAAGGACCTAGGGTAATGGATGAACTGAAGGAAATTTATATTAGGCAGGAAATGGTGTTGGATAGACTGTTGGGTCTGAAGGCTGATAAGTCCCTGGGAACTGATGGTCTGCATCCCAGGGTACTTAAGGAGGTGGCTTTAGAAATCGTGGATGCATTGGTAATCATTTTCCAATGTTCTATAGATTCAGGATCAGTTCCTGTGGATTGGAGGGTGGCTAATGTTGTTCCTTTCTTCAAGAAGGGAGGAAGAGAGAAAACAGGGAATTATACAAACGTTTGTAGACTGGTTAGTCCGGCGTCGGTGGTGGGAAAGATGCTGGAGACAATTATAAAAGATGAAATTACGACACATCTGGATAGCAGTAACAGGATTGGTCCGAGTCAGCATGGATTTACGAAGGGGAAATCATGCTTGACTAATCTTCTGGAATTTTTTGAGGATGTAACTATGAAAATGGACAAGGGAGAGCCAGTGGATGTAGTGTACCTGGACTTTCAGAAAGCCTTTGATAAAGTCCCACATAGGAGATTAGTGGGCAAAATTAGGGCACATGGTATTGGGGGCAGAGTACTGACATGGATTGAAAATTGGCTGGCTGACAGAAAACAAGGAGTAGCGATTAACGGGTCCCTTTCGGAATGGCAGGCGGTGACCAGTGGGGTACCGCAGGGTTCAGTGCTGGGACCGCAGCTGTTTACAATATATATTAATGATTTAGATGAGGGAATTAAAAGTAACATTAGCAAATTTACCGATGACACAAAGCTGGGTGGCAGTGTGAACTGTGAGGAGGATGTTATGAGAATGCAGGGTGACTTGGACAGGCTGGGTGAGTGGGCAGATGCATGGCAGATGCAGTTTAATGTGGATAAATGTGAGGTTATCCACTTTGGTGGTAAGAACAGGAAGGCAGATTATCTAAATGGAGTCAAGTTAGGAAAAGGGGAAGCACAACAAGATCTAGATGTTCTTGTACATCAGTCACTGAAAGCAAGCATGCAAGTACAGCAGGCAGTGAAGAAAGCTAATGGCATGCTGGCCTTCATAACAAGGGGAATTGAGTATAAGAGCAAAGAGGTCCTTCTGCAGCTGTACAGGGCCCTGGTGAGACCACACCTGGAGTACTGTGTGCAGTTTCGGTCTCCAAATTTGAGGAAGGACATTCTTGCTATTGAGGGAGTGCAGCGTAGTTTCACAAGGTTAATTCCCGGGATGGCGGGACTGTCATGTCGAAAGATTGGAGCGACTGGGCTTATACACTCTGGAATTTAGAAGGCTGAGAGGAGATCTTATTGAAACATATAAGATTATTAAGGGATTGGACACGTTGCAGACAGGAAGCATGTTTCTGCTGATGGGTGAGTCCAGAACCAGAGGCTACAGTTTAAGAATAAGGGGTAGGCCATTTAGAACGGAGTTGAGGAAAAACTTGTTCACCCAGAGAGTGGTGGATATATGGAATGCTCTGCCTCAGAAGGCTGTGGAGGCCAAGTCTCTGGATGCTTTGAAGAAAGAGATGGATAGAGCTCTTAAAGATAGCTGAATCAAAGGTTATGGGGATAAGGCAGGAACTGGATACTGATTGTGGATATCAGCCATGATCACTGTGAATGGTGGTGCTGGCTCGAAGGACCGAATGGCCTACTCCTGCACCTATTGTCTATTGTCTATTGAAAGAGGTGAGGGGTACCTGGTGCAGGTAAAAAAGCAAGATGACAAGCAAAAGGATACAAGAGGGTGGGAGAGTGTGTAAGAGTCAGAGACAGAGGTCTGAGGAAGGGTGGAAGGAGACTGGGGTTAGGACAGACACTGCTGAGATTTATTTTTATTCAAGGTAAATGAAAATAGCATATTCCAGAATTAATAGTTATAGGAGAATGACAGCAATATTTACTCAATTTCAAATTATCTTAATTCTATTTCTTGCTAATTGAGTTCATTGGTTAAATAGCAGATAATATGATCAATCAGGAGCAAACAGATATGATGATAAAGGAAGTTCTCCTAGTGCTTGAGTGAGGCCTTAGATAGACTGTGTCACAAGATAGATTCGGCAGCGCATCAGATTCGGCAATTATACTCGTGAATATGCACGTGTCAGCTAATTATTATTTCATTGGGATAGTATTTAACTCCATTCATTCCGTCCTAGTACTTGTCGAGACCTGGACATGGACTCAGCAACACTTTGCTTTCTGCATTCCACCTTGGCTGAGAAATTGAACTGTTCAGTCAACTGAATCTGAAGACTACTGGTATTTGTTTAGTTCTTAGTTGTTCTTTTCAGCTGCAGAGTAGGCTTTGTCTTCCATTTGAGAATTTTAGTTAACGGCCCTGTTTGGCCTAACGTTTATTGTTTCTTCTTTCCCTTTAACACTGTTCGCATTAAAGTCTGTGAACTATCAATCCTGCTTCAGTGTCTCTTACTCCGCACTTGGGCCATATCCGCACGGTTGGTGACAGATTGAAATAGTTTCCCTTTGGTAATTAAGGATTCATTATAAGAAAATGCATTAGTAAATAAAGGGCCACTTCTGAAAAGTTTAAGTTAAAATTATTGCCTTTGGATCTCATGGACTGCAGACCCACTCCAGTGACTTAAAGTGAACCGTTAAGCAAAGCAATTCATTTGTTTTTATTAGGTGTTTAGAGGTAGCATTATCTCATTGACTGAACGTATAATACTCTAAAATTTTTTGAGGATTAGGGTTTTCTTTTACCATAACTTGGTGACGTTTTGAACTGCTCTAGTTCATCAGGAAACTTAAATTCTATTTTCCGTCTATAAGGTATTTTTTAAAGGAATAAATGGAAAGTCCTACTAGGAAGGACTTGGGGAATAGAAGTGGGTGTGGAGGAATTCTTCACAAAATGTGATCATAGTTTGGTAAGCTTCAAGGCAAGTCATGGAAAAAGATGAGGTTGATAGGGATCTAAACAGAGAGAAGCTGTGTTTCAATAATGTAAAACAGGCCCTGGTGATAGCATATTGGGAACAGATACTGGATAAATGAGAAGGTGAAAGTCAGCATGGTAAAGAAATAAAGATTGTAAGTTCAGGGAACTTCAGTTAATTAAGGATGTTTAAGGTTTGATCAGAGAAAAGAAGGATGTGTATGTCAAGTATAAGAAATTACTATGAAGTGAGTCCTTCGAGGTGCTTAGGAAGAACTTAAGAGGGCAAAAAGTGGTCATGAAATGATCTTGGAAAGAATTAAGGAAAATTCTAAAACCTTTTATAAGTACATATAAGAAAAAGGGTAATTAAGGAACAAGTAGGAGCCCTTGAACACCACAGGGATAATCTGTGTGTAGGAGCATAGGAAGATAAGAAAAAAACTAAACAAATACTAATTAGCATTTACCAGGGAGAATGACATGGAGGCTGGTGAATTATTAGGTACAATAGTATAATTTAAGACGCACTTTGAAAGATAAATACAGGGGCTAGCCTTAGAGGGATTTAGGCCAAAAGCAGGAAAACAGGACTGGTGTGGTGGTCATGGACTCATTGGGCCACAGGGCAGGTATCCATATTACATTGTTCTATCTCTCTAAGGGAGAGACATGCTGATATTCTGGGGCATTTCTGTATTAGGAAGGAAGAAGGGTTAGGAATATTGGGACACAATAGGGTGCATACACAGGTGAGCTGGCAGGTGATAGGCAAAGGTGGGAGAGGATAGGTGGAATAGGTAAAGACTGAAGAAGAAGTAACCTAATAGGAGAGGACAGTGGACCAGGGAAGTAATGGTAGGAGGAGGGAGGTGAGGAGGTGATGGCCAAGTAAGAAGAAAAGGGTGGATGAAGAAGGCATTTGGTGTGTTTGTATTCACAGGCCAAGGCATTGAGAATAAGAATTGTTGGGACCTCATGTCGCATCATGTGTACAGTTCTTGTCACCACACTACTGAAAGGATATGGTAGCAACAAAGAGAGCCTAAGAGATTTACCAGAAAGAAGTCTGAAGTGGAGGATTCTAACTATAAGGAGAGTTTGGATAGGCTAGCTTTATTCTCATTGGAACACAGAAGGCTGAGGAGATACCTATAAAATTATGTGCAGCATGGCAATAGGTTTGTTAAAGTATTTTTTCCAGGGCATGGGAGCCGGCAAACCAGAGGGCACAGACTTAAAGTGAGAGGAGGCATACTTAAAGGAGATCTGGGGGTAATCTTTCACACGGTGAGCAATGGCTATCCAGAATGTGCTGCCAGAAGAGGTATTTAAAACAGATCCAATTGCCAAGTTTAAAAGGACAGGTATTTGGATTGGAAAGCATAGAGAGATATGGACCTAATGCAGGCAAGTGGGATTAGCACAGTTGGCATGGGCCAGGTAGGTCAAAGAGCCCATTTTTGTACTGTACTCTTCTGTGATTCTATGATTTAATTTAGCATGTCTACATCAGACAATGTTATCTGTGGTAGCCACATATAATTCCATTAGAATTAAACAGAATTAAAAAGGTCATTCTGCCCAACTATTCAATGCTGACACTTTTGCTCCACTTCAGCCTATTTCTATCTTTCTTCAGGTAATCTTTATTAATGAACAAAGAATGGCCTAGAGGTGAATGTAAAGAATGTGAATGCACATGATAAATTGAAAAATTCAAACATCTCCATCAGGGAATGAGGCACACTAGAAGATATTGACATCTGCATAATATGCATTCCTGCCAACTATTTCTCAAACTATATTAACTCCACAAAGTATCAAAGACAAAAAGTCTTACTTCTGAATCCTACTTCAGAACTGAAATTGGATTCATTCAGAATTGCCTCCTAATATACACTGAAAGCTGTTTTCTTTAGAAAGTCCAACCCACTTGGATAGTGTATTAACATATGGTGGAATACTGTCAACTTAATCAATTTCACATTGAGTTTTACTGCGCGACATTAGAATGAATGACAAAACTAATGACATGGTTATTCATTGCCCTAAAAGTGCACTATCAGAAAATGTTTATACTCTTGTGACCTTCCTAAAATGCATTATTCGCATTGTCTCTATTTAATCTGGCTATTCAGAGCTAATCAATTATATTTCTGTTCAAAGATGTGAAGTTCAAATAAAATTTTTACATCTGAATTTCAGCTATGTAAATGATAGGACTGAAAGATGAATATCAAAAGTTAATACTTTAATAAGACTTCCGCTCCCAGTGGAACATGCAAAAAACATTTCTTGCAACAACAATGTTAGTGATAGGCTGATACGGACAAATACAAACTGAATCCTCCTGGTAACATACACAAAATGGTGGTAGAACACAGCAGGCCAGGCAGCATCTATAGGAAGAGGTACAGTCGACGTTTCAGGACTAACTGAAAGAAGAAATAGTAAGAGATTTGAAAGAGGGAGGGAGAGGGGGAGATCCGAAATGATAGGAGAAGACAGGAGAGGGAGGGATGGAGCCAAGAGCTGGGAAGTAGATTGGCTAAAGGGAAACAAAGCTGGAGACACGGGAGAAAGAAAGGGGGAAGAGGAGCACCAGAGGAAGACGAAGAGCAGTTAAGGAGTGATTGTGAGAGGGAAAGAGAGAGAGAAAAAAGGGGGAATAATAAATGAATAAATAAATAAAATAGGGGATGGGGTAAGAAGGGGAGGAGGGGCATTAGAGAAATCAATGTTCATGCCTTCAGGTTGGAGGCTACCCAGACGGAATATTAGGTGTTGTTCCTCCAACCTGAGTGTGACTTCCCCCCTTCCCCCCACCCCCTTTTTCTCTCTCTCTTTCCCTCTCACAATCACTCCTTGCCTGCTCTCCATCTTCCTCTGGTGCTCCCCTCCTCCTTTCTTTCTCCCGTGTCTCCAGCTTTGTATCCCTTTTGTCAGTCTACTTTCCAGCTCTTAGCTCCATCCCTCCCCCTCCTGTCTTCTCCTATCATTTTGGATCTCCCCCTCCCCCTCCCACTTTCAAATCTCTTACTATTTCTTCTTTCAGTTAGTCCTGATGAAGGGTCTCAGCCCCAAACGTCAACTGTACCTCTTCCTAGAGATGCTGCCTGGCCTGCTGTGTTCTACCAGCATTTTGTGTGTGTTGCTTGAATTTCCAGCATCTGCAGATTTTCTCGTGTTTGCGTGAATCCTCCTGGTAATGCCTTTTCTTTTATCATTCTCTAAGTAGGTGAATTATAAACAAATGAACATTCGGTATTCTGATAGGCAGAACCCAACTCTAATCACTAACAACTACAGTATTTTAGCATACTTATGGTTTAGTAAGAGTACTCAGAGTGTTGTCTGAGTTGGTAGAGAGTGAAATTGCATTCCACTGCAGAGACTTGAGTACAGAATCTAAACTGACACTCCAGCTTAGCATAGAGGAAGATCTGCTGGCCTTTCAAATATTAAACCATCCCTCTGCTCGCTCCCCTTTCCCTTTCCTTTTTCCCAACCATGATTCTCCTCTCCCTGCCTCCTTCCCACTCTCAGTCTGCAATAGAGACCCATATCAGAATCGGGCTTATCATCACTGCGGCAGCAGTACAGCGCAATACTTAAAATCACTACAGTACTGTGCAAAAAGTAATATTGGAGTAATGTTGTAAATATTTTGTTTGATTAAGCATTCTTTGTATATTTAAATAATTCATTACAGGTTATGTGTAAAAGTACCTGAATATCCTAAACATTATGCCATTACATCATAAGTACACCCTCACTTAAATGTAAATCAAAACTAAGATAAGCATTTCCCAGCTCAGTGTTTTTTTAAATTGGTTTAATGCTTTGGGGTTACAAAACATAACAGAAGGATACAAGCTGAATCCAGGCAAATAGGATTAGAACAGATAGCCAGTGCACTTGGCGTTAACAAGGTGGGCCAAATGGTCTGTTTCTGCACTGTATGATTTTATCATTCCGTATTAACAAATAAAGAAACGGCAGGGAAACCCAAATAAATAGTTAGTGTCAGTCCTCATGGAAGAAGACACAAAAGTTATCCCAAGAAGAATGCAGAAACTACAGGTTAGAATGAAAGAGGAGTTCAAAAAATTAATGCAACTTTAATGTAATAGATCCCTAGGATCTGATTATAATGGTTTTGAATAAAGTGACCATAGAAATGGTAGATATATAGGTTGTCATCTTTCAAAATTTGATAGATTTCAGAATGGCTCTGACATATTGAAAGACTACTCAAATGACCCAATTCTACTTAAACATCATCAACCTGAAGCATTAAATGTGTTTTTCTTTCCATGGTACTATCTGACTTGATGAGTGCTGCCAGCATTTTTTGTTTTTATTCCATATTTCCGGCATCAGAATTTTTCTTTGTTTTTGATCAAATATAATTCCTCCAATTCAAAAAGGAAGGAGAAAGGAACCCACAGACAAGTTAGTCTGACATCAGTAGCAGTGAAAATGGTGGAATCCATTGTTAAGGAAATGGTAACAAGGGACAAAGAAAATAACAATAGAATTGTGCAGAATCTATAAGTACATGAGAAATGCAAATCATATTTGACAAATCTGAGTGTTTTTGGAGGTTGCAGCAAACAGAATAGACAAGGACAAATTTGTTAATGCATTTGAACTCTCAGCTGACCATCTATAAGGTGCCACACTAGAGTCTAGTAAACAAAATAAGGGCAGAATTATGTTGGGGATAAAATAAAAATAATGAAATTAGACTGGCTAATAGACAGTTGAAGTAAACACATCATTCTTAGGTTGAGATACCGTGACCAGTGAAATGCTGAAGGATCTGTCCTCAGCCTTCATTTTTTTCATTATCTACACCACTGATTTAGATGAAGAGACTGAATGCAGATATATACAGGTTTGCTGATGGTATGAAATGTTGGATCTAAGAAGGATTTAAAGATGTTTAGGAGGATACAGACATGTTGTCAATGAACAAGAACAAGCCACATGGAATATAGTGTGGGTGTCAAATTACCTACTTTACAGAAAGAAGGAAAAATAGAATATCTTTTTGACTGGTGAGAGATTGAAGTGTTCCAGTTCAGAGGAGCCTCTTTGTCCATGCACATAAAATACTGCGCAAAAGTCTTAGGCACATCTAACTAGGCTTCTTCAGACTTTTGCACAGTACTGTATTTGTTAATGTGGGTGGAGAGCGGGTTTGTAAATCTGACAGGAACAGAGGATGCTGGGAATGGCAAGGGTGGAGTGCCATGGAAGGGAAAGAGAAGGTGGCAGAGAAAGAGTTCCAGGCCAGGGAGTGGCACGGGTGCAGACACACCCAGCCCTGAGACACCAGGCAAGGTAATTTGATTCCAATCAATTGGTTTATTAATCATTACAGAATATCTCTCTGATGCTTCCTGCTCTCTCTCCTCTCCCTTCCCTGTTTCCCAACCATGATTCCCCTCTCCCTACCCCCTTCTCACTCTCAGTCCACAATCAAGAACCCATATCAGAATGAAGTTTATCATCATGCAATATGTCATGATATTTCTGTTTTGCTGCAGCATTACAGTGGAATACATAAAATTACCATAGTACTGTGCAAAAGTCTTGGGCACCCTAGCTACATATATGTGCTTAAGACTTCTGCACAGTGCAGTATATCACTGAAAGTTGAACTGGAGGCCAAAATAAATGCTGCCTTCACTGCAGAGGGATTGGAGTGATAGAGACATGGTGTTCAAACTATATAGGGTCCTGTTTAGATCATATTTGTACCATGGTGTACAAGTCTAGTCCTCTAAACTAAGGAAGAA
Organism: Mobula birostris; assembly: GCF_030028105.1. Lineage (NCBI taxonomy): Eukaryota > Metazoa > Chordata > Chondrichthyes > Myliobatiformes > Myliobatidae > Mobula > Mobula birostris. The sequence continues at coordinate 19,809,823 of NC_092387.1, read as the reverse complement.
TATTTGTGATACAGTAAGTGGAACAAAGTTCACTATTATCAATTCCTAGGGTGGCAATTTTGTCATATGTGGAAATAATAAGTAGATTAAGCACATACTTCCGTCAACTTTGAATAATGAGAGGCAATTTCAATGAAATGTGCAAAATTAATTTTTGGCTTGATAAGGTAAATGCTAACTTGGTGTTTCTCCTGAATGGTTGTCTAGAATTAGGGGTTCACAATCTTAAATTAAGGGATCAACCACTCAGAACAGCGATAAAAAGAAATTTCTTCATCTGAAGGATTTTAAATCTTTGGAATTGTCTATCTTTGAGGCTATGAGATTTAGTTGCTCTGTAAATTCAAGTACAATCAATTACATTTTAAATGTTAAGGAAATCAAAGATTATAGAGTTAGTGCAGGAATGTAAAGCTGAATAAAAGATCAGTCATGACCTCTTTGAAGGCAAAGCAGGCATGCTCCTAGTGGCCTACTCTTGATTTCATTTCTTAGATTCTTGTATATAAAACTATCTTGAGAAATCAAAAGCCCAAGACTAGCATCTCTAACTGGTAGCTAAGCCCAGGTAGAATGCTACAAATTATGCGCCTTACATTAGCACAGAAAAAGGGAACATGATTTCTTAGGGCTTTTACCAACAGATTGCAAAATACATTAAAATTCCTCTTTTAATTTTTACTATAATGCACTATGAGCAAGTTTGGTGCAAAGACAGAAAGTCCATGCTGTAATAGAAATTCACACTAACTGAAAATAATATGTAAAATTCATATGTAATACGCATTACATAATGTGGTGCTTAGCAGGATTTCCTTGGCTTAATTGGTTATCTTTAGCAGAAAAGTATGTTGTTGCTATACATGAAAATTAATGATAGCAGTGATTCCAGAGTGATAATGTAGTAATAAGAGTGCTTGTAATGTTCAGATAAAGATCTTGAATGAGTGTTTAAATAACGAAAAGTATCATAAATCAGTCATGAAATATCATTGGCACATACAATATTCAGATCAGTTGCAGTTCCTCCTTTCATTATCTTTAAATCTCCTGTACATTATTTCAAAAATCTCATTAACCATTTTAACGCTTTATGTATTCAATTCCTGTTGATAACCACAAATGTACTTTATAATGAACTGAATTTGGATTGCAACAAGTAACAGTATGTAACAAGTAGTTTACCAGAGCTCATAATGACTCTAACCAGAACAAGTATTGCCATTGTATTGCAACCCTTATTAGTACTACAACCAGCTATACTTCAGGTTGAGTATCCCTTATCCGAAATTCCAAGATCCAAAACCTCTGAAATCTAAAGTTTTTTTTTGAGTGCTGACATTATGTCACAAATTGAAAATTCCACAAGGCACTAGGAAGGTTCCCAGGCAATGCGCAGATCTCTGCACACCACAGACAGTTCTGAGAAGTGAGCTCACATATGTACTCAGGGGTACTCAGCCTGTATTACTTACTTACGCCGCTGGCCTTCAGGGCAGCAATGAAGGTCCTCCATCTCCTACAGTGTTCAGGGCTTCCTTCATCATGTCAGTAGCTTCCTCTTAGTTTTCACTACTGTCAGCCATGCAAGTCCCAGGTGGAGAGTCAGGAATACCATCACACTCAGATATAGAAGGAATTTTCATTGCTGTTTCAGCTCAGGCTAACAACCCGGACTGGTAAATACTGGTTAAATACCAGTCAGGGTTGTTAGCCCTGAGCTGAACCACCAAACCTGGAGGACCGGTGGACCACTATTAGTCTGGCCTATACTCTTTGACCTGTTTGGCATGGATGAGATAGGAAAGATTTAATAGGAAGTTGAGGGGGCAACTTCCAATGCAAAGGATGGCGTGTGGAATGAGGTATCAGAGGAAGTTATTGAGGTAGATACAATAACAAATTTTAAAAGGCATTTGGACAGGTACATAGACAGGAAATATTTGTAAGGTTATGGGCCAAACATAACAATGAGATATCCAATGATTGTTCTGCAAAACCATTAAAACAACAGTAACAGTACTGTAATAAGTAACAAAATAACAGACAGTCATTCTATTGTAGCTGGTAAAAATTATGGAATTAAAGGTGTAACAGTACTGTAACCAATGACATTGCTGCGTTCCTGTATCTCTTTTTGCAAACAATAACCAGTAATAGGACAATTGCAAAAGAATATCACAAGGCATATTATTAGACAGGAATACTGAAAGATTTAAATTTTGAAGGGATGCTGCACACTGTAATATTTTTATAATATTGTCTCATGAATGGAGGCAAAACAAATCAATTGGTCTTTAACTGAATTTCTGTTTGTAAGATTTTGCACATATGCCAAGTGGCTGCACAATTTGTCCAAACTTTAAGTCACTTGATGCCAGATTATTTCACTGCCCACGGAGTACTTTGATAGAGGTTTGGAGACTGTGACAGCTTGGTACCAAGACCAGTCATTCACAATATTGTATATTTATTAAGTAGGTAGGTGCAATACCATGAAGTGCCTGTTAGGAGTGACATTGAGCTTCTGACAATTCAATGAAGTAAGATGGGTAACCAGTTACTCTCCAACTTTAAATTGATAGATTATTAATTTTATTGCCCAACATTTCAGTTCCCATCTGACCTTATTAGATTCTTCTCCAATGTACATATCATGATCTATTTCTGCTAGAATAACAGAAGGAAACATCTGATTCATTCTAAATTGCTGTGTAATATAAACTCTCCCTCCTTTAGAAATACGTACCCTGACCTGAACTTTTCCAGCAATTTCTAAGTGAATGCGAATTTGTTACAAAGAGCATTATGCAAGCAAATTGATGCTTCAAGACTCACAGCACCAGGTTCAGGAACAGTTATTACCCCTTAAATCTCTTGAACCAAAGGGGATAACTTCACTCAGCTTCATTTGTCCATCATTGAAATATTCCCACAACCTCTGGACTTACTTTCAAGGGCTCTTCATTTCATGCTCTCGATATTTATTGCTTATTTATTTATTAATATTATTATTATTACAGCGTTTTGTACTTGCAGTTTGTGTCTTTTGCACTCTGGATGAACACCCAAATTGGTGTGGGCTTTCATTGATTCTATTACAGTTATTATTCTATTATAGATTTTTTGAGTATGTCTGCATGAAAATGAATCTCGGGATTCTATACGGTGACATATATGTACTTTCGTAATCAATTTACTTTGAACTTTTTGAACTACACGATTATGCCTAGTCATTAGACTTCTAGCTTCTGACTTAATTGATTGTCTTTTGTTAGTCCAAGATAATCAAGTGTACTATTGGTTTAATATAATTGAATGAGTTGCTAGAACACCAGAAACAACAGCTGTGAGTAAACTAGATACAGACCAAACCAGGTAAAGTCTATATTTAAAACCTTTGATTACATAATATTTTCCTACACTTGGATCTAACCACAAAAGAAACAAAAATTACTGCTTATGCCACTGAGTGAGCTACTGTATAATAAGAGGACAAAGATGACAATTTCATGGAACAACTTGCTCTTTCGGGAAAGTTGTGATAAGATTATATTCTGGCATGCAGACACAGTATTTCTTTTCCAAATTAAAATTCTCAAACCACTGTTGCAGCATTTAAATATTCATTTCACTATGAGATTATTGTTGGCTTTTGAATCAATACTACAATGACATAAACACTACAATATCTCTTGAAAATGTAGAAAAGAACCTTGCTATAACTTGGCACAGACACAGCTCTAAAGACTGCCAATAAAAGAGCTCAGTTAACATACTTTTCTGCAACAGACCAAATGTTGGGTGAAATGATAGGAGTTCATAAGGCCCAGAGCAATTAATTTATTTATATGAAGGAATTGTGCAATGGAAATGTAACCAGCTGTTTTATATTAAAAAGAAAATGCTGCAAACATTTAGGAGGGTAGGCAGTAACTGGAAAACGAAACAGGAGTTAACATTTCTGGTATCTCCTTCCCAGTTCTGAAGAAGGGTCTTCAAGTTGTAACATATATTTCTTCCTCTTTACACAAATGTTGCCTGCGCTGGTGAGTGTTTCCGGCATTTCCTAGTTTTATTTCTATCTTCAAGAGACTTAATATTTTGATTTTGATTACTTATTTGGCAGCAGAGGGTGAATTGTTTACATTTCAGTTTGGATATTCACACTGAATGCCACTAACTTTTCAATTTAACCAACAGAACATCAATTATGTGTCGAGAGATTGATAATGGCAGCACAGTGGATGTTGCTTACATTAGTAAGGCGTTAGACAAAGTCCCTCATAGGAGGCAATGCATAGGAGGCAAAGTCCCTCATAGGAGACAATGCAGAAGATTAAGATGCATGTAGTCCACGGCAAATTGCCTGCTTGGATTCAGAACTGCCTTGCACGTAGAAGACGGAGGGTAGTGGTTGAAGGGACTTATTTGAGCTGGAATTCTGTAAATAGTGGAGTTTCGCCGGGATCTATGCTGAGACCTCTGCTGTTTGGGATATATATAAATGACCTGGTTGAAAATATAGATGGGTGGGTTAGTAAATTTGTGGATGATAACAAGATTGGTGGAGTTGTGGATAATGGAGAAGACTGGCAAAGATTACAACACAATATAGATCAGTTGCAGATATGGGCTGAGAATTGGCAGACGGAGTTTAACCCAGATAAATGTGAGCTGTTGCACCTTGGCTGGGCAAATGCAAGATCTTTAATAGTGTTTCTGAGCAGTGAGATCTTGGGATCCAAGCTCATAGCTCCTTGAAAGTGGCTATAAGGTAGTTAAGAAGGCTTATGGAATGCTTGCTTTTATTAGTCAAGGCAGTAAGTTCAAAAGTCAGGTTATGTTGCAACTTTATAAAACTCTGGTTAGACCACATCTGGAGTACTGTATATAGTTCTGGTCACCCCACTATATGAAGAATGTTGAGGCTTTGAAAGGGTGCAGAAGTTGTTTACCAGGATGCTGCCTGATGCAGAGGGCATGTGCTATCACGAGAGACTGGATGAACTGGTGTTGTTCTCTCTGGAGTGTCGGAGGCTGAGGGGAGATCTGATAGAAATTTATAAGATTATGAGAGGCATAGATAGGGTGGACAGAGAATATCTGCTTCCAGGTTTGAAATATCTAATACCAGAAGGCGTGCATTGAAGGTGAGAGGGGATAGGTTCAAGGGGGATGTGAGGACTAAAGTTTTTACTCAGAGTTGTGGATGCCTAGAATGTGCTGCCTGATATGGTGGTAGAGGCAAATACAATAGAGACTTTTAAGAGACGTTCGGATAGGCATATGGATGTGGGGAAGATGGGCGGGTCTGGACATGGTGTACGTAGGACATGGGTGTTTTTGAACCAGAATCAGTTTTATAATCACCAGCATGTGATATGAAATTTGTTAACTTAGCAGCAGCAGTTCAATGCAATACATAATCTAGCAAAGAAAAAATAATAATAATAATAAATAAAATAAAAATAATAATAAATAAACAAGCAAATCAATTACATATATTGAATAGATTTTTAAAAACGTGCAAAAACAGAAATAGGTTATGTTTAAAAAAAAAGTGAGGGAGTGTCCAAAGATTCAATGTCCATTTAGGAATCGGATGGCAGAGAGGAAGAAGCTGTTCCTGAATCGCTGAGTGTGTGCCTTCCGGCTTCTGTACCTCCTACCTGATGGTAACAGTGAGAAAAGGGCATGCCCTGGGTGCTGAAGGTCCATAATAATGGATGCTGCTTTTCTGAGACACCGCTCCCTGAAGATGTCCTGGGTACTTTGTAGGCTAGTACCCAAGATGGAGCTGACTAGATTTACAACCTTCTGCAGCTTCTTTCGGTCCTGTGCAGTAGCCCTCCCATACCAGACAGTGATGCAGCCTATCAGAATGCTTTCGAGGGTATAACTATAGAAGTTTTTGAGTGTATTTGTTGATATGCCAGATTTCTTCAAACTCCTAATAAAATATAGCCGCTGTTTTTCCTTCTTTATAACTAAATCCGTATGTTGGGACCAGGTTAGATCCTCAGAGATCTTGACACCCAGGAACTTGAAGCTGCTCACTCTCTCCACTTCTGATCCCGCCATGATGATTGGTATGTGTTCCTTCATCTTACCCTTCCTGAAGTCCACAATCAGCTCTTTCGTCTTACTGATGTCGAGTGCCAGGTTGTTGCTGCGGCACCATTCCACTAGTTGGCATATCTCACTCCTGTACGCCCTCTCATCACCACCTGAGATTCTACCAACAATGGTTGTTTCATCAGCAAACTTGTAGATGGTATTTGAGCTATGCCTAGCCACACAGACATGCGTATATAGAGAGTAGAGCAGTGGGCTAAGCACATACCCTGAGGTGCACCAGTGTTGATCGTCAGTGAGGAGGATATGTTATCATCAATCCGCACAGATTGTGGTCTTCTGGTTAGGAAGCTGAGGATCCAGTTGCAGAGGGAGGTACAAAGGCTCAGGTTCTGCAACCTCTCAATCAGGATTGTGGGAATGATGGTATTAAATGCTGAGCTACAGTCGATGAACAGCATCCTGACATAGGTGTTTGTGTTGTCCAGGTGGTCTAAAGCCGTGTGGAGAGTCATTGAGATTTTGTCTGCCGATGACCTATTGTGGCGATAGGCAAATTGCAATGGGTCCAGGTCTTTGCTGAGGCAGGAGTTCAGTCTAGTCATGACTAACCTCTCAAAGCATTTCATCACTGTCGATGTGAGTGCTACCAGGCGATAGACATTAAGACAGCCCACGTTATTCTTCTCAAGCACTGGTATAATTGTTGCCTTTTTGAAGCAAGTGGGAACTTCCACCCGTAGCAGTGAGAGGTTGAAAATGTCCTTGAATACTCCCGCTAGTTGGTTGGCACAGCTTTTCAGAGTCTTACCAGGTACTCCATTGGGACCTTCTGCCTTGTGAGGGTTCATTCTCTTTAAAGATTTGCTTTTTAGATGTTTCAGCACAATATTGTGGGCCAAATGGTCTGTTCCTGTGCTGTACCATTCTATGTAACCAGTGATTAAACTAACAGTTCAACTCTGAAATGGATATTTTCAGAGATCCTTGGAATAAATCCAGAATGAATCAATAGTTTAAAATCTATAATCAATATTGTGTTATCTGAGAGCAGATCTAAATTAAAAAAAAACACCAATAATGCTGTGAGTCTTTGAAGGATAAAAATGCCCTGAGTTGGAATTCATTTTAAATAACTTATTTAGCATTTTTATTACATAAAAAACATTTTAATGCAACTATGTTTAAAATAAACTTTGAAATGTTTATTCATCAAATTCTCAAATAAACTACATAGCCAAGGGCAGTATTTATATTTCTGTAAGTATTTATTTAGTTTAATGTGAAAGATACTGTTCACCATACAGCCTAGAAGCAGCAGTAGGGATCATGTTGCCAACACAAACTAAAATCTGACCAGCTAGCTAGGAATTTGAGTACATAATTAAGGCCAGCAAACCAGCACACAACTGAAAGGATTCTACACCATCAAATGTACTGTCGTTCAGCTGAATTTTAAGCTGAGACTCTATCTAGCCTCTTCGGTATTTATAACATTATAAACAGTGTCCTGGCCAATATTTATCCCTCGATCAATATCATTGGTCATTACCAAATTGCTGTTTGTCAGCCCTTGCTGTCTATAAACTACCTATTGTGTTTCCTGATCTTATCAGTAAGTAAATGAACAACAACATTACCTGTTTTCTCAGTCAGGAGAATAATAAATATTGGCCTGGATACCAGTTTAACCTTTCTGTTCAGAATCAGGCCATGAGGTGTTTAGCATTTGCCTAAAAGAATGTAGGAGGCCTTTGGTTAACTGTATGCAAACTATCTTTTCTGACAAACATTTAGTAGTCACATTGTATATATGGTACAGAAATGCAATGTGCAAAAAGCACAAACTAATCTACAAAGCTTATAGACAGATTAAAGCAGAATTTTGGATAGCATTATTAATGTGATTATTTTTGAATAGTATATGGTGAACCTGCCCCAACACTGCAAGCTCATAATATTGCCTAATTAGTCAAGATGAAAAAAAAGGAAAAAAGAGATGAAGACTTTGCCTCAGAAGATGAAAGACAATCAACACATATTAATTCTCTCCATGAGAACTACAAGTGTTGATTAAAGTCATCTGCAGATATCTAACTTTCAATTTCCTTGATGTTAATATAATTTGTACTATAGCTATATCACCTCAGTTTGCACAACACCAAACCACTCTCCAACTCCAACCCTCTCCTATCCTCACCCTCTCCCTCTCTTATGTACTCCTCTATTCTTATTTTCTCTGCCCTAATCAGCAATCACAGGCCAACCTACTTTTAAACTTTATAAGAAGGGAAGCAAAGTGTTGCAGAGGAAAAGAGGTGATACAGCTTCAGTGTGTCTGTCTGTCTGTCATTACACCACTCACCAGCAGCCCCTTCCAGGCTTCAGAGTCATTCTGCTCAGAAAGTCCCTTCAGTGCACTCCATTTGCATTGACCATCAAGCACCCATCTACACTCATCCACTGCAAATCACATTTTAATCCCTCCCCCTACCTCCAACAACTTCTTCAGATTCTACCATTGTCTACCCACTAGGGGCATTTTGTAGTTCTCATTTAACCTTCCAATCTGTAAATCTTTGAGATGTGGGAGGAATCTGGAGTGCCCAGGGAAAACACATGCGTCACAAGGAATTCACATTGAGTCAGAATTGATCATGGGCACTGGAGATATCAGGCAGCAGCTATACTAGCTGAATCAGAATCAGCTCTGCATCACTGATATATGTCATGAGTGTAGCATTACAATGCAAAGCATATTAATTACTATAAGTAAAAAAACAAATAAATAAAAGAAATCATGTGATTGGGGGATAGCGGAGTAAAGTTTGTGGTTTATGGTTCGCTAATGACTGTGCCTCTATGTCACCCTTACCTGTCAATACAGATCTGAATTGTAAATTACTCACTCATTACTCTAACAGAAAGACAGCAAGTATCACTGCTGGACATTGTGTACAACAGCTACAAGTAACACTCAGCAATGCTTTTTGAAATACGCTGAGCAATTTAAAACCAAGGCTGACAGGAACTACGAGGTTCCCTTAATTCAAGTTTTATTGTGTTAAGCTATTGCAGTGTTTACTGCCTGTTTTTTGTTACTGAGATATGATTAAAATCTAATCTCTGTTGGTACTCATAGAAATGGGTGTTGCTCACCAGATGACATAATTTGTCTTATGATAGACAAGCCTCAAATGTTCGACAGTGAACCATACTGAGAAATTTCTGGGTCAATTTCCTGACCATCAATCTGATTATAATGCACAATCAAATACTGCATGTGTAAACTGGCCTTTATGCAGAAATTGTACATAGAGATGTGTATAAGTGAATCGTACCTCAGGATAATGGAATTCAGATGCAGATTAACTATGACTTAATTAAATGGTAGACTCGGGGCCCGACTGTCCTTTGTTAAAATTAATATTTAGCCATGATTTGGGTTTTCTATATTATTTATCCTATTAAGATAGGCTGGCAAGGTCTGGTAATCATAAACTATCTTGTTATGTCTCTCTAAAGTCAGCTAGGAGGGATAGTATCTTTGCATACTGTACTTATTTGTCATGGGTTTAATCATGTGCCAAAGAGCTTTAAAGGTTGCTAGATATTAACATAAATCGTACAGGAGAGAAGTAATTTAAGAACAAACTGACTTCCATTCACAGAGTTCAACAACATCTCCCAGACAAAAAAATCTTCTGGCTCCTTGTCTTCTCTAGCTAATGCATAAGATATATGAGGCACTTACAGTAACATCATATCTTCATGTTCTTGACCAATATATTTGTGTCCTCTATAACCACAGGCAAGGTCTTGGATGACTGGCAAGCAGTTCATGGTTTTCAATTATTCAAGAAAGGAAACAGGGATCATCTTGGAGTCTCACATCAGTTACTATTGAGGATTCTTAGGGATAGGTTTTGTGAGTAATTAGAAAACAATAGCCTAATTGGGGACAGTCAACACTGCTTTGTGCAGGACAAGTCATGTCTTACTAACTTGACTGAGTTTTTCAAGGAGGTGACGAAGTTGATTGGTGAAAGTAGAGCTGTGGATGTTGTCTACATGGATTTTAGTAAGGTATTTGACAAGATCCCTCATGAGAGTCTCATCCAGAATATTAGGATGCATGGGATCCACAGTAAATAGTCTGTTTGGATTCAGAATTCAAGACAGTGTTGGTGATTGTCGGTGATGTTCTGTGTCTGCAGATAATAGTTCTAAATATATCTCTTTCAAATTACTCTCACTGCAATCTGCAGCATGTAAATTCCCTCTAAGTAATATACTTTTAAATCAACTTAATGATCTACAGATCTCACAATCATCTGAAGGACTTGGCAGACCAGACAGGTATGGCACCTTTAAGCGGACAAAGGTTCATCATCATGGCTGGAAGTAAGGCCTGGAGGGGTCAGGGGTGGTGGTCTCCAAGCCAGGCTGAAATGCAGAGGGATGAGGCTTCCCCCTACCCAGTCTCTTTATCTTGTTGGCAAAAGTGCAGGCACTGGGGAACAAAATTGAGGACCTGAGGGCAAGATTAAGGTATCAGAGAGAAATGAGAGCTTATTGCATTCTATGTTTGACCAAGATTTGGCTTTATCCCAACACACCCAAAGGCTTCACAATTTACAGAATGGATCAAACTACAGATTAGGAAAAGGCAAAAGAAGGAAATGTGTGTTTCATGATAAACTCCCAGTGGTGCTCCAATGTGGTGGCTTTGTTGAACACACATTCCCCTGACTTAGAACACATAATGGTCAAATACCATCCATTCTTGTTTACCTGGGGAATTCTCATCCGTGATCCTGACTGCAGTTTACATACCACCAGTGGCCAATTATGACCATACACTCTCAATACTGCATGATGCCATCCCCATAATAGTCCATCTGACACAGTTCAAATCATAGTTGGAGACTTCAACTAGTCTTGTTTGAAGAAAACCCTGCCCATTTACCATCAGCATATAACCTGTAGCACCAGAGGTCCCAATATAGCAGACCACTGTTACACTAAGATAAGGAATGCCTACCATTCCATGCCCAGACTACGTTTTGGGAAATCTCATCACTCAGCTGTCCTTCTCCTACCTGCACACAGGTAGAAGCTAAAGAGCAAAGCTCCAGAGATTAAGACAAAAAAGATGTGGTCACAGGAGGCAGAGGAGCAGCTTCAGAATTGCTTCAAGTCAGTGGACTAGGCCATGTTCAAGGACTCATTTGGGGATTTGAGTGAATACACTATGGTTGTTATGGACCTTATTAAACAGCTGTAGACAAGTCCCCACAAAATCATTCAGAATCTTCCCCAATCAGAAGCTCTGGATGAACCAGGAGATCTGAAATCTGATGAGAGCCAGATCAGAGGCACTCAATAGTTCAACAGTTCCACGTAACATCACAGAATGTATAAAATATACAACCTGAAATTCTTACTCTCTGCAGATATCCTCAACACAGAAGAAAACCCCCAAAGAATGAATGACAGAAAAACATAAAAATCCCAAAGCCCCCCCACACAAGCAGTAGCAAGCAGCATCAGTCCTCCCCCTCCCACAAAGTACTCTCACATACAGCATCAGCATTCCCACCACTCACAATGCAAGCAAAAGCAAAGCCCCCAAAGAGAGAACATGGTCTACAGTCCATCAAAAATAACTGTTCACTCCAAGGAAGTTACAAGAGGTGCAGGTACAATCTCCGAAAAGCCATCTCATGGGCAAAGAGGCAATTCCAAACTAAACTTGAATCAATAAAGAATACTCAACAGGGCTTGAATACTATCACCTCTTTTAAAGTTAAATCAAGTAATTCAGGAGACACCAGATGAACTCAATGCCTTCTATGATCACTTTGGCAAAATATGGAAGAACCATCACAAATTCCACGTACCCCTATGATTTCAGTCTCTGAAGCTGATGTGTGAGCAGCCTTCAGCAGGGTGAACCCATGAAAAGTATTCAGCTCAGGTGGAATAACTGGCTAAGTACTAAACACCTATGCTGATCAACTGGCTGTTGTATTGACTGAGATCTTTAAGCTTTTGCTTCAGCTGTATACAGCACCCAACTGCTTCAAGCAGGCTTCAATTATACCAGTACCCCAGAGGAGTGTAGCAACCTGCCTCAAAGACAATCTCCCAATAGCATTTACATCCACAGTGATAAAGTGTTCTGAGACGTTGGTAATGAAATATATCAACTCCTGCTGAGAATTGACTTGGATCCACTCCGATTTGCCTACCGGAGCAACAGAAGCACAGGAGGTGGCATCTCATCGACTCTCCACTCAACCTTGGAACATCTGGACAGCAAAGATGCAAACATTAGAAATCTCTTTATAGACTACAGCTCAGCATTCAATACCATCATCCCCTCAAAATTAATCAGTAAGTTCTAAGACCTTGGCCTCCTTGTGCTATTGGATCCTGGATTTCCTCACTTGCAAACCCCAGTCAGTTCAGATTGGCAACAACATCTCCTCCATGATCTCCATCAGAACAGGTAAACCACAAAGTGTGTGTGCTTACTGTCCTGCTCTACACACTTTACGTTATGATGTGTGACGAAGCATAGCTTCAATGCCATATTCAAGTTTGCTGATGACAACACTGCTGTAGTCTGAATAAAAGGTGTTGATGAATCAACATATAGGAGGGAGATTGAAAATTAGGCTGAGTGGTGTCATAACAACAACCTCTTACTCAATGTAAACAAGACCAGGGAGCTGATTATAGACTTCAGGGGAAGGAAATTAGAGGTCCATGCACCAGTCCTCATCGGAGGATCAGAGATGGAGAGGGTTAGCAACTTTAAATTCCTAGGTGTCATTATTTTGGAGGACCTGTCCTGAGCCCAATGCGTAAGCGCAATTATGAAGAAAGCCAGGAAGTGACTCTACTTCCATAGGAGTTTGTGGAGATTTGGCATGACATCTAAAACTTTGACAAATTTCTATAAATGTGTAGTGGAGAGTATATTGACTGACTGCATCACAGCCTGCTATGGAAACACCACTGCCATTGAATGGAAAATCTTACAAAAGTTAGTGGATCAGGGGTAACACTGTTGCAGAAAAGTAGCATGCATCATCAGGGACCCCCACCACCCCAGAACATGCTCTCTTCTCACTGCTGGCATCAGGAAGAAGGTACGAGAGCCTCATGATTCACACCAACAGGAACAGTTACTACCCCTCAACCATCAGGCTCTTGAACCAAAAGGGATAATTTCACTCAACTTCACTTTCCCCATCATTGGGATGTTCCCACAACCAATGGACTCACTTTCAAGGACTTTTCATCTCATGTTCGCAATATTTATTGTTTATTTATTATTATTATTTCTTCTTTTTGTATTTGCACAGTTTGTTGTCTTCTGCTCTCTGGTTGAATGCCCTAGTTGGGTGGTCTTTCATTAATCCTCTTAATTCTGTTATCACTACTATTCTACGGATTTATTATGTCCACAAGAAAATTAACCTCAGGGTTGTATATAGTGACATATATGTACTTTGATAATAAAATTTACTTAGAATTTTGAGAATTAACTATCCCAGAGGGTAGTGATCTTATGCTGGCTCGAGGTCTTTGATTAATAGTGTTCTGTAACGATCTGTACTGGAGCATCTGCTCTTTGTGATGTATGTAACAACCTGGATGAAAATGTAGATGAGTGGGTTAGTAAGTTTGCAGATGATATAAAGATTGGTGGTGTTGTGGATAGCATAAAAAACTGGCATAGGATTAAGTAGCAGGTATGGGTGGGAAATGGAAGATGGAGTTTAACCTGGACAAATATAAAGTCTCGTGCTTTGGGAGATCAAATGTAAAGAGACTGTACACTGTTAATGAAAAAACCTTTTACAATGTTGATGAGCAAAGGGATCTTGGGGTCCAAGTTCATAGTTCTCTGAAACACGCTACACAGATTGATAAGGTGGTAAAGAAGACATTGGGATACTTGCCCTTATTACTCAAAACATAAAACTAATTTGAAAAGAAGAAATGCAGAGTCCTAAATGCAAGTCTTATGTAGTTTTTACTTTAAGTGAGGTGTGTACATATCACATGGCGACATCATAACATATGCCATTGACATGCTTTACATATAACCCACAAAGCATTAGGTAAACAACAATGAATGTTTAATCAAACAATATATTTATAACATTACTCAAATATTACTGAAATACTAAATGCACCACAGGGGAGATGTGCTATAAGTAAATGTACAATAAACTTGAGTTGTTTTCTCTGGAGTGGCGGAGGTTGAGGAGAGAGATCCGATATAGGTTTATAAGATCATGAAAATCATTGATAGAAAAGACAGCCAGTATATTTTTCCCAGGGTTGAAATGTCTAATACCTGTAAGATGAGAGGGGTTAAATTCAAAGGAGATGGGTGGGACAAGTTTTTTTACACAGAGAGTGATGAGTGGCTGGAATGCACTCCCTGGGATGGTGGGGATGTAGCAGCCAATTCGAACCAATGCTGCTGCTGGGGACCTAGTACAGGTTGTTATCCTTGTATGATATGCCCTCAAGTCAATACAGTAATGATGTTCCACAGAGTTTAAGAAATGTATTCGATCCTTTATTAGCAATTAGCAAAACATACAATCTTGAAATGATGTGACCAAGCATAACTAAATGTAAATTAAACATAATCAAGCAAAATTAAGTGGTCAACAAAAGGTATGACACCCAGCTGTCCCCAGAACCAAAATGCCCAGAAAAAAGCACAAATACATAACTTAGTCCCTTCACTATACTGTACCATGCCCCCACCCGCATAACTAGTTACCATAATCAACATGCAACACAGAATACAATGCAAGATAGAGAACAGATGCATGGCTCCAACAAGGGACATTTAAGGGGCTCTTAGATAAGCACATGAATGTGCAGGAAATCAAAGGATATGGATATTGTGTAGGCAGAAGGGATTAATTTAGTTGGTCATTTGATTACTAACTTAATTAATTCAGCAAATATGGTGAGCCGAATAGCCTATTCCTGTGCTTTACTGATCTATCTTAATGGCCACATTATGTAAGTAAGCATATACTAAATGCAATTCCCAAAAAAAGTGAACAAGTTGATTTACTACCCATTTTAGTTACTTAACCGTTATACTGTCAACATCCGATTTTAATGATTTTAATATCAGATTTGACAAGCAAACAATCCAAGATTAGGCCTGCCGACACATTAGTGATTTACGATCATTTTAATCTTACTTTAAAAGATACCACAATGTAAGGTCATCAATTATGCTGTAACTTTAAAAAAATTATGAGAACATGAGGTTTAGAAACAGAATCAGAATCAGGTTTATTATCACCAGCATGTGACATGAAATCTGTTAATTTAGCAGCAGCAGTTCAATGCAATACATAATCTAGCAGAGAGAGAAAAATATAATAATAATAAATAAAACATAATAATAAATAAACAAGTAAATCAATTACATATATTGAATAGATTAATTAAAAATGTGCAAAAACAGAAATACTGTATTTTAAAAAAGTGAGGTAGTATCCAAAGCTTCAAAGTCCATTCAGGAATCAGATGGCAGAGAGGAAGAAGCTGAGTCTGTGCCTTCAGGCTCTTGAATCGCTGAGTCTGTGCCTTCAGGCTTCTGTATCTCCTACCTGATGGTAACAGTGAGAAAAGGGCATCCCCTGGGTGCTGGAGGTCTTTAATAATGGACACTGCCATTCTGAGACACCGCTCCCTGAAGATGTCCTGGGTACTTTGTAGGCTAGTACCCAAGATGGAGCTGACTAGATTTACAACTTTCTGCAGCTTCTTTCGGACCTGTGCAGTAGACCCTCCATACCAGACAGTGATGCAGCCTGTCAGAATGCTTTCCACGGTACAACTATAGAAGTTTTTGTGTGTATTTGTTGACATGCCAAATCACTTCAAACTCCTAATAAAGTATAGCTGCTGCCTTGCCTTCCTTATGACTACATCAATGTGTTGGGACCAGGTTAGATCCTCAGAGATCTTGACACCCAGGAACTTGAAGCTGCACACTCTCTCAACTTCTGATCCCTCTATGAGGATTGGTATGTGTTCCTTCATCTTACCCTTCCTGAAGTCCACAATCAGCTATTTCGTCTTACTGACATTGAGTGCCAGGTTGTTTCTGTGGCACCACTCCACTAGTTGGCATATCTCACTCCTGTGTGCCCTCTCGTCACCACCTGAGATTCTACCAACAACGGTCGTATCGTCAGCAAATTTGTAGATGGTATTTGAGCAATGCCTAGCCACACAGTCATGTGTATACAGAGAGTGGAGCATTGGGCTAAGCACACATCCCTGAGGTGCACCAGTGTTGATCATCAGTGAAGAGGATATGTTATCACCAATTCACACAGACCGTGGTCTTCTGGTTAGGAAGTTGAGGATCCAATTGCAGGGGGAGGTACAGAGGCCCAGGTTCTGCAACTTCTCAGTCAGGTTTGTGGGAATGATGGTATTAAATGCTGAGCTATAGTTGATGAACAGCATCATGAAGTAGGTGTTTGTGTTGTCCAGGTGGTCTAAAGTCGTGTGAAGTGCCATGGAGATGGCGCCTGCCATGCCCTTTGTGTCTTCTTGGACACTCAATAATATTTTAGGTCTGAGCAGCACGCACAAGATGCTGGAGGAACTCAAACAACAGGAATTCTGCAGATGCTGGAAATTCAAGCAACACATAAAAGTTGCTGGTGAACGCAGAAGGCCAGGCAGCACCTGTAGGAAGAGATATAGTCGACGTTTCAGGCTGAGACCCTTCGTCAGGACTAACTGAAGGAAGAGTGAGTAAGGGATTTGAAAGTTGGAGGGGGAGGGGGAGATCCGAAATGATAGGAGAAGACAGGAGGGGAGGGATGGAACCAAGAGCTGGACAGGTGATTGGCAAAAGGAATACGAGAGGATCATGGGACAGGAGGTCCGGGAAGAAAGACAGGGGTGGGGGGGGAAACCAGAGGATGGGCAAGGGGTATATTCAGAGGGACAGAGGGAGAAAAAGGAGAGTGAGAGAAAGAATGTGTGTATAAAAATAAATAACAGATGGGGTACGAGGGGGAGGTGGGGCATTAGCGGAAGTTAGAGAAGTCGATGTTCATGCCATCAGGTTGGAGGCTACCCAGACGGAATATAAGGTGTTGTTCCTCCAACCTGAGTGTGGCTTCATCTTTACAGTAGAGGAGGCCGTGGATAGACATGTCAGAATGGGAATGGGATGTGGAATTAAAATGTGTGGCCACTGGGAGATCCTGCTTTCTCTGGCGGACAGAGCGTGGGTGTGGAGCAAAGCGGACTCCCAGTCTGCGTCGGGTCTTGCCAATATATAAAAGGCCACATCGGGAGCACCGGACGCAGTATATCACCCCAGCCGACTCACAGGTGAAGTGTCGCCTCACTTGGAAGGACTGTTAGGGGGCCTGAATAGTGGTAAGGGAGGAAGTGTAAGGGCATGTGTAGCACTTGTTCCGCTTACCCGTGTAACAGACTGGGTACTTCTTCCATCTTTTCCTTCTTCATGACTTTTGAATTGCTTTCTGCTGGTTTTTAAAAGCTTCTCAATCCTCTAACTTCTCACTAATTTGTTTTTGCTATTACACACTCTTTCTTTAGCTTTTATGTTGGCTTGGACTTCTATTGTCAACCACTATTGTTTCATCCTACCTTTAGAATGCTTCTTCTTCTTTGAGATGTGTCTATCCTGTACCTTCCAAATTGTTCCCAGAAACTCTAGTCATTGCTTTTCCTCTGTCATCTCTGCTAGTGTTTCCTTCTAATCAGATTTGGCTAGCTCCTCTCTCATGCCTCTGTAATTTCCTTTACTCCACTGCAATACTGATACACCTAACTTTAGCTTCCCCTTCTCAAATTGCAGGATGAATTCTATCATATTATGAATATTACCTCCTAAGGATTCCTTTACCTCTCTAATCAATTTCAGTTCATTGCACAACACCCAATCCAGAAGAGCTGATCCCCTACTGGGCTCTATTACAAGCTGATCAAAAAAGCCACCTAGTAGGCATTATACAAATTCTCCCTCTTGGGATCCAACACCAACCTAATTTTCCCAATCTACCTGTATATTGAATTCCCCTTGACTATCATAACATTGTCCTTTTGACATACCTTTTCTATCTCCTGTTGTAATTTGTAGACCACATCTTTGCTACTGTTGTGAGATCTTTATATAACTCCCATCAGCATCTTTTTGCTTTTGCAGTTTCTTAGCTCTACCCACAATGATTCTGCACCTTCTAATCCTATGTCACCTCTTTCTAATGATTTGATTTCATTTTTTTTTAACCAACAAAGCCACCCCATCCCCTATGCATACCTTCCTGTCCTTTCAATACAATGTGCATCCTTGGATGTTAAGCTCCCAGCTATAATCTTCTTTCACCCATAATCATCTTTAAACCTAATCAGTTCTCACAGAGCTGCATGTCATTAAATTATTTACATAATATAATGTGTGGATCTCTATGCTGCAAAATATGTGGTATGTTTTTAATGCTGGCATCAAATCATCTTTACATGAGGATCAGGACCATCAAACACTTATTCTGTATTCCTCTTAAGTATTCTGAATAGTGTGTTGTAGTATAAATGTGCACAATTCATGATCAATATACAATCAACTCAGCAGCTGCAGTGTCTAAACGAAACAATGCTACCTGGTACAATTTTGAATCCAATATCTTTATTTTAAACACAACTATGATAAGATGGTGAAATGTGATGCTCTTGCTAAACATTTGCTTGAAAGTTGAAGATAAACTACACAGTTAATAAGTTGGTTTATACAAATAATTTTCTGAATCAGAATCAGGTTTATTATCACTGACATAATGTATGTCAAGAAATTTGGTATTTTGAAGCAGCAGTTCATGGCAATACATTTTTAAAAATTCCAATGTTACAATAAGATATATGAACAGCCAGAGGTCGTGATCCATGTAGGTACCAGTGACATGGGTAGGACAAGTGATGAGGTTCTGCAGAGGGAGTTCAGGGAGTTAGGTGCTAAGTTAAAGGATTGTGATCTTAGGATTGATTGCTACACGTGCCACGTGCTAGTGAAGACAGAACTAGCAAGATTCTGCAGTTTAACATGCGGCTAAGGAGTTGGTGTAGGAGGGAGGGCATAAAATATTTGGATCACTGAGCTCTCTTCCAGGGAAGGTAGGATCTGTTCAGAAGAGATGGTTTGCACCTGAACTAATATCCTAGCGAGAAAGTTTGCTAATGCTGCATGGTAGGGTTTAAACAAGACTTGCAGGGGAATGGGAACCGGAGTGCCGGAACAGTTAATGGAGAGGTTGTGGAGACAGATGTTAGTAAGATCTCAAAGTCAGGAATCAGAAGTTTGAGCACGGTGCAACTATTGTCCTGAGCTGCGTATACTTCAATGCAAGAAGTATCGTAGGAAAAGCAGATGAGCTCAGGGCATGAATCAACATCTAGAATTATGATATTGTAGCTGTTAGTGAGACTTGGTTGCAGGAGGGGCAGGACTGGCAGCTCAATATTCCAGGGTTCCATCGTTTTAGAGGTGACAAAGAGCATGCAATACTGGATCTACCATTAGCGAATGAGACAGGGCATGTGACAGATGTTTGTGTCGGGGAACAATTTGCATCTAGTGACCACAGTGCCATTAATTTCAAAGTAAATATGCAAAGAGATAGGTGTGGTCTGTGGGTTGAGATTCTAAATTGGAGAAAGGCCAATTTTTATGGTATCAGAAATGATCTAGCAAGTGTGGATTGGGACAGGCTGTTTTTTGGCAAAGATGTACATGGTAAGAGGGATGCCTTCAAGAGCAAAATTTCGAGAGTACAAAGCTTGTATGTGTCTGCCAGAATAGCTCTAGGTAAGGAAACAAGTGTAGGGAACCTTGGTTTTCAAGAGATATTGAGGCCCTGGTTAAGAGAAAAAAAAGAGAAGTATAGCAGTTATAGGCAGGTAGGAACAAATCAGGTGCCTATGGAGTATAAGAAATGCAAGAGAAAAGAAAAAAAATCAGAAAGGCTAAAAGAAGGTATGACGTTGCTCTAGCAGACAAGGTGAAGGAGAATCTTAAGGGATTCTACAGATACATTAAGAGCTAAAGAGTTGTAAGGCTATGCCCAAAGATAAACTATCTCGTTATTACTCTTATATAAATCCTATATGTGATAGATGTCATTCTCAGATAGCTTCTTTGACTCACGTGTTTTGGTCATGTCCTTTGTTGCAAAAATATTGGAAAGATATTTTTGATATACAAATTACAACTGGAAATAGAAAAAGCTTGTCAGAAGGGCAGTGTTATGATAATTGTGGGGGATTTTAACATGTGAGTAGATTGGGAAAATCAGGTCAGCACTGGATCTCAAGAGAGAGAACTTGTAGAATGTCTGCGAGATGGCTTTTTAGAACAGCTTGTTGTTGAGCCTACTAGGGGATCAGCTGTACTGGATTGGGTATTGTGTAATGAACCGGAGGTGATTGGAGAGATTGAGGTGAAGGAACCCTTAGGAGGTAGTGATCATAACATGATTGAGTTCACTGTGAAATTAGAAAAAGAGAAGGCGAAATCTGATGTGTCGGTATTTCAGTGGAGTAAAGGAAATTACAGTGGCATGAAAGAGGAACTGGCCAAAGCTGACTGGAAAGAGAAACTGGTGGGAAAGACAGCAGAGCAGCAGTGGCTGGAGTTTATGCGAGAAATGAGGAATGTGCAAGACAGGTATATTCCAAAAAAGAAGAAATTTTCGAGTGGAAAAAGGATGCAACCGTGGTTGACAAGAGAAGTCAAAGCCAAAGTTAAAGCAAAAGAGAGGGCATACAAGGAAGGAAAAATTAGTGGGAAGAGAGAGGATTGGGAAGTTTTTAAAACCTTACAAAAGGAAACCAAGAAGGTTATTAAGAGAGAAAAGATTAACTATGAAAGGAAGCGAGCAAATAATATCGAGGAGGATACTAAAAGCTTTTTCAAGTATATAAAGAGTAAAAGACAGGTGAGAGTAGATATAGGACCGATAGAAAATGATGCTGGAGAAATTGTAATGGGAGATGAGGAGATGGCAGAGGAACTGAACAAGTATTTTGCATCAGTCTTCACTGAGGAAGACAGCAGTATACCGGACACTCAAGGGTGGCAGGGAAGAGAAGTGTGCGCAGTCACAATTACCACAGAGAAAGTACTCAGGAAGCTGAATAGGCTAAAGGTAGATAAATCTCCCGGACCAGATGGAATGCACCCTCGTGTTCTGAAGGAAGTAGCTGTGGAGATTGTGGAGGCATTAGCGATGATCTTTCAAAAGTCGATAGATTCTGGCATGGTTCCGGAGGACTGGAAGATTGCAAATGTCACTCCGCTATTTAAGAAGGGGACAAGGAAGCAAAAAGGAAATTATAGACCTGTTAGCTTAACATCCGTGGTTGGGAAGTTGTTGGGAGTCGATTGTCAAGGATGAGGTTACAGAGTACCTGGAGGCATATGACAAGATAGGCAGAACTCAGCATGGATTCCTTAAAGGAAAATCCTGCCTGACAAACCTATTACAATTTTTTGAGGAAATTACCAGTAGGCTAGACAAGGGAGATGCAGTGGATGTTGTATATTTGGATTTTCAGAAGGCCTTTGACAAGGTGCCACACATGAGGCAAGATAAGAGCCCATGGAATTACGGGAAAGTTACATATGTGGATAGAGCGTTGGCTGATTGGCAGGAAACAGAGAGTGGGAATAAAAGGATCCTATTCTGGTTGGTTGCCGGTTACCAGTGGTGTTCCGCAGGGATCAGTGTTGGGGCCGCTTCTTTTTACATTGTACATCAACGATCTAGATTATGGAATAGATGGCTTTGTGGCTAAGTTTGCTGACGATACGAAGATAGGTGGAGGGGCCGGTAGTGCTGAGGAAATGGAGAGTCTGCAGAGAGACTTGGATAGATTGGAAGAATGGGCAGAGAAGTGGCAGATGAAGTACAATGTTGGAAAGTGTATGGTTATGCACTTTGGCAGAAAAAATAAACGGGCAGACTATTATTTAAATGGGGAAAGAATTCAAAGTTCTGAGATGCAATGGTACTTGGGAGTCCTCGTACAGGATACCCTTAAAGTTAACCTCCAGGTTGAGTCAGTAGTGAAGAAAGCGAATGCAATGTTGGCATTCATTTCTAGAGGAATAGAGTATAGGAGCAGGGATGTGATGTTGAGGCTCTATAAGGCGCTGGTGAGACCTCACTTGGAGTACTGTGGGCAGTTTTGGTCTCCCTATTTAAGAAAGGATGTGCTGACGTTGGAGAGGGTACAGAGAAGATTCACTAGAATGAGTCCGGGAATGAGAGGGTTAACATATGAGGAACGTTTGTCTGCTCTTGGACTGTATTCCTTGGAGTTTAGAAGAATGGGGGGGACCTCATAGAAACATTTCAAATGTTAAAAGGCATGGACAGAGTGGATGTGGCCAAGTTGCTTCCCATGATGGGGGAGTCTGGTACGAGAGGGCATGACTTAAGGATTGAAGGGCGCCCTTTCAGAACAGAAGCGCGAAGAAATTTTTTTAGTCAGACGGTGGTGAATCTATGGAATTTGTTGCCACGGGCAGCAGTGGAGGCCAAGTCATTGGGTGTATTTAAGGCAGAGATTGATAGGTATCTGAGTAGCCAGGGCATCAAAGGTTATGGTGAGAAGGCAGGGGAGTGGATTAAATAGGATAAAATGGATCAGCTCATGATAAAATGGCGCAGCAGACTCGATGGGCCGAATGGCCTACTTCTGCTCCTTTGTCTTATGGTCTTATGGATATTATTTCAACGGTTTTGAATATAGACTTACAACCTCACCCAATTACTGCTATTTTTGGGTTACCAATGATAGAATCAAATCATTTAACCTCTTCAGCTCATCGGATGATTGCATTTCTTACTTTAATGGCTAGAAGATCCATTTTGCTGAATTGGAAAGAGATTAACCCTCCTACTATATTTCATTGGTTTTCACAAACTATGTTGTGTTTAAATTTTGAAAAAATTAGAAGTGTGCTTTACGAACCTTCCATTAAATTTGAAAAAACTTGGAGGCCATTTATTCAGCATTTTCATATGATGTAATTTGACCATTTCCAAACTTATTTTACTTCTCTGTAGTGTTGGTTGAGAGGAACAGAGTCATCGACACTAAGGTTTTCTTTTCTCCCATTTCTTACGATGTTAAAACAGCCCAGGTCTTTTTTTTTTTAGTTTAGTTGATTAATTCTGTTTAGATTAGTTTTTTTTTGAGGGGGTTATATTTTTTTTTTGTTTTTGTTTTTTTAGCTTTTTTCATGATTTTTGTCCAGATTTTTTTTGTTCTGTATTATTCATTGGTTATCATAGGGACATGGCTGGGAACGGACCCAAGTGCAAGACACAGACACTGAAGTACTAGGGACAGGACTAGGATACAGGGTGATGGCAAGGACATGGACAGGAAAACCAGGAACCTGGAACAGGACTGGACAAAAGAGCTAGGAACCCGGGCTTGGACTCCGAGCTAGAGACTGGACAAGGACTCAGTACCTGGGTCTTGCCTCTGGCTCAGACCCCAGAACTAGGCAAGGCCGAGGCTTGGCAGGCAGGCAGGGCGGGGCTGGAATCTTCAGGCTTGAAGCTAGAGGCTAGAGGCTGGAGTCTTCAGGCTTGAAGCTAGAGGCTAGAGGCTGGAGTCTTCAGGCTTGAAGCTAGAGGCTAGAGGCTGGAGTCTTCAGGCTTGGGGCTAGGCAGGAGGCTGGAGTCTTCAGGCTTGGGGCTAGGCAGGAGGCTGGAGTCTTCAGGCTTGGGGCTAGGCAGGAGGCTGGAGTCTTCAGGCTTGGGGCTAGGCAGGAGGCTGGAGTCTTCAGGCTTGGGGCTAGGCAGGAGGCTGGAGTCTTCAGGCTTGGGGCTAGGCAGGAGGCTGGAGTCTTCAGGCTTGGGGCTAGGCAAGAGACGAGGTGAGGCTTGGCAGGAGGCTGGAGGCAGCAGACTTGAGGCGAGGCTGGAGGCTGGAGACTTGAGGCGAGGCTGGAGGCTGGAGGCAGGAGATTTGAGGCGAGGCTTGGCTCCTCCTGGGCAGGGCGCGGATCACCACCTGACAGAGGCAAGGGACAGGAAGGGACAGAACCAACCCCAGGTAATGGCAAGACGTCCTGGCTTACCTGGGCGGAGGCAAGGGACAGGAAGGGACAGAACCAACTCCAGGTAATGGCAAGACGGCCTGGCTACCTGGGTGGAGGCAAGGGACAGGAAGGGAGCTAGGTACAGGGTGGCTCCAGGACCAGACAGCAAGACGAGGCAAGGCTGCTGGCAAAGCAAGGCAAGACGAGAACTTCAGGCAAGGCGACAGTTACCGGCAAGACAAGGCAGGGCTTCTGGCAAAGCAAGGTGACACAGAACTTCAGGCGAGGCGAGAGTTACCAGCAAGAAAAGGCAGGGCTTCAGCCAAGGAAACAGAAGGCAGGAGAAGGGATACAAGGAGCGAGGACAAGAACAATCCAGCCGCCATGCCTAGGTCTCTGAAGGAATTTATGCAGCCAGCTCCAACGAGCATCAGCTGCATCAATTAGCTCAACAAGAACAGAAACAAGGTAGATAGGAAAACCTGGAGCAAGGGTCGATGGACCGGACCGTGAGCCGGAATACGGACTTCACGGACCGGACTATGACATTGGTATCCTATATGATTGGGAGTTTTGTTAATTAAGTACTATTTGGTTCTATAACTACTCATGTTAAGTACAACAATGTATTCTCAATAACTTTGTACTATTATTATGTTATGTTTATATTTTATGAAACTAACAAAAAGATTGAAAAGAAAGAATTGTAAGGGACAAAACTGGAAGATCAGAATGGAAATCCATGTGTGGAGCTAAAACAGATGGAGGAGAGCTTAATTTTTTTTTGCATCTGTATTTACTCAGAAGATGGACACAGAGTCTATAGAAGTGAAGCAAAGCAGAATCAATTTCATGGACCCTGTACAGATTACAGAAGAGGTGGTGATTGGCTATTCTGGGGCAAATCAGGGTAGATAAATCCCCAGGGACTGACAAGGTGTTCCCTCAGTACAGAAGGTAAGTGCAGAATTTGCCAGGGCCCTAGCAGAGATATTTAAATCATCCTTAGTGACAGGAAAGGCACCAGAGGATTGGGGGATAGCCAATGTTGTTCTGCTGTCTAAAAAAGCTCTAAACATAAAAAAAAGGAATTTATAGGCTGGTGAGTCTGACATCAGTTGTGCGAAGGTTATTGGAAGGTATTCTAATGGACTGGATATATAAGTATTGGATAGACATTAAGAATAGTCAGGATGGCTTTTTGTCTAGTAGATCATGTCTAACCAATCTTATAGAGTTTTTTGAGGAAGTTACCAGGAAAGTGGATGAAGGAAAGGCACTGGATGTTGTCTACATGGACTTTAGCAAGACTTCAGTATCCAAGCTATCTGCAAGGTGCGGTGCCTCAGAAGGGCGGCGTCTATTATCAAGGACTCCTATCACTCAGAACATACCGTCTTCTCATTATCGTCAGGAAAGAGGTACAGAAGCCTGAAGGCACACACTCAGCGGCTCAGGTACAGCCTTTCCCCTCTGCCGCCAGATTCCTAAATCGACAGTGAACCCATGAACACTAACTTGCTTTTTTATTATTTCTGTCTTTGC
Organism: Mobula birostris; assembly: GCF_030028105.1. Classification (NCBI taxonomy): domain Eukaryota; kingdom Metazoa; phylum Chordata; class Chondrichthyes; order Myliobatiformes; family Myliobatidae; genus Mobula; species Mobula birostris. Next base: position 19,784,040 of record NC_092387.1, on the reverse strand, counting down.
ATTATTTCAACATACATATATACATTTACTGTAATTGATCTACATATTTATTTTTTTCTATATTATCATGTATTGCATTGTACTGTTATCACTAAGTTAACAAATTTCACAACATACGCCAGTGATATTAAACCCGATTCTGATTCTGATTTGACAAAGTCCCACATGGGAGGTTGGGCAAGAAGGTTCAGTCACTGGAAATTCAAGATGAGATAGTAAATTGGATTACACATTGACTTTGTGGGATAAGCCAGAGAGCGGAAGTAGACCTCTCTGACTGGAGGCCTGTGACTAGTGGTGCATTGCTGGGTCCATTGTTGTTTGTCATCTATATCAATGATCTGGATGATAATGTGCTTAACTTGATCATCAAATTTGCAGATGACACCAAAATTGAGGGCGTAGTAGACAGTGAAGAAGGCTATCACTGCTTGCAGAGAGACCTGCATCAGCTGGAAAAATGGGCTGAAAAATGACAGATGGAATTTAATACAGACAAGTGTGAAGTTTTGCGCTTCGGTAGGACCAACAAAGGTAGGTCTAACACAGTGAATGGTAGGGCACTAAGGAGTGTGGTAGAACAAAGGGATCTGGGAATATAGGTCGATAATTTGTTGAAAGTGGCGCACCGGTAGATAGGGTCATAAAGAAAGCTTGTGGCACATTGGCTTTCATAAATCAATGTACTGAGTACGGGACATAGGATGTTGTGTTGAAGTTGCATAAGACATTGGTGAGGACTAATTGGGAATATTGTGTGCAGTTTTGGTCACTTACCTACAGGAAAGGTTAAAACAAGTTTGGAAAAGTACGCAGAAAATTTACAAGGATACTGCTGGGTCTGGAAGACCTTAGTTATGTAGAAAGATTGAATAGATTAGGACTATATTCCTTAGACTGTAAAAGATTGAGAGGAGGTTTGATAGAGGTACACACAATTATGAGGGGTAAATTCAAGGCTTTTTCCACTGAGGTTGTGTGGGACTACAACCGGAGGTCATGGGTTAAGGGTGAAAGGTGAAAAGTTTAAGGGGAACATGAGGGAATACTTCTTCACTCAGAGAGTTGTGAGAGTGTGGAATGAGCAGCCAGTACAAGTGGTGCATGCAAGCTCGATTTCAACATTCAGGAGAAGTTTGGTTAGATACATGGATGGTAGGGGTATGGAGGGCTATTGTCACAGTGCAGGTCACTGGGAGTAGACAATTTAAATGGTTTCATAATGTACTAGATGGGACAAAGGGTCTGTTTTTGTGCTGTACTTCTCTATGACTATATGATTCTAGTGCAAAAGGTGAAGTAGTGTTCATGGGGTTATGGTCCATTCAAAAATCTGATGGCAGAGGGGAAGAAGCTGTTCCTAACATATTGAATGTGCATCTTCAGGTTCCTGTACCTCCTTCCTGATGATAGTAATGAGAAGATGGCATGTCCTGGATGGTGAGGGAATGCCTTTTTAAGATGTTCTCAATGCAGGGGAGGCTAGTGCTCATGAGAGAGCTGGCTAAATTTACAAGCCTCTACAGTATTTTCTGATCCTGTACTGTGGTGTCTCCATACCAGACAGTGTTGCAACCAGGCAGATTTCTCTCCACAAGAACATCTGCAGAAAATGCTGGTCTTTAATATATCAAATTGCCTCAAACTCCTAATAAAGTATCGCTGCTGGCATATCTTCTTCATAACTGCATTAAGGATATATTGGGCCCAGATCTATCTTCAGAGATGCTGCCGCTGGGGTGGTGAGCTTGAAGCTGCTCACCCTTTCCATTGTTGACCCTTCAATGACGATAGGTGTGTGTTCTCAGACGTGTGTTCCCTTCTTCAAGCAATTCCTTGGTCTTACTGATGTTGAGTGCAAGGTGGCTGTTGTGGCACCACCCCACAAGCAAAATTAATTTTCTTTTGCTCAGCTGAAGGTAATTGAAGCACAAAATAGTTCCAAAAAGAGAACTGGTCTTGTCTATAAATTTTCTTCTTGAATTGAACTGTGTTCACTGACTTAGATTTTGTATGCATGTGGCCTTTTGCAAATAATGTTAAGAAGGTTAATTTCCATATAGCAAGTATGTTTCATAATTGGCAGACTTGCATAATATAGATTCGTGCATTTCAAAAGCAGCTGCTCCCCAGTAGATATCTACATATATTATATTTGTGTTGAACTCCTAGATTTTACCATGCCCAACATCATCAATATTGTTTGTTAAATGTGTTTATTCCACTCAGTTATCCTTGTGAACATTTCAGTTTGCACAGCCTCTCATTTTCATCTATTCATTTATCTGGTAGTTTAATGGGGAAATTGAGAACGGATGAATGTAGTGACATTTGCAGATCACTAGGTCAGAAGGTTGAATATTTCTCCCACACTAGTATACAGTAGTTATTGTTCCCTTCCGCACTTTGTGGCACTTCGGGCGGCAACCTTGCCATTACTTTACCATTTTTGTCTATCTTTATGAGGTCGAGACGCTAGAAAGCGTGCAAGAAACTGGCCAGATTCGAACCTGGGACCAGTCTCCTCAAAGTCTGGTGCAAATACCACTACACCACTGGCCGGCTAGTATACAGTAGGTAAACAGTAAAAGAGAGCTTCACTAATGGAGATGAGTTTTTTTAGGTGTAATATTAGATGAAGAAATCATTGATTCCTCTATTTTAATTTTTTAAATGCCTGAGATGAGATTTGGAAAAGAACAGGGAATTACTTGCAACAGCAGATAATTTTGTCCTCAATCAATATCACTTTCCAGTTATTATCATATTGGGCTGAATAAAGCCTGCTGTGACCAGTGGTTTCAAAAGGAATTACCAGAATTCAGCTGCTTCCAACTGTTCCAGATTTATACAGATCTGAATATACTGAGTGGTAGATGCTACATCAATAGTATCCAAACTCAACACTTCTTTGATTGTTTAACATTGAAATAGGGATTCCACTTTTACTTATCTTTTGTCAGGTAGATCTTTTATTTATTTATTGGTTGATTGACTGATGATTCCTTAAGGTTGTTTCAGCTGGTGAGGACAAGCCCCCACTACCTATTAAATGCTCCCAATGGCGTGCATCTCAAAAAGCCTCTTACAACCAACTCCAGCTCCTGACCTTCATGTGCGGCTTAGTTAGTAAGCCTGGCAGTACCATTTCTACTGACAGGAGAAGGGGCAAAGGTGCATTACTGTTGTCTTAAAACCAGTCGCTTCAGTCAGATGGGGCTCGTCAGCTGTGGTTGGCAGCTCAACAAGGAAAAGGTAAACTCTGCTCTCAAACTTCCACTGCTCAACCCTCTCATAGAGAAGGCTTCAGGAGTAAACCCTGAGGGAAAAATCCAGAGCTGGAGTCCCCAGAGCAGTCTGATTTTGAGTTCAGTGATGAATGGCAACTCCTGCAATGCTGCTTGTAGCAAACTATATTGACCACTGTCGTTCCTTTGGGTTCATCAGGTACATGGAGAGGGGTAATTTGCTACATAAGTAACAGCTTGCTCTCCATATTGTAATGCCCTGGCTTGCATATCTAGACAGCTAGGACACAACATCCATGGGCAACCCTGACCAATGGAGATCTCCAATTTATTGATACAGTGCAGAGTAAGCTCTTCCAGTCCTTTGAGCCATGCCACCCCGGCAACCCACAGACAAACCCAATTAACCTAATCATGTACCAATTTACATTGACCAGTTAACCTACCTGTACATCTTTGGACTATGGCAAGAAAGACTTTATAGAATGAAATCAGATGGACAGTCTGGAGATGGAAGAGATTCCAGCCCTGTAGATTAAACTCGAAATAGTGGTAACTTTTTTGTTACTTTATTACTTTATTTTAATGTTTTGAATTATTTCCTAATGTTGGAATTATTTATTTTAAATTACCTTTAATTTTACCTCAGTCTGGAAGAATCAGTAATTTGTAAAGTATGAACTTGAGAAACATGAAATCATTGTGTAACGTTCTGAAAAACTGCCTCCAAGAAATTAAGATACTGATTGTATCTTTCATGCAACCAGAAAGTCATGGAAATATCTGAGGATGTGAAGTTTAAAAATGTTAGGCATTAGGCATCACTAGTTTAATTAGTTTGATATAACGTTGTGGGTCGAAGGGCTTGTGCCTCTGCGGTGCTGTTCCATGTTCTGTATCTCAACATTGTTGGAAATGCATAACTTTTAACCCTCAGTTACAAAGTGTTTTATATTAATTTATTTACTTTTCCCACATAATATTTTGAAATAACTTTTTAAGTTATTCCCACTCCCCCTCCCCAAAATCTATCAGACACTCAGAATAGTCCATCTTTTTTATTACTGTCATAGATTACTTCATCTGGAAAAGCTCTGGAGTTTCTGGAGAATGACATCCGGTATGGTTGAAGTAACTGTCCTTGTTGTGTTTGCTTTATTTGAAGATGGACACAGTCATGTTTGTGCTCTTTTTTGTTCGTCCTGCAGGCTCTATTTTCCCCAGTGTGTTGTATTTATTTCTTTCTGCTTTTTTGGGAGGTCAATGGTATGTAGTACCATTGTGTTCCTGTTGCCTTTGATGATGTCATGATCTTTTGTACAGATGTCCTTGAAGCGCAAATGTGGGTGCCAAATTGATATTTCCATGAGATTTCTCCATGGAGCGTACCTATGGTAATTCGCCTACCACTAACTTGGTGAATCAAATGCATTAAAGTCTGAGTGGTGTAAACAAGCTTGGCCAGCTGAATGTGTGATTCTCTTTTTCATCTCTTGATTACATACAGGTGTCATAAGGTGTAAATGACACAAATTTCACGCACACTAATTTTTGTTAGCTCAGTTTGGAATTAAAGCTTACCCTCCTTTTACATGCAGGAAGAGTTGTGACAGTTTGATGTCTGCACCAAGTGAGTGAATGTTGGTGATGGCAGATTCTACATACATAAATATAAAGATCAAGTTCAAGTTTAATTATCATTCCACCATACAAGATTACCCATGAATACAGCCAAATGAAGCAGCGTTCCTCCAGCACAGAACCAACAACCTTACAAAAGGAAAGGAAAGGTACATTGCATCCAGAGTTTCTTCGGCTAGCGGATGATTTCCCTCCATGCCTCTCTGACGTAGTAGGGAACCGCGTTCGAGGCAAGTTACAGCAGTGGTTTGCCATTGCCTTCTGCCGGGTGAGTTTCCAAAGAGATCACCAGCTCGTAACCCAGCACGGATGGAAAGTGTGCAGGGGAGCCGGCTGGATTCGAACTCGGGACTTTTCGTCTCGAAGTCCGACGCTGATGCCACTACGCCACCAGCCGGGTGAACCATACAAAACACAATACAAATAGCACATACAAGATAGCAGTAAACATTCAATTATACAAAAAAAAATAGCCTAAGTCCCTAGGTGACATATCTCATAGATTGATGGAGCATAAATGTTGTCAGCTAGAAAAAACCCTCAGCAGTCTGTCAACAAGTGCTCACACACATGCAATCCAGCTTGCCTTCCACTGAGCAAACACTGGAAGACAGCACAACTGGGAGGGACCTGCTCCTAATCTAGCAGAGACACCATGCCACATCCCTTCCTGGTGGCCGCAACAGGCGAGACCGCAGCACGAGACCTAGTCCTCGTTACAACCAAAGTCATACAGCTCCCACATCGTGGGTCTCGCCATTAAACCAGTGAACCGGACTTGCAATATTCGACATTACCAATGTCCAAGTATAGTGGCAACCTCTAAAATATACCAGTTGATATTGATGAAAGGGGCTCAGCAACACCTTTCTTTACTACAATAACTTTCTTGCAGCTAACAGAGTCCCAAGTCAGGCCATGAGATGTTGGGGGTAATCTTCTAGATGTGTCATCATGATAATATCGTCAAAAAATGAGAAACCTTTGATGAGAAATATATAGCAAATATATATTTGCTATGAACACACTATCAGCAAGTAAGTGCAATTACAAATAAAGCACAGCAGTACCTCCACTTCCTTGAGAGATTGTGAAAGTTTGGGCATGACATCTAAAGCTTTGACAAACTTCTACAGATGTGTAATGGGGAGTTTTTGACTGGCTACATCACATAAATATGGCAACACCAATGCCCTTGAATGGAAATTCCTATCAAAAGTAGTGGATGTAGAACAGTCCATCACGGGTAAAGTCCTCTCCACCATTGAGCACATTTACAGAGTGTTGTCACAGGAAAGCAGCACCCATCATCCGGGACCCTCACCACCCAGAACATGCTCCCTTCTCTCTGCTGCCATCAGGAAGAAGGTACAGGATGCATACCACCAGGTTCAGGAACAGTTGATACCCCTCAGCTATCAGACTCTTCACTCAACTTCACTTGCCCCATCATTGAAATGTTCTCATATCCTATGGACTCACTTTCAAGGATTCTTCGTTTCATGTCCTTGATATTTATTGTTTAATTATTTATTATTTTTATTATTTATTTCATTTTGTATTTGCACAGTTTGTTGTCTTTTGTACCCTGGTTGAACTCCCACATTGGTGCAGTCTTTCATTGATTCTGTTATGGTTATTAATCTATGGATTTATTGAGTATGCCCATGAAACAATGAATTCAGCATTGTACATGGTGACACATAAGTACTTTAATAATAAATTTACTTTGAACTTTTTGAATCTTGAATCTGGAATGCCAAGTCTATTTCATTTTTAATTTGCATGCTAAGAACAAAATAGAATATCTGCATCATTTTTAAATTTATTGTTTGCATCAACTGGAAATTTTGAGAAATTTACTCTACCTAATTTATCTTTTAATCTCACATAATGCAATGATTTGGAGCTGTTACTTCAAACTTTGTTGTTTTGCATTTGTTAATGCCTACATTCAGCTGCTGACTAATTATGGCAATCAATCTCCATTAGCTCTTCTTTAAGTCTGAGACACAAAGTAAAGAAACCTCCAGTAGAGGACCAATGCCACCTGATCTTTCAAATCTGTTACATTTACCACATGTCTTACTTCAAGTGACTCATTTATTTCTATATTGTATTTTAAATATTAGCTTCTGAGATAAATCAATATTACTTCCTTCCGTCATCTCCCCGTGGAGCTTGTTTCATAGATTTACCATTCACTTGTTGAAGTCATGCCTCTTTTTTTTTATTTTCTTTTTTTATTTTTAATGACACAATACAGAATATATAATGGATTACATTTTCCTCCATTTTGCTTTAGTATCGTACCCACAAAATAAACCTCCCCCCACCCACCCTCCCTGAACATATCATGGCAGCTAATATATTTACAACACAACAATTCACAAATACAAGTACAGACATTTCACAACCATACCCCCACACTACTTCAAGACGACCGCTCACACACATCTGCAACATGTCAGATGATCCAAAATACACTCATATTTACAATTCATCAACCACCCTGTGAGGTAAATTATAAACCTGTTAAATGGGAGGCAACTTCCCAAGTACAATCAAATGCCCTCAACTAGTAGATAATTCCTTAAGACTCCCAAAATATGATCAGAAAGGTCCCCATTTCGAATAGAACTTTTTCACAGACCCCCGTCAAAGTGAATTTAATCTTTTCTAATTTCAGAAAAAACATTACATCTTCTCACCAAGCAGCAGCAGTTGGGGAAGTGGCAGATTTCCAAACCAGCAAAATTCTCCTACGGGCCAATAGCGATGTAAATGCAATAATATCCGACCGGCTTGCATTTAACCCAAATCATCATCTGCCTCACCAAATACACCTATAAGCGGGCAAGGTCCCCCAAAACCTCACTGATAAATTTAAAAACCAGTGCCCGATAGTCATCAAGCCGAGGGCATGACCAAAATGCATGTACTAAACCAGCCAGAGAGAAGGAACACCTGTCACAGCCAGCGTCTGTCCCAGGGTATATGTCTGCAAGTCTGGCTTTACTTAAATGTACCCTGTGTAAAACTTTAAATTGTATGAGCCCCAGTCTAGCACATGTTGACGAGGAATGAACCCTATTCAATGCTTTTGCCCAATATTCCTCAGCCAGATCCATACCGAGGTCATCCTCCCACCTACTCTTAGTTTTGTTTAGATCTTGAACTTCCAAAGACATCAGCTGAGAGTATAGCCCTTTATTGTTAAAGCTAAGAGTGAGTTTTTCCCATAACATAACAGGTGGTAGAACAGGAAAAGAGGGAAATTTTTCCTTGACAAAGTGGTGAATCTGCGGGTATTTAAAAAAATGATTATGCGGAAGGCCATACTTGCCGCGCAGGTTATCAAAACTATCAAATATGTTATCAGTATACAAATCCTTAATGCGCATAAGACTGTTCAAACCCTATTGTCTGAAAGCTGAATCGAATGTGGAGGGAAGAAATAAATGGTTTTTATGAATGGGGCCCAAAACTGAAGCTGATATGAACTTATAGTGGCAGCGAAATTGATTAAAAATTTTGAGGGTGGAGAGCACGACTGGGTTAGATGTAAATTGAGAGGATTTCAATGGTAAGGAAGAATACACCAAAGCTGGGAGAGACGAGGAGTGGCAAGACCGTGACTCAAGTAGGCACCAGATTATATCTGGCCGGTGGAGCCAAAATAATACTTTTTGAATGTTCGATGCCCAGTAATAATGAATAAAGCTGGGAAGACCCATTCCACCTACGTCACGACCTCTTTGGAGAGTGTGCTTATTAACCCTTGGGACCTTATCTTCCCAAATAAAGGAGGTTATAGCTTGGTCGACCGATTTAAAAAATAACTTAGATAAGAAAACTGGCAAACACTGAAACAAATAAAGAAATCTAGGAAGTATAGTCATTTTCACTGACTGAATTCTCCCAGCTATAGTAAGGGGTAAACTGCGCCATCTCTCAAAATCAGCCTTCATTTGGCGAACCTGAGGCCTGCAGTTAGCTTCAAACAGAGATGTAAAAGAGCGAGTAATATGTATTCCTAGGTATACAAAACCATCTTGAGATAAAGGAAAAGGCAAAGATTCCTGTCAGATCTGTAGGGCCAAGTTATTAATCGGAAAGCATTTGCTTTTTTGAAAGTTCACTTTATAGCCAGAGAAGGCTCCAAATTGACCTAATAATGACACAATAGCAGGACTACTACCTACAGGGTCACTACCATAAAAGTAAGAGGTCATCAGCATATAGGGAAACACAGTGTTCCATGTCCCCTTTTCTAACACCTTGAAATAATGTAGTTGACTTAAGTGCAATGGAAAGAGGCTCAATTGCAATTGCAAAAAAAAGAGGGGACAATGGGCAGCCTTGGCGAGTGCCATGTGTTAATGGGAAATAGATCGAAAATAATTTGTCTGTATACATGCTAAAGGCGAGTGGTATAATAGCTTAACCCAAGCTATAAATATTCTGCCAAATCCAAATTTCTCCAAAACACTAAACAAGTATACTCACTCCACTCTATCAAACGCCTTCTCCGCGTCCAGGGAGATAACAACCTCTGGACTTGGAGAATCACTGGGTGAATAAACCACATCAGCCAGTCAACGGATATTAAAAAAAGAATAGCGATTTTTAATAAAATCTGTTTGATCATCTGAAATTATCTTGGGAAGGGGACGTTCTAAACGACATGCAAGCACTTTAGCCAAAATTTTCACATCTACATTCAAAAGTGAGGAGGGGCGATATGATCCACATTGAGTCGGGTCCTTGTCCTTTTTAAGAAGTAGTGAAATAGCTGCCTGTGAAATAGAAGTGGGTAAGGAGCCGTTCTCCAAAGATTCCTGAAACACTTCTAGAAGGACTGGTATGAGTTTATCCTTAAATTTCTTATAAAATTCTATTGGATAACCATCAGGACCTGGGGACTTACCACTCTGCATAGCCATAATGGCACTATTAATCTCTTCCTGCCCAAGAGCCCGATCTAGGTTCTCCACCTCCTCTGGTTCAAGAGTTGGTATTTCCAAATTATCTAAAAAAACGTCCCATATTTGTTTTATCTGAGGGGAACTCTGAGGCATACAGAGAGGAATAAAAAGTTGCAAAGATGTTATTAATCTCTTTTGGATTGCTTGTCAAGTTCTGGTGCGTGCCTCTTATCTGGGGAATAAGTTGTGATGCAGCTTGATGTTTCAACTGATGAGCCATAAGCCGGCTCGCCTTGTCACCATATTCATAATAGAGGCCACATGTCTTAAGAATTAATTGTTCTGATAGGTTTGTAGATAGAAGATTAAACTTCGCTTGCAAATCAACCCGGCTTTTATATAATTCCGCAGTGGGTGCCTCAGAGTATTTTCTATCCAGGTCCAAAATAGATTGCAATAACACTTGCATTTCTTTCCTACGCTCTTTATTGGCATGTGAAGTATAAGATATTATTTGACCCCTCAAGTAAGATATTAAAGTTTCCCAAAGTAAAGGGTACGATACCGACTCAGTTTTGTTAGTCTCGAAGAATGTGTCAATGTTAGCCGATATATAACTACAAAATTTCTCATTAGAAAGCAAAGGGGGGTTAAGTCTCCACAGAGGCCGTTCTCTAATGTTTAAAGGAAAACATAGGTCCAGTTTCAAGGGCGAGTGATCAGATATAACTATAGCAGCGTATTCAATTTGTCTAATCATTAGTATCAAGGAGTTATCTATAAAGGAATAGTCTAGCCTGGAATAGGCAACAGGAAATTGGTTAATGCCTAATATTATTATGACCCTTAGAATACAAATCCTGCAACAGGAACTTGTGATGTTAGTTACTTACTGCTCATTAAGCCACTGGCATTTAGTCAGCAATGAAGGTCCTTCAATCTCTGGCAGTGTTCAGGGTTTCCTTCATCATATTAGTAGCTTCCTCTTGGTTTTCATTATTGTCAGTTACACAAGTCCCGGATGGAGCCTCAGGAATACTGTCGCACTCAGATGTAGAATGATTCTTCGTTGCTGTTTCCATAACAATTTTGTTTTACCACTCAGAGTTGTTAGTCCTGCTCAGCTTGGAGGACCAGTGGACCACTCGTAGTCTGGTCGTTTGACCTGGTTTGGTATGGGTGACCCTCCCAAGTGTTAAAGCATAAAGCCCTGACTCCACTCCAGCCAACATAGCTCTCTAGGTCATTGAGACACGCAGCCCTCCAAACTCAGTGGCAAGTTTGTGGTCATCTTGGAGGTTAGGGAGTTAGCTCGCACACTAAAGATCAAGATGTCTAAGGTTTTAATCTCTAGAATACCTGCAGTGGTGCAAGCTACTAAGCTCAAGAACAGGAAGATAAGTCAGATGCCAAAAGGATTACCGTAGGAAAGAGAGTATATGTACAGATGGCAGAGAGATAAAGTCAAATATAAAAGAAAAATTGTCAGTCCACTTCCAATAGGCAGAGCAGACATAAAAATGCAAAGGTGTACATGGGAAGACTGTATTAAATAAATTGTACTAAATAAATTGTATTAAATAAGACTGTACTAAATAAATTGCATTTATTTTAATGCTAGCAGGCTAACTGGTAAGGCAAATGTACTACAAGCATTGATCAGTACATGGCAATGTGACATTGTTACAATAAAGGAACATAGTTGAAAGAAGATCAGGACTGGTGTCTCAGCATTCCAGGATATAGAAGTTTCAGGTGTGACAGTGAAGGAAGTCAAAAAGGAGGTGGATGTTGTGTCTGTGCACAACTACATATATATTAAATAAAAGCATGCACACAGGAGATGGCTTTAACTGGTGTATTCACATTGCAGTGAGAGAGAGCGAACAATGTGCACGCGTAGACAACAGTGCATGCAGAGACAACAGATCAATATGTAGTGCTAAGTGGGGGGCGGTTATTGCTCCAAAAGAAATAGATCAAAACATTAAACTTCCTCCCCCTTTAGACTAATGCAGCATAAAACTGTAAATGTACAAAACATTCAATTTTCCTTTCATTAAACCCATATTCCAAACAAGGCGGTTGGATGACGTGTCACGTCACCTCCCAGCAGCTCCTGCAGCCAAGCTGATGCCAAATGTACTGCTTCGCATTCCTTTGGACCATATCCGTGAGGCCGAGAGGGGGATCTTGATGTCTGGGCAGCCCAGGATCTCCATATTTATCGTCCAGGTCAGCACCCTGGAACGGGTGCATCCATTGTCTACTTAGACAGACGGAGCCATGATAATTCCAAACAAACATGCTTTCCATGATAACAGTCCATTACTAACTTCATAGTTCTAGAAGTTCAGTCGTTTGAGTGATGCTCTGTTTCTTTCAGGATAGCACCTCTGGACTTGTGGAGTGGCATCGGTTTTGGCAGGAGTCTAGTCTAAGGCAACTTTCTTGGTTTCCAGTGTTACATTGCTGTCAATGATAACATCACTGAGAGGCAAGTCCGGTGACGGTAATGTGTCCCTCTGGTTGGATGCAGTCGACTCTGATGTGTTCTTCGGATGAACATCCAGTATCTGGTCCACATGACATCTCCATGTCTAATCTCCAACATCCACTCTATACATCAGTGGTCCAGTTCTTGTAGCTATCTTACTGGATGTCCACGTGTCTTCTCGGTAATCATATGGTAGGATTTCATGTCCAATCATGAAGCTCCTTACTGCTTTAGTTGGCAACTGACTGAACTGTTCATTTTGTACTTCCCTCAATGGGTTTCAGGAGGTCAAAGCGAGACCTCATATTCCTGTTCATGAATAGTATTGCAGTTGTTTCATTTGTCATTGCATGAACAGAGTTCCGATACACAAAAAGGAAATTGTATACCTTGTGCTGGAGAGAAATGTCCTCCTTGTCCATCACTTTAATGGACTTCTTGAAGGTTAGGATAAACCTTTCAGCCAACCCATTTGTTGCTGGGTGGCAAGGAGTTGACTTGAAATGTCTGATGCCATTTTTCTTAGTCATAGTCATATTTTATTGATCCCGGGGGAAATTGATTTTGGTTACAGTTACACTATAAATGATAAATGATAATAAAACCATAGATAGTTAAATAGTAATATGTAAATTATGCCAGTAAATTATGAAATAAGTCCAGGACCAGCCTATTGGCTCAGGGTGTCTGACCCTTCAAGGGAGGAGTTGTAAAGTTTGATGGCTACAGGCAGGAATGACTTCCTATGATGCTCTGTGTTGCATCTCGGTGGAATGAGTCTCTGGCTGAATGAACTCCTGTGCCCACCCAGTACATTATGTAGTGGATGGGAGACATTGTCCAAGATGGCATGTAACTTAGACAGCACCCTCTTTTCAGACATCACTATGAGAGAGTCCAGTTCCATCCCCACAACATCACTGGCCTTTCCTCATGAACAGTCAAAGTTCTTCTGACGTGTATTGTGGTCCATTGTCACTCACAATTTGGTGAAGATAGTCCTCAGAGACAGTCTTTGCTAACATGATTGACTTCATAGGTCAACCTCCAGCCACTTTGAATGAGCATCCACAGCAATCAGAAACATGGAGTCCATGAATAACCAAGCAAAGTCAATATATACTCTTTGCCATGGTGATGACAGTCACTCCCACAGTTCCTATGGGGGTGCATTTTGAACTTACTGGCATCCGGAACAGTTTTGGCCAAGTCTTTAATCTGTTTATCTAGCTCTGGGCAAAACTCTTCATCTTGACTATACCCAGGTGCCCTTCGTGCAGATTTTCTAACACTCTAGTGTGCAATTTAGAGGGAACCACAACACGAAATCCACATACCAACATTCTTTGACATACCAAAGTTCGTCTCATCTCGCTGAGAACTCTGGAAACATGGGTTATCATGCGCTGGCCCTCTTTGCATGGTAGTTTCATGGACTTTTGACAATGTCAGATCATTCCTTGTTTTTCAGAACTTGCCACCAGCAACTGGTCCACCAATGCAGTGTGGAACACTTCTGCTGGGTCAGAGTATGAAGACCTTTCTTCTTCAGTTGTCAATAGTGGAAGATGTGACAAGCCATCAGCATTGCTGTGTTGTTTAGTACCCTTGAACTCTATGTCATAAGAGTGGGCTCCTAGGAATAATGCCCAACCTTGTAACTGGGTAGCTGTCATCACTGGAATTTCCTCCCTGGGATTGGAAATGGACACAAGGGGCTGATGATCTATCATTAGTGTAAACTTTTGTCTGTAGAAGTAGTGGTGGAACTACTTTATTCCCCACACCAGATTAAGGGCCCTTCAGTTGCTCTGTGCGTATTTGCTTTCTGTGCTCATCAGTGCTCTTGAAACATATGCAATCAGGCATTCAGACCCATCTTTCATAATGTGTGACAAAATGGCTCTACTGCCATAAGGTAGCGGTCGCCAACCCGTCAATCTTTCAGACTTTCCCAGTAGATCCCGAAGAAAAATCAAAAATAAATACACAAACTGTTGTAATGTGAGCATTACAAAAGTAAGTAATACTAATTAGGATAATGGTAATATGCAATATTTTCGCTACAAAGCCGATTGTAAAGAGAGATTGTTTCCGGGTTGGGGGGGTTTAGTTCCGTCCTATCTGCCCAGTGCGCATATGTGTAGCTCCCCCGCCATGCACCACATTTTCAGCGTAGTCTGTGCTGCATCAAAGTGACCAAGCAGTTTAGGGATAAGAGTACAGACTGTCGCAAACATCAATACATGGCAGTGGTCCCCAACCTCCGGGCCGCGAAGCAGGCAGTGGTGCAGCGGTAGTCGGGATGCACACAGCACATTTTTTAAGAAAAAACGCCGAAATAAACAAGCTAATTAATTAGGTGCTGCCCGGCACGTAAATGTTGGCTCAGATCAGAGGCGACGCAATCCACAATCGCTCGTGATATCCTGATAGCATAGTGGAGGCTCCACGAAAGAAGGCGAAAACATACAAATTCCATCCAGAGTGGGAAGAGGAATTTCTATTGACCTTGGTGAAAGACAAGTGTGTATGTATGTTGTGCCACCAAACACAAGCACTGGAATCTGGAGCGGCACCGCAACACCAACCACCAGGAATATAAAGACACCTACCCCCCAAAGAGTGCAATTTGTGCCTGGAAAGTTGAGCTGAAATCAGGGTTGAAGGCCCAGCAATCATTTTTCACAAAACATACTGCTCAAAATAAGGCTGCTATTGAAGCATCATTTCGTGTAAGTCACCTTTTGGCTGAACACAAGAAGCCTTTTACAGATGGCGATTTATTCAAGGAAGCAATGGTCATTACCGCAGAGACTGTTTTTAATGACTTTAAAAACAAAAACGGCATCACAACCGCAATACGTAATATACTGCTTGGCCCTGCAACAGTGACAAGGAGGGTAGAGTCACCGTCAGAGGACGTGAATATTTTTCACTACAGTTCAATGAATCCCTGGATGTAATGCAAACAACTCAGCTTTTTGTATTTGTCAGAATGGCTTTCCAGGATATTACAACAAAGGAGGACTTCCTCACTCTTTTGCAATTAAAGGAAAGAACGAGAGGTGAGGATATTTACAATGAGTTTTAAAAAAATATGTCCGTGAAAATGACATCCCCATTCATAAACCGGTGGCAATTACTACTGATGGGGCCGAGCATTTTCACAGATGAAAATTATTAAAGCTAAGTACAGGAGCTGATTTACTGACAGACACCTCACTAGGGTTGCCAACTTTCTCACTCCCAAATAACGGACAAAAGTAGCAGTCAAATCCCGGGACGTTTGTGTTTACCCCGAGAAAGGCTACCATGACCATGAAGTCTTGCGCGGGCACCTGTGTGCGCATGCACGTACGTGCCGATTTCTTTTCTTTACCTCACCAGTCGGTTTTGGCTTAATTTTCATTATTTCTACTTTATATAGGCTGTGTATTTATCATATCATTCCTGCTTTTAATATATATCAGTGTTATTTTAGGTTTTATGTGTTACTTGGTATTTGGTAGGTTATTTTTTGGGGTCTGGGAACACTCAAAATTTTTTTCCATATAAATTAATGGTAATTGCTTCTTCGGCGTAAAGCATTTCGGCACGAAAGGTTTCATAGGAACGCTCTACCTTAGCAGGGAGAATACGGGACAGTTGGCAACCTACACCTCACAGACTGTCTCAGACTGGCTGTCTGTTGTTATCAGCCAAATTTCAGGGAACTAGCAGAAAGTATTCAGCCCCAGACAGCACACTGAGTGCAACAGTCAATTTTTATTCATTTATTTTTCGTTTTGAAATAAAATTAAATAATGAAACTTAGAATTAAAGGTGTGACATATTGTAATATTCTTAAAGAAAGACAGCTATGGCCTGTTTGATATGCTAGTTACAGTGTTTTCTTGTTTGAATTAATTTGAAAGTTTGACAAAAGTATTTTATGTAATTCAAATACAATTCGCCCAAATAAAAGGCCTCAAATTGGAAGTACAATCTGAGCTGTTTTTTCTCTAAACGATTTAGTAGGTAGATCTTGCCCTTCACTGAGGTCGAGGTAGGGGATCTTGGGCTTAAAAAGGTTGGTGACCACTACCATAAGGGGACACATCACACACCAGTCTGATGGGTCATAATGGGTGAACAGTTCATCAGATGTTAATAGTCTCTTTGTTTCCTTGAACACTTTTTCACATCTTTCTGACCGTTCCCACTTTGCTCCTGTCTGTAACAGTGCATTCAATAGATTCAGCACCGTAGCAATGTTTGGGGGAAACCGGTGGTGGTAATTTACAAGGCCCAAATATGACCTGAGTTGTGATTCGTTTTCTGGTACGGGTGCCTGTAGCTCTGCTTCAATCCTCTCTTGTGATTTATGTAAGCCATGCTTGACAATGACTAGTCCACAATATGAGATTTCATTCTCGAAAAACTCACGTTTCTCTCTCTATGCATGCAGACCATACTCACTCAGCCTGGTAAGCACTTTACCAAGGCTCTGGAGGTTCTCTTCATCATTTTTGCCAGTCACAATTATGTCATCAAGGTAACAATGTGTTCCTGGGATATCTTGGAGCACTTGGTCCATTGTTCTTTCGCAAATTGCTGGAGCTGAAGCAACATCAAAGAGGAGACGATTATACCGGAACAGTCACTTGTGAGTATTGATTGTGAGGAACTTCCTGCTTGACTCCTCAATCTCCATTTGCAGATAGGCTGGTGATAAGTCAAAGTTTGAAAACCTCTCCCCACCTGCCAAAGATGCAAAAATGTCTTCTCTCCATGGCAGGGGATACTGCACAGTACGCAGCAACGGGCTGATGCTCACCTTGAAATCCCCACATATGCAGACAGCTCCAGCCTTCCCTTTCTTGATACTGGGACAGTGAGCATGGCCCAATTGCTCCATTCAACCTTGGGGCGAATTCTAGGCACCTCTAAGCTTTGCAGTTCAGCATCCACTTTAGGATGTAGTGTGTAAGGCACTGGATGTGCTTTGTGGAATCCTAATGTTGCTGTTTCATCCAGTTCAATTCTGACCTTCATGCCTTTGAATTTACCAATCCCCATCCCAAATACCTTCCCATTAGCATTAAGCAGCTGTGTCAGTCTCTGGTTAGTGCTATATTTGGGCTGCCATTGCCTGTTGATGTCATACTGAGAGCTATGACTGAGTGCCAGTCTAGTTGGAGCTTTCTCAACCATTCACATCTGGAAAGTGCTGGCCCTCCACTTTTCAATATATAAAGCTCTAACTGTTGTGTTTGGCCTCCATACATCACGTTTACTTTCAGTTTGCCTTTGGGAGATACTTTTTCACCTGTGTAAGTATTTAGCATCACTGAGGTCTTTTCTAATGGTATCTTAGAAAACAATGTTGCAGTCAGCCTCTGTAATTAAGGACAAAGCTGACCCTGTATCCAACTCCATTTTCAGTTTTACACCAGACACATCTATTGTGATCCAGATGATTTTGTGATCTGCTTCAGATATACTATGGCAGTTCTAGCCATGCCAGTTCAATTTTGTCAGACTCTGTATTGTTTGATTCTGTTTTATGTTTAGTAATTTTATGCATTCACTTAATTTTGTGTTTGAGACTTTCTACTCAGTTGTGCTTTTAATCTGCCTTGCACATTCTCTCTCTGTGACCCGGCCTGTGACACTTTCTGCAGACTTTTTCTTTGAACCAACAGTCGTTTACATCATGGATGGATTTCCCACATCAATAACATTTTTGGTTTTAGCACCATTCAGGGTCAATTTGTGCATTTCACATTCTAATCTCCTTTTCTATAGTTCTGCTGCATCCTTTGCTGTAGTCTCTAACCATATTGCAATAGTCCAAGGTTAATTCTCTTTCAGATAGTAGGCTCTTTTGAGTGCTTTGGCCATGCATACCACTTAAAACCCTGTCCCTTAATGCACCAGCAAGTCCATCTCTAAAGTTACAGTACTAGGAAAGTTTGCAGAGTTCTACAATATAATCAGAAAGGCTTTCATCTTTTGACTGGCTCTTTTTGTAAAATCTAAATATCTTGGCTATTACTGGTGGTTCAGGGCTCAAGTGATTTTGTAAAATTGTAACAATTTAATTGAATGTCTTGCTTGCTGGCTTTACAAGGGTTACTGAGCTGCGCAAGAGACTGTACCTTCTTGGGCCCATTAAGCTAAGAAGTGTAGGGGTGTTCTTTTGCTCCTCCACATTGTTCACGTTACAATACAATTCAACCCTCACGATATACAATTCCAAACCTTCATTAGCACAATCAAGTTCGTTAACTTTCTCAACGTTATTTTCACTTTAAATTCAGCGCGTCATTCACTGTTACTATGCACTGTACTCACGCAATTGTTAGTATCTCTGATGGCCTTCTCGTGCTGTTTAATTCTTGCTGTTTCGTCCCAAGAATTGTGCTGTAACTGTCGGAGCAGTTCATGATATTTTCTGACATTCAGGTTTGTACTTGTCACGAATTTGTTGTGTCTGTACACAACTATTGTGGTGATTGATAGTTTGTGAACCCTGTAGAAATGTCTTTATTTCTGCATAAATATGACCTAAAATGTGATCAGATCTTCACTCACGCAAGTACTAAAACTAGATAAAGAGAACCCAATTAAGCAAATAACACAAAAAAGCCTCCAACCTGATGGTATGAACTTCAATTTCTCAAACTTTTGGTAATAATGCCTGCCAACCCCAACCCCCCTTCACCATTCCCATCTCCTTTCCCCTCTCTCACCTTATCTCTTTACCTGCCCATTGCCTTCCTCTGGTGCTCTTTCCCCCTTTCCTTTCTTCCATGGCCTTCTGTCTTCTCCTATTAGTTTCCCCCTTCTCCAGCCCTGTATCTCTTTTACCAATCAACTTCGCAGCTCTTTATTTCATCCCTCCCCCTCCCAGTTTCACCTATCACCTTGTGTTTCTCTCTCCCCTTTCCCCACCTGTTAAACCTACTCCATCTTTTTCTCTCCAATCCTGTCAAAGGGTCACTGCCCGAAATATTGACTGTACTTTTCTCCCATGGATGCTGCCTGGCCTGCTGAGTCCCTCCAAGCATTTTATGTTTGTTCAGGCAACACACACAAAATGCTGGTGAACGCAGCAGGCCAGGCAGCATCTATAGGAAGAGGTACAGTCGATGTTTCAGGCCGAGACCCGTCATCAGGACTAACTGAAAGAAGAGATAGTGAGAGATTTGAAAGTGGGAGGGGGATATCCAAAATGATAGAAGACAGGAGGGGGAGGGATGGAGTTAAGAGCTGGAAAGTTGATTGGCAAAAGGGATACAAGGCTGGAGAAGGGAGAGGATCATGGGATGGGAGGCTTAGGAAGAAAGAAAGGGGGAGGGGAACATCAGAGGAAGATATAGTGAGAGGGACAGGGAGAAAAAAGAGAGAGAAAGAAAGGGGAAAAAATAATAATAAATAAATAAGGGATGGGGTAAGAAGGGGAGGAGGGGCATTAACGGAAGTTAGAGAAGTCAATGTTAAATCAGGTAGCCTCCAACCTGATGGCATGAACATTGACTTCTCTAACTTCCATTAATGCCCCTCCTCCCCTTCTTACCCCACCCCTTATTTATTTATTTATTCCCCCTTTTTCTCTCTTTTTTCTCCCTCTGTCCCTCTCACTATATCTTCCTCTGATGTTCCCCTCCCCCTTTCTTTCTCCCTAGACCTCCCATCCCATGATCCTCTCCTTTCTCCAGCCTTGTATCCCTTTTGCCAATCAACTTTCCAGCTCTTAGCTCCATCCCTCCCCCTCTTGTCTGCTCCTATCATTTTGGATCTCCACCTCCCCCTCCCACTTTCTAATCTCTTACTATCTCTTCTTTCAGTTTGTCCTGACGAAGCGCCTCGGCCCGAAACATTGACTGTACCTCTTCCTATAGATGCTGCCTGGCTTGCTGTGCTCCACCAGCATTTTGTGTGTATTGCTTGAATTTCCAGCACCTGCAGATTTCCTCGTGTTTGCATTTTATGTTTGTTAATTGGATTTCCAGCATCTGCAGATTTTCTCTTGTTTATACTTGTTCATTTATTTATTGAGAAAAAATGATCCAATATTACATGCATTTGTTGGAAAAAGTATGTGAACTTTTGCTCTCAGCAACTGTTGTGACAGTAACAGTTGACTCTGAGACTGCAGAAGTTGTTCTGACAGCTCTGGACACCTTTCTTCTCCTTTTCTTTCTTTGGATCTACTTTGATCCCTTTCTTTTTCTTCCTCATGTTCCTTCTCTCTTTCACATCATTCTCTTTCTCATTCATATTCTTTCCCTCCATCTCTTCCCTCCCTTTTCTTCTTCTGGTTTGTGCATCTTGAGCTTAGCAAGGTCCATATAGTTCACTAGAATATTCTCTTATTAATCTTTTTATTGCTCCCTTTAAGATCTGATCTCTCCTCTTGGTTTCCTCATCCACAACATCATCTGATGAATCTTCTTTTTCCTATCTCCATTGACTCCTTTCTTTTCATTCATTCATTCAGTTGGGCCTTGGTCTTTGATTCTACTTTTACAAGCAGCTTTTTGTCTCGCACTTGAAGTTAATGCAATAACCTTAATGCAGAGTAGCTTCTGGTTCTTTATACTCACAAAAGTTGAATGCTTATAACTTTCCTGAAGCTCCTTGAACTCTCTTCAAGCTTAAAACCAAACTATATTTCACCAGTAATTGCCTGATCAAAATATCAGAAGTCTTCTCAGACATGATGCCTATGAAAATTGTTGCAGTCGGATAACTGCTTTCATAAATTTCACGCTTTCTCTGAACAGCATGGTCCTCCCTTGATCCAAGATGTTTTCCAACCAGAAAGACAGAGGTTGGTACCTACACTTGTTTGTCCTCTGTTGGGCAATGGTTCATGCTGTTTGGCATGGAGACAATTGTGTCATCATCCAGTATCTTTCTCAATTCACTTTCAGTTGACTTTATTGTAAGGGATGTGGCATGTAAATGGTAGCTGGATTTCCAATCAAGTTGTAGTTATCTTAGTCAATCACACCCCCACAATGCTGGTCCTTCTGTTTTTACCACATACAAGCCCAATGTGGCTTGTGTTTGTCGTATTTCACATTTTTAAATGTCATTCCCACAGGGGTTATCTTTTCTCCAGTAGTTCTTAGTTCTTAGTTGGCTATTTATTGGATTTCACCATCTTTGAAATGCCGTTCAAAATCATTTTGTGAAATGACTGAAACAGCTGACCAGTGTCTAATTCCAATTTAATTAATTTACCTTTCACTTCTGGCATAAACCATATTATTTGTCTATTGTTAATTTTTACACTGTAAATCTCAAGGCTACATAACACTATGCCACTCTAATCATTATCAGATTTTTCATCAACAGCGTGCAGACTACTACTCTTTTTGAAACTGCAACTTGAGTTCTAATCTTTTTCTCTTCTCTGTGCAGTCTATTTATTTTTGTCTGCCTGATATGCTCTTTGTATGTGACCTACTTTGTTACATTTTCAGCAAGTTTTGCCTTTAAATCTGCACTTGTTTGGTGTAGGTGAGCCTTTGCCACGATGGGAACACAATTTGTTCAGTCAGGCTGGTTTCCATTTAGACGCTGCAATTTTATTCACGCTCACTTTCATTCCTGACTGTAACTCAGAATCAGAATCAGGTTTATAATCACCAGCATGTGACGTGAAATTTGTTAACTTAGCAGAGGCAGTTCAAAGCAATACATAATACAGAGGAGAAAAAAGTAAAAAAACACAAAAACATAATAAATCAGTAAATAAATTACAGTATATGTATATTGAATAGATTAAAAATCATGTAAAAACAGAAATACTATATATTTTAAAAAGTGATGTAGTGTCCAAGAGTTCAATGTCCATTTATGAGTTAGATGGTAGAGGAAGAAGCTGTTCCTGAATCGCTGAGTGTATGTCTTCAGGCTCCTGTACCTCCTACCTGATGGTAACAGTGAGAAATGGGTATGCCCTGGGTGCTGGAGGTCCTTAATAATGGACGTTGCCTTTCTGAGACACCGCTCCTTGAAGATATCCTGGGTACTTTGTAGGCTAGTACCCAAGATGGAGCCGACTAAATTTACAACCCTCTGTAGCCCCCCACCCGGCATACCAGACAGTGATGCAGCCTGTCAGAATGCTCTTCACGGTACATCTATAGAAGTTTTTGAGTGTATTTGTTGACATTCCAAACCTCTTCAAACTCCTAATGGAGTATAGTTGCTGTCTTGCCTTCTTTATAACTGCATCCATATGATGGGATAAGGTTAGATCTCAGCAATCTTGACACCCAGGAACTTGAAACTGCTCACTCTCTCCACTTCTGATCCCTCTATGAGGATTGGTATGCGTTGCTTCATCTTACCCTTCTGGAAGTCCACAATCAGCTCTTTTGTCTTACTGACGTTGAGTGCCACGTTGTTGCTGCAATGCCACTCCACCAGTTGGCATATCTCACTCCCGTACACCCTCTCATTACCACTTGAGATTCTACAAACAATGGTTGTATCATCAGCAAATTTATAGACGGTATTTGAGCTATCCCTAGCCACAAAGTAATGGATATATAGAGAGTACAGCAGTGGGCTAAGCACACGCCCCTCAGGTGCACCAGTGTTGATTGCATTTCTGTCTGTGGTTTCTATTGAAACAGCATTTTCAATTGCTCTGTTGAATCTCTTAGTGTATCATTAAAGCTACTATTGAACTGTCAATGCTCAAACTCTTCAATTCAGCTATGTATGCTCAAATGGACTCCCCTTCATTTTGATTTTGCTTATGAAACCTAAAGTGTTCTGCAGACAACAATGGCTTTGGTTCTAAGTGTTATGTTTGTTCTTAATAAAGACAAATTTAGCGTGGGTTTAACACTAGAACATTTTATTTAGCTCAACACTGTTCAACACTGGGAGCATGTGACCAGCTCACCAATGTCATTTCTAGTTCCAGGTGAATCGCCCACATTGCACATTGGGAACTGAAATCCTTTATTATGGACACACAAAATAATATATCTTCCCCCATTAAAGGAAACCAAACACAATACTATGTCCACATAAACCTAAAAGGAACAATAACCCTTTCCAACAAAGATATCTGCATTAACTTCAATTGTAATGGTCATATACAGTCCCTTCTTCACTCAGCAACTTTCAGTCAGTTTCTGAGGGGGTTTGATGATCCTTTTTAGTCTGCTATTTGTTTCCACAGATGAACTGCTTTCATTTGCTGTGTTAATAAGAATGTCTTTCTGAGAACTCTGATCAGACCTATTCATTTCTTTCACATTCTTCTCCCA
Source organism: Mobula birostris (assembly GCF_030028105.1). Taxonomy (NCBI): domain Eukaryota; kingdom Metazoa; phylum Chordata; class Chondrichthyes; order Myliobatiformes; family Myliobatidae; genus Mobula; species Mobula birostris. The sequence goes on along the minus strand of NC_092387.1, from coordinate 19,760,441 downwards.
AGATCCTATCTGTTCATTTCTGTTCTTGCTGTTGTATAATCGTTGGGAACTGAAGTTCTTTATTATATTAAGTTATGAGGACACTCAGTCCTCATTTATTGTCATTTAGAAATGCATGCATTAAAAAATGATACAATGTTCCTCCAGAATGATATCACAAAAAAAAACAGGACAAGCCAAGACTAAAATCTTTATGGGTTGAGCTAAGAAATCACAGGGGTAAAAGGACCCTGATGGCAGTTATTTATAGGCCTCCAAACAGCTGCAGGGATGTGGACTACAAATTACAACAGGAAATAGAAAAGGCTTGTCAGAAGGGCAGTGTTATGATAATTGTGGGGGATTTTAACATGCGAATGGATTGGGAAAATCAGGTCGGCCCTGGATCTCAAGAGAGAGAATTTGTAGAATGTCTGCGAGATGGCTTTTTAGAACAGTTTGTTGTTGAGCCCACTAGGGGATCGGCTGTACTGGATTGGGTATTGTGTAATGAACCAGAGGTGATTAGAGAGATTGAGATGAAGGAACCCTTAGGAGACAGTGATCATAAAATGATTGAGCTCACTGTGAAATTTGAAAAAGAGAAGCTGAAATCTGATGTGTCGGTATTTCAGTGGAGTAAAGGAAATTACAGTGGCATGAGAGAGGAACTGGGCAAAGTTGACTGGAAAGGGACACTGGTGGGAAAGACAGCAGAGCAGCAGTGACTGGAGTTTATGCGAGAAGTGAGGAAGGTGCAAGACAGGTATATTCCAAAAAAGAAGAAATTTCGAATGGAAAAAGGATGCAACCATAGTTGACAAGAGAAGTCAAAGCCAAAGATAAAGCAAAGGAGAGAGCATACAAGGAAGCAAAAATTAGTGGGAAGACAGAGGATTGGGAAGTTTTTAAAACCTTACAAAAGGAAACTAAGAAGGTCATTAAGAGGGAAAAGATTAACTATGAAAGGAAGCGAGCAAATAATATCAAAGAGGATACTAAGAGCTTTTTCAAGTATATAAAGAGTAAAAGACAGGTGAGAGTAGGTATAGGACCGATAGAAAATGATGCTGAAGAAATTGTAATGGGAGATAAGGAGATGGCAGAGGAACTGAATGAGTATTTTGCATCAGTCTTCACTGAGGAAGATATCAGCAGTATACTGGACACTCAAGGGTGGCAGGGAAGAGAAGTGTGCGCAGTCATAATTACGACAGAGAAAGTACTCAGGAAGCTGAATAGTCTAAAGGTGGATAAATCTCCCGGACCAGATGGAATGCACCCGCATGTTCTGAAGGAAGTAGCTGTGGAAATTGTGGAGGCATTAGCGATGATCTTTCAAAAGTCGATAGATTCTGGCATGGTTCCGGAGGACTGGAAGATTGCAAATGTCACTCTGCTATTTAAGAACGGGGCAAGGAAGCAAAAATGAAATTATAGACCTGTTAGCTTGACATCAGTGGTTGGGAAGTTGTTGGAGTTGATTGTCAAGGATGAGGTTACAGAGTACCTGGAGGCATATGACAAGATAGGCAGAACTCAGCATGGATTCCATAAAGGAAAATCCTGCCTGACAAACCTATTACAATTTTTTGAGGAAATTACCAGTAGGCTAGACAAGGGGGATGCAGTGGATGTTGTATATTTGGATTTTCAGAAGGCCTTTGACAAGGTACCACACATGGGGCATGGAATTACGGGAAAGTTACATACATGGATAGAGCGTTGGCTGAGTGGCAGGAAACAGAGAGTGGGAATAAAGGGATCCTATTCTGGTTGGCTGCCGATTACCAGTGGTGTTCCACAGGGGTCCGTGTTGGGGCTGCTTCTTTTTACATTGTACATCAATGATTTGGATTATGGAATAGATGGATTTGTGGCTAAGTTTGCTGACGATACGAAGATAGGTGGAGGGGTCGGTAGTGCTGAGGAAACGGAGAGTCTGCAGAGAGACTTGGATAGATTGGAAGAATGGGCGGAGAAGTGGCAAATGAAGTACAATGTTGGAAAGTGTATGGCTATGCACTTTGGCAGAAAAAATAAACGGGCGGACTATTATTTAAATGGGGAAAGAATTCAAGGTTTGGAGATCCAACGGGACTTGGGAGTCCTCGTACAGGATACCCTTAAAGTTAATATCCAGGTTGAGTCAGTAGTGAAGAAGGCAAATGCAATGTTGGCATTCATTTCTAGAGGAATAGAGTATAGGAGCAGGGATGTGATGTTGAGGCTCTATAAGGCGCTGGTGAGACCTCACTTGGAGTACTGTGGGCAGTTTTAGTCTCCTTATTTAAGAAAGGATGTGCTGACGTTGGAGAGGGTACAGAGAAGATTCACTAGAATGATTCCGGGACTGAGAGGGTTAACATATGAGGAACGTTTGTCCGCTCTTGGACTGTATCCTTGGAGTTTAGAAGAATGAGGGGGGACCTCATAGAAACATTTCGAATGTTGAAAGGCATAGACAGAGTGGATGTGGCAAAGTTGTTTCCCATGATGGGGGAGTCTAGTACGAGAGGGCATGACTTAAGGATTGAAGGGCACCCATTCAGAACAGAAATGCGAAGAAATTTTTTTAGTCAGAGAGTGGTGAATCTATGGAATTTGTTGCCACTGGCAGCAGTGGAGGCCAAGTCATTGGGTGTATTTAAGGCAGAGATTGATAGGTATCTGAGTAGCCAGGGCATCAAAGGTTATGGTGAGAAGGCAGGGGAGTGGGGCTAAATGGGAGAATGGATCAGCTCATGATAAAATGGCAGAGCAGACTTGATGGGCCAAATGGCCGACTTCTGCTCCTTTGTCTTATGGTCTATGGTCTAAAACTGACAGAACCACACAATTATAACATATAGTTACAACAATGCAAAGCAATACCATAATTTGATAAAGAACAGACCATGGGTACAGTAAAAAATAGTCTCAAAGTCCCGATCGACTCATCATCTAACGCAGGCGGCAGAAGGGAGAAACTCTCCCTGCCATAAACCTCCAAGCACCAACAACTTGCCGATGCATTGGAAGCACCCGACTGCAGCCAACTCCTAGTCCCTCCGAAAACTTTGAGCCTCTGACCAGCCCCTCCGATACAGCTTCTCCGAGCACCATCCTCTGCCAAGCGCTTTGACCCCGCTTCGACCACTAAGCAACAAGCAAAGCCGAGGACTCGGGACCTTCTCCTCCGGAGATTCCGGACCACACAGTAGCAGCAGCAGCGAAGCAGTCATTTCAGAAGTTTCTCCAGATGTTCCTCTGTGCTCTTACGTCCATCTCCATCAAATCAGGATTGTGCACGGCACCCTACTTGACAAATAACAGACATCACAACCGGAGTGGCCGCTGCGAGCTGCATCACGTCGCCATCTTCTCCCCCTGTGTTCTTACATAACATTTACAAAAACTGGCACTCACTTCTCAATGACTATTTCATTTGCTTTAAAATACTTTTCCAATAGCTCAGTTCCAATAACAAGCCTATTACCTGTTGTGTAATCAAACTCATCAATCTTTCCAACGTAGCCAGCCATTTCTGCTTTTTTTTTACAATTATTATCACCTGGTACACACTCTCTAGGAACCCTAAATGCTTCTGTTTACTGCCTTTTCTTAAACTCAACATCTCTGTATGTGTTGGTCTGCGTTTTTTACTCACCACATTTTTCTTAATTTGAATGTTTCACTGCACTTTAACAGGTTGGTAGCTGTCTAGGGTTTATTTTAAAAATCCCATCCTTGATGCCAATGTTATGTTTTGTAACTTCAAAACATTAAGCTAATTCAAAGGAAGATTCGTGAGACCAAAATCCTCATCAAATTTTGAGTTTACTTTAAGCAAGACACGCATGTATCACATGATAGTGTGATGTCATATGCAATTCACATATTTATATATATATAGAGCCCATAATAAATTATTTAAATAAACAGATATACACACACACACACACACACACACACACACACAAAGATTACACAAACATTTCTAGAGGAAATAGTAAATGCATAACAGGCAGAATCTATGCAAAGAAGAGATAAACAGTTGATATTTTGGACCAAGATCCTCCATCAAGATTGAAAAGGAAGGGGACAGAAGCCAGAATAAGAAGGTGGGACAGTGGGAGGAGGGGGAAAGGAGTGGAGGAAAGACTGTTCTAAAGAAAGTTAGCAAATCGGATCCAAAGTTGGCTTGGCTAGAGGAGAAAGAGGATTAAGGTGGAAGGTTGCTTTTATGATCACCATAGTGATCAGCACTGAATCCTTTACTGTTTCTTATAAATATTAATGATGTAGATGTAAATATAGAAGGTACAATTAGGAAGTTTGCAATTACATTAAAATTAGTGGTATTACTGACAGTGAGAAGTGTAGTTTCAGAATACAGAGAATATTGATTGCTGGTATATTGGATGGAGAAAAACAGATGAAATTTGATCCAGATTCCTGCTAGGTGATGTATTTTGGGATTTCTTGTAAAGGTACAATGTACACCATGAATGGTAGGGCCCAAGAGGTATGGGGGACGTTGGTGCACATGTCCACAGATCCTTATAATTGGCAGCACAGGCAGACAAAGTGTGAAGAAGGTGTACATGATTTCATTAATCAGAGCATTAAATATAATAGCATAGAGGCCATTGTACAGCTTTATAAAAATTTGGTTGGGCCACAGGTGGAGTTTGTGCATAGCTTTGCTCATCACACTGTAGGAAAAAGGAGAATTGTCTGGAGAAGATGCAGAGGAGATTTACCAAGATGCTACTTGCAATGGAACATTTAAATTATGAAAGGAAACTGAATGGGTTGAATTGACATTCTCTGGAGTTGAGGAGTCTGAGTTGGGGGATGAGGACCTGATAGAAATATACAAAATTATGAGAGGCATAGGTAGGATGGATAATGAGCAACTTTTCCCCATAATAGATACATTTAAAACTAGAGGGCATAAGCTTAAAGTGAGCAGTAAGAAGGTTATAGGGGATCTGAGGAGAAATGTTTTCATTCACACAGGTGAATGCAACTTGACATGCTGTCTAAGAAGATGGAGAAGGCAGGTAACTCAAAATATTTAAGAAGCACTTAAATCACCAAGGCACATGAGGGTATAATCAAAGTGTTGGTAAATGAAAATAGTGTAGATGGGTACTTGATGGACAGTATGAACATTATGAGCCAAATGGCCTATTTCTAATCCATATGACTGCAAATCTTTTTTTCAAATGTCTCTTTTCAAATAAGCTTGTGTCCAATTGCCAAATTCCAATTCTTTCATCATTTTACCTGCTTTCTTCCTTATCATCCTTCCACTTGAATTTCACCAACTTTTGAAGCACTTACTGCATCTCCTTCCCTGCAATCACTTTCTTCTGCTTTCTCCTTTATCAAGTGCTGCACTTAAGTTGCTGCACTTAAGGGAATGAATGGCAGAAACTCTGTGGAGTAGAAATTGGCTATCAAGATTACTGTAAACTTGAATTACAGTGAGAGAGGCCTTCTATATCAGATCAATCATTCATTGTGAGGGTCTTAGCCCCAATGCATGCTACCACTGAGAATGCAGCTGTGAATGCTGCTTACATGATGCTATGTGCCTGTGATACTGCTGAAAGTAAGCTTTTCATTGCACCTCTGCATACATGACCAGTACTTGTGCAGATGATAATATGCTCAGCTTTGATTCAGCTCCTCGTGGACTGTTTGCCAAGGCCTGTAAAAGGATGTAGTGGTATTTGTCAAAGTTCATCTTGAGCTGCTGCATTAAAAAAAAGTTTAATAAGATGCCAGTGCCTTAGATTTCTAGCATTTTTTATGCCATGGACCCCTTCCGTTAACGGAGGTGTCTGTGGACCACAGGTTGGGAACCCCTGCCTTAGAATATGTTATTAGGGCTCATTGGTTGTGTGTAACTTGATTGACTTGCAGGAAGTGTCAAATATCTGTGTGTGAGTGGCAACAGTATTGGCAATGAGACGACCATCAATGATGAGATCTATGAGGCAAACATCAAAGACACACTTTGGGCTTCCTGAAGCCTATTAATCTTCAGTGTAAGGAGCTGTCTGCCAGCAAATGCTGCAAAAAAGCACAATCCAAAGTATAGGAGTGCATGCTAAGGGACACATTGAAACTCAGTGAAGCTGCAGCAAAGGGTGTGTGGGAAAGGATGACGGACTGGGCTCAGTGAAAAGTTTTTCAAACACTTCATGAGTGTATTAAGGAGGAAATATTTATTTATTTATTGGGAAGCAGCACAATTAGGCCCCTCTGGTCCTTCGAGCCATGCCACCTAGGAACCCCCGATTTAACCCTAGCCTAATCATGGGACAATTTACAATGATCAATTAACCTACTAACCTGTACATCTTTGGACTATGGGAGGAAACTGGAGCACCCAGAGAAAACCTATGCATTTTACAGGAAGGATGTACAGACTCCTTACAGATGACATTGGAATTGAACTCTGTACTTTGGTACCCTGTGCTTTAGGAGCATCAGACTGTGTAGCATTGATGCATTGCAGTACATTATCTTACACTGACAGTAACATGAAGGTAGACAAGAATATGTCCCAATTGTATTTATTATTCATTCATTCATTATGTGCCATGTCGTATAATGTGGGCAATCATGGTCTTGACCATGATTATTCTTGGCAATTTTTACTACAGAAATGGTTTGCCATTGCCTTTTTCTGGGCAGTATCTTTACAAGATGGTGAGCCCTGCCATTACCAATATTCTACAGAGATTGTCTGCCTAGCATCAGTGGTCACATAACTAGGACTTGTGATGTGCACCAGTTGCTCATATGACAATCCACCACCCGTTCCCATGTATTCATGTGGCCCTGATCAGGGGACTAAGTAGGTGCTACACCTTGCCCAAGGGTGACCTGCAGATGAGTGGAGGGAAGGAGCGAAGGAGGGAAGGATACTCCTTTTAGTAGAGACATAAATCCACCCTGCCACCCAAGTATTTATTATAAATTATGTGTTTTTTTTAAATAGAAAATTATGATCCCACCATTGCCATCAGCCAGTTACCCATGTTGCTGCTTGTCATTCAGCTAGACCATGTTGATGCTGCTCACACACAGACATTTGATACTTCCTGCAAGTTAATTAATTACTCCCAACCAATTAGCCCTAATAACATCTTCTAAGGCATTGGTGATTTTTCAAACTGTTTTTGCAATAAACTTCATTCACTGATTTCCCCTTTATCTACTGTTCCAATTAAAACTACAAAAAGTTAATTAGATTTCAAAAGTAATTTCTCTGTAAACTTCGTAATTATTCTAATCCGTATTATAAATTTCTAAATGTCCTTCTGCTATATCCCTAATTGATGTATATATAAGATGCATTTCATGCCTCAAGATTTTAAAAGTTCTTAGAAGTATTCTGAAATTATAACTATTGCTACAGTGTAAAATTGACAATCAATCTGCATACAACAAAGATGTCTCTCTTATAAAAGTTGATGTCAGCTTTATCTTTAAACTACAATCTGTGGAAAGTTATCTAAAATCTTGATGTTTGAGGATCTGCATTCACATGCTTATGGTTCCAATCAGTTGAAATTGAGAGTTACCTCACTGGGTTCAGTTACTGCCTGGCAAGATCACTTCATGTAACCTAAGCATGAACATACTACGGGCATCATAATTTACATAGAGGCACTTCATCAAATATTTACATTTTATTTGATTAGCATTTGAAAGTGCAACTTTCAGACTAGTTGAATGCCATTTGCTCACGCTCAACAAAAGATATTAAAGTCATCTTATCACCCTCACAAATGCTCCAGATCCTTTCACCTTGACTTCCATTCTTGGCTTTGTCACATCAGATGTTGGTGAGGAAGTTCCAGTGTTAAAGATACACAGTATTATAGGATAAAAAAAAAAGCACCAGGCACAAAATCAGTTAAAATAGATTTGCCTATACTGTCTACAGAAATAAGTTCTATACATTACTTTTAAAATAATACCTCTTTCACCTCAGACGTTCGAAGAAATTTGGTATAGGCCCCCAGATCCTAAGAACTTTCTATAGGGGCACAATTGAGAGCATCCTGACTGGCTGCATCACTGCCTGGTATGGGAACTGTACTTCGCTCGATCACAGGACTCTGCAGAGAGTGGTGTGGACAGCCCAGCGCATCTATAAATGTGAACTTCCCACTTTTCAGGACATTTACAAAGACAAGTGTGCAAAAAGGGGTACGAAGGATCATTGGGGACCCGTGTCATCCCAACCACAAACTGTTCCAGCTGCTACCATTTTAAAATGGTACTGCAGCATAAAAGCGAGGACCAACAGGCTCCAGGACAACTCCTTCCACCAGGCCGTCAGACTGCTTAATTCATGCTTATGCAACTGTATTTCTATGTTGTATTGACCATCCTGTTGTACATAATATTTATAATAAATTACTATAAATTGCACATTGCATATTTAGATGGATACATAACGTAAAGATTTTTACTCATGTATATAAAGGATGTAAATAATAAAGCCAATTCAATTCAAATTATGTGTAACTTCTCAGTTTTCTCATCACAGTAGACACTTGCTCAATCCTACCCAAGTGAGTTAAACTGAAAATTTGCAAACTCAGGAATTTAAAGGTCAATTATCATTCTTACTTGAGAAACAAAGCATTACTTAATTTATTTCCAACATCCCATGCCTGCCTGAGTTAACTATTCCAAAGATTAATATATATTAGCTTTTATGGAGTTGAAATATAACTAAAATGCTGATTTGCCTTAATATGGCACAATGGTCCACCAGAAAATCTGTGATTTCAACTGGGTACATTTTTCCACTTTCTCTTAGATCCTTAAATATTTTGTCTTATTACCAGTCTGTAAACTATACATTAGAATGGCAAACTTCAGCTAATGCAGCTCATGTTAACACATAATCATCCTGCTTTTTATTTTATTTTCACTTCCTCTCTTTTTTCCAAGAAAATAAAGGAGAAGGATAGGAGTATATCACATCATCCCTCAAGGCTGCTGTACCGTTCTCAGTGCTCATGACTGATTTGATCTTTGGCCGAAACTCCATTGCCTTCTTCAATTCTGATAAACTTCACCAGCAGTCCAAAAGTCTACCTTAATCTTGAATAGAGCTAATGATTCACAGATCTCCAGAGTAGAGACTTTCAAAGATCGAATGCCCAATGTGAGAAGAAATATAGTCTCATCTCAGTCATAAATTGTCAATCTCTTATTCTGAAATTATGGCCCCTAATTCAACTCTCCCAATAAACATCCTCATGTAATCTTCAGTCAGCTGGATCAAAGTAAATGATACGATTAAATGAAAAAATATATTTTCGCTCAGGACATGGCAAAAATCAGCAACTCACTGTCTAAAAGGGTCGTACAGGCAGAAATTGAGAAATCAGACATCACATTAAAACTTCCTTCAATTTTTGTTTGTAGAATAGTCATGCATGACCATGGACCTGCAGTTGAAACCTGAAATCAGTTTGGAGAGTTCTTCCCAACTAACACTGAAACAAGAGGCCAACAAATTTATTATGACTCTGTCAAGCCCCTCAGGATCTTATGTTCAATTAGATCGTTCTTTATCCCTCCAAACTTCAGAGATTATATGTCAATGCTACTCAATCTTTTTCTTGACACTGTCTCCTCATCTCTAGAATCAATATAGTAAAAATACTCTGCAACAAAAGTACATCCTTCCTTAAGTAAGGAGATCAAAACAGTACACATCACTCACAACCTTGTCAAAGACCTGTACAGTTTTAGCATTTTCTTTTCTCATGTACTTCATTCACTTTTAGTAAAATGCCAACATTCTATTTGCATACAAGAGAAAATCAGCAGATGCTGGAAATCCGAGCAACACACACAAAATGCTGGAGGAACTCAGCAGGTCAGGCAGCATCTATGGTAAAAAGCACAGTCGAAACCCTTCGGAAAGACAGGAGAAAAAAAGCTGAGGAGTAGATTTGAAAGGTGGGGGGAGGGGAGAGAGAAACGCCAGGTGATAGATGAAACTTGGACAGGAGGGATGAAGCAAAGAGCTAGGAAGTTGACTGCTGAAAGAGACAGAATGCCATGGAAGAAAGAAAAAAGGGAGGAGGAGGAGGAGCACCAGAGGGAGGTGATGGGTGGGCATGGAGATGAGAGAGGGACAAGGGAATGGGAAATGGTGAAGGTTGTGGGGGGCACATTACTGGAAGTCTGAGAAATCGCTATTTGCATTCTTAATTGTTTGTTATACTTGTATGATCTCTCTGAATTAGTTGCAGACCATTTAAATAATAATGTGCTTTTCCATTTTTCCAACAAAGATGTGTCACATCACATATCATTTTTTAATGTGTCATCCAACCAGGAGCATGGCATTTATATATTTTTAATGTTTTCTGACCTTCTTACCTAGTTTTTCCAGCTTCTGTGTTCCTGATTAATTTATGTCTCTCTGGCTTTCTGTGCTTCTTCTAGTCTTGAGATCTAGTTGAGCAATGCCAATATATCTAGAATAACAAAAGAATGTTTTCATTAAATAGATTAATTGCTGAAAATTCTAATCATGGAGAGCTCAAACATGTCAGGTTTCAGTATATTATATTAAATTGGTAAAGATATAGTTGTCATGAAGTGATTGTCATGAAGAAAGAACAACAAAAATCATGCGGGATATTGAAACAATGCAAACTCAAGGAAGTTTAAAATAGTTATAGAACAGAATGCCATTCAGCCCATCATATCTGTACTGGCGCTATGTAAGAAAACTCTACTTAGTCCTATTCCACCACTTTTCAGCCCACAGTATGGTGGTGCAGCAGAAAGTGTTAACATCACTGCTCCAAAACCCAGTTTTAATTATGATTTTTGATGCTGTCTATGTGGAGTTGAAATTCATATTCTCCGTGTGACTTGAGTAGATTTTCCCAGGGTGCTCCATTTTTCTCCCATATCTGTAAAGATATGCTGATCTAAATTAAATATTAAATAAGATTAAAGATTATCTTTATTTGTCACATATACTTCAAAATATATAGTGAAATGTGTTATTTTTATCAATGTCCCACACAACCTAAGGAATGTGCTGGGTGCAGCACGCAAGTGTCACTACACACCCGGCCCGAATATAGCGTGTCCACATCCCACTAACTGTACATCTTTGTAAAATGGGAGGAAACCAGAACACCCAGAAGAAACACAAGTCAAGTCAAGTCGTCACTTTTTATTGTCATTTCGACCATAACTGCTGGTACAGTACACAGTAAAAATGAGACAAAGTTTTTCAGGACCATGGTCATGGGAAGAACATACAAACTCCTTACAAGCAGCAGTAGGAATTGAACTCCAATCAAAGTTCAATTCCAGCTGGCGCTGTAAAATGTTGCATTATCTGCTACACTATCATACTGTCCATACTTGTATGACCATAATTGGTAACCTGTGTAGGTAAGCAACAAAAAAAAAATCAAAAGAGGAATGGGTGAAAAAGTGACAAGGTTACAGGAAAATAAAAGGAGCAACAGGACTGAGCAGATTGCTCTGCCAGAAATGGTATGAATGGCCTTCTTCTCTGATATAATAAAGAAGTACGCAAGTTCCTTTTGGGTAGTGATTCAGTTTTCTTTCCCTGCTAACACAACTAAGATTAGTAATATAATTGTGAGGGTGTTAAGGGTTATTATGGCTATTTCGAAACCCTTAAGTTTAGTAGCATGGAAAAAATGTTAGTAACAAGATGGGCACTGTACTAGAGTTTATCACTGTTTAGCTGGACAGGGAGAATCTTAGGAATTGGCATCATTGTAAGTATTGGTACTGATACTTTTCACTACACGTGGGGTAACAAAATTTGATGTCATTGCACTTCACTGTTATATAGGCAAATAATAATCAGGGTTATTGAATTATGGAAAACTAATAAAACTGAAAATAGGATTTCCAAAGTATTGGTAACAACTTAATATATTAAAATTGCAAAGTTAACTCATTCAATCACTTGAAAACAATTATCTATTTGATAACTAGAATGAGGGAGGTTGCATCGTGTTCTTCATAACAGACCAAAGGGTTTCAAAATCAATTAAATGTTTTTCAAATGTAACCATGAATGTAATGTAGGAAAACAGAATAGCCAGTTTGTAAAAAAAAAGACATGAACAGCAAAAATAACTAGTCAATTTGGTCTTCTTGGAACTATTTGGGGAAAGATGATATTACAAATTACAATCCTTTTTTGTACCGCAATGGTGTCAGCCTGGATAATGTGCTCTTGGCTGCAGCTTGTAAGAGACAGTGGTGTCACTGATGTTTATATCTCTAACAATATCTGTTTCTTCTTAATTTTTCATAATGACTTTCTGCAGCTTTGAATATTAACGTAGGAACCTTTAACAAATCACCTTTGGATCTCTAAATACATCATGCCATAGAATTTAAAACAATTAACTTGAGTTACCATCATCACCATTATGTGCCGTGACATATGACTAGGCTATCATGGTCTCATGACCATGACCATGATCGTTCTTGCCAACACACACAAAATGCTGGAGGAACTCAGCAGGCCAGGCAGCATCTATGGAAAAGAGTACGGTCGACGTTTCGGGCTGAGACCCTTCATCAGAACTGGATGAGGAGTCAGAGTAAGAAGGTGGGGAGGGGGAAGAAGAAACACATGGTGATAGGAGAAATTGGAAGGGGGAGGGGGAACTTAAAGAACTGCCACCCAACTTGAGTTACCATTTTTTCAGAAAAAAATCAAAGAGGCAGACTTTGCATAATCTTGTCCATTAAAAATAGCTTGTTTTGTTATGTAGATATTTTATGTGGAGCTAAAGTATGTTTTATTTTTCTATATGACCAAGCAATGCTTTAAGATCCGGATTTATTTTCAATCTTTTAATTGCTACTGAATTTCCTTCTTTTATGTTGGAAATGAAGATGTTCACAAATAATTGTAGGGCACATTTAAGTTGGTGATGCTGCTTGCTTGGATTTGTGCAGTGCCAACAATTGACAACCAGAAAGATAAGTACGGTATATGCACCCAGTTTGCACCTGCTCCACTACTCTGAAATTTAACTTCTCCTTTGGGGAAACCTGGCTGCAATGTGTACCACCTATAAGATGAGGTGGTGAAACTCCCCAGCTTCCTTGACAGCATACCCCAAAACCACAACCCCTACCACCAGAAGAGCAACAAACATGTGGGAACTGCATCATCTAAAACTTCCCTGTCGCATCCCATCTTGACTTGAAAATGAATTAAAGTGCTGAAAGTGTGCAGATGTTCAGTCACTTCTTCAACATGAAATATTACTTCTGATTCTCTTTTTCCACTTCTACCCAAACTGCTGTTTTTAAATGTTTCTGTATTTCCAGCTTATGCAGTGTTTGTGACTTTCATGAAAAATAACTCTTCCTTCCTTCATCATTGCAGGTTCCTTCTGACTATGAAAAGGCTGACAGCCTCATCTCAGACAGAAGTAGGAGTTCAAACCCTGGCCCAGAGATTTTAGCACATTATGCAGTACTGCAAAAACATTGCAATTAGTAATGTCATCTTTACATTGTTGCAAGGAGAACAGTGTGGAAGTTTCTTTCCCAAAAGGACTGATCAATTCAATAAGGTCATTGACTACCACCTTCTTGAAGACAGTTAAAGATGGGCTTTAAATTTTGACTACATCTCATGAAATAATTTGGGGGAAAAAAGATTACGTGCTCATAAATACCTATACATTCCTGCTTATAGAACTTTGCCATGTGCAAGTCATTGCTGGTTCCTACATTACATCAGTAACTTTGAAAAAGTAGAATTGCACAGATTTCCTGTATCTCACATTGTGTGAAAATTAACGTTCACTTTATTAAATGAGAGATTAAAGAGAATTTTTTCCATGAGCAAAAACAAAAAATTGAAAATATGTTTAGAAAGTTTCTAGACAGTGTGTGTTAAATATAGCAATCAATAAATCAAAGATAAGGAGTGACAAAAAATAGTTAATTGACCATTGTAGCAACATATTCAATGATAAATTATTACAATGCTATATGAATATGTAGTAGCAGAGAAATTTGGAAATAAGATATAACTTCATGAAGAAATAACTATTAAATTATCTTATGTATCAGCATCATAGATATTAAAACATATGTGGCCTCATTTTCATCTAAGGCTTGTGCCTCTAGCAATGGCTCAGATTTGATGTCATACTTCCCTTACAGCTATCATTGTACCCAGTAAAGACACTTAGCAACAAGGACCAATGATGAAGTACGGCATTGTAGCAACTTTTTGCACATTTACAAGTATTGTATGGGTATTATTCCACTGAGGAATTCTTTTTCCAAAAATATATTGAATAACATTGATGTGAAGCTTAAAGCCACAGCAGTAATAATAAAGTACACATGTCTCTGGAGGATTTGGCTCACCTTGGCACTTGACTGGCAACAGAAAGCTGAACTTGGCAAGCAATTAAAGTTCCCTGACTTCATTGTATCATCATCCCCCAGGCCTGACATGGTCATTCTGTCAGAAACAGCAAAGCTGGTGATCATGGTAGAACTGACAGTTCCTTGGGAAGACCGGATTGAGAAGGCGTTTGAATGTAAGAAAGCCAAATACCTGGAGCTGGTAGACTAGTGCCAGAGACAGGGGTGGAGGGCATGATATGAGCCTATAAGGGTGGGGTGAAGAGATTTTGCTGGCTGCTCGCTATGCAGAACTTACTTTCTCCATGGCATTTTGGGGCAGCAAAAAAAAGAGCCATTAGGACTGTCACAGAGACTGTTGAGCAAGCCTCCAGATGGCTATAGCTCAAGAGGACCATGGACCAATGCTGCTGGGACACAAGCCAGGGCCTGATCAACCCTGGCTGGGTCACCTGGGCAAGAGTGTCTGACGTTGAAAGACCCCAAACACTCAGTTAAATCACTGATGATGCGTCCCAGTGCATCCTAGGAGGTATCTCAGTATTGATTCAATGTTAAACTTATTGGGCTGTAGGAGACTGTTGGGACCAGGAGAAATGCAGAATAATTCCATAGTATCCTGTTGGCCAATTAGGTTAAAGTACTGCAATATATGAGAAAGAGGAAATTGGAATGTTCATGGGAGGAATCTTAAATGAAATTGGAATGCCTAATAAACGAAAAGCAGAGAAGTGTGCATATGGAGAGAGTAGTCTGTAATTGTGCTTTCTGTGAGTCCTGTTTGTAATGTTGCAAATTTCCTCTAGCGCTACTTCTATTAATAACGAATGTTAGCAGCAAAGGAGGAGACAGGATATGGTGAAATTCTGAAGAACTGTGCTAGATGTCCATGGCATTTTGGAATAAAGAACGTAGTGGAAACTGTAAAGGTTGCACAAATTACTGTCATAATAACAAGTTTATACAATTTTGGATAAGAAGAAAATCTTGTGAAACTAAAGGTTGTTTCATTAGCATAGAGTTTGATTGAATAGTGACAACATGAAGGATACTGTTAGGCTACGGAATGATATCAATGTGAAGATGAAATTGGTTGAAAAATAGCAGAGGGAGTTTAATCCAGATAAATGTGAGGTGATGCATTTCTGGAGTACCAATGAAGCTAGGTCATAAATCATGAACGGTAGATTCCTGTGGAGAATTGAGCAACAGTGGGATCATGGCGTACAAGTCCAAAGATCCTCGAGTGTGACTGCAAAGGTAGATAACATGATTGAGAACGCACATGGGATGCTGGCCTTCATTAGTTGGGCCCTTAAATGCAAGAGCAGGGAGATTATGATACAATTTTATAAAACATTAAGCAGACCTCAGCTAGAGTTCTGCCTACAGATCTGGTCTCCACATTTCATAAGATGTCACAATGTATGCTGGTAACAAGTAAAATAGAATCCCGACACTATCAAAATAAACTTAACAAGTTTAAGTAGGAAGCAACAGGAGACCACATTACAAAGAGCAACTTGTTCAAGAGGCTTAGGTATAAGAGACTTACAGTGGATTTAAGAGGGACCTATTCTCACTCAGAGAGTGATGACCATCTGGAATAAACTATCTGAGAGAGTGATGGAAGCAGTCGTTAGCATGGAGATGACAGACTGAACAGCCTCTTTCATCCTGTATGATGCCATAAGGATTGAAAAATAAATTGAAGGACACCTTCATGTTACAAATGGCAATGTCAATGGATAAAAACTAGACTATGAACAGAAAAAATAATCATAATCAAAGTTCTTCAGACTGTAGCACGTAGGCTCTAAAGTTCTACAAGGGTCAATACTTGGGACATTTTTTAAACAAATGGACTAAAGTTTCAAAATCTGCCTGGACGCCAAACCGAAAGGTATCACAAACAGTGAGGTTGATACCAATTAACTGCATCAGGACATAAACTGGCATAATAGCTAGACAAATAAATATCAGATGGAATTTAATATCAGTGAAGTATGAGGTAATGCAGTTTGGCAGAAGGGATGGGGAGAGGTGATGTTGACCTAATTACACAGTTCTAAAGAGGATGGTGAATCAGAACAACCTGGCAGTTCAAGTGCATTTATCTTTGAAGCAGACAACATATTGAGGGAAGTTGCAAAGCATGTGGGATCTTGGGGTGTACAGTATAAATCTCATATTTCATAGGACAGAGAAGGCAATTCATTTCTTTAAGGCCGAGCCAACTCTCAAAGCAATCCCATTAATCCCTTCGCTTCCCTTATTACACTGAAATACATTCTCTCTCACATGGTAACGAACTCTGCACTGACTCACATACATCAGCCTAATTTGTAGTAAACAATCTTTCATGATACAAAAGAAGGAAATTTATGCTCAATGCTCTGAAATAAGCAAATCTGGAAATACTTGGCAGATTTAGAAGTGTCTGTGGAAAGGGAAACAGAATTAATATTTCAGCAGGATAATATCTGTTCATCAGAACATTATATATGTATAATATGTATGTTTTTAATATATACATATAAAAGCTCTGGTTAGGGCATAGCATGAGATTTTCACCTCCAGGAAGAATGTGAGGAGATTTATCAAAATGGTTCCACGTAGATCAACCACAAATTGGAGACACTGGGTGTTCATTTGAAGCACAGGAAGTTGGTGGATATGGGGTTGGATCTTATGTGTTACCTGGCCCACGAAGGAAATGATTTTATGGTCAGAGAGTGAGAGAGCAGGAGAGCAGCAGAGATGGATGAACATGCTCACAACATGATTGATGCTGCCTGATCAGCTGAGTTCCTCAGCATTTTGTAGATTGCTCCAGATTCCAACATCTACGGTCTCTTGTGTCTCTAGACTCACTCCTCTGATCAGTCCTGCCCATTCCTGTTCTCATGTTTGTTAAATGCAGACTGCATCAGTCCCATTCCTTCAACCTGAGTTTGGTAGGGATGGTTTTGGGGACAGAGAGGGGAAATAAGGGTCAACTTAGGGTTTAAGGATGTGGGGAAGTTAAAAGTCAGGTGGGAGTCTAGGTTTTGCTCCAATTCAAAGGCCAGTGACGTGGACATGCGATGAAGGACATCCACAAATGGATATCAGGCTGGCAAGTACTGTGGATGAAGACCAGCAAGGGACCAGCAAGGACAATAGCTGGTAGCCATCCAAGTAGGTGAGTCCAACTCCAGGTCAGTGGGTCCCAGGATCAATGGTTCATGCAGCCAGGATTCACAAGAGCAGTGACGTCATAGGTCGGTGAGTCCTGGGGTCAATACAAACAACCAAAGCCCGAAGGTGAAAAATCAATGTTGATGAATGCAGTAGTCAAGGCCCAATGGTTGAAACCCAAATCTGCAAGTCCACCGGAAAACTGGAGGCCTGATGTCTAGGAATCCACTAGAGGCTGGAGACCTGGAGAGCTGTCCAGGGGTTGGAGGACTGTATGTGTGTGAGTGGGTAGGAGGGAAGAACAGGGCTCATTTTTCTGTTGTTGCTTGTGTTGTTCTAGGGGATTAGAGTTTTGGAAATTGGATAGCAGAGTGTTGTTGAAGTATATATTCAATTGTGATATTGTTGAATATCAGAGCAAATAATGGAACAAATTGTCATTTCCTGGCTCCTATTTCTTTTGTTCTTATGTCCCTTAAGCACCTTCTACATCTCAAAGAAACATCTCTGAACTTAAAGGCATTGGTGAAAGACTAGATCTTGATAGCTATGCTGCACCTTGGTTAATTTTGAATGAATCAGTTTGAAAAAATAGCTTGAATATGAATACCTATTTTTCAATGAGGAAGATCTCATTGAAACCTATCAAATATTGAAAGACTTAGATAGAGTGGACATGGAGAGGATCTTTCCTAGACTGGGGGAGGCCCAGAGGGCACAGCTTCATAATACAAGGAACAGAGATAAGAAGAAATTTCTTTAGCCAGAGTGTGGTGAATCTGTGGAATTCCCGTGTGGTGAATCTGTGGAATTCATTATCATGGAAGACTGTGAAAGCCAAGTCATTGGGTATGTTTAAAGCAGAGGTTGATAGTGTTGTGTATTTTATATTTCAGTAATATTTGAGCAACATTGTAAATATATTATTTGATTAAGCATTCTTTGGTGTTTACATAATGCTTTACAGGTTAGACGTAAAAGTACATGAATGGTATACGTCATTATGCCACCGTGCCATAAGTGCACAGCTCACTAACAATAAAAATGCAATACACATGTTATCCCTGGGATCCCATGTTTTTCTTTTGATTAGTTTTATGTTTTGGAGTTACAAAACATCACAGTGGCGATGTGTAAATTTTAAAATGAACAAAACGCAACTGTAAACGTAACTTTGCTAGATCAAATAACAACAGCACAGAAAAATTGTTACTTATCTTTTCACCCGTTTACTTCTTCGAACTCAGCCGGCGCGTGAACTTAGACCCAACATCAGGGAGAGACCCTTTCTCATCTCCCCAGTGGTTCTACAAGTTCACTGCCCGATGTCAGAATTGTCAGAAGTTATAAGGCCACCGATACAACAGAACAATCAATTTGATAACTATTCCGGTCAAGTCAATGGACTATTGATACAAAAGTACAATCAATTTGTTAGACACTCCAGCCACCTTAATTAAAGAAAAGAATGTCCTACCTGGTTTGCTGGAGCCACAACTTAATTACAAAGATAAGAACATCTGTCAAATATATGCTTTAATTAAGAAAGGAATGTTGTGTTTAATTTCCATCAGGTATTGCTTTTCGTCAAAATCAAAAGGTGTGAAAAGCCCAGAGACATCTATGTAGATCTGGGTGAACTTTAACCCTTATCTTCTCTAAAGAAAGCAGCTGTGAGACATTATTCAAACACACTGCAGTCACAGACATAGTCAGTACTGAATCTATTGTTTACAGGAATCTTGAGAATCTCCCTTTCCCTTAAACTTTATCACAACTACCTACCTGTTGAAGTGTAGCGAGATGTACGAGTCAAAAAAAAGCTCAGCACATTTTATTTTCTTCAGAGGGGACAGAGACAGTAGAGTTTTTTTTTTAAAGGCAGCAAAATGGGCAAAATTCATGAAATCATAAACAGTGAGTACCAGTAATAATAATCATAAATTTAAAAAAGCAGAAAATGGTGGCTACATTGGAAAGATAGATGCATTCAATTGCACAATGGATAATTGGCTGATGTATACTGAGTGAATTGAGCAGTATTTTGAAGCAAATAAAATAGCCAATGAGAAACAAGTGCCAGTTTTGCTGAATGCAGTCAGAGGAAGAGCATTCAGTTTGCTTAGAAGTTTGAATATTCCAACCAAACCAGCTGAAGTGTGCTTTGTAGATATTGAGAAAGTAATGCAGGAACATCTAGAACCAAAACCATTGTTGATTACAGAATGGTTTCATGGGCAGAATCAAAAGTCCATTTCAGCTTTCATGTTTGAATTGAAGAAATTTCTGAGCAACGTGAGTTCAATGATGGGGCTTAATAATGCACTAAGAGATTATTTAGTTTGTAAAATCTGACAAGAAAGCATTCAAAAATGGCTCCCAACTGAAGCTTGACTCACATTTAAAAGAGCAGTTGAAATTGCTGTATCAATGGAAACAGCAGAAAGAAATGTAATTGAGTTGCAGTCAGGAATGAAAGTGAGCATGAACAAAATTGCGACATCTTAACAGAAACCTGCCTGCTAAAACAAATTGTGTTACTGTTGCAGTAGGGGTTCATGTACATCAAACCAATGCTGATTCAAAGGTGAAACATGTAGAAAGTGCAACAAAGCAGGACACATACAAAGTGCACATCAGCCATACAAAAATAAATTGACTGTACCGGAAAGAGAAAAGATAAAAAGTCAAGTTTCAGTTTCAAAAAGAGCACCAATCTTCATGGTGTAATGAAAAATCTGATAATGATGAGAGTGCACAGGACTGATTAGCCTTGAGATTTAAATGTGAAAACTAACAACAGACAAGCGATATGGCTTACACCAAAAGTGAACGGCAAATTAATTAAAATGGAATTGGAAATTGGTTTGGCTGTTTCAGTCATTACACAAATGAGTTTGAATGACATTTCAAAGATACTGAACTGAAGCCTGCAGATATTCAACTCAGAACTTATAATGGAGAAAAGGTAACTCCTCTGGGAATGACATTCATAACAGTGAAATACAACAACGAACCAGCCACATTGGGTATGCATGTAGTAAAACCATGAGGGCTGGCAATGTGGGGGTCGTGATTGGCTGAGACAACTACAACTTGATTAGAGATCCATGCACCATGTACATGCTACATCCTCTGTAATAGTATGAACTCAAAGTGAAAGAATAGCACTGGATGATGCCACGGCAGTGTTCAAGGATGGCATCGGAAAGCTCAAACATATCAATGATAAAATTATGTTAAATGAAAATGCTACACTCATTTTGCAAATTCTATCTGCTTCCTTATCCCATCCATGATAATGTAGCCAGTGAGTTAGATCGCAAGGAGGCTGAAGGAACTCTTTCCAAAGTTGAGTGGAACCCAAGGAAAATGCCAGTGGTCACTGTAGCCAAGAAGAATGGGGCTGTCAGGATCTGTGGTGATTTTAAAGTCACCATCAACCCAGTACTGAAAGTAGATCCATACCCTCTACCCAGGAAAGAGGATATCTTTGCAAACCTTCCTATAGGGAAGCACTTCAGCAAAGTGGATTTAACTAATATCTACCTATAGATGGAGATGGGAGAACAGTCCAAAGCTTTTCTCACCATAAACATTCACAAAGGGTTTTATCGCTACAATAGGCTTATTTTTGGAGCAGCATCTGCACTCTGGCAGAAAGCTATGGACCAGGTGCTACAAGGCTGCCCAGGCACTTAGTGTTACCTAGATGACATCATTGCTACCAGTAAGGATGACAAGGACAATCTCCAGATTCTCAAGACAGTGTTAAAAAGATTAGAAGATTATACACTCAGAGCACAGTGCAATAAGTGCGAAAACTTTAAACCAAGCATCACTTGCTGTGGCCACACCATTGACGCACGACCATTACACAAGTGCACAGAGAAAATACAAGCAGTGGTGCATGCCTCAAGGCCAACAGACATGTCACAGTTGCAGTCTTTTTTTAGGATTTGTCGGTTACTATAATAGGTTCCTGCCAAAGCTGGCTACTGTGCTCTACCCCTTAAACTCCTTGCTACAGATCAGGAAGTAATGGCAATGGACAAAGCAGCATGAGGTGGCTTTCCAAAAAGCAAAAGAAATGGTGACAGCAGACACTATACTCACACATTATGATCCACATTGTCCAGTGAAGCTCGCCTGTGATGCCTTGCTTTATGGTGTAAGTGCAGTCATGTAACATGTTATGTGTGATGGAAGTGAATACCCCATAGCCTTTGCATCAATGCTCTCTTGCTGCTACAGAGAAAAACAAATATGCACAGATTGACAGAAAGGTCTTCAATCTGGTTTGCGGTGTAAAACATTGCAATCAGCTTTTGTAAAGGACAGAGTTCACCCTCATTACTGATCATCAACCACTAGTGTCTATTTTAAATCCTCAGGAGGGTGTTCCACCAACAGCAGCAGCACAAATGCAGAGATGGGCTCTGTTTCTTGGAGGGCACAATTACACGGCCAAGTTCAAGAGGACAACTAATCATTGAAATGCTGATGTATTGTCCCGTTTACCCTTGGAAAAGGAAATACCTGAGAAATTAACAAAAGCGGACTGCTCTTGGCATATTAGTCATAGTCATTGTCATACTTTATTGATCCCAAGGGAAATTGGGTTTCGTTACAGTTGCACCAACCAAGAATAGAGTATAATATTCTCCCTAATACAAATTAAAAGTCTCCCTATTATGGTGGAGATGATTCAAAGGCATCAGAAAGACCCCACACTGTCTTAGGACTATCTGGTGACACAAAATGGCTGCAATGTGCAGCAGAAATTCCAGTTCCCTCATTTTTGCCCACTTCAGGATGAACTTGCCTTTGATGTGTGTTGCCTTGGGTGGGGATTGAGAGATGTTGTACCATCCAAGCTGAGAACTAAAATGTTAAGAGGAGCTAAATGCCAGTCATCTAGGTATGGTCAAAGTGAAAGAGTTGACTTGAAGCTTTGTCTGGTGACACGGGATACATTAGAAGATCAAGTGGCTCGCTGTGCACTAATCAGGATGCCATCACTTCCAGAAGAAAGGTATTCAGAGCTGTCAGAACCACTTCCTGCAAAGTCAACTTTTTACGACCACCATGGAGGAGGCCCCAGAACCTGAGACTGTTTCTTAGCCACAAGTCTCACCGGTTCAGCACAGTGGCCCCTCTTGTCAGGAAGACAGTACTTTACTTATACTTTATAGTCGCCAAACAATTGATACTAGAACGTACAATCATCACAGTGATATTTGATTCTGCGCTTCCCGCTCCCTGGATTACAAATATTAAACATTAAAAATAGTAAAAATTAGTAAATATAAAAATTTAAATTATATATCATAAATAGAAAATAGAAAAATGGAAAGTAAGGTAGTGCAAAAAAACTAAGAGGCAGGTCCAGATATTTGGAGGGTACGGCCCAGATCCGGGTCAGGATCCGTTCAGCAGTCTTATCACAGTTGGAAAGAAGCTGTTATCTGGCCGTACGAGTTTTCAAGCTCCTGAGCCTTCTCCCAGAGGGAAGAGAGACGAAAAGCGTGTTGGCTGGGTGGGTCGTGTCTTTGATTATCCTGGCAGCACTGCTCCAACAGCATGCGGTGTAAAGTGAGTCCAAGGACGGAAGATTGGTTTGTGTGATGTGCTGCACTGTGTTCACGATCTTCTGCAGCTTCTTTCGGTCTTGGACAGGACAACCTCCATACCAGATATCCCACAAAAGAAAGAGATCCTCCATGACGATTAAATATTTAGGCCTGAATGGGACAACTTAAAATTTACAATGCTGTTCATGTCTGTATAGTATAGTAGTGGTATATTATGATTATGAAGACACGTAGTCCTCTTTTATTGTCATTTAGTAATGCATGCATTAAGAAATGATACATTATTTCCTCCAGTGTGATAGCGCAAAACACAGGACAAACCAAGACTGAAAAAACTGACAAAACCACATAATTATAACGTATAGTTACAAACAGTGTAACAATACCGTAACTTGATGAAGAAATCCATAAGCACAGTAAAGTTCAAAGCTTCTCAAATGTCCCATATCTCACGCAGGCGGGAGAAGGAAGAAAAACTCTCCCTGCCACGCAGACCACAATCCGACTCAGTCATCCGAAAACTTCGAGCTCTGATCAGCTTTCCTGCACCGAGTACTGAGCGTCATCTCTGTCCGAACGATTCAACCTCCTTCGCGGTCACCAAAAGCAGGCAATGCCGGGGATTTTGAGGCCTACCCTCTGAAAGATTTCCGACCACACAGTAACGACAGCAGCGGACGGGCATTTCAGAAATTACTCCAGATGTTCCTCTGTGCTTTCACATCCATTCTCCATCAAATCAGAATTGTCCATGGCCCCTATTTAACAGATACAATATCATTTCTCACCGGAGGGCTGCGTATATACTGTGTATATAGTTGAGATGCATTCTATATTGAGTTGGAGAGTACAGCTAAGCAGGGAGGAGTGATGTCCATTTATTATTTCAGTAATATTTGAGCAATTTTGTAAATATATTTAAAAACACAAACACAAGGAAATCTGCAGATGCTGGAAATTCAAGCAACACACACAAAATGCTGGTGGATGCCAAGTAGCATCCATAGGAAGAAGCACAGTCGACGTTTCGGGCCGAGACCCTTTGTCAGGACTAACTGAAAGAAGAGATAGTAAGAGATTTGAAAGTGGGAGGGGGAGGGGGAGATCCAAAATGATAGGAGGAGACAGGAGGGGGCGGGATGGAGCCAAGAGCTGGAAAGTTGATCAGCAAAAGGGATACAAAGCTGGAGAAGGGAGAAAATCATGGGACGGGAGGCCTAGGGAGAAAGAAAGGGGGAGGAGAGCGCCAGAGGAAGATGGAGAGCAGGCAAGGAGTTATTGTGAGAGGGACAGAGAGAAAAAACAGAGAGAGAAAAATAGGAAAAAATAATAAATAAATAAACAAACAAACAAACAAATAAATAAATAAGAGATGGGGTAAGAACAGGAGGAGGGGCATTAATGGAAGTTAGATAAGTCAATGTTCATGCCATCAGGTTGGAGGCTAGCCAGATGGAATATAAGGTGTTGTTCCTCCAACCTGAGTGTGGTTTCATCTTGACAGTAGAGAAGGCCGTGGATAGACATATCAGAATGGGAACAGGACGTGGAATTTAAATGTGTGGCCACTGGGAGATCCTGCTTTCTCTGGTGGACAGAGCGTAGGTGTTCAGCGAAACGGTCTCCCAGTCTGCGTCGGGTCTCACAATATATAGAAGGCCACACCGAGAGCATGTTTCGCTGAACACCTATGCTCTGACCTGCTGAGTCTTCCAGCATTTTGTGTGTGTTGTAGAGGACTGGAAAGGTTTTAAAAATTAACATAAAGCAACTTAAAACAAAACATAAAGAGAGAAAAGCTGAAATATGAAGGTAAGCCAGCCAATAATATAAAAGAGGATACAAAAAGATTTGTATTAGTGGTATCTCTTGAGGTTGCTGCTGTAAGTAAACCATGTCTCAGATATATTAACAAGAGTGGAGTCGCTGCCACCCAGTAACAATACAGATCTTGAGGACATATAGGTCTTCAATCTCATTTTTTTTCTGATTTGCATCATTTCCATATTAATATGGATTTTCTTTAGTTTCTCTCAGTAGTTCTTAGTTTTCTTAAAATCTCTGATAAGTGATTTATGTCCTCCTAACAGGAAAACAAAGGCTACCTGAGCTGATATCTATGTCTCCAATTTATTTAAAAACCCACATTAACCTGGATAAATTGCAACAAAGGGCAAAGTCTAGCAGATTTGGAAAGTAGTAAACAAAATGATAAGGTTGGTATAAAAAGTTGGAACTAATTCCAAACTAACTCTGGAAGCACATAAGACCATAAGAAGTTGTAAAAGGAGAAGGCCATTCAGTCCCTCGAGCTTATTCTGCCATTTTAAAAAAGTCATGGCTGATCTGATAGTCAAGTATGTTTTCCTGCTCTTTCCCCTTTATGCATTATTCCCTTACTAATTAGAAATCTTAACCTTTGTCCATAATACATGATTCTATTACTGATAACAAATCTTATCTACCTTAGCCTTAAATGTATCCAAAGAGTTGCAAACCATCGCTTTCTGCGTGAAACACAAAATTTAGCAAATGCAGCAGATAACAGAGGCTACAGGAAGTTCGACCCTTATTTCGAGGAGGTTGAAAAACATCATTGGGAAGTCAACTGTGCAAGGCAATAGTGAGCTCACGATATAGAAAGATATGTACTCAAATGTACTCAGAATAAGAAAGTGCTTACCACCACAGATGAAATTCTTCCTTATCTCCGTCTGGCAATGTCTTTCTGCAGATTGCTTGTATCACCTTCACCGCTTGGCTTCTCAACTACTTTTGTGTTACCTGTAACTCTAGCTATGGTACATTTGTTTTCTTCCTCCAAATCATGTATATTGAAAACAGCTGTAGTCACAGCATTGATACCTGTAGTACCCAACTGGCTATATGCTATCATTTGGAAAATAGCCTCTTTCCCCTACTTGCTGCCTCAAGATATGCCAATATATAACTGCCAATATCATGGACATTTGTGATGAGTTCTGTGAAATGTTCCAGAATTACAAACATATTATGCTGAGGGGAAATTTTAGAACACTTAGATTTTAGGGAAAAATTGAACACCATTTGACAAGCCAGTACATTCTTGGTAATGGCCTAATTGTTTTTGACTAATACAAGGGAGTTTGCTTTAAAAACTAGCATTAAATAGATGAAGGTGGGGCAACTATAGGTTTATTTGGAATATAACATACAAGACATTTTCAAAACTATAGCCCATGGAGTAACAGAAACAATGGCAGGATGGATGCACCTAAGTGATTAAGGGATAGAAAACAGGAAACTGTGGTGATGGGATTTTCAGACTACATGCTATACTGTGGAAATCCCCTTGGTTTAGTGCAGATGTAGTAATCATATATTAATTACTCAAATTTGAAAATGCAGAGTACAATTTTCAAACTTACAATGTTACAAATGAACTAAATTGTAACTTGTAAATGAAAGTGAACTAAAGATTGAAAAAGTATAAATGGTACAGGTAACTTTTTTCCAGTGCCTTGAGATGCTTG
This sequence comes from Mobula birostris, assembly GCF_030028105.1. Taxonomy (NCBI): domain Eukaryota; kingdom Metazoa; phylum Chordata; class Chondrichthyes; order Myliobatiformes; family Myliobatidae; genus Mobula; species Mobula birostris. The sequence continues at coordinate 19,733,734 of NC_092387.1, read as the reverse complement.
CAGCATGTTGTCCAGCTTTTATGAAAGGTATACAAGGCAGAGACCACTGCTACCCAATAGGCCATGTACTTTCTGCCAAGTTTGAGGCCTCAGTCTTCAAATACTCTTGTCCTGAATTAACAAAGACGGTGCATTGAAGACAGGGAGAATTTCATTATCAATATCTGCCTTTGCTAAGATATGAAAGGTGGTACATCTTTTTCAGTCAATTTGTAAACCCTTATTATTGAGGGTAGTCTTATGCAATGAGGGAGATTGGCTGAGGAGCTTGGTCTAGCAGATGTTGAGCTTGAGGCTCATCCTATCCACACATCAGTAAGTATATCAATGATGTCTTGGAGATGGACCTTAACCATGAACAAACATAAGCAGCATCTACATACTGCAGTTCAGTTGAGACTTTGGTAATGCTTGTTCTGGAGTATTGTTACTATACATTGAACAATTTCCAATTAGTTCTTATGACTGAGAAAATCGTTGGGCTGTGATACTATAGTTTTACAACTGACCTTTCTCAGTGAAGCCTAATGTTAACAATGCTGTGCTATTGCTCCAACAATTTTCTCAATTCTTGGCACTAAAGTGTTGCAATATGCCTCCTACCAACTTCCCATCGGACTGGATCATGGAGCAAATGAGCCTATTCTATGGGCATTAAGCATGCTTTGTGTGATTCTGAGAGTTCTACTGCCTATAACAGGCATCTCCAGATACTAGAAAAGTACTATCAATATTGCCTCTGCAATATACACCAAGTTTAATAAAAGGCTAAGAAAACCGATGTCCTTTCCCAGGATAACTCCAGCATTCTGAAGAGGGGATGCTGTCCAAGTTGCATGCCATCTTGGACAATGTCTCCCATCCACTACGTAATGTAATGGTTGGGCACAGGAGTACATTCAGCCAGAGACTCATTCCACCGAGATGCAACACAGAGCATCATGGGAGGTCATTCCTACCTGTGGCCATCAAACTTTACAACTCCTCCCTTGGAGGGTCAGACACCCTGAGCCAATAGGCTGGTCCTGGACTTATTTCCTGGCATAATTTACATATTACTATTTAACTATTTATGGTTTTATTACTGTTTAGTTGTTTATGGTGCAACTGTAACAAAAACCAATCTCCCCTGGGATCAATAAAGTATGACTATGACTATGACTATGTCTGTGAGATGGCTTTTTAGAACAGCTTGTTGTTGAGCCTACTAGGGGATCGGCTGTACTGGATTGGGTATTGTGTAATGAACCAGAGGTGATTGGAGAGATTGAGGTGAAGGAACCCTTAGGAGGCAGTGATCATAACATGATTGAGTTCACTGTGAAATTAGAAAAAGAGAAGCCAAAATCTGATGTGTCGGTGTTTCAGTGGAGTAAAGGAAACTACAGTGGCATGAAAGAGGAACTGGCCAAAGTGGACTGGAAAGAGACACTGGCGGGAAAGACGGCAGAGCAGCAGTGGCTGGAGTTTATGCGAGAAATGAGGAATGTGCAAGACAGGTATATTCCAAAAAAGAAGAAATTTTCGAGTGGAAAAAGGATGCAACCGTGGTTGACAAGAGAAGTCAAAGCCAAAGTTAAAGCTAAGGAGAGGGCAAAGAAGGAAGCAAAAATTAGTGGGAAGACAGAGGATTGGGAAGTCTTTAAAACCTTAGAAAAGGAAACCAAGAAGGTCATTAAGAGAGAAAAGATTAACTATGAAAGGAAATTAGCAAATAATATCAAAAAGGATACTAAAAGCTTTTTCAAGTATATAAAGAGTAAAAGACAGGTGAGAGTAGATATAGGACCGATAGAAAATGATGCTGGAGAAATTGTAATGGGAGATGAGGAGATGGCAGAGGAACTGAATGAGTATTTTGTATCAGTCTTCACTGAGGAAGACAGGAGGATACCGGACACTCAAGGGTGGCAGGGAAGAGAAGTGTGTGCAGTCACAATTATGACAGAGAAAGTACTCAGGAAGCTGAATAGGCTAAAGGGCGATAATTCTCCTGGACCAGATGGAATGCACCCTCGTGTTCTGAAGGAAGTAGCTGTGGAGATTGCGGAGGCATTAGCGATGATCTTTCAAAAGTCGATAGATTCCGGCATGGTTCCGGAAGACTGGAAGATTGCAAATGTCGCTCCGCTATTTAAGAAGGGGGCAAGGAAGCAAAAAGGAAATTGTAGACCTGTTAGCTTGACGTCGGTGGTTGGGAAGTTGTTGGAGTTGATTGTCAAGGATGAGGTTACAGAGTACCTGGAGGCATATGACAAGATAGGCAGAACTTAGCATGGATTCCTTAAAGGAAAATCCTGCCTGACAAACCCATTACAATTTTTTGAGGAAATTACCAGTAGGCTAGACAAGGGAGATGCAGTGGATGTTGTATATTTGGATTTTCAGAAGGCCTTTGACAAGGTGCCACACATGAGGCTGCTTAACAAGATAAGAGCCCATGGAATTACAGGAAAGTTACATATGTGGATAGAGCATTGGCTGATTGGCAGGAAACAGAGAGTGGGAATAAAGGGATCCTATTCTGGTTGGCTGCCGGTTACCAGTGGTGTTCCACAGGGGTCTGTGTTGGGGCCGCTTCTTTTTACATTGTACATCAACAATTTGGATTATAGAATAGATGGATTTGTGGCTAAGTTTGCTGACAATACGAAGATAGGTGGAGGGGCCGGTAGTGCTGAGGAAACGGAGAGTCTGCAGAGAGACTTGGATAGATTGGAAGAATGGGCAGAGAAGTGGCAGATGAAGTACAATGTTGGAAAGTGTATGGTTATGCACTTTGGCAGAAAAAATAAACGGGCAGACTATTATTTAAATGGGGAAAGAATTCAAAGTTCTGAGATGCAACGGGACTTGGGAGTCCTCGTACAGGATACCCTTAAAGTTAACCTCCAGGTTGAGTCGGTAGTGAAGAAGGTGAATGCAATGTTGGCATTCATTTCTAGAGGAATAGAGTATAGGAGCAGGGATGTGATGTTGAGGCTCTATAAGGCGCTGGTGAGACCTCACTTGGAGTACTGTGGGCAGTTTTGGTCTCCTTATTTAAGAAAGGATGTGCTGACGTTGGAGAGGGTACAGAGAAGATTCACTAGAATGATTCCGGGAATGAGAGGGTTAACATATGAGGAACGTTTGTCCGCTCTTGGACTGTATTCCTTGGAGTTTAGAAGAATGAGGGGAGACCTCATAGAAACATTTCCAATGTTAAAAGACACGGACAGAGTGGATGTGGCAAAGTTGTTTCCCATGATGGGGGAGTCTAGTACGAGAGGGCATGACTTCAGGATTGAAGGGCGCCCTTTCAGAACAGAAATGCGAAAAAAATTTTTTAATCAGAGGGTGGTGAATCTATGGAATTTGTTGCCACGGGCAGCAGTGGAGGCCAAGTCATTGGGTGTATTTAAGGCTGAGATTGATAGGTATCTGAGTAGCCAGGGCATCAAAGCTTATGGTGAGAAGGCGGGGCAGTGGGACTAAATAGGATAAAATGGATCAGCTCATGATAAAATGGCGGAGCAGACTCGATGGGCCGAATAGCCTACTTCTGCTCCTTTGTCTTATGGTCTTATGACATTGAGGTTCTAGTTATATTCAATTGACTACATTTGGGTGACTATACTATTCAGATGCTGGTCACCAGACTAAAAGCATACAAGGGATTCAAAGATATGCTCAAAGCATGAGGAGCACAAGAAGCCCTACATGACCATCAGTAAGTAAACATCACCTTGCAAACTATACACCTGCACTTCAGCAACTTCTCGTACTATCTCTGGAAAGGGCTCCAGTTCCTACATTACCTCATTAACCATCTCAGAGCCCACAAAATAGAGTGTAAATAGGAGACTCCCTAAACTGGTAGCGATGGTATACTGCATATAGTAATTTAAGAGTACTTAGGCTCATGGACATGTAGACTCATTGCAAATGATACTCGATGTAAAAAGTGTTAAGAATGAAGACAGGCAACAGATGCAAGGGAGACAAACAGATGCTTTAAAGCAACAGTACACCAAAAAGTCACGACATGTTGGGTAAAGTATAGATAAGTGGATGATGCACAGGTGACCCCGGTTGTATGGAAGGTTGCATTCCTAGAGAAGGCCGGTAGCACGATTTTCCACTACGCGATACTGCGCTATCTGCCCACGCGTCAAGAAATGGAGAGTTGAAGATGTTCTTTTCACGTAAGTTTCGGAGGAGAGGATTTTTATTTCGTGTTCCAGGTTTTTTTTGGTAATGATCTGTAAACTGTATAACAGCGAATTTCCGTAACATGGGTGTCGCTTTACTTAAACTCAATGTCCTGATTTTTAAGAGTATAGTGTGACAACATAGACATGGTGGACCGAAAGGCCTGTTTCTGTGTCATATCAACTGATGGCATCACTATCCCGCAACGTACAACTTTCCGCCATTAGCGCGATGATAACAGGTTTGCATCTGATAACAACTCCCCAAAGCGCCTTGGGTTTTTTTTAACCACATTGTTAATGAAGGGGGAAAAAAAACCGCCGCCTCACACCACCAGCAGTCACGGCTCAGTTACAGAGTACAATATATGACGGTTAAAAACATCTAAGCACGATTTATTAGACGATCCATAAATATATACCCGCAAATTTCTTTCTACCGACGGAAAAACCTCGCTAGCCATTACGTGCAGGGCCGCCAGGCGCGCTCTCCCTTTGGCCCCGCGCCTGCGTGGCCTCCGGCCTTCTGACGTCAAACCGCCGCTCAGCCGCGCGAGCACGGTCTCGGGGCGGGTAACCGCCGCCCTGGTGGCCAGAGCGCGCGCGTGTGCGTGCGTGCGCGGCCGGCCGTTCGGCGCTGGAACGCAGCTTGGAATGCTGGTTCGGATGGAGCCACGTGACCCACTGCTGCCACGGTCGGGAAACGGGATGTAAATGGTAACTTGTAAACGAGTGTGTTTTGTGGTCGCGTGCGTGATTTGGTGCGGAAGACAGTAAGTGTGAGTTGGTGTGTCAGTGGTGTTAGGAGGCCCCGAGTCAGATTGATGAGGCTGCGGCTACACAACGGCAAACAATGGGCCTTGCTCTCGGCTCGGGTCACAACCCCGATGTGTGTGCATGTGTGTCTAAGTCTGTCTGTCTCCCTTCTTAGGCCTCTTGCTTAAATCTTGTTTTTCTGTGGAAGATCGGGGATATCTTTCTGTGGTGAGCAAGTTTCAGAGTGCCTGTCTGTCAGTTTCATGGCTGCCTCTTTTACTTTACCTTGTTGACTCCATGATTGATTTCTTAAGCTTCCAGAGTATTTGCTTTAGTTTTTTAAAAAATATATTTTCATATTGCCTGCCTTAATCAGAGAAGGGAAGAATTTTAATTCTGTCATAGTGCATAGATATATGTATTGTGTATATGTATTGGTAAAACCCGAGAATTCTAATTTGTCACATTTTTCTATGTAAGGATGGAATTTGTTACACTTATGGTTTTCACTTAAGAGTTTGATAGTTTATTTTATTATTTTATCCTATTGTTTACACTAATGATTCTATTTTTCACTGGATATAAAAAGATTTAGGAAAAGCCTATGCCATTAGTACAGTTTAATTGACAGGAATTTGAACTGCTATTTTCAAAATACAACCATCGCAGTGTACTAGCAAAATATTTTTGCATGGGGTGCTTGAAAGTTTGTACATGCATGGCATTGTGTAAGGAAATAAGATAACTCTGAACACCAGTAACGTTCTGTTAGATTTGCATTTTCAAATTAAGAGAGAAAATCATCACACATTGGCTGACGGGAGTTAAATACAAAGCCTTATCACCCATATAAAGCAAACTTGAGGCCCTCTGTTGGTTGAGGCCGATCACAGATGTTGCGTCTCAGTTGATACATAAGCCAGGGCAGTCTAATGTGATGAGCAAGCTGTTGCCCATGTAGCAGGCTCCCCCTGACCACACAGCTGATGAATCCAAAGGAATGACAGAGACTGATACACTTTACCACCAGCCGCGTCACAGGAGTTGTTAGTTAGCATTGAACTCAATGTAGGACCGTATTAGGAACTCCAGCTCCACATTTTTCCTCAGGGTTTACTCTTAAAACCTTCCCCATGAGTGGGTGTAGCTCCATGGTAGGAGAGGTTTAAAACCAGTTTTCCTACTCCTGGAAAAGCTGCCAACCCATGGCTAATGAGCCTAACTGCCCAAAGTGACTGATTTTAAGGAGCCAGTAATCCACCTTTGTACCTTCTCCTGTCAGTAGAAATGGTTCCACCGGGCTTAGTAGCTAAATCACACGAGCTGCAGTTGGTTGTCAGAGGCTATTTGAGACGCACGCCATTGGGAGCACTTAAAAGGTAGTGGGAGCTTATTCCCACTACCACTGTCGGCTATATCAACCTTAAGGAACCATAAAGCAAAAGGCTGCAGATAATGAAATGAAAAATGGGAATTCTCAATAATTCTGTCAGATTTTGTGGAAAGAGGGATTCTTGGTCAGAACTGACAATGTATGTCTATTTGCAGTCCTTGCTGAGAACATTTTAAAGTTTGGTTGATATTCAAACATCTAATGTGGATTCATAGTAGAACTGAGAACTAGAGTGTATACAGTTTATTTAACCAAGAATCTTTGTTCCTATCTCTTGTTTTTAAATCACAGTGGCTATTGTCCTAGTGGCTGAAGAACTATGGTTAACTTGGTTCCAATTTTGCAAATATTAACTTTAGCTGTGCTTTGTTCTAATTGTAATCATGCCATGTAAAGTCCTATCTACCCATTATTTCTCTATTTTTGACTAGTTAATTCAAGAACATTAGGAGATTTAGCGCAGGCAATAAAAATAATTTTCACTTTTGCTTCCATGTTTTAGTGTTAATTAGTTATGCCCAGACAGTTGAGCTGTGATTTAGTCATAGTAAAACAAAATCTTTTTTAGTAGCTGATATCCACTTGGCACTTTCAGGAACTATTGATCAGGTCTGTTTTTTTTATCCTCACACTCTCTTCCTATTTTGCGCCCCTGCCCCCCCCCCCCGTACTAGTTTGCCTCATTGTTCACATCCTTGTACTACAGCACTGAGAGGATTGAGAGCTATAATCCAAGTTGGATATTAGGATTCTTTCTGCAGTTCAGCGAGAAAGAATATGCACCTCATGTCTTCAAACTGCTAGTACATGCCAGTCATTGAATTGCTTTGTCCTCAATTAATTAGCTATGCATACAAGGCACATAAACATAGCTGCAATTCCAGTGCTATACTGACAAGAGTGCAACATTTCAGTTGAAACGTGAGGTGATAAAAGGCATTTTTGATATCTTCTTTCAAGTAAATGTAAACAAGCCCACGGTTCTATTTAAGAAACGTGAGGGGTATTTTCTTGGTGTTCCCTGAAACATTAAATTGGACTTATTCCAATTCCGGTTGTGGAACCCTACTGTGAACAAATTGTCTGTTGTATTTCCTTAGAATACAGCAGTGACCCTTCAGATCACTCCAATAGTTTTGAAAAAGCTTGAAGACAACTTGAAGTTTTTTTGGAATTGGTTTATTATTGTCATCTGTACTAAGATACAGTGAAAAGCTTGCCTTACATACTATTTGTACAGTTCAGATCATTATATTGAGGTTAAAAAAGGGTAGGGAAAGGGTAGTGCAGTAGTGAAGCGGTTAGCATAACACTGTTACAGCACCAGCCGTAAGATCAGGGTTCAATTTCTGCCACTGTGAGGAGATTGTACATTCTCCCCATGACTGTGAGTTTCGTCCACGTGCTCTGGTTTCCTCCCACATTCCAAAGCTGTACACCTAGGGTTAGTAAGTTGTGGGCATGCTATTTTGGTGCCGAAATTGTGGCAACACATGCAGGATGCTCAGTACAGTCCTTACTGATTTGATTTGTATTTCTATTTTATTTTTGCATCCAAGGGAGTAAAAATCTTTATGTTCCATCTCCATTGCAATGTACAAGCAATAATGAGGGGAAATGTGGGAGGATAGTACCCAAACACTAAAACTGTATACATGCAACACACAACAAAATGCTGGAGGAACTCAGCAAGCCAGGCAGCATTGATGGCAAAAAGTACATTCAATGTTTTTCCATAGATGCTGCCTGGCCTGCTGAGTTCCTCCAGCATGTTGTGTGTGTTGCTCTGATTTCCAGCATCTGCAGATTTTCTCTTGTTTGTAATTGTATACATATATGTACAGTCAGATATACAATCAGATTCATGTGTATTGATAAATCTGATGGCCTAGTGAAAGAAGCAAATTATGCACTTTGCTGTATGTTTTGATCATGTGATAAATAAAGTTGATCTCTTTAAGAACAGTAACAATGCAGGATAAAGTAACAGCTACAGAGAAAGTGCAGTGCAGGTAAATAATAAGTACAAAATCAGAATGAGGTAGATTGTGAGGTCAAGAGTCCATCTTATTGTACTAGAGAACAATAGTCTTATAACAGCAGAGTAAAATTTGTCCTTGAGACTACTGGTACGTGTTCTCAGGCAGTTGTAGGCTCTGCCTGATGGAAGAGGGGAGCAGAGAGAATGTCTGAGGTGAACAGTCTCTGATTATGCAGGTTGTTTTACTGAGGCAGCGAACTGTGATGTGCTGAGCTGTGTTCACACCTCTCTGTAGTTCCTTGCGATCACATGCAGAGCAGTTATCATACCAAGCTGTTACGCATTCAAATATAAAATAGGTAAGGGTTGACAAGGGCATGCCAGATTTCATTAGCCTCTGAGGAAGTGTAGGCATTGGTGAACTTTCTTGGCTGTAATGTCTATGTAATTGATGTGATCAAGTTTTTTCTACGAAGGATGGTGTTGCGATTATTATTCAAGTAATCAGCAATTTGAATAGTCGATCATATAATGTGTTTTGACATTGTTGATTGAAGGGGAGATTGTGGCAAGGATCACAGGAAAATCGTGTTCTCATAAATCCACAGTTAACGTTTTGTCATTGTAGGGAAGTCAACCAAAACCCAAAACTTTGAATTTGTGTTATAACCAAGCAGTGCTGACACCAATAACAAGTTGCATACCTTTCGATTTAGTCACTGAATATCAAAAAAATCGTTAGTCACTTATTCAGTGAGAAGTTTGCAGTTAACATCAAATCTTCTTCCTAGCAGCATACAGGAAGTCTGTGGGTTGAAAGTTTAATTTTTAACTGTTTACTCAGTGTTTATATAGAAGTGGTTCCAAAAAGGCATTATCCACACAGTAACAAAAGTGTGAGAATATGAGATGCAATTTGTTACTACATAAATGTGATATTCTTATGGCACCAAGATATACATGGTAAATTAATGAAAGGCTAGCAGTATGATATTTTTGGCATAATTAAATAGGATATAATTTAGAAGGTGGTGGTGGTGATTCATTCTGAAGTGATTTTTGTTTGTTAAAAGTCTCTGCCATCCTCTCCCAAGTGGCTTCACTGGTTAATGCAGTAAATAAATGAATTGTACAGACCAGGAAAGTTCTAAGTTTCATCTTTGTGGATTGACTGAAATAATCGTCTCTCTGCTCTGCTCCTTTGTCAGGGAAATTGGCCAGGCTTCATAGATGGGCATAGATGAGAAAATTATTGGCCCTACTGTTGAATTATCTACTAACAATTACTATAACTTATTCTTAAAGAATACTTTGGTTAGGGACAGGATGGTACCTATGGGACTAACAGAGCAAATAATCAATACATTTAGTAGAAGAAAGGGGAAAAAATTCCTCTTCTGCATTTGTCACTGTTCTGTAATCCTATTTTGTAATTCTCAACTCACTGGTACAAACATCCCTTATTTAACTTCGATCATTTATTTGCTTAGCCTGTAGGAGTTTGAAGTATTCACTTGTGGATTTTTCCAACAGAAGGAATTTTAATGATGTACAGTTTTCCTAGTGATTGCTGGATAGTGATCAAGGCTGGAAATCTTCAGAAATCAAGTCCATTGCCTTAATTCAGCATATGTAAGGAAATCTTTATTTATTTAGAGATACAGGGTGGAATAGGCCCTTCTAGCCATTCAAGGTACACCACTCAGAAACCCCTGTCAACCCTGATTTAACTCTAACCCAATCACACGACAATTTATGATGACCAATTAACCCAGTACATCTTTGGACTGTGGGAGGAAACCGGAACACCCTGGGGAAACCCACACATTCCACGGAGAGGACATACAGAGAGAGACTCCTTACAGAGGACACCAGCTTTGAGCTGTAATAGTGTTGCGCTAACCACCACGCTACCGTGGCCCAAGATTTTGCTCCAAAATTATTGTAGTGAACCCATACATGAGGGAATAATGGAAAATTAAGCATTCACTTTGAAGGAGCCATGTGATTAATGTGAGGCAAAAATGTAAGATTTGTGTTAAATTAAAAATATTTTAAATTGCAGTAGCAGTAAAACTTGCATTAAATAGCAATTATAGCAGAAACAGCTCCTGAAAAATTGGATCATAAGTGAAATCCATATTGTCATTTGTGAATGCTAGACGTGTGGGGGAAAAATGCATTGCTATGGAATTGGATTTTTTGTAGAAATTATTCCAGCCTTTTAATCTCAAAATGCTAGCTTGTTCTTCAGAGTCAATTAATCTTCAACATGCAGAAAAGTAAACTTGTCAAACCCAAATGATCAGACTGCTACTGTTCTTATGACCTGCCTTCAACAGCCAATATAAAGTTCAGAATAAATTTATTATCAAAATACATATCTGTCGCCATAAACAACCCTGAGATTCATTTTCTTGTGGGCATGTACAGCAAATGCAAGAAACACAATGGGAACAGTGAAAAACCCCACCCAGCAGGGCACTCAAACAACCAATATGCAAAGTCAACAAACTGCAAATACAAAAAGAAAGGGAAAAAAGATATAATAATAAATAAGCAATACACTTCAAGAACATTAGATGTAAAGTCCTTGAAAGTGAGTGCATAGGTTGTGGGAATGGCTCAATGATGAGGTTTTTAAAGTTGAGTAAAGTTATCCCCTCTGGCTCAAGAGACTGATGGTTGAGCAGTAGTAACTGTTCCTGAACCTGGTGGTGTGGGTCCTGAGGCTGCTGTACCTACTTGATGACAGCAGCGAGAAGAGAGCATGGCTTAGATGGTGGATGCTGCTTTCCTGTGACAGTGCTCATTGGTGGGTAGGGTTTATCCATGATGGACTGGGCTGTATCCACTAGTTTTTTTTGTAGGCTTTTCTGTTCAAGGGCATTGGTCTTTCTGTACCAGGCCGCAATATAACCTGTCAATATATGCCCCACTGCACATCTATAGAAGTTGGTCAAAGTTTTAGATGACATGTAAAATCTTCACAAACTTCTAAGAAAGTAGAGGCACAGCCATGCTTTCTTTATAATGGCACCTGCATGCTGGACCCAGGATAAATCCCCTGTGAAATGATAGCACCAAGGAATTTGCAGTTGCTGACCCTCTCCACCTCTGATCCCCCTATGAGGACTGGCTTATAGACCTCTGGTTTCCTCCTCTGGAAGTCAATAATCAGCTCCTTAGTCTTGTTGACATTGAGTGAGATGTTATTGTTGTGGCACTACTCAGCCAGATGTCCAATCTTTCACCCATATGTTGATTAGTCATTATCTTTGATTCGGCCAATGGCAGTGTTTTTATCAGTTGTCTCACAGTCATAAGTATAAAGTGAGTAGAGCAGGGGGCTAAGCACACAACTTTCTTGTGCATCTGTACCGATGGTGAATGTGGAGAAAATGTTGTTGCCAATTCAAATTGATTGGGTTTTGCAAGTGAGGAAATCAAGGATACGGTTGCACAAGAGGTATTGAGGCCTAAGTCTTGGAGATTATTGATTTGTTTGGAGATGATAGTATTGAATGCTGAGTAGTAGACAATGAAGAGCATCCTGATGTGTGCAGCTTCACTGTCCAGATGTTTCAGGGTTGAATGAAGAGCCAATGAAATGGCATCTGCTCTTGACCTGTTGTGATGGTAAGCAAATTGGAGTGGATCCAAGTCACTCCTCGGGCAGAATTGACCTCATCCATTACTAACCTCTCAAAACTCTTCATCACAGTGGAGCAGGTGCTATTGGATCGTAGTTATACTCAGTCAGGTACACCCTCTGGGCAAACTGTTTTTCCTGGGTTCACTGTCCTGAAGGATGCTCTCACATCAGCCTTGGAGAATAAAATCACAAGGTCAGCAGGGTGCGGGAGGTTGTGAAGGTGCCTCTAAGTTTTGTCCTTCAGAGCAAGTATAAAAGGCATTGAGGTAATTTGGTCACGTATATTGCTTGGTTTTACTTTGTAGGAGGTGATAGCATTCAAGCCCTGCCATGGCAGTCAAACATCCTTCTATGATTCCAGTTTGATCCAGAATTGTCACTTTGTATGTGAGATGGCTTTCAAAAGGTTGAACTTGAATATCTTGTATTTTACTTGTATGGCAGACCTGAATGCTACTCAGCAGTTTGTTGATCTCTTGGTTCATCCAAGGCTTCTTGTTGGGGAAGATTCTAAATGATTTTCTGGGGACACACTCATCCAGGAGTGACTTTATAAAGTCTGTGACAACCGTGGCATATTCGTTCAGATTCTCTTGAGTCCTGAACACGGTCTGATCCACTAACTTGAAGCAATCCCATAGCCCTTCCTGTGCCTCCTGGGACCACCATTTTGTTGTCCTTTCCTCTGGAGACTTGCTCTTTAGCCTCTGCCTGTACACAGGTAGGAGGAGGAGGACAGTCCGATGATCAGGTTTCGCAAAATGTAGTCTAGGAATGGAACAGTAAGTATTCAAAGGTTCAAAAGTACAAGTTAATGTCAGAGAGATGAATAAAATATACATCCTGAAATGCTTTTTCTTCACAACCATCCACAAAAGCAGAGGAGTTCCCAAAGAGTGAATGACAGTCAAATGTTAGAACCCCAAAGACCCTCCCCCCCCCCTTAGATCTCCCCTCCCGTGCATAAGCGGCAGCAAGCAACAATCCCCTGTCCTCCCAGCGGCAAAAGAAAAGCATCGGCACCCGCCACAGATCACTCAAGTGTGAACAAAGCAACAGTAAAGACACAGACTTGCAGTTACCCCCAAAATTTGGCGTTTCACCTGATAATAGACATACCACGGGTTCTCTCTCTCCCTAATGAGGGAGAAAGAGGTGTCTCCGTTTTCGCAGGGAGACATAACAAATTACTCACTGGTTTACAGTATTAAAAGTCTGTTACATCGCTTTTTTTTCCTTTTTTTCGCACTCTGTGCCCAAAAATCTGGATACACAACCACAGATATTCCGACTCCAAACAACACACAGGTCTCCTGTCCTCGATCCGCCCACCTCCAGAGCCCTGAAATCCTGGGCTTCCAAATCCAAGCCAGACTCTCAGGCCGAGCCTTTGGCGTGCCGAGCAACAGCAGCAGGTTATGAAACTCCGAGACCAGGTCCCATTCCCACAAAGAACCGTAGTTAGCATGTACTCCAGGTCAGGGTCTTCAAAAGAACCCTGAAAGGGAGGGAAAAAAAATATTAAAGTTGGAAATAGAACTGTTTCCGAAGAAGCAAACAAAGGAGTCACCGTTTAGTGCCATCATCACTCTGCTCCACCTTCATTCCTTCTGGTAATGTAGCAGTGCTCAAGTGTGTTGTGACCCCCGATGCTGTGGGTGATATGTTGATGATAACTGGACAGAGATTTCTTCAAGCAAGTTCCTATCAATGATTTGAAAGGCATTGGGGTAAGCTGGTTCTCGTTTGCTAATCGCAGCACACAGTACATTGAATGCTTGCTTAACATTGGCCTTTGGCAGTATGTAAACTTGTCAGGATTTCGGAGGAGAATTTTCACGTTAAGTAGAACAGACAGCATTTAATCATTAAATATTCCAGGTCGGGAGAACAAGAGTGCAATCAAGTACCACAAAGAGTTTATCACATTTTACCCTCTTGGGCAAAATTGGGCTGAATCAGCAGTCCCGCCCATGCAGTGGATCGAAATGCCCTGGAGTCTGACCGTGAATCTGGCTTGACTGAGTTGAGCCACGTCTCCATGAAAAGGAGAGCGCAGCAATTCCTCATTCCCTTCGAGACAGCTATCTTGCTCTAAGGTCCTCAGTCTTGTTCTCCAGAGACTATATATTTGCTAACAAGATGCTGGGTAGAAGTAGTTATGCTAGTAATAAGAAGAGAGCATGCCCTGAGTGGTGGGAGTCCTTAAAGATGGATTCTGCTTTATGAAGATGTTCTCGATGATGGGGAGCTAGTGCCAGTGATGGAACTGGCTTATCTTGTGCAATGGAGCCTCTGTATCAGGCTGTGATTCAACCAGCCAGAATCCTCTCCACAGTACCTTTTATAAGTCTTTGGGACATACCAAATCTCAAACTTCAAATGAAATAAAGCCATTGGCATGCCATCTTTGTAATTGCATCAATATGTTGGACCAAGGATAGATGTTCAGAGATGCTGACTCCCAGGAACTTGGGTCTGCTCACCCTTTCCACTGCTGATCCCTCAATGAGGACCTGTGTATGTTGGATACTGTTGGGCATAAGGAGAGAAGAGAAAGTGTAAAGGGGATGTGCAGAGTAAGTATTTTTACAGAGTGGTAGGTGCCTGGAATGCACTAGCAGGGTTGTTAATGGAAGCAGATATGCTAGTGGCATTCAAGAGGCTTTTAGGTAGGCACATTAATAAGCAGGGATTTGAGAGATATGGATCATGTGCAGGCAGATGGGATTAGTTTATTTTGGCAGCATACTCAGCACAGACGTCATGGGCCAATGGACTTATTCGTATACTGTTTTATGTTTTATACACTGAAGTTTTAATTAATGAGCACAGTTGGGAGAAAAGATGTAGTTGTAGCCAAATTGATGTTCACTTTCAGTTCCATCAATGAATAGTGAATTATTTTCTCCTATTTTTGATGAATATGAATTATGCATCCTTTGCTACTTAAATTAAACTCTATGCTAAAAGTTTAAAGATTATTCTATGCTCATAAATTAATGTTGAACATGAAGAAAGTTGAGATTTTTGTGAAAGAAAGTAAGTTTAGCATTTTTTTTGCCCACAGGAAAGACATTATTGGGCCACACTGCGACCATCTTCTGCTATCAAAATATATGCTTGATCCTAATGGGGCACACTTACTGTAGCTGCAAAGTTTGTACACACAGGTGTATTTAGAAGCAGAACATTGAGGGCATCTATTATAGGAGAATACACATTGAATTAGTGTTTCTTTGAGTGCCCTATCTGAGGCATCAGGATTACAGGTGTCCCCAGCTTTTCGAATGTTCGCTTTACGAAACCTCACTGTTACGAAAGACCTATATTAGTTACCTGTTTTTGCTAACAGAAGGTGTTTTCACTGTTATGAAAAAAGGCAGCGTGTGGGAAAAGCAGCGCACGAAAAAAAAATCAGCACGTGCCCCGAGCAGCCGCTCTCCCCCGGATTTGGAACGGCATTCTCACCGGTGTTGCTTAAACACGTGCCTGTGAGCAGCCGTTTGCAAGATGAGTTCTAAGGTATTGGAAAAGCCTAAAAGAGCTCGTAAGGGTGTTACACTTAGCGTAAAACTAGACATAATTAAGCGTTTCGATAATGGTGAACGAAGTAAGGACAAAGTGAGTTTGGCTTGTGGAAGTTGAAGAAGATGATGTTGAGGAGCTTTTGGCATCCCATGACCTAGAACTGATAGATGAAGAGCTGATGCAGCTGGAAGAGGAAAGGATAACAATCAAAACCGAATGCAGTAGCGAAAGTGAAGTTGTCCAGGAACTGAACGTGAAGCAGCTACGTGAGGTTTTCGCTGCAATGATTAAGTACGACTTTAATTTTGAAAGGTACGTTGGTTTAGGGCATATCTGCAGGATGCTTTGAGTGCTTACAAAGAACTGTATGATAGAAAAATGCACAAGGCTAAGCAGTCAAGCAAGCCTTCTACATCAGCCACAGCAGACGATGACCTTCGACATCGAGGCGGGCAGTCATTGGAGAAGATGAGCTACCTGCCCTAATGGAAACAGACGACGATAAGATGACACCCTAGTGTCCCACCACCCCAACCCCCGGGCCGCGGACAGATACATTGCCGCGGAGAACGCAACGGTAGCCAGGAGGCACACAGCACATCTTTAAGAAAAAAGCCAAAATAAACAAGCTAATTAATTAGGTGCCACCCGGCACGTAAATGTCGGCCCAGATCAGAGGCGACGCAATCGGCAATCGCCTCTGATCTGGGCCGACTATTACGTGCCGGGCGGCACCTAATTAATTAGCTTGTTTGTTTTGCTGTGTGCCTCCCGGCTGCCGCTGTACCCCTGCATACTTCGTGGATCGATATCGGTTCGCTGCCCGGAGGGTGGGGGCCACTGCACCACCCCAACCTGCGACGACTCAGCCTAACACACCATCATCAGTGTGCTCGGTGTCTTCCCGATTCCCATAAGTGATACTATACATACATTATTTCTACTTTATATTGGCTGTGTATTTTTACGTGTTATTTGGTATGATTTGGCAGTTTCATAGTTTAAAGGTTACTGGAGAGATTGTTTTTGCCAACAGCGCTTGCGTGAGATTTTCTGCTGAGAGCGCTTGTGCCGTATTTTTGCCGATGGCGCTTGCGTGAGATTTTCGCTACGGGAACAGTGCGACAATAATTGTAGAGAAGTATTTCTACTTTATATAGGCTGTGTATTTATCATATCATTCCTGCTTTTACTATAAGTTAATGTTATTTTAGGTTTTATGTGTTATTTGGCATGATTTGGCAGGTTATTTTTGGGTCTGCGAACGCTCACAAATTTTTCCCATATGAATAAATGGTAATTGCTTCTTCGCTTTATGACATTCCGGCTTACGAACCGTTTCATAGGAATGCTCTACCTTTGGATGGCAGGGGAAACCTAGTTATTGGTTTGGTGTATAGGCATTGTCCTCGAGCAGTACTTCAGGTGGAAGGCAGTCTGAATTTTGCATCGAGCATATTTAGAAATGAAAAGCCATCTTCAGAGTTCACTAAAATGTGAAATAAACTAGGGAAATCGTTTTATATTGATTGTAGTGAGTCACTGTGAGTTTGAGAGTTTGAAAACTGAAATTTCTGTTACTGATCCACGTGTATCTGAAAGAAAAGAGGAATGGTTTTCTATTAAATGCTTGAGTAATATTAAACATTGATTTGACTAGTAACATTAAGACCTAACTAGTTTGGGAGTTATTTGAAGTTTGGCCTACCATATGGAATGCCCAGGTTCAAAGTACATTTATTATCAAATTAGGTATATAATTTACAACTTTGAGATTCATTGTCTTGCAGGCAGCCAGAAAAAAAGGAAATACAATAGAACCCATTTTAAAAAAAAAACACAATAAAAACTGTCAGGCACCCGATGTGCAAAAAGAAAGAATAAATGGTGCAAATATTTTTTTAAAAAGTAAACCAATAACACACAGAACATGAACTGCAGTGTCTGCGAAGGTGAGTCCACAGTCACAGAGCCACTCCAGCACTGAGCTGAGTGCTGATGGTTTCAGGCCACAGCTGCAGAGTCCATTCAGTGCTGAGAAGAATAAAGCCTCACGGAGTTGTGAGCTGAACACCGGTTCATCCCTCACCCTCAGCCTTGATGGCTTGATCTTTTTAATCTGGTTCGGCTCTTAAATCAGCTAAACATTGCTTCGTTTTTTTGCCCTGGGGCCCAGGACCCGCCACTTTAATCCAGATAAAGTCCTTTCCAGCAGTGGCTCCTGTGGTCTTATCTTCATTCCCGAGGGTCCATTTTGATGAATCCCTCATGATAATGGAAAACCACCAGGTCATACAGACAGTTCAAAAGTAGAACTCCCAAAGGTGCAGTGATCATAGTCTAGAAAAAGAGTAATTAATAGAATAGTTAGTAGTTACTCCCACATCTCAAAAAGATGTGTGGGTTGGTGGGTTAATTGGCCACTATAAATTTGTTCTAATACATATATTGGGGGAATCGGGGGGGGGCAGTGGATAAGAATGCGGGGACATAAAATAGATTAATTTCAAGTTGATGTAAATCGGTAGTTGATGGGCAGCAAGGACTCAGAGGGTGGAGGGGTTGTTTCCATGCTGTATGCCTCTATAAATATATAATACTGTGCAAAATCGTTAGGCTTATAAAGCTAGGGTGCCTAAGACATTTGTATTTATCAAGGTGGAGAGGAGAACGAGTTGTAAAGGATGTTGGGAATCGTGAGGTTGGGTGTGGTTCGAGTGGCAGAGAAGGAGTGCCGGGGCGGGAGGTGGAGCGGAGCTGACACACCTAACCCTGAGACATTTGGTTTATTGATCATTACAGAATGTCTCTCTGGTGCTTCCCTCCCCCTTCCCCTTTTTCCACCCATGATTCCTTTCTCCCTGCCCCCTTCCCACTCTGTCTATGATAGAAACCCATATCGAATCGAATCAGGTTTATCATCACTCACATATGTTATGATTTTTTTCCCTTTGCAACAGCAGTACGGTGCAATACATAAAATTACTACAGTAATGACAAAAGCTAAGACACACTTTCTATAGATATGTGCTTAAGACTTCTCTACAGTATTTTAGATTGATGCAAATTATTCAAATAAGTCTGCATCTCTTTCTGGCTCTTGTGCTGCACAGGAGAATCTTCAATACTGAATAATTCACATATAATTTCTGCTGATCTTTGTGCCTTTGGGCTAGAGTAATCTTGTACTTCATAATTTAATGTCAGCATGAAGCTGAAATGGTTTCATTTTGTCACCAACCATGGATATTAGCCAGTTTGAAGCTCACTAATTGGCTATCTTTCTCAACCTACAACTTTAATTTGCACCTTTTCTTGGAATGTGAACAGAATTTCAAGTCCAAAGGGTTGAAATCATAATACCATTGAATCCTGAAGCAAATGCATTCAGAATTTATTTTCTTTAATCCCAGGTTGAAATAATTTTGGACTAGGGAGGAAGTATGTAAAGGATGGAAGGCACTTACATTGGTGGTTGAGCCTTCGAACTGCTAGATTCCATCTTTATGTAGATTTTGGAGATCTGATATCATATTGTTTTACTAAACGTTCATGATTTGTTTTTGACTCTACCAATTCATTGTGCAGCAATTATAAGCTTATTATTCTGCAAAAAAAATTAAATTTAATACTGAAGATGTATTTGTTCACTGAATGCCAATTTGTTAAAAATTATAATGATTGGAGAAGGAATAGAGTATTTGTTTACCAAAAACCAGATTTGGAGGTAATGGTATAGACTCTAGTGTTCTCAAGAGTGTGATAGGCATTGCCGTTGTAGTAAAGGCTTGTTTACTAGGAGCTTTGTGAGCTCAAAAACACTTGGAGATTCTCTCTGAATCAGAATCAGATTCTTTATCACTGACATATGTTGTGAAATTTGTTTTTGCAGCAGCAGTACAGTACAGGGTATAGAAATTACTACAAGGTACAAAAATAATAGTGTAACAAGGTAATGTTGATGGACTGCTCAGAAATGTAATGGCAGAGGGAAAGAATGTGGTCTTATAATGCTGAATGTAGGTCATCCTCCCTGATAACAATATCATGAAGAAGGGATTTCCTGAATGGTGAGGATCACTAATGGTAATGCCGCCTATTTAAGGCACTGACTCTTGCCATTAAGGACATCTTCAAGGAGAGTTGTTCCTGTGATGGAAGTAGCTGAAACCACAACCTTTTGCAGCCTCTTGTAATCCTGTGCATTGGAGGTTTCATACCAGGTTGTGATGAAACAAATCAGAATGCTCTCCACTGTACATCTGTAGAAATTTGCAAAAGTCTCTGGTGAGAAACCAAATCTGTTCAAAATCCTAATGAAGTAAAGCTGCCTTCTTTGTGATTGAACCAGTGCTTTAAGCCCAGGCTAGATTGTCAGAGTTGTTGACTTGAAGCTGTTTGCTCTTTCCACCATAGACCCTTAAATGAGGACAGGTATGTGTACTCCCAACTTCCCCTTTCTGCAGCCCACAGTCAATTCCTTGGCCATGCTGGCTTTGAGAGCAAGGTTGTTGAGATGCCACTCAGATAGCTGGTCTGTCTATTCTGTCACTTCCATGTGCTCAATGGCTATCCCAAATTATATTGATTTCGTGCAGACAACTTCCACTGCTCAGAACTGAAAAAGAAATTCAAGGTTGAAACTGCAGGACTGGCTAAGAAGAGTTGTCATTGTTTGGGCAGTTTGGCAATATCCTCTAAAAGGCTGTAAATATATCTTTAGGCATTAGGAGAACCACTCCTGTTGTATTGCAAGAGTGCAAAGACAACTGGCTGAGGAGGCAAGCTAACAATCTGCAAAAGGCATAGATTCTTTGAGGCAGTTTCCATGTCATCTGCATCTGCATCTTGTCAAAATTTCTGTTTGTGGAGAGGCATGATATTTGCTGTTTATCAATGGAATGATTCAATGCTTGCTGGATAAAAATACATAGCCCATAAAGGAGCTACACCAATGAAGTACTGAATGGCAGCTTCAAGGAAGGAGGAATAATGGGACTAGTTTTAAGAGTTACTGAATTATATTGTGTTTGATTTTGTTTTCATTAATTAAAGCATTACTTTGGAACCTCTAGTTACCTGATTGAATTTTAAATAACTTTTCAACAAATAGATCCCATGTTGTATTCCTGCCTCTAGAACTACTTGTATGTAGGAACAGAAATGCAAAGTTGGTCTTTATCTGCTTAACAAGGTCACATATTTTGTTTTGTCCCTTACGGCAAGTTTTCCAAGACTACTGAGTTGAGAGCACCAGCAGAGTCAAATTACCGTGTCTTTGTTTCAGTCATATCTCCCTACAGCTTCATTCTGTTGTGTTACTTTTTATACAAAAAAAGCATGCTTACATCTGTGACACATGATGAATATTCTTTCTTTTTCAGATTATGATTTTTTTTGGCATTTTGTGTTTTCAACTATTTGCAGATTTATTAAAATTATTAGACATCACTGGGAAGTTGCTTATTTAGAAGAATGTAGGTTATAGTTTACTTAAATGCTCTAGTACAACAGGACACTATAAAAAGTTATTATCTCTTTATAACCCTATGCTCATTCAACATTCCTAACAGTCAGGAGGAACTAAAGTTTTAGAAATGCTTGTAAAAGAAATGAGTGATTAATTAGACTTTTGGGGTCATAAACTGTGTCTGACTCCTGTCATGACTGAGGAATTAATGTCACATAATGCTGGCCAGTAATCCATGATTGCTGATTATTTCTGCCCTATGTCAAGGGAAAGTACTCCCTGAGCAGCACACAAAAAATGCCAGAGAAATTCAGCAAGTTTATGGAAGGGAATATGTAGTTGATTCGGGAAGAGATCCTTCAGGAAGTATTGGTTGAATTAGTAGGTTCCCTCGTTCATGTGTTGTCTTTTAAATTATTTTTAAAAATCTAATTATCTTTCCAAGTAGAAATGCAAGCATGAAGTGATAAAGAATTAGTGGCTATCATTGGATCATCATACCTGTCCCCAACATTTTTGATGAAATTTTTGTTAGACCAAAATGTAAATGTAAGATGGTAGGAGAAAGAATTAAAAAAAAGATCATGTACTAATTTTAAAAAAAAATGTAAAGAGGCTTGGAAAATATTGTAATTTTGCTGGGTTTATAATACAGTAATCTGATTATGCCCTTTGATATTAGGAACAATATGTCTGAAATATAACTCTAAGAGTACAGTGTTGATAAGAATAATATCTTGATATATGAAATTAAGCTTTAAAATTTTATTTGGTAATTAAGATGGGGTTCACCATTCTATTGAGTAATTACTTTTTGTCTGTTTATAATCCTATTCCAGGTCTCTGTAAGCAGTCTTAATGATTATCCAGTACCTCCCAAAATTTGTTGATTGCAGTTTCATTTTGTTTCTTGGACTGGTCACCCAAATATGTTGCAGAATGAGGGGTAGTAACATTAGAAAGTCTTGTTCTGTTACCGGATTGTAAAACTCTGTATTAATGTGAACTTTGTCTCTTCTGTGTATGATTTACTTGGTGAATCTTTATTTATGACTGAGTGTTCTCTTAATTATTCAACATTTCTTGGAAGCTCTCATTATAACTTGTGATACACTGCAAAGAGTTTTGAAGTTGCTTTTATTAGAAACCTGTTGTAGGTAATCTGATCAGAGAATTTAGAAACTTTCTTGATGTGTATTTATTACGTTACACAGTTTATTAGGTGCAACTAATGCAAGTTTCCAAAATGTGTAGTGTTTAAATTTTTAAAACACTACTCAATTTGGATAAACAACACACATCAAAGTTGCTGGTGAACACAGCAGGCCAGGCAGCATCTCTAGGAAGAGGTACAGTCGACGTTTCAGGCCGAGACCCTTCGTCAGGACTAACTGAAGGAAGAGTTATATTTGGATACTTGGTTTAGTGGCTCTGAAAACTGTAATAAACTGAATGCTTTTTTTGGGTTCTAAACTCTATCTTAGTTTAATTATTTTTGTGGTATCAACTTGGGACCTACCTGGCCTGCATCGACTGTTTTGAGAGTGAAGTGATTTCTTTGGGGACTGCCAGTAATCAGGTTTCTCAGGAGAATGTAGAGAGCACAAATTGGCCTTTCTATCTCTCCTCTATACATACTGAACATAAAAAATAATCATTTCTGCCCATTTGACTGTGTAATTGGATAAATTATATACTGAAGTACAACCTGAAAGGTATTTTCAAATTCTATATAATTGTAAATAATGTTTTAAAATTCTATATAAAAATAACAGGTTTGTTGTCATGGGTGTTTAACTTCCCTAATATTGGTTAGTACAAAAAGTGTTCACCAGGGAGAGGGACTTTGATAAATGTGAGGTCAGTGTAGAATAGGCAAATGTGCTGAAACATGCTGAGGTTAAGAAAGAGATGGTGCAGTGTTCCAGCTTCTGAAAAACGGTAAGATGGAAAAGTCTGTGGGCCGGATGGGATATACCACAGCTTACTACAGGAAGTAAGGGAAGAGATTGATAGGGCATTAATGATTCAAGATTGTTTAATATCATTTCCTGTACACAAGCATAAGGAGAACAAAATAATTGTTACTCTGGATCTGATGCAGCACAAAAAACCCCACAAAAGATGAAGAATACAATAATAATGATTATTATTATTATTGAATATAAATACATAGCTTATATCTGTTGATTGTATGTTCATAAAGTAATGCTAGACTGTACGTAAGGTGACTGATGGGAAATAGTAAGGTAGTAGGGGAATTAGTGGGTGAGGATGTTGATCAGCTTTATTGCATGGAGAAAGCGACTTTTTGAGTCTGGTGGTTCTGGCATGGATGCTACGTAGCCTGCTCCCTGATGAGAGTGGGACAAGCAGTCAAGAGAAGGGTGGGTGGGATCGTTCGTGATGTTACTGACTGTTTTCTGGTACCTTTCTGTATACATGTCCAGTAGGCTGGTATCAGTGATGCTTCGGGCAGTTTTGACTACCTGCTGTAGAGCCTTCCTGTCTGCCACAGTGAAGTTTCTGTTCCAACCAGTGATGTAGTTTATTGGGATGCTACCGACTGCATGTTTGTAAAAAGATGTGACTATGGATGTGGAAAGTCCAGCTCTCATCTGCCTCCTCAAAAAGTAGAGGTGTTGGTGAGCTTTTCGTGAGTGTGTAGGATGTGTTCTCGGGCCATAAGATAATGTGTGTAATGTGCACTCACAGGTGTTTGAAACTACTTGCAGTTTCCACTGCTGTGCCGCTGATATAAAAGGTGGGGGGAGGTGGAGTGACTGGTGTGAGTTGTCCTGAAGTCAATCGTTGTCTCCTTTGACTTGTTGACATTAAGGAAGAGGTTATTTGCCTGGCACCATGCCTTGAGCTCTTCAACCTCCTCGCTGTAACCCATCTCATCAATGTTGCTGATGAGCCTCACCACTGTCGTATCATCAGCAAATTTGATGTGATTGCTTGAGTGTTTTAACAATGACCTTTGTATCCTCCTTGGCCAAAGGATTGGAGAATAACAAATGTTCTGCTTTTCAAAAAATTAATATAGATTGCTGGGAATTATAGACTATTGAGTCTTGTGTCAGTGGTGGGAAAACTATTGGTGAGTATTCTTAGGGAAAGGATTTATAAGCGTTTGGAGAAGAATAGTCTTACTAGGAATAGTCAAAATGGTTTTATGAGGAGCAGGTTATGCCTCATAAGCCTGCTTGAGTTTGAGAATCAGGTTTATTATCACCAGCATGTGACGTGAAATTTGTTAACTTAGAAGAAGCAGTTCAATGCAATACATAATCTAGCAGAGAGAGAAAAAAATAATAAATAAAACAAAGCATGATAAATAAACAAGTAAATCAATTACAGATATTGAATAGATTTTTAAAAATGTGCAAAAACAGAAATACTGTAAATTAAAAAAGTGAGGTAGTGTCCAAAGCTTCAAAGTCCATTTAGGAATCGGAAGGCAGAGGGGAAGAAGCTGTTCCTGAATCACTGAGTGTGTGCCTTCAGGCTTCTGTATCTCCTACCTGATGGTAACAGTGAGAAAAGTGCGTGCCCTGGGTGCTGGAGGTCTTTAATAATGGACGCTGCCTTTCTAAGACACCGCTTCCTAAAGATGTCCTGCGTGCTTTGTAGGCTAGTGCCCAAGATGGAGCTGACTAAATTTGCGACCTTCTGCAGCTTCTTTTGGTCCTGTGCAGTAGCCTCTCCATACCAGACAGTGATGCAGCATGTCAGAATGCTCTCCATGGTACAATTATAGAAGTTTTTGAGTGTATTTGTTGACATGCCAAATCGCTTCAAACTCCTAATAAAGTATAGCTACTGTCTTGCCTTCTTTATGACGACATCAATATGTTGGACCCGGTTAGATCCTCAGAGGTCTTGACACCCAGGAACTTGAAGCTGCTCACTCTCTCCACCTCTGGTCCCTCTATGAGGATTGGTATGTGTTCCTTCATCTTACCCTTCCTGAAGTCCACAATCAGCTCTTTTGTCTTACTGATGTTGAGTGCCAGGTTGTTGCTGCGGCATTATTCCACTAGTTGGCATATCTCACCTTTGTAGTTTTGAGAAGGTTATAAAACAAATTGATGAAGGTAGAGCTGTGGATGTGGTGTTATTGGATTTTAGTAGGCATTTGACAAGGCTCCCCATGGTAGGCTCGTCCAGAAGGTTAGGCATGGGATCGGTGGAAACCTGGCTTCATGTATTTGGAATTAGCTTGCCCATTGAAGGCAAAGAATGGTAGTGGATAGATCATATTCTGACTGGAGGTTGGTGACGAATTGTTTTCTGCTGGGATCTGTTTTGAGACCACTTTCCTTTGTGATTTTTATAAATAACAGATGAAGTTGAAAGATAGGTTAGTAAGTTTGCAGATGATACAGACTTTGGAGATATTGTGAATAGTGTAGAAGATTGTACTTGGTTGCAATGGAGTATAGACAGGATGCAGAGCTAGGCGGAGAAACGGCAGTTAAGAGTTCAGTGTGAAAAAATGCGGGTGATACACCTTGGCAGGTTGAACTTGAAGTTGGAATTCAAGATTAATGGCAGGATTCTTAGCAGTGTGGGGCAGCAAGGGGATCTTGGGGTCTATATCAATAATTCCTCAAAGTTGCTGCACAAGTTGATAGGGTGGTTAACAAGTTGTATGGTGTGGCGGCCTTAATGAGGGGATTGAGTTCAAGAGCTGTAAAGTATTGTTGCACCTCTATAATACTACAGTTGGAGTATGGTGTTCATTTCTGGTTGCCTCATTATAGCAAGGAAGTGGATGTTTTAGAAAGGATACACTGGAGACTTACCAGGATACCGCCTGGATTAGAGAATGTGTCTTATGAGGAAAGACTGAGCGAGCCAGGGCTTTTCTCTTTTGAGTGTAGGAAGATGAGAGGTGACTTGATTAGAGGTGTGTAAGATTCTGTGAGGCATAGATAGAGTGGACAGCCAGTGCCTTTTTCCTAGGGCAGCAATGGCCAATACCAGAGGACATCCTTTTAGAGTGATTGGAGGAAAGTTTAGGGAAGATGTCAGAGGTAGGTTTTTTATACAGTGCCTAGAACACACAGCCAGAGTGTTGGTAGAGGCTAATAAAATAGGTATATTTAAGAGACTCTTAGATAGACATTTAGATTGAAGAAATGTGGAGGGTTGTGGGCTGCGTAGAGAGAAGAGTTTGGTTGTGGAGTAGGTTTAATTAAATCCACTCAACATCACAGACCAAAAGGGCCTGTACTGTGCTGTACTGTTCTATGTTCTATGTACTCATTGTGAAAATCTTTACTTAATACTCACCAATTTAAACATCTTGTAGGTTGTCATACTCCTGCAATAGAATTTTAAAAAAAGTTCAATCTGTGTGCATGTTGGTAATCTCAGGAATTTTAGTCTATCAAACAAAGCATTTGTGTACCTTGGTCAGGTTCTTACTATAGGTTGTGTTAACTGATTTGTTCCTTATAATATGTTATGAATTAGTTACTGTTGTGTTACAGCTATCTGACATGGTGACTTGAAGGGAAACTGAAGAATAAGAACCTATGAAATTTAATTTTTCTCATTTGGAAGGGACATTTTAACTCTGAGTTAAATTTGGATCTCTGTGCTATAATTAATACTACTGGGAGCTGTTTCAGAGTTGTACAAATCTTACAAATATCTGAATTATGAATAATGGTTTAAATTGCACTTATTCCCTCTGCTCTCTGTAAGGAGTTTGTCTGTTCTCCCTGTGACCTCATGGGTTTCCTCCAGATGCTCCAGTTTCCCTGCCACATTCTGACGATGTATGGGTTAGTATTAAGTAAATTATTGGCAAGGTTTATTTGCACCGGAAGCATGGCGACACTTGCGGGCTACTCTCAGCACATCCTCAGAGTGTTGGTCATTAACGGGAATGATGTAATGTAACTTATTGTAGCTGTGCACCCCCTTATTACATGTTTAATGAAAATTTTCCAAGGTAACTTCATTATTGGCAGGGTAAATTCTAATTAATAGTGTTTTTTTTAATCTGGCAATTTGAATAACCTGAAGCATAAGGCCAGGGAATCACAGCCCCTTGATTTACCAGTGTTGTTAAAAGAATGATGCTCATTATTTATTAGCATTTTAAAAGCAATCTGTTAAAGATTTAGTTCATCCTTTCTTTGAAATATTACACAGATGGGGTTAATTGATTATCTAAGTACAGAATGTTCCCAGTTGTATTTATGAGATGGAACATTGCAATTGCACTAGTAATTTAAAGGATAGTACTATATCTTATAATTGTAAACCACCCTTATTGAAAGTAACCTTTGCATTGCTAAGTGGTTCAGAACTTTATTGCTTTTCGCACCACCTTGATTGGGCAGTGGAGTATGCCACTTGGGAAGTTTTCATCACTTGGTATGTCTTTTTCAATCAAACTTTTACTTTGTTGAACAAGTATAATGCAACTAAGAAGAAAAGCCAAAATCTTGTTTCCAGTGATGCGCTATGCATTATTTGCTCTGTAGAATTAATTTTGTTCTTCCTTGGTGTGATCTACCATAGAGCTGTCTTCCTCTTGTGGTGCATAATTCTTGTGGGATCTCATTCTACTTGAGAAGGTTCTATTCAAAGTAAGCTGCCTTGATTATAGTGAACATATCTGGGCACTCTGTGCAAAAACACTGGTGAGTAGTGAAACTCCATTTAGGATACAGTTGAAAACCTGGAGTCTAGTATAAGTAGTAGATGAATCACTTAAAGTTCAAAGTAAAATTTATTATCAGAGTACATGCCACATATAGCCCTGAAGTTCTTTTTATGCGGCAGTACTTGGCAAATTAGATTCAACTTTATTGTCATTGTGCCGAGTACAGATACAAAGCCAATGAAATTCAGTTTGCATTTCTGGTCAGATGCTAAATACGAAATAACTGTGAATAAAAAGTAAGTGCTACAGCACACAAATGTAAAAGTACTGAGACAGTACAGTATGGGTGCAATTCTGCTTAGTGCTGTGATGTGAGGTTCAGCAGGGTCACAGCTTCGGAAGAAGCTCTTCCTGTGCCTGCTGGTGCAGGAGCAGAGGCCCCTGTAGCCCCTACCAGATGGGAGGAGAGTAAAAAGTCCATGGTTAGGATGAGATGCATCCTTGATAATGCTTTTCACCCTGCCCAGGCAGCGTTTATGGTAGATTTTCTCAATGGTGGGCAATTGGGTGCTGATAATCTACTGGGCAGTTTTCACCACATGCTGGAGTGCTTTGCGGTCCGATACAGGACAGTTGTCATACCACACTGAGATGCAGTTGGTGAGTATGCTCTCAATGGCACAGCGGTAAAAGTCCGTCAGTATCCTGGAACAGAGATGAGCTTTCTTGATGCTCTGCAGGAAATAAAGGTGCTGTTGCGCCATTTTGATCAGGATGGAGGAGTTCAGGGACCAGGTGAGATCCTTGGAAATGCGGACACCAAGGAATTTGAAGCTTGATACACGCTCCATTGATGTAGATGGGGACGTGAGTGTGGCTCCTAACATGCCTGAAGTCCACAATGATATCCTTGGTCTTCTGAGTGTTAAGGACCAGGTTGTTGTCGGCACACCACACGGCCAAGTGCTGGACCTCATCCCTGTAGGCCGTCTCGTCGTCATCTCTGATCAGGCCAACTACTGTGGTGTTGTCTGCCAATTTGATTATGGAGTTAGAACCATGTACAGGAATGAAGTCATAGGTGAAAAGGGAATACAGAAGAGGGCTCAGCCCAGAGCCTTGAAGCACACCGGTGTTCAGGGTGAGAGTGGAGGCGGAGAGGTTGTCTAACTTAACTGATTGGGGTTTGTTAGTCAGAAAATCCAAGGGCCAATTGCAGAGGGATGAGCTGATACCAAGCTGGCGAAGTTTGGCGATCAGCTTGGAGGGGATCACAGTATTGAATGCCGAACTAAAGTCAATGAACAGCATTCTGACGTAAGAGTTGGGGCTGTCCAGGTGGGGCAGGGCAGAGTGAAGTGCCGTGGAGATGGCGTCCTCTGTTGACCTGTTGGTGTGATAGGCAAATTGATGGGTGGTCCAGGGTAGTGGGCAGACAGGATTTCAGATATGATAGAACCAGTCTCTCAAAGCACTTAACCATGATGGGGGTGAGTGCAACTGGACGGAAGTCATTCAGGCCCATGGCAGTGGAATGCTTCGGCGCTGGCACGATGGTGGCGATCTTGAAGCTTGTGGGGACAACTGCCTGGGCCAGGGACAGATTAAAAATGTCCGTGAAGACCCCAGCCAACTGCCCTGCACAGACTCTGAGCACACGGTCAGGTATTCCATCTGGACCAACTGCCTTCTGTACATTCACCCTGCTCAGGGTGGTGCAAACATCGGAGGTGGAAAGTGAGAGAAGCAGTTCACCAGGTGGGAGATCCGCTTTGAGGGTGACCTCCTTGTTCTCTCGGTCAAAGCGAGCGTAGGAGTAATTGAGCTCATCAAGGAGGGAAGCAGAGCTGGAAGGGGGCACGGTACTAAGTGGTTTGAAGTCTGTAATGACCTGTATGCCATGCCACATGCGCTGGGCGTCCGAGGAAATGCTCCTCGATTCCCTGTTTGTATATGTGTTTAGCCTGAGAGATTCCCCTCCTCAGGTTGGCCCTGGCTGAGCTGTAAGCCTCCCGGTCTCCAGACCTGAAGGCTGAATCTCTGGCTTTGAGCAGGAGGCAAACTTCTTTGTTCATCCATGGTTTCTGATTGGGGAAAACTTTTACTTGTTTTTGTGATGTCACTCTATCTACACACTCGTTGATGTTCTGAAGGACAGAGTTGGTATAGAAGTCAATGTTAATCTGATAGTCTGTGGTGGCATGGGCAGCAAACACGCTGCAGTCTGTGTGCTGGAATTGGTGCTGAAGAGCAGAGTCAGCACCCTCCAGCCGCATCTTAATAGTCTTCATTGTGGGTTTCACACGTTTAATGACTGGGCTATACTTGGGAAGCAGAAACAATGAAAGATGGTTGGACTGACCCAGGTGGGAGAGGGTAGTAGCTTTGTAAGCATCAGCCACATTTGTGTAGACATGATCTTTAGAACAGTAACTAAACTGTAAACATCAGGAACTATAAACTCTTTTTAAACTGTGCCATTGCAGATATAAGTAAATAGCAATAAATAACGAGCATGAAATAATATAACAGAGTCCTTAAATTAGTGTAGCTATCCCCTTTTGTTAAAGAGTCTGATGGTTGAGGGATAGTAACTGTTCCTAAAGCTGAATCACTTGAGCTTCAGCATGTTATAACCTAAGAGCACAGAGGCACTTAATGAATTCCATTCTTTATGTCACATATATGGTTGAGCATTTATGGTACAAAATTATGAAAGATCTTTGAAAATGGGAAAATTACTTATTTTTAAAAGTCTCATTGTTTAGATGCCATAAACGTAATTTTAAAAAATTGCTATTATTTCCACTGATGAGTTACAGATCCTTTCCCATTAAGCATGCAATAATAACATTACAGCAGTTGACCTTTGTTGTAGATACAGCATGAGACTCTGCTTGAGTTATACAATGAAGAAGACAGTGCAATGGTGAACCATGCTAAGGCTCAGCAACAGTAACTCCACGGGGGAAATGCTAAACTATCAAAATCTGCACCGTTGCTGTGCAGAGATAGTAAATCAAACCATACCTTAAATTAAAAATCTTTTCAATTAGCAATTAAAATAACTTCAACTGTTAGAAATATAAAATCTAATGTAAATAAGTTATACAAAAATTAACTTCATTTCAAGATCTATATAATCCATTATACTCTGTGAACTGCATGACCCCCTATTAATTGACTTATATGCTTGTAGTCCATTCTCAAGCATTCAATATTTTCTATGTAACTATCTGTATCCTTTAATTATCTTTTGCCTGTTGTTTACATCTGTGTATTCACTGACTTATGAATAAACCAGGTAAAACCTTAAATTATAACTTAGAAGTAATTCCCAAATATCCGTAGATATATTGTTTGAATTAATTCTGTTCTATTTAATTTTCCTTGGTGGGAATTAGGGTTGATTGTTGTAATAGGACAGGAAAATAGAACATTTAGTCTAGGCTAAAAGAATGAAAATTTTCTGCTAATATTCGGGGTCCTCTGTGAAATGCAATTTAGTGTTACGCTCACCTAAATACCAGTATCATGAGCATAGGTTATGGCATCACTGCATTTTAAAATGAGAGTTCTAGGCAGTTTTAATTAGAATGGTCAATTAAAGAACAGGAGTTAAAGAAGGAGTTAAAGAATGGTCAATTAAAGAACAAGAACATGGAAATTTCACTTGTACTTCAATTGAGACATTTTGATTCATTGCAAGGAAATGTTGTGGAGCTCACATGAAAGTGGCCCATGACTAAAATAATACAAACTCTCTGTACCAGAGTTTCCTTGATCCTGATATCCATTAAAAAAAACTCAAGTATTAATCTATTAGACCATGCATTTTGTCATGGCTAGGATATATAATGTCAAAGAAAGCTTAACTTTACCAGCCATACCGCATATTCTGTGTACAATGCTGGGTCAGAGACTGGGTGTTCTGGAGCAAGTGACTCATTTCCTGACACTCTGCAACCTTTTTGCAATGTACAAGGCATGAGTTAGAAATTTGATGGAATATTCTCCACCTATGTGGATGAATGCAGCTTCAACAATATTCAAGAAGTTCTTTAGGATATAAGCAACTTTTAGGTATGCATCCAACTATCATCCTAAGTTGCAAAAGGTTGGTTTGCAATTGCAGCAGGTTTTCAAAAGACAAATTGAATATTGGCATTGATTGACAGAGATATTGTACAGGAAGATTATGCTGCAACTGTTCAGGGTGCCGATGATGCTACACCTGGAGTACTGTATCATATTTCGGTCTCCTTATTTGAGAATGAATGTACTAACTTTGAAGAGAAGGTTCAGAAGGTCCAGGTTCATTCTGGAGACGAGGTTAGCCTATGAGGAGAGAGTAGTTGCCTAGGACTATCCTTGCAGGAATTCAGAAGGAGAGGGGATCTTACCAGTGCATATAAAATTTTGAAAGAGATAGATAAAATAGAGACAGAAAAATTGGTTCCACTGGTAGGTGAGACTAGAACTAGGAGCCTTGGCCTTAAGATTCAGGGGAGTAGCTTTAGTACAGATGAGGAAGATGTACTTTTCCCTGAGTAGTGAATCTGTGGAATTCGCTGACCAAGGAAGCAGTACAGGCTATCTCATTAACTATGTTTAAAATGGAGATAAATGTTTGCATAGTGCAGAAGTTGAGAGTTATAGGGAACTGAGTTCATGGCCTTGTCAGCCGTGGTCTTATTGAATGGCGGTGCAGGCTCAGTGGGCCATTTGGACACCTGCTCCTATTTCTTATGTTCATTTATTCTCTCAGCTTTGGTCACACTGTGGCTGCGATCTGTGTATTCTCCAAAATGGTATTCTCACCAGGATGGTGAGCCATGGCGATGTGTTGCAGACTGCTTATAAAACTTCCAAATATACCGTGGCATGCAAAAGTTTGGGCACCCTGGTCAAAATTTCTGTTACTGTGAATAGCTAAGTGAGTAAAAGATGAATTGATTTCCAAAAGGCATAAAGTTAAAGATGACATATTTCTTTAATATTTTAAGCAAGAAAACTTTTTTATTTCATCTTTTACACTTTCAAAATAACACAAAAGGTAAAGGGCCCGAAGCAAAAGTTGGGCAGTACTTTGTAACACCCCCTTTGGGGTGCAGTACTGAGTAACACCCCCTTTGGCAAGTATCACAGCTTGTACACACTTTTTGTAGCCAGCTAAAGTCTTTCAGTTCTTGTTTGGGGGATTTTCTATTTTAACTTAATCAGTCCACAGGACTTGTTTCCAAAATGCATCAGGCTTGTTTAGATGTTCCTTTGAACCTTTTGAATAGAGCTTTTTGGCTGCAATGAGCAAAGGTAGGTTTGGAGAAAAAAGGGTGCAGAATTTCATGAAAAGAACCCCTCTCCAACTGTTAAGCACGGGGATGGATCGATCATGCTTCGGGCTTGTGTTGCAGCCAGTGGTACGGGGAATATTTTACTGGTAGAGGGGAAGAATGAATTCAATTAAATACCAGCAAATGCTGGAAGCAAACATCACACCGTCTGTAAAAAAGCCGAAGATGAAAAGAGGATGGCTTCTACAACAGGATAGTGATCCTAAACACACCTCAAAATCCACAATGGACTACCTCAAGAGACACAAGCTGAAGGTTTTGCTATGGCCCTCACAGTCCCCTGACCTAAACATCATCGAGAATCTGTGGATAGACCTCAAAAGGGCAGTACATGCAAGATGGCCTAAGAATCTCACAGAACTAGAAGCTTTTTGCAAGGAAGAATGGGCAAAAATCCCCCAAACAAGAATTGAAAGACTCTTAGCTGGCTACAAAAAGCATTTACAAGCTGTGATACTTGCCAAAGGGGGTGTTACTAAGTACTGCCATGCAGGGTGCCCAAACTTTTGCTTCCGGCCTTTTTCCTTTATTGTTATTTTGAAAGTGTAAAAGATGGAAATCAAAAAGTCTTCTTGCTTAAAATATTAAAGAAATGTGTCATCTTGAACTTTATGCCTTTTGGAAATCAGTTCATCTTTTACTCGCTTAGCTATTCACAGTAACAGAAATTTTGACCAAGGGTGCCCAAACTTTTGCATGCCACCGTATCTCTTCTGAATTACTCTTGCTGTAATCAGTAGCCTATAATTTCCCTTTAAGAAATGTACTTTTGAGCTATCTTAATGAACTAGTGATTTCACAGTCTTTTGAAGAACTCGGTGGACTTCTTGAACATGTAGGTACTTCACCTTTAAGCAAGCGAAGGTACATCACCATGGCCCAAGGAGAGGCAGGAGGGAGGGGAGGACTCCAAGACAGACTGCAACACCAAGAAATGGAAGATCCTCTACCAAGCATCTTAGTCATAGTCATACTTTATTGATCCCAAGGGAAATTGGTTTTCGTTACAGTTGCACCATAAATAATTAAATAGTAATAAAACCATAAATAATTAAATAGTAATATGTAAATTATGCCAGGAAATAAGTCCAGGACCAGCCTATTGGCTCAGGGTGTCTGACCCTCCAAGGGAGGAGTTGTAAAGTTTGATAGCCACAGGCAGGAATGATTTCCTATGACTTCCTATGTTACATCTTGGTGGAATAAGTCTCTGGCTGAATGTACTCCTGTACCCAACCAGTCCATTATGTAGTGGATGGGAGACATTGTCCAAGATGGCATGCAACTTGGACAGCATTCTCTTTTCAGACACCACCGTCAGAGAGTCCAGTTCCATCTCCACAACATCACTGGCCTTACGAATGAGTTTGTTGATTCTGTTGGTGTCTGCTTCCCTCAGCCTGCTGCCCCAGCACACGACAGCAAAACATGATAGCACTGGCCACCACAGACTCGTAGAACATCCTCAGCATCGTCTGACAGATGTTAAAGGACCTCAGTCTCCTCAGGAAATAGGGAAGGCTCTGACCTTTCTTGTAGACAGCCTCAGTGTTCTTTGACCAGTCCAGTTTATTGTCAATTCGTATCCCCAGGTATTTGTAATCTTCTACCATGTCCACACTGACCGCCCTGGATGGAAACAGGGGTCACTGGTGCCTTAGCCCTCTTCAGGTCTACCACCAGCTCCTTAGTCTTTTTCACATTAAGCTGCAGATAATTCTACTCACACCATGTGACAAAGTTTCCTACCGTAGCCCTGTACTCAGCCTCATCTCCCTTGCTGATGCATCCAACTATGGTAGAGTCATCAGAAAACTTCTGAAGATGAAAAGACTTGTTAGCAAATGTACAGTCACTGGAGAACAAGATTGAGGACCTAAATGTGAGATTGGTAAATCAGATGGATTGCTTTGGGAAATCTGATCTCTTGGCTGTCCTCCTACCTGTGTGTAGGCAGAGGCTAAAGAGGAAGGTTCCAGAGATGGCAAGGAGGTGGTCATGGGAGATAGATGAACAGCTACAGGATTAAGTCGATGGATTCATCACAGGATCTGAATGAATACACCACAGTTGTCATGAACTTTATAAAAACAGTCATAGGCAAGTGCTTCCTCACAAGATTATTCTGTCTTCCCAAACCAGAAGCCCTGCATGAACCATGAGATCCACAATCTACTGAGGGCTAGATCAGGGAAAACACACACACAGTAGGGTGGTCTTTATTGACTACTGCTCGACATTCAATCCTATCATTCCCTCAGAACTAATCAGTAATCTTCAAGACTTTGGCTTCAATACCCCCTTGTGCAATTGGATCCTCAGTTTCCTCACTTGCAGACCCCGGTCAGTTTGGATTGGCAACAGCATCTCCTTCACAATCTCCATTAGTACAGGTGCACTATAAGGCTGCGTGATTAGCCCCCTGCTCTACTCGCTTTATACTTATGTAGCCCCCGGCCAACCTCAGGGTCGCTCGGCTCGCTGTCGTCAAGGGATCAGCCCTCCGCTCCACCAAACTGGGTAATCAGTTTGTGTGGATGCTGTGTGATGTACCCCACCCTGCCCAAATAACAGACAATACACCAGATACGATTAAATGAATTAGTTTATAGATATTACTGGAACTATATAATTACTAGAGAATAAAATATAAAAGGAAAATAAAAGGCGCCACACTTATCAAAGTTCAATCACTTCGTGCACAAACAGTTGGAGCTCAGGACCCTTCTTCTTCACCCTGCGACCCCTCGGACCGCCTTGACTGGCAGCCTGGGACCAACAACGGTGGTTGACCAGACGCTCCACACGAGTTCGTCTCCGTCTCTGTCTTCTCTCCTCGCTGAACACCCTCTTCGGGGTCCAACCCCATTAGCGGACATCACAGCACCTAGTCCATCCTCTGTCTCTCTCTCTCTCCCGCCTTCTGCCTCCAAAACCCCGTGCATACAAATCTTCCAGATACACCAAAATCATAACAACTATCTCAATTGGTTCGTAACGTCCTCTTATCACCCCCAAATCCAAAGCAAGCTGCTAGCGCAAAAACTTTCTCAGCGTTTAACATAACAAAGAAGCATTCCCAAGTATAATGTAACAAAGAAGCCATTTTAATTAGCCTACGCAGTAAAAGACGAAACTCCCTTACAAAACACGGCTCCAATGCTATACAGTATTTAAATTTGCTGACGACATTATTGTTGTGAATCAGTATATAGTAGTGGCCGACCGTTTTAAGCCCAAGATTCCCTACCTCGGCCTTAGTGAAAGGCAAGATCTACCCACTAAATCGTTCAGAGAAAAAAACAACTCAGATTGTACTTCCAACTTGAGGCCTTTTATTTGGGCTAATTGTATTTGAATTACATAAAATGCTTTTGTCAAACTTTCAAATTAATTCAACCAAGAAAACACTGTAACTAGCATATCAAACAGGCCATAGCTGTCTTTCTTTAAGAATATTACAATACTTCATACCTCTTGTAGTAACTTCTACTTTGGAAAAGGACCACTCGACAACTTCATGTCCAAAGGAACAACTTTATCTGGGACAGCAAAACCAGTGCGGCGGAGGGGCTTATACACACATGCACAGAAAAGACCAGAAGTAAAACCCCGTAACCCGGGAAACAACCTCTGTTTACAAACAGCTTTCCGTAGCGGGAGCATTGCTATATTACCATTATCTTAATTGGTATCAACTTAATTTTATAATGCTCACATTACAACACTTCTCCCCCTTTAAATTCCAACATTCCCCAAATGTAAAAGAACAGGGAAACAAAAAACGGTGTCATTATCTTGCGTACCTCTGAAACATATACTAGTGTCTCAGTAACAGCCTACCAATACAAAACACCTGAAAAACATGGCAGATTCAACATTCAGTCTAACAAAGGAAACTGTCCATTCAAATATTTAGTCTGTCAGGAGGTTTGCGAGGGCACTGTGCTGCAACAGATGAAAATTATGAAATCTAAGTACAAGAGCTGTCTTACCCTGACAGACACCTCAGAAACTGTCTCAAACTGGCTGTCTGTAGTTATGAGCCAAATTTCAGGGAAGTGGCAGAAAGTATTCAGCCCCAGTCATCACATTGAGTGCAACAGTCAATTTTTATTCATTTATTTTTCATGTTGAAATAAAATTAAATAATGAAACATAGAATTAAAGGTGTTGTAATGTCAGCATTATAAAAATAAATAATACTAATTATGATAGTATTTCAGGGTTGCAGGGTTTTACTTCCGGTCTTTTCTACCGTGGTGCATGGCGGGGGAGCTACACACATGCACACTGGGCAGAAAGAACGGAACTAAACCCCCGCAACCCGGAAACAATCTCTCTTTACAAACAGCTTTCAGTAGTAGAAGTATTGCTATATTACCATTATCCTAATTAGTGTTACTTATTTTTATAATGCTCACATTACAACAGTATTTGTGTATTTATTTTTCATGTTTTTTTGGGATCTACTGGGAAAGTCTCAAAAGCTCAACCGGTCGATTGCGATCGACCAGTTGGTGACCACTAGTGTATAGGAAGGAGACTGAAAATCTGGTTGAGTGGTGCCACAACAACAGCTTTTCACTCGATGTCAGCAAGATGAAGGATTTGATTATTGACTTCAAGAAGAGAAAACTGGAGGTCCATGAGCCAATCCTCATTGGGGGATCAGAAGTGGAGAGTGTCATCAACTTAAAATTCCTCGGTGTTTTCATTTCAGGGGATCTGTCTTAGGCCAAGTGTCATTATGACAAAAGAACAGCAGCATCTCTACTTAATAAGC
Organism: Mobula birostris; assembly: GCF_030028105.1. Classification (NCBI taxonomy): domain Eukaryota; kingdom Metazoa; phylum Chordata; class Chondrichthyes; order Myliobatiformes; family Myliobatidae; genus Mobula; species Mobula birostris. The sequence goes on along the minus strand of NC_092387.1, from coordinate 19,695,987 downwards.
CACAATAGGTCACAGCAGACGCAATCTCAATGGCTCTCCGTTCGGCTTTAGACCACCTGGATGACACAAACAAAACACCTACATAAAGATGCTGTTCATCGACTATAGCTCAGCATTTAATACCATTAGTCCCAGAATCCTAACTGAGAAGTTGCAGAACCTGGGCCTCTGTACCTCCCTCTGCAATTGAATCCTTGACTTCCTAACTGGAAGACCACAATCTGTGCGAATTGGCGATAACATATCCTCCTCGCTGACAATCAACATTGGCGCACCTCGGGGTGTGTGCTTAGCCCACTGCTCTACTCATGACTGTGTGGCTAGGCATAGATCAAATACCATAGATTTGCTGTCAGTACAACCATTGCTGGTAGAATCTCAGGTAGTGACAAGAGGGAGTACAGAAGTGAGGTATTCCAACTAGTGGAGTTGTACAGCAGCAACAACCTGGCACTCGTCATCAGTAAGACGAAAGAGCTGATTGTGGACTTCAGGAAGGGTAAGATGAAGGAACACATACCAATCCTTATAGAGAGATCAGAAGTGGAGTGAGTGAATGGCTTCAAGTTCCTGGGTGTCAAGATCTCTGAGCACCTAACCTGGTCACAATATATCGATGTAGTTATAAAGAAGGCAAGACAGCGGCTATACTTTATTAGGAGTTTGTAGAGATTTGGCATGTCAACAAATACACTCAAAAACTTCTATAGTTGTACCGTGGAGAGCATTCTGACAGGCTGCATCATTGTCTGGTATGGAGGGGCTACTGCATAAGACCGAAAGAAGCTGCAGAAGGTTGTAAATCTAGTCAGCTCCATCTTGGGTACTACAAAGTACCCAGGACATCTTTAGGAAGTGGTGTCTCAGAAAGGCAGCGTCCATTATTAAGGACCTCCAGCACCTAGGGCATGCCCTTTTCTTACTGTTACCATCAGGTAGGAGGTACAGAATCCTGAAGGCACACACTCAGCAATTCAGGAACAGCTTCTTCCCCTCTGCCATCCGATTCCTAAATAGACATTGAATCTTTGGACACTACCTCACTTTTTTAATATACAGTATTTCTGTTTTTGCATGTTTTGTAAAATCTATTCAATATACGCAATAGGGGACTCGATTTTAGAGGTGCAGATAGGAGGTTCTCTGGTCGTGACAGAGAATCCAGGATGGTTTGTTGCCTCCCGGGTGCCAGGGTCAAGGATGTCTCTGATCGCTTGCATGACATTCTGAAGTGGGAGGGTGATCAGCCAGATGTCGTGGTGCACATCGGTACCAATGACATAGCAAGGAAGAGTGAGGAGGTCCTGGAGAGTGAGGATAGAGAGCTTGGTAGGAAGTTGAAAAGCAGGACCTCAAGGGTGGTAATCTCAGGATAAGAATAGGATGCTCTGGAGGATGAACAAGCTGCTGAGGAACTGGTGTAGGGGGCAGGATTTCAGATTTCAGGATCATTGGGACCTCTTCTGGGGCAGGTGGGACCTGTACAAGAGAGACGGGTTACACTTGAACTACAGGGGGACCAATATCCTTTCAGGGAGGTTTGTTAGTGCTATTGGGGAGGCTTTAAACTAGATTTGCAGGGGGATGGGAACCAGAGTGCCAGAGCTGACAGTGTGGCTGGGGTGAAAATAAATGATGTTAAAAGTTCAAGCAAATCCGCAAATAGAAAGGTTGTGAGCGGTGGTAAAAGTCTTCTGAGGTGTATATATTTCAATGCTAGGAGTATTGCGGGGAAGGTGGATGAGTTGAGGGAGTGGATTGACACGTGGAATTATGACGTTATAGCAATTAGTGAAACTTGGCTACAGGAGGGGCAGGACTGGCAGCTTAATATTCCAGGGTTCCAATGTTTCAGATGTGATCGAGGCAGAGGAATGAAAGGTGGGGGAGTAGCATTGCTTGTTAGGGAAAATATTACAGCAGTGCTCAGGCAGGACAGATTAGAGGGCTTGTCTACTGAGTCCTTATGGGTGGAGCTGAGAAACAGGAAAGGTATGGCCACATTAGTGGGATTGTATTACAGACCACTCAATAGTCAACGAGAACTGGAAGAGCAAATCTGCAGAGAGATAGCAGGCAACTGCAGGAAACATAAAGTTGTGGTGGTAGGGGATTTTAATTTTCCATATATTGATTGGGACTCCCATACTGTTAGGGGTCTAGATGGTTTACAGTTTGTAAAATGTGTTCAGGAAAGTTTTCTAAATCAATATATAGAGGGACCAACTAGAGGGGATGCAATATTGGATCTCCTGTTAGGAAACGAGTTAGGACAAGTGATGGAAGTCTGTATAGGGGAGCACTTTGGTTCCAATGATCATAACACCATTAGTTTCAACTTGATCATGGACAAGGATAGATCTGGTCCTAGGGTTGAGGTTCTGAACTGGAAGAAGGCCAAATTTGAAGAAATGAGAAAGGATCTAAAAAGCGTGGATTGGGACAGCTTGTTCTCTGGCAAAGGTGTGATCGATAGGTGGGAAACCTTCAACGGAGGAATTTTGAGAGTGCAGAGTTTGTATGTTCCTGTCAGGATTAAAGGCAAAGTGAATAGGAATAAGGAACCTTGGTTCTCAAGGGATATTGCAACTCTGATAAAGAAGAAGAGGGAGTTGTATGACATGTATAGGAAATGGAGTAAATAAGGTGCTTGAAGAGTATAAGAAGTGCAAGAAAATACTTAAGAAAGAAATCAGGAGGGCTAAAAGAAGACATGAGGTTGCCTTAGCAGTCAAAGTGATGGATAATCCAAAGAGCTTTTACAGGTATATTAAGAGCAAAAGGATTGTAAGGGATAAAATTGGTCCTCTTAAAGATCAGAGTGGTTGGCTATGTGTGGAACCAAAGGAAATGGGGGAGATCTTAAATAGGTTTTTTGCGTCTGTATTTACTAAGGAAACTGGCATGAAATCTATGGAATTAAGGGAAACAAGTAGTGAGATCATGGAAACTGTACAGATTGAAAAGGAGGAGGTGCTTGCTGTCTTGAGGAAAATTGAAGTGAATAAATCCCCGGGACCTGACAGGGTGTTCCCTCGGACCTTGAAGGAGACTAATGTTGAAATTGTGGGGGCCCTGGCAGAAATATTTAAAATGTCGCTGTCTACGGGTGAGGTGCCAGAGGATTGGAGAGTGGCTCATGTTGTTCCGTTGTTTAAAAAAGGATCGAAAAGTAATCCAGGAAATTATAGGCTGGTAAGTTTAATGTCCGTAGTAGTTAAGTTATTGGAGGGAGTACTAAGAGACAGAATCTACAAGCATTTGGATAGACAGGGACTTATTAGGGAGAGTCAACATGGCTTTGTGCGTGGTAGGTCATGTTTGACCAATCTATTGGAGTTTTTCAAGGAGGTTACCAGAAAAGTGGATGAAGGAAGGCAGTGGATATTGTCTACGTGGACTTCAGTGAGGCCTTTGACAAGGTCCCGCATGGGAGGTTAGTTAGGAAAATTCACTCGCTAGGTATACTTGGAGAGGTGGTAAATTGGATTAGACATTGGTTCAATGGAAGAAGCCAAAGAGTGGTAGTAGAGAATTGCTTCTCCGAGTGGAGGCCTGTGACTAGTGGTGTGCCACAGGGATCAGTGCTGGGTCCATTGTTATTTGTCATCTCTATCAATGATCTGGATGATAATGTGGTAAATGGGATCAGCAAAATTGCTGATGATACAAAGATTGGAGGTGTAGTAGACAGTGAGGAAGGTTTTCAGAGCCTGCAGAGGGACTCGGACCAGCTGGAAAAATGGGCTGAAAAATGGCAGATGGAGTTTAATACTGACAAGTGTGAGGTATTGCACGTTGGAAGGACAAACCAAGGTAGAACATACAGGGTTAATGGTAAGGCACTGCAGGAGAACGGAGGGATCTGGGAATACAAATACAAAATTCCCTAAAAGTGGCGTCACAGGTAGATAGGGTCGTAAAGAGAGCTTTTGGTACATTGGCCTTTATTAATCAAAGTATTGAGTATAAGAGCTGGAATGTTATGATGAGGTTGTATAAGGCATTGGTGAGGCCGAATCTGGAGTATTGTGTTCAGTTTTGGTCACCAAATTACAGGAAGGATATAAATAAGGTTGAAGGAATGCAAAGAAGGTTTACAAGGATGTTGCCGGGACTTGAGAAACTCAGTTACAGAGAAAGGTTGAATAGGTTAGGACTTTATTCCCTGGAGCGTAGAAGAATGAGGGGAGATTTGATAGAGGTATATAAAATTATGATGGGTATAGATAGAGTGAGGCAAGGGGAGAAAAAAACCAGAGGACATGGGTTAAGGGTGAGGGGGGAAAAGTTTAAAGGGAACATTAGGGGGGGGCTTCACACAGAAAGTGGTGGGAGTATGGAATGAGCTGCCAGACGAGGTGGTAAATGCGGATTCTTTTTTAACATTTAAGAATAAATTGGATAAATACATGGATGGGAGGTGTATGGAGGGATATGGTCTGCGTGCAGGTCAGTGGGACTAGGCAGAAAATGGTTCGGCACAGCCAAGAAGGGCCAAAAAGCCTGTTTCTGTGCTGTAGTTTTTCTATGGGTTCTATGATTTATATATAATTATTATTTTTATTTATTTATTTCTCTGCTAGATTATGTATTGCATTGAACTGCTGCTGCTAAGTTAACAAATTTCACTTCACATGTCGGTGATAATAAACCTGATTCTGATTCTGTTTCCTTAGAAGTTTGCAAATATTCAGCATAATATCTAAAACTTTGTCAAACTTCTCTAGATTGTGGTGGAGAGCATATTTACTGGCTGCATCATGACCTGGTATGGAAACACTAATACCCTTGAATGAAAAAGACTACAAAAAGTAGTGGATACTGCCCAGTTCATCACAGGTAATTCCCTCCCCACCTTTGACAACATCTACTTAGAACGCCGTTGCAGGAAAGCAGTCTCCATTATTAAGGATCGCCACCACCCAGGCCGTGCACTGTTGCTGCAACCATCAAGAGGAATGTACAGGACCCTAGGGACACACACCATCAGGTTCAGGAACAGTTACTACCTCTCAACCATCAGGCTTTTGAACCAGTGGGGATAACTTAACTAAAATTCACTTGCCCCATCAAGAATTGTTCCCACAATGTATGTACTTACTTTCAAGGATTCTTCTCGATATTTATTACTATAGTTTCTTGTTTTCTTTTGCAGTGTGTGTCCTTTGCACATAGTTTGTTTGTCCATCCTTTTAGCTGTGGTCTTTCATCAATGCTGTTGTGTTTCTTGTAATTACTGTGAATGCCTGCATGAAAATTAATCTCAGGGTTATATATGGTGACATGTATGTACGTTGATAAAAATAATTAATTTGAACTTTGAACTAGGTTTGGCTGCATCCTTGTAAATCTCTTCTACGTACATAAAACCAAGTGTTGACAACAGCGATACATAGTAATTAATCTGCTTTACCAGTGTCTTTGTTTTAAAAAATTTAGTAAGTGTTGTAGCGTGGATGAAATCACCGGAGAGACAGAGTTACTGGTAGATACAAAGCAGCTTCTTTATTCGACACAACAATGTACAGCAGGCATCATACAGACGGAGACGCTTTCGGTAGAAAGGTCTGCTAGCCCAAGGTGGGCTAGATATTTATATGCTAAGCACAAAGGCAATGGCTACTTAAAAAGTTATAGACAATGCTTCCTTTTGGAGCTACATACAAAACACCACACCTCCTAACTTCATCCTTTCCTTTTGACGCCAACATGCCTGGGTTGATAGCCATAGCCTTTAGGAATGCAAGTTAAGTCCACAATACATTTATTTGGCATTTTGCGTGCTAACATAGAAGACAATTAATATTTATAAAGTATAGATAATACTGTCTTCGAAACTACAGCATCTGGTCAAACTACAGTGCCAGAAGCATCTGGTATTCACACCTTTTTAGGAAGCGCATTGTTGTGGACTCAATCAACAGTACTTTGTCTGGTGGCCAAAGTCATTTAAGTGTAAACGAATCATCTACCCAAAAAACTCACTCCAACAGTCAGAACATTTGAATGTTTCTCTTTTCGAATAGTTACTTAGGTTTTATTCATATAAAAGGCCTTGATTTAGGATTACTCTTAGATGCAGCATTTATGATAATATTACATTTGCTACTTCACTGAAGTGTCAACTCAAGATTATTTGCTCATCTTTGGACTTGAACCAACAGACTTCGGATTTGGCAAGTGTAAAAGTCAAGCTGATAATCATGAGTACTATTCTCGGTATGATTATAGCAGATCACTGGCCCATTGACATAAGGGTTTTTTCTTGTCTTTAACATGTTGTATTGTTTCTTCAAATACTGCCTTCATACAGTTGCACTTGGAGCTTGCTGTGTCTAAATGGGCAAAGCAGATTGTACTAGTGTAAAGGTAGTAACTTCAAGTGCATATAGTTTTCAGAACCCAGTTTGGATGTATACAGCTATTTAGAAGAATGTTGGACAAAAGAATGTATGAGTTCCATTGCCTGGTAATTTGGTATCAGCTGCAAAGTTTGGAATCAGTTATAAAAAGTACAGCAAGAACTATGTCCAACAACAGTTGAACATAAAAGGGCAAGCCAACTTCTCTTTGAATAGAAACAGAACACAGGTCGCGTATGGTCCCTGCAGACTCTCTCTGGCATACATATTCCTTTTCCTCCCTCTCTGACACTTTCCCCTGCAACTGAAAGAAGTGTAACATCTGTTACTTCATTTTACCATCATCCAAGCAGACCATGATATTTAGAAAATCCTTTATTCATTCCATGGGCATGTAGGCAACTGAAGCAAAATACAGAATGTTGTTCTTCCAGTTTGTTTTTGGCCTCTCCTTAGCAAGTTGGTGTAGGAGTGGGAACAAGAGTTTAAATGTCTTGCAACTGGAAGCTCAAGGTGGCAGTTACAGACAAAAGCATCGGTGCTCCACAAAGCAAATCTCTAATCTATGTTTGATTTCGCCAAGGCCACATTGCAAGCAAAGAATGCAGTAGACTAGATTATCCTATTCTGGCTAGCTGCCAGTTACCAGTGAAGTTCCACGGAGGATGGTGTTGGGACTGCTGCTTTTTACGATGTATGTCATTGATTTGGACTATGGGATTAATTGACTTGTGGCTAAATTTGCTGATGATACAAAGATAGGTGGAGGAGCGGGCAATGTTGAAGAAACAGAGAGACTTAGATAGTTTAGGGGAATGGGCGAAGAAGTGGCAAATGAAATACAATGTTGGAAATGTATGGTCATGCACTTTGGTAGAAGAAATAAATGGGCAGATGGGTTCAGAGAAGATTCATGAGAATGATTCCAGGAATGGAAGGGTTACCATATGAGGAACACCTGGCAGCTCTTGGGGTGTATTCCCTGGAATTCAGGAGAATGAGGGGGGATCTCATAGAAACATTCTGAATGTTAAAAGGCCTGAACAGATTAGATATGGCAAAGTTATTTCCCATGGTAGGGGAGTCTAGGACAAGAGGACACAACTTCAAGATTAAAGGACATCCATTTAGAACAGAGATGCGGAGAAATTACTTTAGTCAGAGGGTGGTAAATCTGTGGAATTTGTTGCCACAAGCGGCTATGGAGACCAAGTCATTGGATGTGTTTAAGGCAGAGGTAGGTTCTTGATTAGCCAGGGCATCAAAGGGTATGGGGAGAAGGCAGGGGAGTGGGGATGACTGGAAGAATTGGATCAGCCCATGATTGAATGGCAGAGCAGACTTGATGGGCCGAATGACCTATTTCTGCTCCCATATCTTATGGTTTTATGGTCTAGGTTTGTAGAGATGTGGGTGAACCTCTGCCTACACAAGAAATTAAAACAGATCAGCAGGTCAGGCACCATCTGTGAAAAGATAAAAAAAGTTTATTCTTTTGGGTAAAAGGCACTTCAATAGAACGAGTAAAATAAGAAACAAGTTAGTCTCGAGGATGGGGATATGTTGGGCAAAAGTAGGGTGTCAGGTAGGGTGAAGCCAAGGTTGGCCAGTGATAAACTACTGATGATGCCACCTAGTAGATATATAATGAGGGAAATTTGAGAGAGAGAAAGAAACAAAGAGACATAAAGATTGTGAAACTTGGAGCAATTGAAAATACCCAACAGGTTGAGTTGTTTCGACATATTAAGTAAGATTTTATTTCTGCACTCTCTTGGCCTCACCTGCAGTTGGAAGAAAAAGTTTGTGAACCCTTTGTAATTACTTGGTTTTCTGCATTAATTACTGTCTTCATCTAAGTCACAATAATAAACAAGCACAATCTGCCTAAACTAATAACACACAAGCAATTGTACTACTACTCATCTATACTGAGTACATCATTCAAAAAAAAAAGTATGTGAACCTCTGGGGTAATGCCTTCTACAAAAGCTATTTGGAGTCAGGTATTCCAATCTATGATAACACCTCATTGGAGATGTGGGTTGTAGAAGTACCCTGCCCTATATAAAAAAAGACACACAAAATCAGGTTACTCACAGAGTCTGCTCCTCTCAAAAAAGATCTGTTTATGTGCACCATGCCTCAATCAAAACAACCTCTAGAGAACCTTAGAAGTATAATCACAAAGATGCATGAAGCTAGAAAAAGGTACAAAAGCATTTCTGATGACCTGAGTGTTCATCTGTCCACAATAAAAGAAATTGTTTACAAATGGAAGAAATTCAGTACTGTTACTACTCTCCCTAGGAGTGGGCATCCTACAAAGATCACACCAAGAGCACAATGTGCAATGTTGCAGGTGAAAAAGAGCCCAAGGGTAACACCAGAATACCTGCAGGAATCTTTGGGACTTGGTAAAGTCTCTGTTCATGTGTCCACTATAAGAAAAACACTGGAAAAGAATGGTGTTCATGGAAGAACACCACTGTTCTCCAAGAAAAACATTGCTACACATCTCAAGTTTGCAAAAGATTGCCTGGGTGTTCCACAATGTTCTGTGGACAAGTGAGACAAAAGTTGAACTTTTTGGCAGAAATGCACACCACAGTGTTTAGAGGAAAAAGGACACTGCACACCAACATCAACACCTTATCCCAACTGAAGTATAGTAAAAGGAGCATCATGGTTTGGGGCTATTTTCTGCCTCAGGGTCTGGACAGCTTGTAATCATTGAGGGACCAATGACTTTAAAATTGTATCAAGACATTTTACAGGATGTTGTCGGGTAGCAATTCATCAGCTGAAACTTAATAAAAGTTGGATGATGCAACAAGATTATGATCTGAAACACGAGTAAATCAACAACAGAATGATTTAAAAAGAAAATGTATGTTTTGGAATGGCCAAGTCAAAGTCCAGACCTTGAGCCAATTGAGATGCTGTGGCATGACCTAAAGAGGGCTGTTCATGCGAGGTATCCCAGAAATACTGATGAACTGAAATGGTCTCACATGGAGGAATGGTCTAAAATTCCTCCTCACTGTTCAAGTCTGATCAGCAGTTACAGAAAACTTTTGGTGTTTATTGCTGCTAAAGGAGGTTCTACCAGTTATTAAATACAAGGGTTCACATTTCCTAGCTAGGACTGTGAATGATTAAGCAACATGTTGAATAAAGATATGAAAAGTATGTGTATTATTAGTTTAGGCAGATTGTGTTTCTCTATTATGATTTGGATGAAGATCAGACCACATTTTATGAGTAATTAATGAGGAAAAGCAGGTAATTGCAAAGGGTTCACAAACTTTTTCTTGCAATTGTATGTCATTCTGTAACTTAAAATTAACTTTTCTCTTTCCACTGCTGACATTGAGCTGTTAATCTGTTTTTATCCCACAGATGCTGCTTCCAGCATTTTCTGCTTTTATTTCAGATTTCTAGCACCTGCAGTTTTTTAAATTTCCTTTGACTTACATAAGAACAGAAGTATAGAAGTTCCTTCCTGCAAATAGGCTGTAATAGAGCTCTGGATGAGCTGATTGTAAGAGGTCCTTAAACGGGGTAGAGAAGGTTAAACTGCACTTTAGAGGTAATATCAATTGTATTCCAACTGGATTCTTAACTGCACTAAAACAGGAAATTATTTGAGGAAGTTTCTGATGACCAGGGCAAGAAAAAGGGAAGTAAAATAAGTTTTGGAGCTAAATCTTTCTCTTTGAATTATGGAGGTTTATATTTACTAATTAGTTTACATTATTTTTAGAATTTCATATTTTGTAGAAGCAAGACAGCATGAACGTTCCCAATATTGAAATGTTCTTATTTTCAGTAAGGTGAAGTTGGGATAGATAGCAAGGAAATGATCATTTTAAACACCTAGTTTCTTTTTCTTACAAAGATTTGTTTTTTTTTATTTGATAAGCCTCTTGGTCGGAACATTGAATTCTCCATTAGATAGGTAAGGTTGCCTTTAAGCTGTTTTTAAAAAAAAATAGAATCAGTGCTGTAAATTCAAAGGTCAAGGAAAAGTTTCTGAAAATTTTAAATTATTACTTGTTAAGATAGATTCTCAACAGGACTGTTCACGAAGACTGTAATGTTGTATTTAACTTGTGCTCTGGTACATTTCCAAAGTTGTGTAATATATTTTAAAAGGTTAATGGTTTACATGGTGTCTAATTTAAAAGACAGAAAAGGTGGGAGTGACCCCTACACAAATATAGGGTGTAATCTGGATTCTTCTCCTAAAGAACAAATAAGAAAAAAATACTTCTACAGACAATTCCTCAAGCTTGGTATAAATGTAATTTTAATTTTCATAAATGTAGACAACAAACTCAAAATGTTGCTGACGTAAAAATGTTACTGCATTACTCAACATATTAGGTGTATTTTAATTAATATAGTGTAATACAGAATACTTTATTTATAAAAATGTAACTATAGAAGCAGTATTAAAGTCATAAAGTTAACTACTTTGTTGCTGGGCACATTGGAGGATGATTGCAAATATCTCAGGTCATCTCATTTGGTGAAACCTTTCTATTCTGCTGTAAAACCTAAATAATTTTCCATGTGAAATCTGAATGTCAGACTTATTGGATTTGTGAATTGAAAAATTCCACACACTCCTTTCACGTTCTAGAATTGACAGAGAATTCTAACCACAGTCCAAGCTTCTTACAATGTTTTCACTTCTCATTATGAAACTTCATGAACTCTTTTTTTCCTGCCACCCGCATTTATACCTATGAACTGTTCTACCAGCATATTAGTTTCCATTTGTAAATAGTTCCTATTATAACATATATTTCTATTTAATTGTCGGGATTAGAATCTGCTTTAATTTTACAGGCATATGTCACGAAATTTGTTTTGTGGCAGCAGTACATTGCATACATATGAAAGACTATAAATTACAATAAGAAATTGTGTGTGTGTGTGTATATATATATATATATATATATATATATATATATATATATAGTTCATGGGTTCATTGGCCATTCAGAAATCTGACGATGGAGGAGGAAGAGCTGTTCCTGAATCACTGAGTGTGTGTCTTCAGGCTCCTGTACCACTTCCTTGATGGTAGCAATGAGACAAGGGCATATCCTGGGTAATTGGGGTTCTTAGTGATGGATGCTGCCTTTTTGAGGCATTGCCTTTTAAACATGTACTCGATACTGGGGAGATGAGTGACTATGATGGAGCTGGCTGAGCTTACAACTTTCTGCAATTCTGTCCAGAGGCCCCTCCATACAAGATGATGATACAACCAGCTAGAATGCTCTGCACAGTGTATCTGTAGAAATTTGCAAGTGTCTTTCGTGACATACCAATTCTCCTCAAGTTTCTAATGAAATATAGCCACCGCCATGCCCTCTTTGTAATTGCATCAATATTTTGGGCCCAGGATAAATTCTGAGACATGTTGACTAGCAGGGAGGGGCCATACTATTACAACTATGGGTATCGGAGTGTGGAGTTCAGTTCCAGTGTCATCTTTAATGAGTCTCTACATGGCACCCTTGGAATACATGGGTTTTCCTCCCACAATCCAAAGTAGTACTGGGTAGGTTAATTGGTCATTGTAAATTGATTCATGATTAGGTTAGGTTTAAACAGTGTTATTGGGGGTTACTAGGGCAACATGGCTCAAATGGCCTACTCTGCACTGTATTTCTGTATTTTAAAAAAATAGAAAAATAAATAAAAATGTGAATCTGCTCACTCTTTCTACTTCCCCTCAAAGAGTACTGGTGTGTGTTCCCTCGACTTCCCTTTCCTGAAGTCCACAATCAGTTGATTGCAAGGTTGTTGCTACAACACCATCAAGCCAACTGATCTGTCTCACTCCAGTATGCCTTGCCGTCAGCATCTGAAATTCTGCCATTCGTAGTTGTACCTTCAGCAAATTTATAGATGGTGTTTAAGCTGTGTCTAGCTGCACAATCATTGGTGTGGAGAGAGTAGAGCAGTGGGCTGAGCATGCATGCTTGGGGTGCACAGCTGTTGATTGTCAGTAAGAAAAGAAAGAGATGTTATTTCCAATCTGTACAGACTGGTCTTCCAGCGAGGAAGTCAAGGATCAGTTGCAGAGGGAGGTTCAGAGGTCCATGTTCTGGAGTTTGTTGATTAGAACTGAGGGTATGATTGCGGTGATAGCTGAGCTGTAGTCAATAAACAGCAAGCTGACGTAGGTATTACGAATGTGCAAGTGATCCAAGGTCAAGTGGAGAGCTAATAAGATTGCAGCCACTGTAGACCCATTGTGGTGATACACAAATTGCAACATGTCCAGGTCCTGACTTAGGCAGGAATTCATTCTAGCCGTGCCCCATCTCTCAAAGCACTTCATGTAGATATGATTGTCACTGACCAATAGTCATTGAAGCAGCTCCCCTGCACTTCTTGGACATTGGTATGATTGTTGCCCTTTAAAAGCAGGTGGGAACCTTCAAATGTAACCATGAGAGATTGAAGATGCCCTTTGTGCACCTCTGCCAGTTGGTTGACACAGGTTTTCAAATGCCAGCAAGGAACACCATCAGGGCCTGATGCCTTGCAAGGGTTACCCTCTTGAAAGATGTTCTGATGTTGGCCTCTGAGACAGAGATGAGAGGGTCACCAGACACTGCAGGGATTTGCATAGATGTGGTTTTATTCTCCTTTTAAAAGTTTGCATAAAATGTGTTGAGCTTATCTAGGAGTGAAACATTACCGCCATTCATGATGTTAGTTTTTGCTTCATAGGAAGTAATGGCCTGCAAACCCTGCCAGAGCTGACAAACAGCCAATTCAGTCTCTAACCTTAGTCGGAATTGTTTTTCACCCTTAAAGTATCCTTAGTAGGTTGTGCCTGGACAACTTGTATATAGAGCCTTGTAAAGGTATTCAGCCCCCAACCCTTTGTTCACATAAGTGAGTATTACAACCAGGGATTTTGATTAATTTAACTGAGAATTTTTATTTGTGAACCACGTGCTCCTTATTTCGCAGTAGAGCCCCAAAAAAAGGAAAATTGTAAAGCATGAAAAACTGAAAAAATTCAAAAACTGAAATGTCAGTAGTTCAAAGTTATTTATTACTGTTTGAATACTTCGTTGAACAATCTCTCACAGCTATTGCAGCCAGCAGTCCTTTTTGATAACTTTCTGTTAGCTTTCCACAATCTTGAGGTCTTGCCAAAGGTGTTTGATCTGGTTAAGATCAGGACTCTGGGCCAGTCAAGGACATCAGTTTCGTTTGGAGCCACTCCATGGTTGTTGTTTGTGTGTGCTTTGGTCATTGTTCTGCGAAAGATGAACTTCCTCCCCAGCAGTTTTTTATCCAGGCTGTATCTTAATTTAGTAGCACTCATCTTCCCATTAATCCTGACTAGATTTCCAGTCCTGGTGGCTGAAAAGCACCCCCATAGCATGATGCTTCCTCTGCCATACTTTACAGTAGGGATGGTGTTACCTTGCTGATGTGCACTATTAGATTTTCGCCACGTGTACCACTTAGTGTTAAGGCTAAAAAGTTTCACTTTAGTCTCATTTGACCACAAGATCTTCATCCTCATCTTTTACAGCATCTTTTAAGCGATGCTTTGCAAAGTCTTTATGAGCAAGGATATGCTTTTTCTTTAGTCAGAGCTGCTGCTGTGCCATTCTTCTATAAATGCCCTTTTTGTGCAAGGCCTTGGAGATTATAGAGTCATCTCCAATTGCAGTCCCTGACTTCTGCAGCTCACTCAGAGTGACTGTTGGCGTCACAGTAGCCTCTCTTACAAATGCTATTCTTCTCTGGCGGCTATGTTTAGAGGGGTAGCCTGACCTATGCGAAGTGGCTTTGGTTTCATATTTTTTCCACTTTTTCTCAATGGATTGCACTGAGCTCCGAGGTATATTCAGTGAAGTTGAAATGGTCTTCTTCCCCACATTTGTGCTTCTCTATTATCATTTTGCTAACATGTCTTGATTGCTCTTTTGTCTTTATTTTGGTTTGGTCTGTTGAAAATCTACGATACTTTTGGACCTTACGGAGAGAGGGGGTATTTGTGCAGGTGATCCTCTAATTTTCTATATCAACAAATTTGGTAAGTTGTTAAAGGTTATCTACAGTATTGCACCTGAGGAAAGTTAGCTGAGTAATTACAAAGGGGATGAATACTTTTTCAGCCTCACAATTTGGCTTTGATATTTTCAAAAATTGTTGATGGGTTTTAGAATTTTACTTCTGATTTGACCAGACACACAGTGTTTTGTGGATTGGATCAAAAAAATCCTACTTGAAATATATTTCAAATTTAGAAAATGAGACAGTAAAATGTGAAAATAGTTGTGAGAGTCAAATACTTTTTCAAGGCACTGTAGTCCTGTACCATTGTTCTTGAATGCCACTGATCTAGTCTTCAGAAGACTATGAATCTCCTGGTTCATCCACGGCTTTTGGTGTGGGTATGTCTAGTCTAGAAGTAGAATCTGTTGAAGATGATAGCAATCATGTAGAAATGAAATTTAACTCTCTAAAGGATGCTTTGGTAGAATCAGCAAAGTCAGAGATTCCTAAAAAAAAAGGAAAAAAGCATAAAGAATAAATGAATGACAGATGAAATCCAAAATCTAATGAAAGAAAGGAGATGGAAGAAAGCAAATCCTATAGAATATAAGTCCTTAGATAAAAAAGTTAAAAGCTTATGTCAAAAAGCCAAAGAAGAATGGTTAAACCAGGAATGTGAGC
This sequence comes from Mobula birostris, assembly GCF_030028105.1. Classification (NCBI taxonomy): domain Eukaryota; kingdom Metazoa; phylum Chordata; class Chondrichthyes; order Myliobatiformes; family Myliobatidae; genus Mobula; species Mobula birostris. The sequence continues at coordinate 19,680,892 of NC_092387.1, read as the reverse complement.
AATTAGAAAGAATCCCTATTACTGATCCAAAAAGGTTACATCAACAAATCAAGAATATGAATGGTAAAAAGCTCCTCTGTTCTTCAGGTGGATGTTTGAAAGCAAAGGACGGTACCATTATCATGAAAAAAGATGAGATTATGAACAGATGGACTGAGTATATTCAGGAATTGTTTGAAGATGATTCAGGCGAAAAACCAGAAATTAAGAAAAACATTGAAGGTCCAAGTATTTTAAAATCTGAAGTTCATAATGCAATAAGTAAGATGAAGAAAGGAAAGGCAGCAGGTCCTGATGAATTAGTAATAGAACAAATTATTGCCCTTGAAGATTATGGAATTGAAAAACTTACTGATTTAATCAATAACATTTATGAGACTGGAATAATACCAGAAGAGATGAAAAAAATCAGTATTTATCACTCTTCCTAAGAAACCTGGAGCAATAGAATGTGAATTACATAGGACCGTAAGTTTAATGAGTCATATCACTAAGATACTTCTAAGAATTTTGATGACAAGAGCTAAAAGTAAGATACAAGCTGAAATAGGTACAGGACGATGTGGTTTTGTGAAAGACAAAGGTACAAGAAATGCTATAATGGTGTTAAGGATACTATCAATACGAGCTAATCAAGTGCAAAATGATTTGTTTGTTTGCTTTATCAACTACACAAAAGCATTTGATAAAGTGAAGCACCATGTTATTTGAAGTATTACAGAAAACTCTAGATCTAGATTCGAAAGACCTCCACCTAATCAGAAATCTGTACTGGGAACAAACTGCCGCTGTAAGAATAGATGGAGAAGTGAGTCAGTTTATGAAAATCAAGAGAGGCGTTAGACAAGGATGTGTTTTCTCCCCTGATTTATTTAATGTGAACATTATTACAAAAAATAAGAGACATCTTGGGAATCAAAGTTGGCAGTGAAAACATCAATAATTTCAGATATGCAGATAACACTGTTAATTGCAAGCACGGAGGAAGAACTACAAAACTTAATTGATATAATTGTTGAAGAAAGTGCAAAAATGGGTCTACCTATCAATTGCAAAAAGACAGAATGTATGGTGATATCCAAAAAGGAGGAGGATCCTATCTGCAGGCTGAGAATAAATGGGGAAGACAGAAAACAAGTACAGAACTTCTGCTGCTTAGGAAGCTGGGTGACATCAGATGGCAGGTGCGATATGGACATCAAATGAAGAATAGGGATGGCAAAAGACACCTTTACAAGAATGAGGAGTATGCTGACCAATACTAAACTAGGCATGACAACCCGCCTCAGAGTACTGAAATGTTGCGTTTATCCAGTTATGTTATATGGCTCAGAATGTTGGACAATATCTAGTAACATGTGGAAATGAATTGTAGCAGCAGAGGTGTGGTTTTTGAGGAGGATGCAAAGAATATCATGGATGAAACAAATATCTAATGAGGATGTCATGAACAGAGCAAACACAAAAAGAGAAATAATGTATGAGATCATGAAAAGGCAACGTAGCTTCATTGAACTTGTGATTAGGAAAGAGGAGTTAGGATGCACGGTAATTATGGGAAAGATTGAAGGGAAGAAAGCAAGAGGAAGACAAAGACAAATGATGATGGAAATCAATACCAATGAATTGATCCACTTGACCCGAAACAGGAGTGTGTGGGCCATAGCAGTCAAAGCTCAAACTGGGCATGGCACCTGATGATGATGATCATGTCTGATATGTTCTCGAGGACGCGTACTCATCCACACAGGTCTTGATGAAGTCGATGACAATTGTGACATATTCATTCAGACTCCGTAGATGAATCCCTGAATATTCTCCAGTCCACCGACTCGGAGCAGTTCTGTAAGTGCTCCTCTGCCTCACTAAAGTTACAGAAGGTATCAGAGTGTGCAGTTTCATACCGGCTTCCATTTTCTTGAAGGGGAACAGCACTGGTAACCCATGTCTGCTATCAGAGTTTCACCAATTATTCTTATTGATAAATTCTTTTAAAAACATATTAAAATGATACTGCTTACTGAAGTGCCCATGGCTGTGGTGCTGTAGTTCAGCTGTAGTAGTCCTAAACAAGAATATTTGATAATTCCTATTGGAGCTGCACGCAAACAGTCATCACTCAATGGTGCTATCTTACTGGGAGAATGCCCTGGCACTGCTGACTGTGGTTGGGTGTGTTCTTTTTATTACTTGATTGCCTGTCTTGAATTGGCTTGGCCTGCTCAGTCCAGATGTGGTGTCTTTCCACCTCTGTGTGAGAGAGACCAGGCTTTGTTCTTGCGCTCAGCTGCACTACTTAAGTGCCATTGACCATGTCTCCAATTTTTGTGGGACTAATACCTGAAAAAGTATTCTTGGTGATGGTTTGTAATAAAAAAAAGAGTAGTATAAACACAGTGCAAAACATTTTACTTTCTTAGTGCCATATGGTCAATATATTCAGTAGTGTTAACAATTTCTTAAAACTATATCACCATTGCCATTTCTGGCCCCCTCAGGTGAAGCTTCTTTCAGTGCTCAGAATCAAGTTTGTTTTCACTGATGTTTGTCATGAAATTTGTTGTTTAGTGGCAGCAGTAAAATGTAAGGCATAAAATGCAATGTACTGCCTTCTGAAGATATCTTCGATGTTAAAGGTGGTTGAATTTACAACCCTCTGCAGCCTTTTTCAGTCTTGAAAATTGAAGTCTCCATACCAGGTGATGGTGCAACCACTCAGAATGCTGTCCACTGTGCATCTTTAAAAATTTGCAAGCGTCATTGGTGACCAACCAAATCTCCTCAAACTCTTAATGATATATAGCTACTGGCATGCCTTCCTTGTGATCAGCTAGATCCTTTGAGTTGTTGACCATAAGACATGGAGCAGAATTAGGTCATTCAGCCCATCGAGTCTGATCTGCCATTCCATCATGGCTGATCCTAGAGCCCACTCAACCCCATACACCTTCTCGCCATATCCTTTGATGCCTGGCCGATCAGGCAACTATCAGCTTCCATCCTAAATATATCCATGGACTTGGCCTCCACCGCAGTCTGTGGCAGAGCATTCCGCAGATTCATTACACTCTGGCTAAAAAAAAAATTCCTCCTTCCTTCTGTTCTAAAAGGCCACCCCTCAACTTTGAGGCTGTGCTTTCTGGTTCTGGATACCCCAACCATAGGAAACATACTCTCCACATCCGCCCTATCTAGGCCCTTCAACATTTGGTAGGTTTCAATGAGATCCCCGCTCCCCCCGCCCCTGCATTCTTCTAAATTCCAGTGAGTACAGGCCCAAAGCTACCAAACGCTCCTCATGTGTTAACTGCTTTATTCCTGGAATCATCCTTGTGAACTTCTTCTGGACTTTCTCCAATGACAACGCATGCTTTCTGAGATATGGAACCCAAAACTGTTACTAATCCTCCAAGTAGGGCCTGACTAGTGTCTTATAAAGGCTTGGCATTATCTCCTTGCTTTTATACTCTATTCCCCTTGAAATAAATGCCAACATTGCATTTGCCGCCTTTACCACAGACTCAATCTGTGAATTAACCTATGGGAGTCTTGCACGAGGACTGCTAAGTCCCTCTGCACCTCTGATGTTTAAACTTTCTCTCCATTCAGATAATAGTCTGAACTAATGTTCCTTTTACCAAAATGCATTATCATACAGATCCCAGACTGTATTCCATCTGCCACTTTTTTGCCCATGCTTTGTTTGTCCAAGTCCTGCTGCAATCACATTGTTTCCTCAGCATTATCTACCACTCCACCTATCTTCATATCATCCACAGACTTTGCTGCAAAGCCATCAATTCCATTATCCAAATCATTGACAAACAATGTGAAAAGTAGCTGCCCCAATACTGATCCATGAGAAACACCACTAGTCACTGGCAGCCAACCAGAAAAGGCTCTCTTTATTCCCACTCACTGCCTCCTGCCTGACAGCCATTCCTCTATTCATGCCAGTATCTTTCCTGTAATGCCATAGGATTTTATCTTGTTAAGCAGCCTCATGTGTGGCACCTTATCAAATGCCTTTTGAAAATCCACTGCCTCACCTTTGTCCACCCTGCTTGTTACTTCCTTGAAGAACTTCTAACAAATTTGTCAGGCAATATTTCCCTTTACAGAAACCATGCTGACTTTGACTTATTTTATCATTAGCATCCAAGTACCCCGAAACCTCATCCTTATTAATAGATTCCAACACTTTCCCAACCACTGAGGTTAGGCTAACTGGCTTATAATTCCCCTTATTTTGCCTTCCTCCCTTCTTAAAGAGTGGAGTGACATTTCCAATTTTCCAGTCCTCTGGGCCATGCCAGAATCAAGGGATTCTTGAAAGATCATGACCAATGCATACATTATGTTTTCAGCAACCTCTTTCAGGACTCTGGCATGTAGTTCATCTGTCCAGGTGACTTATCCACCTTTAAGACCTTTCAATTTGCCTAGCACTTTTTCCTTTGTAATAGCAATGGCACTGTAGATTCAAAGCAAGAAGGCTGCGAGTGGAACATCTGAAAGGATTTTCAGAGAGAAGGCATTTTACTACTCGGGGTAAAGAGAGGTAAGACTGCGCAGGCGTGTGACGTCAACCAGTAGAGAGCAGGAAGAGTTTAAAGAAGACTGCCATATACAGCGGGCAGCAGAGTGAGACGGTAGCAGACTGAGAGGGCTTTGGCTCAACTGGGGCTTTAGCGAAGAGGGGTCAAGGTGAAGAACTGATTCACAGAGATTCACAGATAACAGCCTTCGACTTCCCTAGTGGACTCTTCCCTTTCTCCCATGGTCCCATGGTGAGCTTAGACACGTGCCATGCTCCTCCTGTGACATATGTGAACTCAAGGAGGCTGACAGCATCCCTGAAGACTACGTGTGCAGGAAGTGTGTCCAGCTGCAGCTCCTGATAGACCGCATGGTGGCCCTGGAGCTGTGCATGGACTCACTTTGGAGCATCCAAGATGCTGAGAATGTTGTGGATAGCACATTTAGTGAGTTGGTCACACTGAAGTTTAAGGATCTAAGGAAAGATAAGGAATGGGTGACCAACAGGAAGAGTAGCAGCGGGAAGATATTACAAGAGTCTCCTGCAGTCATCTCCCTCCAAAACAGATATACCACTTTGGAGTCTGTTGGGGGAGATAGCTCATCAGATGAAGGCAGCAGTAGCCAGGATCATGGCACCGTGGGTGGCTTTGTTGCGCATGAGGGCAAGAAAAAGAGTGGCGGAGTTGTTGTGATAGGGATTCCATGGCAAGGGGAATAGAGAGGAGCTTCTGTGGCCGCAAATGGGACTCCCATATGGTGTGTTGCCTCCTGGGTGCAAGGGTCAGAGATGTCTCAGAGAGGCTGCAGGGCATTCTGAAAGGGGAGGGTGAGCAGCCAGCTGTTGTCATGCATGTAGGTACTAACGACATAGGAAGGAAGCAGGATGAGGTCTTGCAAGCTGAATATAGGGAGCTAGGAGATAAATTAAAGAGTAGGACCTCAAAGGTAATAACCTCAGGATTATTACCGGTGCCACGTGCTAGCTGGAGTTGGAATAGCAGGATAGCTAGAATGAATATGTGGCTTGAGCGGTGGTGCAGGAGGGAGAGTTTCAGATTCTTGGGACATTGGAACCGCTTCTGGGGGGAGGTGGGATCAGTACCGTACGGACGGTCTACATCTGGGCAGGGCCAGGATCAATGTCCGAGGGAGATTGTTTGCTAGTGCTGTTGAGGAGGTTTTAAACTAATATGGCAGGGGGAATGGGAACCCACACAGAAAAGAAGAGGGAAATGGTGCAGAGACCAAAGCTAGAGTTAGTGAAGAAAAAAGAGTAAAGTGTATAAAAGTGAAAAACAAAAATCGCATAGGTCACTAGATTCTAAAAGGACAATGAGTATAAGGACACTTTATCTAAATGCCCGTAGTATCAGAAACAAGGTTAGTGAACTTGTGGCACAGATCAGTACCAAGGCATATGATTTAGTGGCCATTACAGAATCCTGGTTGCAAGGTGGAGATGACTGGGAATTAAATATCCAAGAGTATCAGGTAATATGGAAAGATAGGCAGGAAGGCAGAGGAGGTGGGGTGGCGCTCTTGATTAGGGATGAGATCAGGGCGATTGTGAGAGATGATATAAGATCTACGGAGCAGAATGTTGAGTCCATCTGGGTAAAGATTAAGAATAGTAAAGGGAAAAAAATCACTGGTGGGTGTTGTCTATAGGCCACTAAATAAAAATATTGCAGTGGCAGAGGCGATTAACCAAGAAGTAACTGAGGCTTGTAAGAACGGAACAGCAGTTGTCATGGGGGATTTTAACTTCCACATAGATTGGGTGAATCAGGTTGGTCAAGGAAGTCTTGAAGAGGACTTCGTAGACTGCATCCGTGATGGCTTTCTTGAGCGGCATGTTAGTGAAACTACAAGGGAAAATGCTATCTTAGATCTAGTCCTGTGCAATGAGACAGGTAAGATTAATGATCTTGTAGTCAGGGATCCTCTTGGAAAGAGTGATCATAGTATGATTGAATTTCGCATACAGATGGAGGATGAAATAGATCTAAAACTAGTGTATTATGCTTGAACAAAGGAGACTACAATGGGATGAGGGAGGAGTTGGCTAATTTGGATTGGGAGCACAGGCTATTTGGTAGGACAGTTGAGGAACAGTGGAATACTTTCAAAGAAGTTTTTCACAGTGCTCAACAAAAGTATATTCCAGTCAAAAGTAAGGACAGTAAGTGTGGGGAGAGCCAGCCTTGGATAACTAAGGAAATAAAGGATAGTATCAAATTAAAAGCTCATGTGTACAAAGTCACAAAGAGTAGTGAGAGATTGGAGGATCGGGAAAACTTTTAGAAAGCAACAAAGAGCAACTAAACAGGAAATAAAGAAAGGGAAGATAGAATATGAAAGTAAATTAGCATAAAATATGAAGGTCGGCTGGTGGCGCAGTGAGATCAGCGCCGGGCTCAAGAATGGAGGTTCCCGAGTTTGATCCAGTGATAGGCCGCTCCCGAGCATGCTCTCCATTCATGCCAGGTTGATGTCAATCTTGCAACTCAACCTCGTAAAAAAAACACTGCCACCTCCAGTTTAAATTCCCACATGAAATATTGTGGAGGATCAAATACCCCCAAACAGATAGCAAAAGTTTTTATAAATATATAAAGCGGAAGAGCGTGGCTAAAGTCAACGTAGGTCCCTTGGAAGGAGGAGAAGGGGAAATTGATATTGGGTGATAAGGAAATGGCTAAGGCATTGAACGACTACAGTCGGCCCTCCTTATCCGCGGGGGATTGGTTCCGGGACCCCTCACGGATACCAAAACACACAGATGCTCAAGTCCCTTATTTAACTTGTCCAGTGCGGTGGTCTTTAGGACCCAGCGGAACCCCGGACCTTATTTAGCCTGTCTTAATGCAGTGGACTTTAGGACCCAGCACAGCACTGAATCCGCAGTGTTTCTGCTCACGAAAATAATCACAATCACGATTGAAAATAAAGTGGAAGTAATAAAGCGATCGGAAAGAGGTGAAACGCCATCGGTCATTGGAAAAGCGTTAAGGCTGATTTATAATTGTGCGTCAAATTGACGCCGTAGGTACAGCGTAGCCGCGAACCCTACGCAGTGCCTACGCGGATCCCTATGCTGTAGCCTGAAGTGCACCTCTCCCAAAATGTAACTACGCGTCACGGCAACGCAGACCGCAACAGCTGTGATTGGTCCGCTTGGTAGCATCGCATTTCCTCCTACGCTGCAGTAGCTTCCCATTGGGCGACTGAAGGGCAGGGAAGGAACTCTGGCTGCAATGCTTTTCATAAAGCTTTACAGACCTCCGAAATTATGGAGGATGCATTTCGCTTTTACGAAAAAAGATGCTCGCTTTAAACTTGTTTACCCTGAGAAAGGCTACCATGACCATGAAGCCTTGCACGGGCAGGTGTGTGCGCATGTGTGACGTGCGCGAATTGCAGAGCGACGCAGACACACCAGTGCACAAGTATAAATGCTCACAATGGCGTAGCCCACTTGCGTAGGCTACGGTGTAAGCTGGTATGCACAAGTATAAATCAGCCTTTAGGCTACAGTCAGTCAATAATCGGAACAATTTTAACGGAGTCTGTGAAAGGCCCTGCCCCAATAAAAGCTACAATTATTACTAATCAACGCAGTGGTTTAATTATTGAAATACATATGTTTCTTAACCGTTTTGTATGCATAGAAAGGTAAAATATATACTATATACTAAGACAAACGTTTGACTAACTGACACTAAATAATACCGGATGTGCATGTTCCGACTTCAAATCCGACTTAAAGACGGGCTCAGGAATGGAACTTGTTCATAACCTGGGGACTGCCTGTACTTTTAAATCGTCTCTGGATTACTTATAATACCTAATACAATGTAAATGCGATGTAAATAGATGTTATACTGTTTGCTTAGGGAATAATGACAAGAAAAAATAGTCTGTACATGCTCAAACAACGAGTGCTGAAGAGAGAACTTCCGGGTTTTCCCGATCCATGGTTGGTTGAATCTGCGCATGTGGAACCCGCAGATAAGGAGGGCCGACTGTATTTTGTGTCGGTCTTCACGGTGGTGGACATGTCTAATATGCCAAAAAAGGATGTTATGGATGAAATGGGAGATGAGGACCTGGATAAAATCACTGTCACTAAAGAGATAGTGATGAGCAAATTAGAGGGCCTGAAGGTAGATAACTCCCCTGGTCCTGATGGGATGTATCCCAGGGTGCTGAGGGAATTGGGGGAGGTTATAGAGACGCATTGCTAATCATTTGTCAAAACTCTCTGGACTCTGGGCAGGTCCTGGCGGATTGGAAGACAGCAAATCTCATGCCACTTCTTAAAAAAAGGATGTAGGCAAAAGACGGGCCAGTTAGCTTAACATCTATAGTCGGGGAAAAAGCTTGAAGCTGTCATTAAGGAAGAAATAGTGAAACACTTAGAAAGGAGTAGTTCCATTAGATAGATGCAGCATGGATTCAGAAAGGGCAGGTCCTGTTTGACAAACTTACTGGAGTTCTTTGAGGACAAAATGAGTGCAGTGGATAGAGGGAAACAGGTGGATGTCGTATACTTGGATTTCCAGAAGGCGTTTGATAAGGTGCTGCACAAGAAACTTATAAATAAGATACAGATGCACGGAGTCGGAGGAAGTGTATTAGCATGGATAGTGGATTTGTTAACCAATAGAAGGCAGAGAGTTAGTATAAATGGCTGTTTCTCCAGTTGACAGTCAGTAGTGTGTGGGGTGCTGCAGGGGTCGGTGCTGGGCCCGCAGCTGTTTACCATTTACATTGATGATTGGGAAGAGGGGACTGAGTGTAGCGTAGCAAAATTTGCTGATGACACTAAACTGAGTGGAAAAGGAAATTGTACAGAGGGGATGTGGAGAGTCTGCAGAGGGATATAGATAGGTTAAGTGAGTGGGCCAAGGTCTGGCAGATGGAATACAACGTTGGTAAATGTGAGATCATCCACTTTGGAAGGAATAATAGAAGAGCAGATTATTATTTAAATGGTGAAAGATTGTAGCATGCTATTGTGCAGAGGGACTTGGGAGCACTTGTTCATGAATCGCAAAAAGTTGGCTTGCAGATGCAACAGGTTATTAAGAAGGCAAATGGAATGTTGGCCTTCATTGCTGGAGGGATTGAATTCAAGAGAAGGGAGGTCATGCTGCAACTATACAGGGTACTGGTGAGGCTGCACCTGGAGTACTGTGTGCAGTTCTGGTCTCCATACTTGAGGAAGGATATACTGGCTTTGGAGGCAGTGTGAAGGAGGTTCACCAGGTTGGTTCCGGGGATGAAGGGGTTAACCTATGAGGAGAAATTGAGTTGCCTGCGACTATACTCTCTGGAATTCAGAAGAATGAGAGGGGATCTTACAGAAACATACAAAATTTTGAAAGGGATAGATATGATAGAAGGAGGAAAGTTGTTTCCATTGGTAGGTGAGACTAGAACTAGGAGATATTGCCTCAAGATTCAGGGGAGAAGATTTAGGACGGAGATGAGGAGAAACTGTTTTTCCCAGAGAGTGATGAATCTGTGGAATTCTCTGCCCAGGGAAGCAGTTGAGGCTTCTTCACCAAATATATTTAAGATACAGTTAGATGGATTTTTACATAGTAGGGGAATTAAGGGTTATGGGGAAAAGGCAGGTAGATGGAGCTGAGTTTATGGACAGATCAGCCATGATCTTATTGAATGGCCGGGCAGGCTCGATTGGCCGGATGGCCTACACCTGCTCCTATTTCTTATGTTCTTATGTTCACTCCTGCTCCCTGACAGTCATGGACCTTTGGCACACTGCTAGTGTCTTCCATAGTGAAGACTGATGCAAAGTACCCATTAAGCTCATCTGTCATTTCTTTGTCCCCCATTACTACCTCACCAGTTTCATTTTTCAGTTGTCCAGTATCAACTCTCACCTCCCTTTTATTCTTCATATAACTGGAAAAAAACTAGTATCCTGCTTTATATCATTGGCTAGTTTGCCCTCGTACTTCATATTCTCCCTTATAGCTTTTTTAGTTGCCTTTTGTTGGACTTTAAAAGCTCCTGATCATCCAACTTCCCACTCACAAGATGATACAATTTATATTGTATTTTATGTAGTTTAATCCAAAACTGAGATCTGTAATATAAATAAAGGGAAGTATGATGTGATGAATTGGTTATGGAGCTACTTTAGAAAGTATGATGTTGGCTGGCCAGGTATAGCAGTTGACCTAAACAAAAGAGAGCATTTCAAAGCTAGCAAATGAGAACTATGAAATTGACAGAATATTAAATAGGAGAGTAAGCTGTTGAAAAACATGAAAACAAGTGTTTATATAGGTGTAAATATAGATGAGGAAAGATCACCAAGGACACCAATACGGTAAAAACAGCCAAGAATGCCAGAGAACCAAGATAATTAGTGTAATTATGTTTTATATAAACAAGGCCAAGTGTCAGAGAAATTGGTGAAATTGATAGCCAATACATTCAAGCACTCAGTGATATTCATCTCACAGTTTTGAAAGGGGCGCATTGCTTTTCTGTTACAGATGCAGTTTCTAGAATGATAATCACTTGGAGCATAGTAAATGTGACTTCATTATTAAAGAAAGGAGCAAAAAAGCATGGATTTACCAAACTATTAATCTAATATAATGGTTTTCATTCTAAAAAAATTTAACTACAGGAGTCTTGTGGTGAGACTAGAGTTACGGTGGAGTTTTGGTATACTTGAAAGCAGACTTGACACAGGAAGTTAAAAAAAAGATGCTGAAAACTGGTTCCTGGGATAGCATACTTGCCTTATAAGAGATTGAATAAGCTAGGCCTGTTTTCCAACAATACACACAAAATGTTGGAGGAGTTCACAGGTCAGGCAGCATTTATAGAGGGAAATGAAGAGTCGGCATTTCAGGCCAAGGCCCTTCATCAGTATTCTTAAAATTTACTGAGTGGATGTAGGAAGGATTTTCCTTTGATGAATAAACTCTTCTCGGGATATATAATGCTGGCAGAGTTTTTCATCAAAGTGTCAGTTAAAATCGATGTCTGTACCTGGCTGGAAGCCCAAGAAGAGTTTATTCGTTATTTATGCCGGGAAAGCACTAGATCCAATTTTCCCCTGGTTTAGGTCTTAAAGCAGGGTTCACAGCATCAGAATAAAGGGTGACACAGATGAGGTCATTTATTGAAAAGGTGATACCTATCCCTGGGAATCTCAATCCTTGAGGGTTATGGAGTTTCAGTCATTGAATTCATTCAAAATGGGGATCAGTAGATTCCTGCAGACAGTGGATACTGCAAATGCTAGAGTCTGGAGCAAAAACAAATCAAACTGCTGGAGGAACTCTGCATGTTAAGCAGTATCTGTGGAAATAAAGGGATATTTTACATTTTTGTTTGAGACCCTGCATAAGGACTGTTGAAGGGAGATGGCCGGTGTAACAAGGAGTGAGGGTCTGGCAGGACATGGGTGGAGCCCGGTGAGGAGGGCGATGATGGACAGCTGGAGTCAGGTGGGGGAGGGGTGGAGTCAGGAGATAGTGGTTGGTGGTTTATAGGTAGGGAAGACAAGAAAAGAAGGGGAAAAGGGTAGCAGAGACCCAGGTGGGGAAGAGGATTGTGGAAGTAAAGGCAGAGGTTATCAGGTAGATGCTGCAACCTGGTAAGAAAGTGATAAGTAGAACTAGGTAAGGGAGGGAAGCATGGGGAATAAACCAAAGCAGTTTTGGGAAGGGACAGCCGAGAGGTAAAGTGTGTGAGTGATAGGCAGATGGAATCAGGTGACAGAGGTGAATGGAACAGGGTGATGGTGATGGCACTGACAGTGGTAGGGCTAATCAGAAGAAAAGAAAGCAGCACAGAGAGTGAATTTGAAAATAGAGTGCTCATACCTTTTGGTTGTAAACTGCAGCTCATTTAGTGTAGCTTCACACTAGTAGTGGACAAATTGAATGTGTAATTGTGATCTTGAATGTGTAGTTGGAGGGATCTTGAAATAATTGTTTCTATATACAGTACTGTGCAAAGGTCTTGGGCACATTATACAGAGCTGAAACTAACTTCCTCTGTCCACAGATGCTACCTGACTGGCTAAACACTGTATTGTGCTGTGCAAATATACTTGTATAGAGCTAGGGTACCTAAGATTTTTGCACTGTACTGTAGTAATTTTATGTATTGCACTGTACTGTTGCAAAAAAATCATGACATATGTAAGTGATGATAAACCTGGTTCTGATATGGGTCTCTATTGTGGACTGAGAGTGAGAAAGGGGCAGGGAGAGGGGAATCATGGTTGGGAAAGGGGGTGGGGAGGGGAGGGAGTGGGAAGCACCAGAGAGACATTCTGTGATGATTAATAAACCAGTTGTTTGGAATCAAATAACCTTGCCTGGTGTCTCAGGGTGTGTTTGCACCGGTGCCATTCTCCCGCTCTGGCACCTGTGCCGCGCACCCCTCCCACAGAGCTCCACCCTTCACCATTCCCAACATCCTTTGCTCCCACCAGATTTACAAACTCGCTGTCCGCTTCACGTTGACAAATACAGTACTGTACAAAAGTACTGTAAATGACATATGTAGCAGTCTAGTTGATGTTGGTTGCAGCAGAAATCAATCTTTCATGATGTAGAAGGTAGGGGCAAAAAACTGTTAAGACTGAATTATAAAGTGTAACTAGAGGTTTAGATTTGAGGTGAGCAGAATACATATCCTTTGTTTCATGACTTGGATATTCTGCAAATGGCATCGTCTGGCCCAAGTTAAAGTATAGAGATTTTAGAGCAAGAAAGCATAGTTTTCCTCTTAACTCTCTCTCTCTCGGCTCCAAATACTGGCCTTTTAATTGACCTTGTAGGGATCTTCCTAATGTCTATGGGTGAGGATGCAAATGAAATATTTTACATTATAATTCGTATTGTTCTTGTCCGCACAGTAACAGCTTAAAGCCATTCTTGTAATAGATCAAATTAATGACTTTTAGTTGACTGCAAGGTAAGATGACTATATGAACAATTTTGCATTCTAATCAAATCGCTCAAACAGTTGATTCAACATTAATCCAGGGCATCTTCGGCTGGCAAATCTTTGTGTATAAATAACTGAATTCCATCTGCACCTGGTACATACCTCCTATTTCCTAAGGCTGCGGTTAATCTTTCTCAATTTAATTAATTCAGAATTGTTCCCTGGGGAAGTAAGTGTGAGCTCCATGGAGAACAGGAAGTAATTCTCCATGTGGATTTGCCAATAATTTGTTTTTGCCACAGTAAAAATAAAATGAATGTTTTGCATCAGTGACCTGTCCAACCAATGGTATTGTTAGGTTTTATCATTATTTTGTAAGGAGAAAATTATTAGATAATTCTAATGATGCATGTCAATGCTGTGATTTTTTAAAAAATAGAAAATGCTGGAAACACTCATCAGGTTGAGCAGCATCTGTTTGGGGGTTGGGGGTGGGAAAGGAATAAAACAAGTGTAGCATTTTAGATCAGAAATCCTTTACCAGACTGGGATTTGAGGCTGTGTTGATGCCTTGAATGTCAAAAGGTAATGACTGTTCGCTGGTCTCCTTTTGGATTGCTGGTATCTAAGATGTTTAGCTGTCCTTATAAGGAATATGGGAAACAAATACTGTATAATCAGATTACATTGTGTTATTGTTTGCACTGATTTGAAGGAAATAAACATGCAGCTTATTGTACAAGGTAGTCTGAGTCAGTAGATTGTGAGTTCATGAATTATTGCAGATACTTAAGCCTGTCATTGAAGCTGATGTTTCATTTCATTGTTAAAGATATGTTATATTGATAGAATCACTTTTCACAATGGGATGTTTAAACCAAGGCTCTTCCACCTGTTTTTATGTTTTCATTGTGTGGTTACTCATTTTGGTATATTGTTAAGACTACCAGCTCCTGCCAGAGGTCTCATTTGACCTGGCAGCCAACCTTGTATAATAAGTACGTTTTCCGTGACTACTGGCTGTCATAGATATAAAAGTCCCTTTCTCGCATTCATTTGTTTAGTGTTTCCTTCTCTGTATTTTCTTAAAATGTTTATTTACTCTTGTTTCTTGCTCACAAGCACCGGGTAAGAGCAAGCTGACAGTCAATATGTTGCTGGTTTGAAGTGGGGTACAGGAAAAGGGAAACTGGATTTTGGTCTTCAGTCTAGGAAGAAATGAGGGATTGCTTAGTATCTAAATTTAGTATGGATTTGGCATAGTAGGAATTATTTGACTTTTTCTGTCTGTTTCTGTATATCCAAATTTACAAGGATTGACATCCCAAAACAATGGGTGGGGATAAATTTGTGATTTAAAGCATTTAACTGAAACAATCAAGTTAAGTTTGATACACTGGGAAAGGGTTTAGTTACAGTGTAATTCTCAAATTAACATGAAAATCCTACAAACAACAGATATTCTGCAGATGCTGGAAAGTCAAGCGAAAACACATAAAAGTTGCTGGTGAACGCAGCAGGCCAGGCAGCATCTCTAGGAAAAGGTGCAGTCGATGTTTCAGGCCGAGACCCTTCGTCAGGACCCATGAAAATCCTACAGCCTTGCAAGATTTTGTGACTATTGTCTGCTTGGGTTTAATTGGAATTTTACTGGATGTCCATAATTAAATACTCAAATTTCATTGGACTAAGAATAAAATATATACCATCCTTCCTTAATTTGAGTGTCACTGGCAAGTCCAGTTTTTATTGCTCAACCAAGAAGGTGATGGTGCCTCTTAATGTTGCTGTTGTAACTGCTTCTGTCGCCTTCCCTGGCAAAGTATCCCAGGGTCCTACCACAGCACTTCCAAAACAAAAGATTTGCCTTGCATATCACCTATTAAACTGTCTCTTCTCACCTTTAACCAATGCCTTCTAGTATTTTATATATCCACCCTGCAAAAAAGGCAGAATGAAAATGTGCATTATAGCAGAAGTACTTATGTCCAAATTGAACTCCAAATTTCCAACTAATATATATTCTGAAGTATCATTTGCCAGCTGCCTTTATCCAGAACTTCACTAATATTTGTGTTGTCTGCAAACATACTTATCAGGGACACCTTTTTTTTTAAATTTAGATAATTTATGTATGTGACAGATGACAGAGACCCCAACACACATACTTGCAGAACAAAGTTGGTTGCAGACCTCTTATCAGAGAAACACCCCTCCACTATTATCTTCTGTCTTCTATGATGACCCCCCCCCTTTCCCCTCCCCCCCCCCCACCACCCCACTGCACAAAGCCACACTGGCTTTCCCTAATGACTCCATGCTTTTTCAAATGTGATTAACTTATTTGTCTAAGAATCTTCTTCAGTAATTCTGCACCACTGGTATAAGGCTCACTGGCCTGTAAATTCCTTCTTGCTCTTCTTAAACATAAGAGCACCGTTATCCATTATCCACTCTTCTTGGACCTTATCCTTGGCTAAAGAGAACAGAAAAATATAAAGATCTGTCAAGGCCCCACTCATCTCCTCTCATGCTGCCCTTGATATCCTGGGATAGATTCCATCAGTCCCTGAGGCTTATCAACTGTAATGCTTCTCAATACATATAACTCCTTTGATATCAACAAATCCTAGAATATTAGCAAACCCCTCCTAAAGCTCGTCATCCACCTCTTTCTGGTGAATAGTGCTGTGAAGAATATCACCTAATTCCTCTCGTCCCACACATATTGTTAATTCCCTCTGAGTGGATCTACCATTTCCCTTTCTAAATAATTGCCCTGAATAGATGTATAATTCTCCTTAAGCCTACATGCCATTGTTATTTCATGGCTTCTCTTAGTTATTTAATTCCTTGTTTGAGTTCTTCTCTGCTTCCTTTGATCTCTCAGTGGTCTCGTCTGATTTCAGCTTTCTAAACTTTACATATACTTTTTTGGCTAAACTTAGAATATCTCGTGTCATCCCATGTTCCCAAAGTTTGCCATTTTAATCCTTCAGAGCCTCATGCCGGCCCAACCTTGAACCAGCTGACCTTTAAAAGATTCCCAGATTCCAGATGTGGAATTATCCTCTAACATCCTCTAACAGCCTCTCCTAATCTGCTTTCCCAGTTCTTGCCTAATATACACTTTCACCCATGGAGGTTGCGGATGTTGTTCCCTTATTCAAGAAAGGGAGTGGAAATAGCCCAGGAAATTATAAACCAGTGAGTCTTACTTCAGTGGTTGGTAGGTTGATGGAAAAGGTCCAGAGAGGCAGGATTTATGAACGTTTGGAGAGGCATAATACGATTCTATCATATTACTTCTTATCGTCTGTCGCTCCAAGGAGAAAAGGCCAAGTTCACTCAACCTATTTTCATCGTGCATGCTCCCCAATCTTGTAAATCTCCTCTGCACCCTTTCTAAAGTTTCCACATCCTTCCTGTAGTGAGGTGACTAGAAGTGAGCACAGTACTCCATGTGGGGTCTGACCAGGGTCCTATTTTGTCATAGTCTCGTGGCCTAAGGTAGAAGGAGTCAATTTTAGAAAACCTAGCACATTTTTTTTTCGACATAGTCCCCTCCTACATGTACACACTTAGTCCAGCGATCGTGGAGTATACGGATCCCTTCTTTGTGTTATGTACCCCGTAACTGGTTTGCCAAACCAGCAGAAATGGATCACTCAGTTGGAGTCTGGATTACTAGAACTACGAAAGTTTTATTAAAGAAACAAGCAACACAGTAATCGAAAGGATAATAAATGCAACAGTTCAGCAATGATAAACACACAGGTGCACAGAATTAAGATAACGGGATCAATCAAGCTCTATCGTTGTCTAGGGGTAAATGACCAATTTCAAAGTGAGACAAAGTTCAGTCCAATTTAGTTCAGTTCGCAGTAATCGTTGCCATGGCGATGGACAACGTGGGGGGGGAGGGAGAGAGAGAACGACTGATCATTCAGAAGGGCTTCCACTCACAGATCTGCGATATTGCTCACAAGCAGCTTTCGGGTGAGTCCTTTGTGATGTCACCTGGGGTCACCGACTGTGACCCCTCCTCCAGATGCGGTCGATCCTCTGCAGTTAACCCGGCACCCAAGCGAGGGTGGACACACACCGGGTTCCCGCTGATCGTACCTTTCCACCCTGTGTGTTTATGGCCCGGTACTTCCCACTGACTTGTGAGAGGCGCACCGCTTCCAGGGTCTCGTTACCTCGGGTGTCGTGTGTGTCCTGCCTTAGCGAACCTGTCCCTTTTTATCCCCCTGCTGGGGTATCGCCTGTCCATCACTTCAAACAGTTCAGGGTTCAAAGGGGGAGCCGATCTTGACAATACCCAGACTGATGGCTCTTTCATTAACACCTCCAAATGCTGCTTCATTGTTCCTTATCTCTCCCTCCCCTGAGGACAGGTGGCAGACCAACTGCTGATGCCACTGGTGCAAGCCCAGGGATATATGCGAGGGGTGATTGATAAGTTCGTGGCCTAAGGTAGAAGGAGTCAATTTTAGAAAACCTAGCACATTTTTTTTTCGACATAGTCCCCTCTTACATGTACACACTTAGTCCAGCGATCGTGGAGTATATGGATCCCTTCTTTGTAGTTGGCGTCATGGATGTCCAGAAGTGGTCCACAACAGGGGTGATTGATAAGTTAGTGGCCCAAGGTAGAAGAAGATGAATTATTAGCTTCAAACTTTCTGCATTTTCTCTCGAAGAGTTGAACTGCACATGCATGGACTGAGAGCTGTATAATTCATCTCCTTCTACCTTAGGCCACGAACTTATCAATCACCCCTCGTATTACTTCATAGTCATAGTCACAGTCATACTTTATAGATCCCGGGGGATCTCAGGAAGCAGCACCAATGTAGTCGTCAATGTAGCGAAGGAAAAGTTGGGGAGCAGTACCAGTATAGGTTTGGAGCATAAACTGTTCCACATAACCAACGAAGAGGCAGGCATAGCTGGGGCCTATGCGAGTGCCCATAGCTACACCCTTGGTGTGAGGAAAGTGGGAAGAGCCAAAAGAGAAGTTATTAAGTGTGGGTACCAGTTCTGCCAACCGGAGGAGGGTAGTGGTGGTGAGGAACTAGTGAGGTCTATTGTCCAGAAAGTAGTGGAGGGCTTTGAGGCCTTCTTGACGGGGAATAGAAGTGTATAAGGACTGGACATCCATAGTGAAAATGAAGCGGTTGGGACCGGGGAACTGGAAGTTATTGAAGAGGTGGAGGGCATAGGATGTATCCCGGATGTAGATGGGGAGGGACTGAACTATGGGTGACAAAATGGAGTCCAGGTAGGCAGATACAAGTTCGGTGGGACAGGAGCAGGCAGAAACTATGGGTCTACCGGGACAGTCAGGCTTGTAGATCTTGGGGAGGAGGTAAAACTGAGCGGTAGGGGATGTGGGGAATTATGAGTTTAGTGGCTGAGGATGGAAAGTCTCCGGAGTTGATCAGAGCGGTGATGGTACGGGAGACAATGGTTTGATGTCTTTTGGTGGGGTCCTGTTCCAGGGGTAAGTAAGAGGTGGTGTCAGAGAGCTGCCGTTTGGCCTCAGTGAGGTAGAGGTCCGTCCGCCAGACTACTATGGCACCACCTTTGTCAGTAGGTTTGATGGTGAGGTTGGGATTAGTGCGGAGAGAGTGGAGGGCAGTGCGTTCAGAGGGAGTGAGGTTGGATGCCTACCTGGACTCCATTTTGTCACCCATAATTCAGTCCCTCCCCACCTACATCCAGGATACATCCCATGCCCTCCACCGCTTCAATAACTTCCAGTTCCCCAGTCCCAACCGCTTCATTTTCACTATGGATGTCCAATCCTTATACACCTCCATTCCCAATCAAGAAGTCCTCAAAGTCCTCCTCTACTTTCTGGACAATAGACCTCACCAGTTCCCCACCACCACTACCCTCCTCCGGTTGGCGGAACTAGTACTCACACTTAATAACTTCTCTTTTGGATCTTCCCACTTTCTTCAGACCAAGGGTGTAGCTATGGCCACTCGCATGGGCCCCAGCTATGCCTGCCTCTTCGTTGGTTATGTGGAACAGTCTGTGTTCCAAATCTTTTCTGGTGCTGCTTCCTGCACCCATGCTGAGCTCGTCAATTTCATCGACTTTAATTCAAACTTCCACCCAGCCCTCAAATTCGCTTGGTCTATCTCGGACACTTCTCTCCCCTTTCTCGATGTCTCGGTCTCCATCTCTGGAGACAGACTGTCCACTGACATCTTCTACAAGCCCACTGACTCTCATAACTACCTCGACCGTACCTCTTCCCACCCTGCCACATACAAAAATACCATTCCCTATTCCCAGTTCCTCCGTTTCCGCAGCATCCGCTCCCAGGATGAGGCTTGCCATTCCAGGACATCTCAAATGTCCTCTTTCTTTAAGGATCGTGGTTTCCCTTCTGCAGTCATCAATGATGCCCTCACCCGTATCTCCTCCATTTCCCACACTTCGGCCCTCACCCTATCCTCCCGCCACCACAACAGGGACAGAGTTCCCCTTGCCCTCACCTACCACCCCACTAACCTCCAGATCCAGCACATTATCCTTCACAACTTCTGCCATCTTCAACAGGACCCCACCACGAAGCACATCTTTCCCTCTCCACCCCTCTCCGCTTTCTGTAGGGATCGGTCCCTCCGCGACTCCCTGATCCACATGTCCCACCCGGCACTTATCCCTGTAAGCGTAACTGCTACACCTGTCCCTTCACCTCCTCTCTTGCCACCATGCAGGGCCCCAAACAGTCCTTCCAGGTGAGGCAACACTTCACTTGTGAGTCTGTTGGGGTCATCTATTGCATCCATTGCTCCCTACATCGGTGAAACCCGACGCAGATTGGGGGAACCGCTTCGTCGAGCATCTCCGCTCCGTCTGCCACAACAGACAGGATCTCCCGGTTACCACCCACTTCAACTCTGCTTCACATTCCCATTCGGATATGTCCATACATGACCTTCTCTACTGCTATGATGAGGCTGAACTCAGGTTGGAGGAGCAACACCTTGTATACCATCTGGGTAGTCTCCAGCCCCTTGGTATGAACATTGAATTCTCCAACTTCTGGTAATTCCCTCCCCCTCTCTTCCCCTATCCCTATTTCACTCTGCCCCCTCCCCCAGCTGCCTATCACCTCCCTCATGGTTCCGCTTCCTTCTACTACCCATTGTGCTTTCCCCTATTCCTTGTTCACCTTTCCTGCCTGTCCCCCCCCCCGCTTCCCCTCCTCCACCCCTTTATCTTTCCCCTTACTGGTTTTTCACCTGGAATCTACCAGCCTTCTCCTTCCCACCCTCCCCCCACCTTCTTTATAGGGCCTCTGCCCCTTCCCTCAACAGTCCTGATGAAGGGTTCCGGCCCGAAACATTGACTGATCATTTCCACGGATGCTGCCCGACCTGCTGAGTTCCTCCAGCTGAGTGTTGCTTTGACCCCAGCATCTGCAGAGTATTTTTTTTTTATTAAACTAGAACAAGTGCAGAAAAGATATATTAAGTTGTTGCCTGGACATGGGGACCTGAGTTACCAGGACTTTATTCCCTGGAATATGGGAGATTGCGCAAGTACCCCAATAGAGGTAAGTATGAGGAGCAAAATCAACCTAAAAGCACATATCATCAACATGAGATTCTGCAGATGCTGGATTTCCAGAGCAACACATACAAAATGATGGATGAACTTGGGTCAGACATCATCTATGGAAACAGTCTCTGTTTCAGCTCAAAACTCTGCCCTGGATGGGTCCCAAGCCTGGCTGAGAAAGGGTTGGGCATGTGGCTAGCAACCCCATCCTGCAAAAACCCAGTGCTACAGAAATGCTAACTGAAGCTCCAAAGACCTCAAGGACTCTGGTGAGCTGCTTTCAGCAGCCTGTGCTCCATTAGGGGTGAGGGGCTTAAGTAAAAGTCACTAAGTTTCGGGCCAAGAACTTTTATCAGGTCTCGGCCTGAAATGTTCACTGTTTATTCATTTCCATTGATGCTGCCCGACCTGCTGAGGGTGTGCTAGAAAAAGGATTGCATAGGTTGAAAATTAGAGATGAAAGATTTAAAAGGGATGTCGAGAGCTGCTGCTTCACGCAAAGGGTGATGTGAATTTGCAGTGAATGTCAGAAATAGTGATTGAGGTAGGCATATGGGCAACATTCAAAAGCCATCTAGATATATGGATGGGAGAAGTTTAGAGGGCTGTGGACCAAATGTAGGCAGTTGGGATTAGCTCACTGGGCGACACAATCAGAATGGATGAGTTAGGCCGAAGGCCTTGTTTCCATGCTCTAACTCTGACCATGACTTCCATAAATTATGTGGAAGTGGATTTCTTGACTATCTCAGATATCACAGATGAAACAGCGGTAAGAGTAGAAGATTAAATGGACTTTAGGAAAAACCTTTGCAGAGGTGACTGAACAATTTGGCAGCTGCAGTACAGGCAGACGGATCACAGAATTAGAGGGGAAATAGTGAACAAATTGAAGAAATGTGTCTATGTAAATATTTACAGTAGATTCTAACAATCTTGTAGAATGAAGCTAACATTGCATAAAAAGAGGAAATGTAATGTAGATCAAAGGAAATAATAACAGCATTGATCAGCCTCTCCTAACCTATGGTGTGCATTTAAGAAGACATATAACGGGAAAGATGGAATTGAGTTAGAAAAGGGAACTAACTGAGTACATCGTGAGAAGTAATTCTGAGGGACTAAGTGCCATAGAACAATAGGTAGAAGTGGAGAAACTGGTTTGACAGTGTAAGTGTAAAGAGTGAGCCTAAGGGGAAAATGGCACGACAAGGCTATGGATCACAGCTGGTGAATTAAAGCAGCAGAAAATCATTATAGGTGGAGCGGAAAGCATTAGGCAAACAGTTGAAGGAAGTGGTATTGTCATGGTCAGCACAATGCTTGATGTAGTGGGATAAATATTTAATTTATTGGGAAGTATTTTGTTGATTTGTACATTGACTAGACTTTCTTGTTTATAAGTGCTTTGGAGTTTAACTTGACCAAGAATTTTCAAGGTAATGTATTTTTAAAATTACAATTTTTATTCACAATTAACCTGTACAATTGTTTCTGGATTGTAATGTATAAGACTCTGTTAGTGATATTGTCCCCCTAGCAAACTAAAATTCCAAGTTCAAAAAAAGTTCAAAATACATACTGTGTATGTCACCATATACAACCCAAGTTCATTTTCCTCTGGGCATGCTCAGCAAATCTACAGAATAGTAACTATAACAGAATTAATGGGAGATCAATCAGAGTGCAGAAGACAATAAACTGTGCAAATGTAAATATAAATAAATAACAATAAGTAACAAGGACATGAAATAACAAAATAACAATAACAGGAGCCCTTAAAATGAGAGCATAGGTTGTGAGAACATCTCAATGGATGGGCAATTGAATGTATGGCCCATTGTTCAAGAGCCTGATGGTTGTGGGTAGTAACTGTTCTTGAACCTAGTGGTACAAGTCTTAAGGCTCTTGTACCTGTTGGTAGCAGCGAGAAAAGAGCATGGCCTGGGTGGTGAGGATCTCTGATGATGGATGCTACCTTTCTATGAAAGCATTTCATATAGATGTGCTCAATGGTTGGGAGGGTTTTACCTATGATTTATTTGCTGGGCTGAATCCAATACATTTTGTAGGATTTTCTGTTCAAATACATTGGTGTTTCCATACCAGGCTGTGATGCAGCTAGTCAATACACTCCACTACACATCTATAGAAGTTTGTCAAAGTTTCAGATGTCATGCGGAATCTCCGCAGATTCTACTAACCTATAGCATACTAGACCTGGAGTGAGAGTTTAAGACAATTTACATTAATGACCTGAGGAAGGTCCAAAATACAAGGTTTCCAAGTTTTCCAATTAAATGAAAATTCATATAATCGTCATTCTACAGTGGGATATAGATTGAGTAATTGGGCTAAAACCTGGCAAATGCTGTTTTTAATGTACTGAGTCTGAGGGCATGCATTTTAGTAAGAGGAATCAAAAGGTAGATTCGTAAGAAAAAAAGTAGAGACCAAATATGTGAAGTTCAAAGGATCAAGGTGTTCCAGTATATATATATATATATATAAAAATAAGTAATGCAAAGAGAGGGAAAAATATTGGGGTAGTGTTCATGGGTTCATTGTCCATTCAGAAATCTGGCAGATCAGAAATAATATCTCCACGCTGATGATCAGCACAGCAACCTCAAGGATGCATGCTTAGCCCACTGCTCTACTTACTCTCTCTACACCCATGATTGTATGGCTAGGCACAGCTCAAACACCATTAGTAGATATGCTGACAACATGAAGATTGTTGATAGAATTTCAAATGGTGACAAGGAGGCGTACAGGAGTGAGATAGATCAGCTGGTTGAGTGGTGTCGCAGCAACAAACTTGTACTCAGCATCAGTAAGATCAAGGGATTGATTGTAGGCTTCAGGAGTGGGAAGTTGAGGGAACACACCAGTCCTCATCGAGGGATCAAAAGTAGAAAGAATGAGCAGTTTCAAGTTCCTGGGTGTCAACGTTTCTGAGGATCTATCCTGATCCCAATATATTGATGCAGTTACAAAGACGGCGCGATGGCTGCTATATTTTATTAGGAGTTTAAGGAGAATTGGTATGTCACCAAAGACACTCACAAATTTCTACAGATGGACAGTGGAGAACATTTTAACTGGTTGCATCATGGTCTGGTGTGGAGGGGCCACTGAACAAGATCAGAAAAAGCTGCAGAAAGTTGAAACACAGCCAGCTCCATCATGGGCACTAGCCTTCCCAGCATCCAGGACATCTCCTAAAGGCGATGCTTCAAAAAAGCAGCATTCTTCATTAAGGACCCTCATTACGCAAGATATGCTTTCTTGTTGCTACCATCAAAGAGGAGGTACAGGAATCTGAAGATGCACACGATGTTTCAGGAACAGCTTCTTCCTAAAGTACATGAATCACAAAAAATTGATATGTAAGTTCACCAAGTAGTTAAGAAGATAACTGGCATGTTTGCATTATTGTGAGAATAGGATGGTATTGTTATAGCTGCATATGCTATTAGTGAAGTCACACCTGAAAAGATTGTGCACAGTTTTGATACCCTTGTGTGAAAAAGGATATTGTAGATCTGGAGGCAATCCAGAGGTGATTCATTGGGGATGAGAAAGTTTTTCTATCAAGAGAGTCTGGGTAGTTTGAGTATTCCATGAAGTTAGAAGAATGAGGGGTGACCTTATTCAAACATACCAGTTCCTAATGGGTGGGGCTTGATAAGGTAGATGTTGAGATGGTTTCACTAGTGGGGGAGTCACAAGCAATGAGACTTGGCTACAAAATAAGAACCAAATCATTTAAAACTGAGCTGCTTAGAATTTTTTCCTGAGTGAGAGAAATCTCTAGAAACCTCTGCCCCTGCGGGTGGTGGTACCAGATCAGTAGATATATTTATGATGGAGATAAATAGTTGAACAGTGACGGTATGTGGGAAGCTGGTATTGAAGGGGAGATGAGATCCGCACAAACCAGCCACAATTGTACTTATTAGTGGGACAGGCTTAAAGGACTTAACGCTACTATATGTTTATGTCTTAAAGGGTGGTGTAAAATTTCTGAACAATTTGCCCCAGACCTTTTAGTTATGGTGCAGTCAGAGAATGGAGTGAGGAGTAAATGGAACACAGATGATGGAAGCAACACACATCAAAGTTGCTGGTGAACGCAGCAGGCCAGGCAGCATCTGTAGGAAGAGGTGCAGTCAACGTTTCAGGCCGAGACCCTTCGTCAGGACTAACTGAAGGAAGAGTGAGTAAGGGATTTGAAAGTTGGAGGGGGAGGGGGAGATCCAAAATGATAGGGGGGGAGGGGGGAGGCTGGGGGTGTCAATGGAGAGGGGAGATCTTTCTAATCTCCCCCTCCCCCCTCTGATCCCAGCTCTCATCCGTGCCGGGTCTTTACCATCCCCTCCGACCTTCAACTGTCGGAGGCAAAACGCTCTGTTCTCAGTAAGGGCCTCACGTTTGTCCCCCTTCGCCCACACCTCAGCGAGTTTCGTGTTCGCCATGATGCGGAACTTTTCTTCCGCCGTCTCCGTCTCCGAGCCTACTTCTTCGGCAAGGACTCTTCCACCCCCATTGATGACCCCTTCTCCCGTCTTCAACCCTCCTCTTCTTCATGGACACCCCGCTCTGGTCTTCTGCCTGCTCTGGATCTCTTTATCGCTAATTGCCAACGGGACATCAACCGTCTCGACTTCACCGCACCTTGTCCCCATTCCAACCTCAATCCTTCGGAATGCTCTGCTCTCCACTCCCTCCGCACTAATCCTAACATTATTAAACCCGCCGATAAGGGGGGTGCTGTTGTAGTCTGGCGTACTGACCTCTACCTTGCTGAGGCACAGCGACAACTCGTGGATACCTCCTCTTATTTACCCCTCGATCGTGACCCCACTAAGGAGCACCAGGCCATTGTCTCCCACACCATCACCGACTTTATCCGCTCAGGGGATCTCCCATCCACTGCTACCAACCTTATAGTTCCCACACCTTGCACTTCCTGTTTCTACCTCCTACCCAAGATCCACAAACCTGCCTGTCCTGGCCGACCTATTGTCTCAGCTTGCTGCTGCCCCACTGAACTCGTTTCTGCATACCTCGAGACGGTTTTATCACCCCTTGTTCAATCGCTTCCGACCTATGTTCGTGACACTTCTCACGCTCTTAAACTTTTCGATGATTTTAAGTTCCCTGGCCCCCACCGCTTTATTTTCACCATGGATGTCCAGTCCTTATATACTTCCATCCCCCATCAGGAAGGTCTCAAAGCTCTACGCTTCTTTTTGGATTCCAGACCTAATCAGTTCCCCTCTACCACCACTCTGCTCCGTCTAGCGGAATTAGTCCTTACTCTTAATAATTTCTCCTTTGGCTCCTCCCACTTCCTCCAAACTAAAGGTGTAGCTATGGGCACCCGTATGGGTCCTAGCTATGCCTGCCTTTTTGTTGGGTTTGTGGAACAATCTATGTTCCGTGCCTATTCTGGTATCTGTGCCCCACTTTTCCTTCGCTACATCGACGACTGCATTGGCGCTGCTTCCTGCACGCATGCAGAACTCGTTGACTTTATTAACTTTGCCTCCAACTTTCACCCTGCCCTCAAGTTTACCTGGTCCATTTCCGACACCTCCCTCCCCTTTCTAGATCTTTCTGTCTCTGTCTCTGTCTCTGGAGACAGCTTATCCACTGATGTCTACTATAAGTCTACTGACTCTCACAGCTATCTGGACTATTCCTCTTCTCACCCTGTCTCTTGCAAAAACTTCTCGCAATTCCTCCGTCTCCGCCGCATCTGCTCTCAGGATGAGGCTTTTCACTCTAGGACAAGGGAGATGTCTTCCTTTTTTAAAGAAAGGGGCTTCCCTTCCTCCACTATCAACTCTGCTCTTAAACGCATCTCCCCCATTTCACATACATCTGCTCTCACTCCATCCTCCCGCCACCCCACTAGGAATAGGGTTCCCCTTGTCCTCACCTACCACCCCACCAGCCTCCGGGTCCAACATATTATTCTCTGTAACTTCCGCCACCTCCGACGGGATCCCACCACTAAGCACGTCTTTCCCTCCCCCCCCCCGCATTCCACAGGGATCACTCCCTGCGCAACTCCCTTGTCCATTCGTCCCCCCCATCCATCCCCACTGATCTCCCTCCTGGCACTTATCCGTGTAAGCGGAACAAGTGCTACACATGCCCTTACACTTCCTCCCTTACCACCATTCAGGGCCCCAAACAGTCCTTCCAGGTGAGGCAACACTTCACCTGTGAGTCGACTGGGGTGATATACTGCGTCCGGTGCTCCCGATGTGGCCTTTTATATATTGGCGAGACCCGACGCAGACTGGGAGACCGCTTTGCTGAACATCTACGCTCTGTCCGCCAGAGAAAGCAGGATCTCCCAGTGGCCACACATTTTAATTCCACATCGCATTCCCATTCTGACATGTCTATCCACGGCCTCCTCTACTGTAAAGATGAAACCACACTCAGGTTGGAGCAACAACACCTTATATTCCGTCTGGGTAGCCTCCAACCTGATGGCATGAACATCGACTTCTCTAACTTCCGCTAAGGCCCCACCTCCCCCTCGTACCCCATCTGTTACTTATTTTTATGCACACATTCTTTCTCTCACTCTCCTTTTTCTCCCTCTGTCCCTCTGAATATACCTCTTGCCCATCCTCTGGATTCCCCCCCCCCCCTTCTTTCTTCCCGGACCTCCTGTCCCATGATCCTCTTGTATCCCCTTTTGCCTATCACCTGTCCAGCTCTTGGCTCTATCCCTCCCCCTCCTGTCTTCTCCTATCATTTTGGATCTCCCCCTCCCCCTCCAACTTTCAAATCCCTTACTCACTCTTCCTTCAGTTAGTCCTGACGAAGGATCTCGGCCTGAAACGTCGACTGCACCTCTTCCTACAGATGCTGCCTGGCCTGCTGCGTTCACCAGCAACTTTAATGTGTGTTGCTTGAATTTCCAGCATCTGCAGAATTCCTGTTGTTTACAGATGATGGAAGTTATAAGCAACAATCCTCAAAATTGACAGTATGATATGTTGCCTACCAATGCAAGTGTAAGAGGAAACTTAAATCACCTTGGAAAAGATTCAGGAAAGGGTCGGAGGCTTTAATAAATAGAAGTATTCTGGAAGAAACTTGTTGAAATTATTCTATAACAGACCAAAGAAGTATTTGTCAGAGCTATGCCACATTGACCATAACTGAAGGCAAAACCAAATGCTGAAAATAAAAGAGAGGTAAATTGGAGATACATTGGAGCAGAAAAAAAAGTTAGTGTATCTGACTAAAAAGCATTCAATATACGAATGGGAGTTATAGAATTACATTGAATTTTGGACTTGCATTCAGTTTGGGTAGTATGAAATGGTGCCTGTTGCTGAGTCAATGCTGCAAAATGCTTAGGGCTGAGAAATCTATCTTAGAGGACAAAGTCCCTTCAGTAAAGAAAATGATACATTAAAGTATGCTGTGGAGAATTTGGCATAAGGATATAATGGACGCTGTTTATAAGTATCAGCTAAGAGATCTAGAATGTATAAATGCAAAGATTAGTTACGTATATGGTTTTGGCAGAGTAGTTTCAATGAGTGTTTTAACTTTAATGAAGGTTAGGAAGAGCAGACTAGAAGGTCATAATTTTTTTTAAGTCTGGTGATGGATCAGCCATATTGGTTTACTAAGTTTTGTTTTAATTAGAAATCTAACTGAGCATAAACATTGAACCAGCAGCAATTAAATGTGATCACATTTGTTGCTGTGTTTGAAAGAGAGTAATACAAACAAGTGATGAGATTGTAGAAATAAGGAAGGCTGTCTTCTATTAGATAAGGCAGAGACAGTTCACTGTAAACTGTGCAAGTTCATTAAATGGCTAACTGGGAGTTGCTTCACCAAAAAAATGATATGGAACCAGTCTGGACCTTTTTGAGTAAGGGGACTATAGGTCAAAAAAATCTGCAGATGACAAAAGGGAAACCAATAGCACAAAACGTACGTTAATGCAAAATGTAATGGTGATAGAGAGAACAAAAGGAAAATGTGTATCAAATTAGAAAGATCTGCAGAAAAACGGAATGGAAAGAAAATTGCATGGTATGTCAAAACACAAACCAAGTTGTTTATATTCACCAAGATAATGGTTAGGAAGAAAATTGGCCTCATGAAATTTGATAAGAGTACATGAAACTAAAGAAATAGTGGATATTGAATATGTGAATCAATTTTTAACATTAAGGAAGGTGTTATCATCCTGGATATTCCAGGGAAATACTGAATTGAAAATGAGAACTCACATCAATAAAATAATATTGTTGTGTACTATCATAGAATTGAAGGCCTATTTAGTGATTTGATACCTCTGTCATTGGGAGGACGTACACAAGCCTTGAAGACTCAGACTCAATCACTTAGGCAAAGCTTCTTCCCCTCCACCATTAGATTTCTGAACGGACTGTGAACACTGCCTTGTTATTCCTGTTTCACATTCACATTTTTTGATGTGATAGCAAATTTTACATATCAAAGTCAGTGATGATCTGATTCTGATATGGAAATTGTAAAATCAGAGGGAGACAAGATAATCGGCAGTTACTCTAATTATCAGAACATAACTGATGATTTGTGATCTGTCTTTGACTATGCCATATTTATTAAAAGCAAATAATGGAAAGGAAATCCAAGTTTTATACTAATTTTATATGGACAACATAAAGAAACACTGCTGATTCAAGTATAAAATAACAAAAATATTAGTAGGTTAAGTGATTTGGACAAAGTGGTGGTAAACAGAACTCTTATACACTCCTAATATGAAGTCATCCAATTTGGACCTTAGAAGGATAGAGCAGAATTTTCCAAATAAGGGAACATGATGGTGTAAAGCATGTTGTCTGTCTATATGTGTAGTTCATTATAATCTTCTGAATGGAGAACAGCAACTCCCCCAAGCTATGGAATGATCTGATGTGCTCAAGATACAAGGCGAATTTTTAATAAATCTGTAGCTGCTGGACACCTAAAACAAAAATGGGAAGTGCTGGAAGAAGTCAGCAGATCTGGCCGCATCTCTTGACAAGGAAACAGTAAACATTTCACTTTCAAGGCTTTTTAGAACCGAGAAAAGATTTTTTATAGTTTACAATGTGAAGGTGTACTAATTCAGTGAATGCAAGAAAGTTATTCTCACAGACAGAAGTCCATGAAATGATGGTGTAAACCCAAATATTTTCAGGAGTGAAGTTTAGTAACATACAAGTGGTGATAGTACTTTGGAATGCCGTTTTGCAAATGATAATTGATGTTACAATTGCTTGTTTTAAATCTAAGAGTTTTGTTGACTATGAATGTTAAAGGAATGGAAGAAAAGTGGACGAATGAATTTTTGTCACAAATGAGCTGTGATCTCATTAAATGGTAGAACAAACTTGAGGGCCGGATTGCTCAGTCTTGTTCCTTTGCTCATGGTTCAAATTACATGTACAGTATGTCACCATATATAACCCTGAGATTCATTTTAATTTTTTGTGGGCATACTCAGTAAGTCCATAATAGAATAATAACTATAACAGAATCAATGATATATAATTTGTCTTTTGTTTAACCAATGTGCAAAACACAACAAACTGTGCAAATACAAAAAGAAAGGAACAGTAATAAATAAATAAGCAATAAATATCAAGAACATGAGATGAAGAGTCCTTGAAAGTAAGTCCCTAGGTTGTGGGAACATTTCCATGATGCATCATGTGATGTTATCCCCTTTGGTTGAGGGGTAATAACTGTTCCTGAACTTGGTGGTGTGAGTCCTGAGACTCCTCTACTACCTTCCGATTGGCAGCAGCAAGAAGAGAGCAAGTCCTGGGTGGTGGGAATTCCTGATGATGGATGTTGCTTTCCTTTGACAACATTTCTTATGGGTGTGCTCAATAGCAGGGAGGGCTTCACCCATAATGGACTGGGTATCCAGTACTTTTTGTAGGATTTTCCATAGAGTGTAGAGAACTACTTGGAAGATATTACTGAATATGAAGCAAAGGCAGTTTTCTCTTCACTGAAGTGGTTCCAGTTGCATTTAATGTTTAACAAGCCTTGGGATTGACCTGTTGGGCACAAAATTGAATAATAATGAGTGTAAACTGACACATTTGAGCTTCAAATTGACCGTAAAAGGAAACAATTACTGATGTGTGTGTCAGTTTGTCAAAGTAAATACATGTGAGTAGCTTTCTTCATGAGAATTTTTGGACCTGTATACAGCTTGCTTGAATTTTTTACATACATATAAACAATTTTCCTTTTTTATAAGTATGTTTAACCATACCATTAGAATTGTCCCTTCTGCAAGGGAATTTTAGTAAGAGAACCAGTTTAAGATGGCAAATACTGAATTGAGCTTTAAAAGCTAAAAATACTCGAGTCGTAGAAAAGGGCAGCACAGGAACAGACCATTTAGCGTGCTGTGTCCACACTCACCATGATGCCCATGTAAACAAATTCCATATCCTTATATATGATCTTTTAGATGTGGTTATCTTTTAGATATAGATTCTGCCAACTCCATCACTCTGTATATATTAAGCTTCCCCCTCTCACCTTAAACCTATGCCATCTAGCATTTGATGTTTCTACCCTGGAGAAAAAGACTGGCTATGTGCTCTAACTTTGCCCCTCACAATTTTATTCACCTCTGTCAGGTTGCCCCTCAGCATCCAGCGCTCCAAAGAAGCAATCAATTTGTCTAACCTCTGCTTCTAGGTGTTTCTCTAATCCAGGCAACATCCTGATTAACCTTTTATGCACCTTTTCCAAATCCTTCATATCCTTCATGTTGTGTGTTGCGCAGATCTACAGACAGTACTTTGAGTGTGACCTGGACCAGTATTTCATATGACTGCGACATGACTTGCCAACTTCTAAGTGCCCTGACCAATGAAAGCAAATATGTTGTATGTCTCCCATACCACCCTGTTTGTGTTGCCACTTTCACAGCGCTGTGGACTTGACTTTGTACTTTTCTCTTGTATTTGATCTCCTAATGTGCAACGCTTTCTACTTGTCCAGAATTAAATTTTATCTGTTGTTTCTATGTCCATATTTCCAAATATCTGGTCTGTTGTACTTTTGACAACTCTTACTATCGACAACTTTGCCAGTGTTTGTTACCTATAAAGTCACTAATCATCCCATGTACACTTTTGTCTAAATATATAACTCACAAACAACAGAAGTCCCATCATTTAACCTGGTGTAACAGACATCCAGTTAGAATAGCTCCTGTCCACCACTACCTACCCCATGTCTCTATAGGCAAGTTAATTTTAAATACAGTTTTCAAAGTCACCATGGACCATGTGCACCTTAACCTTCTGGATCAGCTTACCTTGTGGGATCTTGTTGAATGGTAAGGTCAGGTGTTCTGTGTAAAAAGAGGAATAAAATTAACATTATCTGGTGAGAGAACTGGAAAAGCAATTTTTAAAAAGGAACTTTTAGAGAAGCTGATAGGAGAGATAGATGGGACAATGGAAATAACTATCAAACAATGAGACCAAGTCAAATGGGTTAATGATCTAGTAGAAAGTGGTAATATATGATATGAGTCGTACAAAGCTGTACTAGTGGAGAGAGAAAAATCAAACCAAAATCTCAGATAACCTGCAATAGAAATTGCCAGTACTCATGCAGAAAGAAAAGACAAGAACAAAGTTGAAAAATTCAGTGTTAAATCCAAAAGGCTACAGCATGTCCTGATTGAAGGTATGTGTTCTTGCATTGTGCCTGCTATAACAGTGCAAGGTACCACAAATGGATGGGTCAGAGTGGTAGAGATGGGAATTAACATGGTAGGCAACTGAAAGTTTGGGGTTGATGCTCTGGACTGAACATGGGTATCTCATGAAGCTTTCATCTGATTTGTGTCTGGCCTCTCTGTAGAAGGGACCACTTTGTGAACACTGAACATGGGACAGTGAATTGAACCAAGTGCAAGTGAATTACAGGTTCACTGGGAAACGCTGAGTCTCTGTGAGTGAGAAGGGAAGAGGTGAACAGATATATGATGCAGATCTTCCATTGTACAGAAAGTTGTTAGTGAGGGTAAAAGACCAGACCAGGGTGCTACAAAGAGAATGGACCCTGTGAGATGCTGAAAGTGGAGAGGAGTTAATCTCCAATCTGAAATACTAACTTTCTATTTTGACTGCCTAACCTACTGTTGTGTTTCTGTTATTTTCTGTTTTATTTAATATTTCCAACATCAGCTTTTAAGATTGCTAAACAGTTTGGTTGAAGTGAATACGTCAGTTTGGTTTACAGAGGGCTGTGTGTCTTGGAATGTGTTTTTGAAATGAGTGAGGGGAGTAGAAATTGTTTTCATGTCAAGTGTTCTAATTTAGTAGTTGATAGAAGAGAGGTGGTGATATTAAGACTGAAATAGGATTAGAACCACTTGATATGTCATGCCAACACCAAAACAAATGCTATTTCCAATACAAAAAATAATGCTGGATCTCCTGATCCTGGTAGGACATATGGAGCAGTCATATTAAAGCTAAGGTGTGAATTCTGGATGTGACAACCTTCTGCCAATGTCAAGGCATGTAAAACCAAAGGTTATGTAAAAACAAATTATGTTGATTGCATCTTTTGGTTATTGCTGCCTGAGATAAATATAGGGCTAAATAAGAAGAGAAATGATTCTCTGCCCTGCAAGTTTAGCAGAAAGGCTGCAAGAATTTTATTTATATTTTAGTATCCCAGACTCTTAAGAGAAATTTGTCGTTTCCAAAATTGCAGTATCTCTAATCTATGCATTAGATTAATTTAGATTTTCTGTAACAAATGAATGTGTTTTGATTTTAGTGGATCTGAAAAAAGTCACAATATCTGTAAGTTTTTAAATGCTAATGGTATGTTGAGCACAGATGCTAAAAGATTCCATATGAGGAATGGTTGGTGGGGGTGGGGGTTGAAGGGTGAGAAGGGAAAGCTTAGTTTGCTTTATTCTGTTATTTATTTGCTGTTTTTATTTGATTTACTTGTAGTCCATTTAGGTTTGGGAACAAGTTCAGAAGTAACGACGGAGGGGAGTGCTACTTTATGGTTCGCCTATCTTTCTTTTGTGTAATCATTGGTCAGGGATACTATTACAGCAACAGAAAGAGTGGGTAATGTAGCAGGATCCTCTTTTGAGTCAGTATGGGTGGAAGTCAGGAACAGGAAGGGAGCAGTTACTCTATTGGGAGTATTCTATAGGCCCCCTTGTAGCAGCAGAGATACCGAGGAGCAGGTTGGGAAGCAGATTTTGGAAAGGTGTAAAAATAACAGGGTTGTTATCATGGGTGACTTTAACTTCCCTAATATTGATTGGCACCTGATTAGTTCCAAGGGTTTGGATGAGGCAGAGTTTGTTAAGTGTGTCCAGGACGGATTCCTGTCACAGTATGTTGACAGGCCGACTAGGGGGAATGCCATACTAGATCTAGTATTAGGTATCAAACCGGGTCAGGTCACAGATCTCTCAGTGGGTGAGCATCTGGGGGACAGTGACCATCACTCCCTGGCCTTCAGCATTATCATGGAAAAGGATAGCATTAGAGAGGACAGGAACATTTTTAATTGGGGAAGGGCAAATTATGAGGCTATAAGGCTAGAACTTGCGGGTGTGAATTGGGATGATGTTTTTGCAGGGAAATGTACTATGGACATTTGGTCAATGTTTAGAGATCTCTTGCAAGGTGTTAAGGATAAATTTGTCCTGGTGAGGAAGATAAAGAATGGTAGGGTGAAGGAACCATGGGTGACAAGTGAGGTGGAAAATCTAGTCAGGTGAAAGAAGGCAGCATACATGAAATTTAGGAAGCAAAGATCAGATGGGTCTATTGAGGAATATAGGGTAGCTAGAAAGGAGCTAAAGAAAGGCTGAGAAGAGTAAGAAGGGGGCATGAGAAGGCCTTGGTGAGTAAGGTAAAGGAAAACCGCAAGGCATTCTTCAATTATGTGAAGAAGAAAAGAATGACAGGAGTGAAGGTAGGACCAATTAGAGATAAAGGTGGGAAGATGTACCTGGAGGCTGTGGAAGTGAGCGAGGTCCTCAATGAATACTTCTCTTCTGTATTCACTAATGAGAGGAAACTTGATGACGGTGAGGACAATACGAGTGAGGTTGATGTTCTGGAGCATGATGATATTAAGGGAGAGGAGGTGTTGGAGTTCTTAAAATACATTAGGACGGATAAGTATCCCCGGGGCCTGACGGAATATTCCCCAGGTTGCTCCAAGAAGCGAGGAAAGAGATTGCTGTGCCTTAATGTCCTCATTGTCTACAGGAATGGTACCAGAGGATTGGAGGGAGACGACTGTTGTCCCCTTGTTCAAAAAAGGTAGTAGGGATAGTCCAGGTAATTATAGACCAGTGAGCCTTACGTCTGTGGTGGGAAAGCTGTTGGAAAAGATTCTTAGAGATAGGATCTATGGGCATTTAGAGAATCATGGTCTGATCAGGGAGAGTCAGCATGGCTTTGTGAAGGGCAGATCGAGTCTAACAAGCCTGATAGAGTTCTTTGAGGAGATGACCATATAGATGAGGGTAGTGCAGTGGATGTGATCTATATGGATTTTAGTAAGGCATTTGACAAGGTTCCACACGGTAGGCTTATTCAAAAAGTCAGAAGGCATGGGATCCAGGGAAGTTTGGCCAGGTGGATTCAGAATTGGCTTGCCTGCAGAAGGCAGAGGGTGGTGGTGGAGGGAGTACATTCGGATTGGAGGATTGTGACTAGTGGTGTCCCACAAGGATCTGTTCTGGGACCTCTACTTTTTGTGATTTTTATTAACGACCTGGATGTGTGGGTAGAAGGGTGGGTTGGCAAGTTTGCAGACAACACAAAGGTTGGTGGTCTTGTAGATAGTGTAGAGGATTGGCGAAGAGTGCAGAGAAACATTGATAGGTTGCAGAAGTGGGCTGAGAAGTGGCAGATGGAGTTCAACCCGGAGAAGTGTGAGGTGGTACACTTTGGAAGGACAAACTCCAAAGCAGAGTACAAAGTAAACGGCAGGGTACTTGGTAGTGTGGAGGAGCGGAGGGATCTGGGGGTACATGTCCACAGATCCCTGAAAGTTGCCTCACAGGTAGATAGGGTAGTTAAGAAAGCTTATGGGGTGTTAGCTTTCATAAGTCGAGGAATAGAGTTTAAGAGTTGCAAGGTAATGATGCAGCGTTATAAAACTCTGGATAGGCCACACTTGGAGTACTGTGTCCAGTTCTGGTCACCTCACTTTCGGAAGGATGTGGAAGCATTGGAAAGGGTACAGAGGAGATTTACCAGGATGCTGCCTGGTTTAGAGAGTATACATTATGATCAGAGATTAAGGGAACTAGGGGTTTACTCTTTGGAGAGAAGGAGGATGAGAGGAGACATGATAGAGGTATACAAGATATTAAGGGGAGTAGATAGAGTGGATAGCCAGCGCCTCTTCCCCAGGGCACCACTGCTGAATACAAGAAGACATGGTTTTAAGGTAAGGTGTGGGAAGTTCAAGGGGGATATTAGAGGAGGGTTTTTTACTCAGAGAGTGGTTGGTGCGTGGAATACACTGCCTGAGTCAGTGGTGGAGACAGATACACTCGTGAAATTTAAGAGACTACTAGACAGGTATATGGAGGAATTTAAGGTGGGGAGCTATATGGGAGGCAGCGTTTGAGGGTCAGCACAACAATGTGGGCCAAAGGATCTGTACTGTGCTGTACTGTTC
Organism: Mobula birostris; assembly: GCF_030028105.1. NCBI lineage: Eukaryota > Metazoa > Chordata > Chondrichthyes > Myliobatiformes > Myliobatidae > Mobula > Mobula birostris. The sequence goes on along the minus strand of NC_092387.1, from coordinate 19,644,067 downwards.
TATATTCTATGTTCTATGTTCTAAATGTAGCTATTTTACATACCACAGACTCTCATGATAATAACCTTTGGTACAGTTGGTTGAAGGACAATATTGCACAGGATAACTTTCTACAAAATAGTGCTATGATATATTTTCATCTGCCAAAAGTATATAAATACTTGGATTAACAGCTCATCAAAAAGATGGCAACCTCAACAGTTTAGCACTTTGGTATGTGCCCTTTTATTAGCCTGAAAGGTTATTAAGCTTTTGTTCTTTTTGTCATCTGTTCAGATCAGAGATTGTTCATAGAAATGATTATTTCTAGACTTTGGAACGGCACTTTTGTTTTCTCCAGGTGGCTGGCAAACAAATTGTTCCCTCAAGCTTTTAAGGTTTTGATGTTCTACCTAGAGGAAAATCTGGTCAATGACTAGTGAGAAAAGTAGTTTGTAAATGCTGAAGGCATTTTTGTATATTTGTTTTGCTATACTTTGGAAATTTTCTGCCTATGGAAATGCAGTATGAGGTCTCTGTACAGAGATAGCAGCTGATTTCAGGCAATATCAGTCAAGACCAGTGGAAGTTTGTTGTGAAGAGCACTGCACTGCTCAGTTATGGGCTTCAGTGACCACCTTCCTCATCTTCAAGAGTGGTAGCAAACTGAACTTTTTGGATCTCTCATGTCAGGCTGTGGGATTTGAAATCAATTTGTTATAATAAAATGGCCAGAAAGTGCATTGGATGAGGTTTTATTTATGTTTTTCTAAAATTTGCATTTTCTTATGGTTAGGAGGCAGTTAAATATCAATTGAATAAAATTGGTAGGAAAAACAAGTTTTTGTAACTTCACCTGATCATGTAAGCCCATTACTTAAACAGAAATATTCTGTGTAAGATTTTTAATAATTTTAATTTCTATTCTACATTAAAATGAAAAATTTAGCCTGTCTACAAGAATTGAATTTTGTAAGTGAACAGTATTTGGCTCAAGTTCATTGAGTGACCTACATTGTTTACCTTCATTTGCAGCTAACCAAGTTAATTTAAACCTATTGGTTGTGGCTACCGCAGAGTTGTAGGCCATTGTGAAGAAGGGAATTAAAGTTGTACTTGGAACTGGGTCTGTTGGATGATGGCAAGGACCTGCAGAATAATCAGTACAAAGTTCTCAGCAACAGTCACAGCAGGATACCCAAAAGCAGCCAGAACTCATAGTCATAGTCATACTTTATTGATCCCGGGGGAAATTGGTTTTCATTACAGTTGCACCATAAATAATTAAATAGTAATAAAACCATAAATAGTTAAATAGTAATATGTAAATTATGCCATGAAATAAGTCCAGGACCAGCCTATTGGCTCAGGGTGTCTGACCCTCCAAGGGAGGAGTTGTAAAGTTTGATGGCCACAGGCAGGAATGACTTCCTATGACGCTCTGTGTTGCAACTCGGTGGACACTGTTTCCCCGCACACAAGTCAACTTTATCAATCCAAAGAAAAGGAATTTAATGTTTTCTATACAGTAGTATTTCTGGTTGGCCAATTTGGTGTGGAAGTTATGAGTAAATTAGAATTACACTGAGGATCATGAGGAGTTGCTGCTTCTGTTTTTTTTATTGTTGTTTAAGTTGTTCATGAGTACAGTTCATCCCCTGTATTGAACAGGTTCCACTTTTACAGACATCTGTCAATCAATTTTTTCCCTTGAGTCAGAAAATACGCAAATCACTGTATGGTAATCATATTTCCACAATATTGTAGCAAGTGGCGTCTAAAGGTCAAGACATAAGAGAGAACAATTGCCAAAAGTCAAGAGAGAGAGGGGGAGGAAACTAGTTCTGTCATTCATTGGATTGAATAGATGTCTGGACGTCAAACTTAAGAGTTTAATAACTTTGTAGGAGCTTATTTATATGTAGGGGTGTCCATTAATCAGATGCACACAACCTGATGGTATCCTATAATACTTTGACTTCAAAAAATTAAGGAAATTAGAAATATTTGTCCTGAGTGACACTCTGTAAAATCACATCTGGTGATGCAGAAATCAGCTCTGTATATTTAGGTTATTTCCACGGGCATCGCAGTCACCAACTCAGACAGAATAAATAATTACTGCTATATAATTATACTTAAATATATCTTGTGTCTTCCTGATTATTATATCCATCTGTCTCGACTTATGTAATATTTTTTGTGTGGCTCAGTGCAAACTTCCTAGGCACTCAAGGTTTTTCTCACATATTATTTTCAGTTAAGCAAAGGCCATGTAGAAGGAAAGGAGAAATTGTTTTGGCTAAATTTACATCTATTTCCGAGTAATCTTGCTGTGGTTCATTTGAGGCAATAAAAATGACATTGGTGGATGAGATATAAAAATGAAAAAGTTCCTTGGTGGTCACCATTGTTGGAATATTGGCTGCTTGTACTCAAAACTAACTGAATGGTGAGAGCCATTCATCTCCTAGTCTATACAGATTCCCTACAAGAATGATCCAATTAGTCTTGCTAACCAGCCTTACTCCCCATAGCCTAGCAAATTCTCTCCTTTCCTAGTATGCATCTCTAGCTGCCAATACTCTGATCAACAAAATTGCCATCACAAAGCAATATAATTGTAGAAAAATGTAGGAGGTACAAGTCATTCAGCTCTTCTGGCATGTTCCTTCATTCAGTAAGATCGTAGCCTTCCCACTAATGAATAGTCTCAATGGCATATTCCTGGTCTTTCTCATACTCCTTACCACCTTCTATGTCTAGAATTCTTAGCTTTCTCCTTAAATATATTCAGCAACTGGGTTTTCGCAGCCTTTTGTAATAAAGAATTCCAGAGATCCTCCACACTGGGTAAAGGAGTTTCTCTGCGTCTCAGTCCTAACTGTCTTGCCCTCTATCCTGAGATATGATCTCTGGTTCTTATCCCAAATAAGGGAACCATCCATTCTGAATCCAGCTTCCGAGCCCTGGTAGAATTTTGTATATTTTATTGATTCTTCTTAATCACTTGTTCATATAGCCTAATTGCCCCAATTTCATATGCCTATCATGCCTATCCATTTCATTGTATCCACTTGTATTCTTTTCTTGAGTCAGGAGATCAAATGCTTCAGGTGTAGTTTCACCAAAGAACTGCATTATTGTAGGAATTATAGTTACCTTTGTTGCACACTGTATATTGCAAATGTATCCTCTTTTAGGTCATGAGACCAAAACTGCATAATATTCCAACTGTAGATATTGTCTAAAACAATGATAAAATGGATTACTGTGTATCTTGTTCCAATAAAATAAAGATTCTTTCTTTTGCATTGACTTGATTTCTGATGCTAGATTAGATGGTTCAGCTTTTTCCCAGCACGAGCACTAAAAGTTCAAGGATTGGTTGCTCCTTCCCTAAATTCAGTGCCAAAAGGCAGTGTTAAATTTAGTATAGAATATGCACCTCTTGTTTTCAAACCAGCATTATAGTGCCTTTACTTTTGTTAGTGTCTATGGCCATAAATTGCTATGTCAATATTTCTGTCAACTGTCATCGGTAACTCTATATTTTGACCACGAAACAGCAAAAGCAAATTTGCAAGTGGGCTGATGGCTTCCTCCTTTGATTTCATGTAATTTCCTTTAGTTTGAGCTTAAAAGTTATAAGGGTAGCTTGAGTTTGCCTGTACAATTATTGTCTACTGAGGCATAATGACTATAAAAAGATTGCAGTGATAAAAACATATTAAAAATATGTTCTTCAAGTATGTAGTGGTGTTATATGAAATGCTAACTGCCAGTCCTCTCGTCCTTTAATTGGTCTGAAACAGTGTGGAAGAATTGCATATCCATCGGTTATCTTTGTGTATAAATGCTGACTGGAGACCATTTACACCAAAGGCACGAAACCAGGTAGAAATTATCCATGTAAACTTGCTACACAAATTGCCAGTCCTTTGAATTTGCCTTGGGTATTATTTAAAGTAGTCAAGAATAGGTATTCAACATTTATGGTTGAATTATTTTTGCTACATAATAACATAATACAATTCATTGTTTCTAGACTGCCCATGGGACGGAGTGATTGGTTGACAGTTGTATCACGGCAGCTGGCATGCAGAAAAGTGACTGAGTTCAGGGTGTTGTAAAACATCTGTAACAAAGAAAACATTTGTAAGTTTATCTTGTATTCTATTTTCATGGTTAAAGTAAATCAATTAAAATGTCAAGTTTTACTTGTAACACTAGTTCAGGGGTTCAAACCATACTTCAGGGTGGGAGGGGAGGAGCACGGTAGTGTAACAGTACAGTGCCGCTTGTAGAAGGTTAATGCAGTTGTCTTACTGTGCCAGTGATCTCTGATCAGGGTTTGATTCCTGCCACTGTCTGTAAGCTCTGTGACTATGTGGGGTTTCTCCAGGTGCTCCACTTTTCTCCCTCGTTCCAAAGATGTCTGGTTAGGGTTAGTGAATTGTGGGTATGCTAATGATGGTGACACTTGCGGGCTGCCCCCAATATAATCGTTGCTGATTTGATTTAGTCCATGTTTCGATGTATGTGTGACAAATAAAACCAATCCAATCTAATTGAATGTTGATAACAACGATAGTTAGACATTGCGAAGAGTATGTTGGCCAACTCTCGGGGAAGAAAGAGCAGCATTTGCAGCAGAGAAGTAATGCTAATTAATTCAATTATGCTTATGTTAATGGCCTTCATTTCATGATGAGGCCAGTATTCATTCCAAGCTATTTCCCATTTTAAGACTTCCTGTTCAAAATTATAGAAATATTAATATTATTAGAGCAGTTTTCAGCTGTGCATGTTGATTTACCTCCCTTTCATGACCAAAGTCCATAACTATCAGTGTATTTGCTGCTCAGTGAGCAAGTAAAAATACTCAACCTCAAAGTTGTTTGAAAGGAAAGGTGATGCAAGTAAATGTTATGTCAAGTATATTGTTTTTAAAAAAGAAAGCTGATGCAAAGCAAGCAAGTAATGTATTCATAAGGTATAAATTTGCTTTGTGGTGGAATGAAGTGATTTTCTTTACTGATTGCCAAGTGATCACTTGCTCCTATGTTTAAACTTCAAAGCCGTTCCCATCCTATCTACTATTTAATCAAGAGATGTGTATAGTCAGAGCGGGTTTTTTTTAGATGAACCAAAACAAGGGTTCTCACCAGTCACTGTAAAACAATTTCAATCCTTGCTTTTTTACCGGAAACTGAAAAATGCTGGATAATTCCCATACTTTGTTAACTGAAACTTGGAACACTGTGAAATTTAAGACTGATTTGTACAGAGCTGTACTTCAGTTTATAAATTGAAGTCCACTATCTGCTCAGATGGCAATTTGGTACTCAGAGAATGCCATTGTATTCAAAATGTAAGTTATAGTACCTTGAAAAAGTATTCAGCCCCCACTACTATTTTCATATTTTACTGCCTCATTTTATAAATTTAAAATATGTTGAAGTAGGATTTTTGAGCTTATCTACAAAACGTTGTGCATTATGTCAAATCAAAAGAAAAATTTCAAAACCTATCAACAACTTACTAAAAAAAAACAAAACTGTGAGGCTGAAAAGGTATTCATCCCCTTTGTAATTACTCAGCTAACTTTTCTCATGTACAATACTGTATATTGCCTTGTATTATACCTTACCAAGTCACTTAATTTGTTGATGTAAAAATTGAAGGATCACTCTCTCTCCTTGTAAGATCCAACAGTATGGTAGATTTTCAACAAGCCTAAACTAAAATGAAGACAAAGGAGCATTCAAGACAAGTAAGGGAAATAGAGAAGCACAGATCTGGGGAATGGTAAAAGACCATCTCAAAGGCACTGAACATACCTCAGAGCTCAGTGCAGTCCATCATGGAAAAAGTAGAAGAAATATGAACCTACAGCCACACAGCTCAGGTCAGGCCGCCCCTATAAACTTAGCTGCTGGGGAAGAATGGCACCTGTAAGAGAGGCTGCTGCGATGCCAACAGTTAACCCTGAGTGAGCTGCAAAAGGTAGTGTCTGCAACTGGAGGTGAAGTTCATGGCTCCACAATCTCTAAGGCCTTGCGCAAAAAGGGTATTTATGAAAGAATAACAGGGAAGAAACCCTGGGTGTTTTTTTTTAAAGCATATCCTTGCCCTTAAATGCCTTGCAAAGCGTCACTAGAACATTTTGTAAGGATGTGGAAGAAGTTCTTGTGGTCGGATGAGACTAAATTAGAACATTTTGGCCTCAACACTAATTGGTATGTGTGACGTAAACCTGATACTGTACATAAGCTAAGTAACACCTTCCCTACTCTAAAGTATGTAGATAGCCTCATGCTATGGGGATGCTTTTCAGCAGCAGGGACTGGAAATCTGGTCAGGATTAATGGGTAGATGAATGCTGCTAAATACGGGGATCCTGGATAAAAACCTACCAGCCTCTGCCAGAAAACTTAAACTAGGGAGAAGGTTTGTCTTTCAGTAGGACAGCAAGCCAAAGCACACTACCACAGCAACCATGGGGTGGCTTTAAATGAAGAAAATTGATGTCCTTGAGTGACCCAGTCAGAGTCCTCACCTTATATCTGGCAAGACCTCAAGATTGTGGAGCCCTTCCTCAACTAACCTGGCACAGCTTGAGCAATTTTGCAAGGAAGAATGGGCAAATCTGGCTCCATCATACTGTGCAAAGCTAATAGAGACTTATCCAAAAAGATAGTCTACTGGCTGTAAAAGCTGCGAGAGGTGGTTCAACTAAGTACTGAGCAAAGGAGGGTGAATACTTTTGAACTGCTGACATTTCAGTTTTTGAATTTTTAATTTTTTATGTATTACAATTTTCCCTGTTTTGGGAGGCTCTATTGTGAAAAGAGGAGCACGTGATTCACAAATAAAAATTCTCAGTTAAATTGATAAAATCCCCGCTTGTAAAACTCATTTATGTAATCAAAAGTTTGGGGGCTGAATACTTTTTCAAGGCACTGTATATAGTTCCAGTGAATAAAAGAAAACTATACTCGAGGATAAATAACTATTTATTATTAAATAACAGTATCATAATTTATGGTAATTCTGAGTCCCTATATGTCTGTCTTGAGTTTTCCAGTGACAAGAATTTAAATTGGTGTTCGTGGTAAATCTTGTGCAATCCCATACCTTTAGATAGTCCTGGAGTAACACAACACAGAAACAGTCATGAATAAGGAATAACAGAGATTCCGATATTGGCCCCTGGGGCATCCAACCGGTCTAAGTCTCCAGTTGGAAAACCACCCTTCAACCATTGCCCTCTGCTTCCCATCACCAAGCTAATTCAGAATCCATTTCACTAGCTCTCCTTGAATTAGCTCCTCAACTTAATTTTCCAGATCAGTCTACCATGTGAGACCTTGTTAAAGGCCTTACTAAGGTCCATATAGACAACATCCACTATACTACCTTCATTAATCCCCTTAGTTATCTCTTTGGAACAATTCCAAAAGATTGATCAGATATGACCTCCCATGCACAATATTATGCTGACTTTTCCTGATCTGGCCTTCATTATCTTGTCCCTCAGAATTCCTTCCAGTAATTTTCTTACAACTAAAGTCAAGCTCACTGGCCTGAGGTTCCCTGGCCCGTCCTTGCTACCCTCCTTGAACAATTGAACAACATTAGTCACCCTCCAGTCTTCTGCAAGTTCATCAGTGTCTAAACAAAGTAAGTATTTCTACAAAGGTCTCTGCAAATTCTTCCCTGATGGCCTCCCATAAAGTCCAAGGGGTGTACTTGATCAGGCCTTGGGGATTTGCCCACCATTAATGCGCTTCAAAGCTGCAGATATCTTCTTCCTTGTATGCTTCTTTCTTTTTCCTGACTAGAGTGCCACTCTCTTGTCAGCAAGGGGTTCCTTGAATCTGGTATGTCTACCCTTCACCATAACAGGCTGACTCTTGATATGGTCCTTTTAAAGGCCTCTCACTTGTCAACTGTTCCTTTGCCCTTAAATAGAATTGCCCACTCAAACCTAGCTAGATACTGCTTATTGACTAATAAGCCAGCCCTGCTTCAGTTCAGGACTCTGTGTACTCCTGTGTACCTGTTCTATCTTTTTCTATAGCTCTTTGAAACTAATAAAATTGTGGTCACTGGATCCACAGTGCTCTTCAACTGCCATTTCATTTAATTGGCCTGCTACATTTCCTAAGAGGAAGTCCAGTGTTACTCCTTCTCGCGTAATTTCCTTGATATATTGCAACTATCTTGAACATACCGCAGAAATCCCACCGCTTGGATACCAGGAATATTGAGATCTCTCACTAACACAACTACATGCATTTTCTTGACACATCTGCTTCTCATGTTCCTGCTGACTTTTGGGGGATCTATAAAATCACCCTTCCAAGGTGACCATTACCTTATTTCTAAGTGCAAACCAAAGAGCCTCATTAGATGATCCTTCAAAAATATCCTCTCTAAGCACTGCTGCTATGTCTTCTCTTATTAAAAAGACAACATCCCCTCCACTCCTACCTGTTCCTCTTTCATGCCTAAAACATTACTATCCAAATAAATGCTATTTTTATTCAGAATATACTGTTAACAAAAGAATAGCAAGAATTGTCTGGAAAGAGAATTTGCCTTAATTGTATAAGTTATTACCTGTTAACATTACTGTTTGTATGCAAGGTTCTTTAAGATTCATATGCTTTTACTGAAGAAACCTAGGAGTGGTTAAGATGTGGAACAAAGAGCAAGTGTTCTTAAAGTTGTGTCTAGAGGAACCGCAATGAGTTAGTGACTCTGTTTTTTTTATAATTCTCCTCTGTCCTTTTGATATTTGCTAGACATTGTTAGTGGATATGTTTTGTCATTATTTTTAAGAATGAAGCAGGCTTTCCAGTTTGTGAAGCCAGTTTATAGCAGGATTTATGCCAAAAGATGAAGCATTCACTAGTTTAAAATCCAGTCTTTCTCTGCTGATAGAGGATCATTTATTGAGCAGAAACTTATTCCTGTGCACATCAGAGGCAAGGTTGTCTCAGATCTGGGACTTCTAATGACATGCACCAAGTAACCTGACATCAGAATATCGAACCTAAACATGCCTCATGCAGGCACCTGGCCCTGAACATGCTGCAGCTAGCAATGAGTGCACAGTGCAAGGAATTACCTGATAATATTGGAACCTAAAGCAAATTTTAGATTCTCTGCCCTTCTATTTGTGCTTGGCATATATATTAGCAAGCTGTGTAATATTAGGGTAGACAGCCACAGGGAAGCAGCTATACAAAATGTGAATAATTCTCCAAGAAACTATCCAGCTTGCATGATGGTTGATGGCTGGCATTATGTGGTACTGTTGTTTTTCTCCTTAATCCTGTAGCACCAAACGGTGAGTGCATTTGTCATAGCTTTTATGCACAAATCAGAATTGAACAATAAATACACAATTTAGCAATTTAGCAGAAATTTAGTAATCATAAGAATGGGGAATGGGAGGAAGGGAAAAGCAGAGAAGATATCTTGTTTTCACTCTTGAGGATGACTAATTTATTTTTACTTTGATCATATGGACCACTGCCTGTGCTGACCATGATGCTAGTTTAAATTAATCCCATCTGCCTGCAAATGGTTTATATATCTTCATTTTCAGGCATATTCCTGAGCCTATCTAAATGCCTCTTGAGTGATCCTGTTTACACCACTTCATAGGCAGTGCCTTCCAAGTACCTATCTCCCTGTCATTATCTGCTTCATTATCTGAAGAGTTGTAAATAAATGAAAACATTGCAGACTTTGGGTTACTTCCTCACCCAATGTTATAATGAAGCAAATGGCATCTGTAAAACAACTGAAGATAGTTGTGCAGGTTAAGTATGGTTGCTTATACAACTATTAGAAGCACTAATCTGATTGACTGAGCACAGTTCAAATAAATTTTATCTGTCACCTAAAGGAATAAACTGAGATAGAAAACTTCTTTTGAATACATTGCTACCTCTTGTAGCCCTCAAGATGTATTCCTAGAAGCAAGACTGCAAATGAAATCAGTGTTAAAATGAATCATTGTAGTATCATATACAGGTTTCCCCCGCCATCCAAAGGTAGAGCGTTCCTATGAAACGGTCCGTAAGCCGAAATGTCGTAAAGTGAAGAAGCAATTACCATTTATTTATATAGGAAAATTTTGTGAGCGTTCGCAGACCCAAAAATAACCTACCAATTCATGCCAAATAACACATAAAACCTAAAATAACAGTAACATATAGTGAAAGCAGGAATGATATGATAAATACACAGCCTATATAAAATAGAAATACTTTTCCACAATCATTACTGAACTGTTCTCCGTAGTGAAAATCTCACGCAAGTGCCGTCGGCAGAAAATCTCACGCAAGCACTGTTGGCAAGAACACTCTGTCCAGTAACCTTTAAGCTATGAAGCTGCCAAATCATACCAAGTAACACATAAAAATACACAGCCTATATAAAGTAGAAATAATGTATGTACAGTGTAGTATCACTTACGGGAATCGGGAAGATAGCTTGCCGAGCACACTGATGATGGTGTGTTAGACTGAGTCGTCGCAGGTTGGATGGTGCAGTGGCCCTCATCCTCCGGGCCGCCGAGCGATACATTGCCACGAAGCACGCAGGGTCCAGCGGTAGCCAGGAGGTATACAGCACATCTTTAAGAAAAAAGCCGAAATAAACATGCTAATTAATTAGGTGCCGCCCGACACGTAATTGTTGGCCCAGATCAGTGCCGATTTCCGATTGTGTCATCTCTGATCTGGGCCGACAATTACGTGTCGGCAGCACCTAATTAATTAGCATGTTTATTTTGGCGTTTTTCTTAAAGATGTGCTGTGTGCGTCCCGACTACCGTTGCATTTTCCGCGAATCAGTATCTGTCTGTGGCCTGGGGGTTGGGGTGGTGGGGCACTGGGGTGTCATCTCGTCGTCTCTTTCCATTAGAGCAGGCAGCTCATCTTCTTCTATCTCTGCCCGCCTCGATGTCGAAGGTCGAGGTTCGTCGTCTGTCGTCTGCTGTGGCTGATGTGGAAGGCTTGCTTGACTGCTGAGCCTCGCGCATTTTTCTATCACACAGTTCTTTAATAAGGACTCAAACCATCCTGCAAATATCTCCTAAACCGACGTACCCTTTCAAAATTAAAGTCGTACTTTATCATTACTCATTCGGTTTCGATTGTTATCTTTTTTTCTTCCAATTACATCAGCTCTTCATCTGTCAGTTCCTGGTGATGAGATGCCAAAACCTCTTCAGCATCATGTTCGTCAGCTTCCACAAGCCAAACTCATGTTGTCCTTACTTGGTTCACCACGATCAAAACGCTTAATTATGTCTAGTTTTACCGTAAGTGTAACACCCTTATGAGCTCTTTCAGGCTTTTCCGATACCATAGAACTCATCTTGCAAACGGCTGCTCACAGGCACGTGTTTAAGCAATGTAGTTCCGAATCCAGGGGAGAGCGGCTGCTTGGGGCGTGCTCTGCATTTTATCACATGCTGATTTTTCGCGTGCTGATTTTTTATCACGCGCTGAATTGTTTTTCGTAACAGTGAAAACACCTTCTGAAAGTGAAAACAGGGTACTAATGTAGGTCTTTCGTAACAGTGAGGTTTCGTAAAGCGAACGTTCGAAAAGCGGGGGACACCTGTACCAAGAAACATTACTGATAATACTTCTGTGCCAGAAATCTGATCCCAGGAACAATAAAGAGGCATGGCTCAATGTCAGTGAGCCACAAAGGCTACATGTGAGGGCTAATGCTGAGCAGCTTCGGTTGAGTACTGCAGCTGTTTAGCACAGAGATGTGGAACTGAGAACAGTATCATGGTTGGCATGGTGATGTTAACAAACTAAATTCCAGGGCCCGTCTCTGGGATAAATGTGATGAACTTTGTTATCTCCTTCTCTGTTGGGCTGCATAGCTCTCTCCATCTGGAAACCTACTCAATAGTGGTCACTTGCCGTTGGCTATTAGAGTGTATTTAATCTCTTCCTGGAAGACTTAACAGAATAGTTGCAGGAATGATGTCCCCCTGGCTAGAGTATGTAGTGGGATGGTTGCATATAATGTAGAAAAGACTTTTTTGATTGGAATCCATGGCTAGTCCTTGTCCAAGCATACCATCACCCTTACTTTCTCAGAAGGTGAAGGAAATTTGGCACATCCCCAGAGACCTTGCTAATTTTTGTAGAAGTGCCATAGAATGCATCCTATCTGGATATATTACAGCTTGGTATAGCTCAAGAAATAGCAGAGAGTTGTGAACACAGCCCAGGCTATCACAAAAACAAGCCCCTTTTCATTGACTGTCTATTCTTCCTGCTGCCTTGGGAAAGTAGCTGATATGTCAAGGACTCCTTCCATCTAGGTAATTTTGTCATCCCTCCCCTTCCACTGAGCAGAAGATACAAAAATCTGAAAACACGTAACACCAGGCTCAAGGACAGCTTCTATCCCACTGTTTCTCATAGTCATAGTCATACTTTATTGATCCTGAGGGAAATTGGGTTTCGTTACAGTTGCACCAACCAAGAATGGAGTATAAATATAGCAATATAAAACCATAAATAATTAAATAATAATATGTAAATTATGCCAGGAAATAAGTCCAGGACCAGCCTATTGGCTCAGGTTGTCTGACCCTCCATGGGAGGAGTTGTAAAGTTTGATGGCTACAGGCAGGAATGACTTCCTATGACGCTCAGTGTTGCATCTCAGTAGAATGAGTCTCTGGCTGGATGTACTCCTGTGCCCACCCAGTACATTATGTAGTGGATGGGAGACATTGTCCAAGATGGCATGCAACTTGGACAGCATCCTCTTTTCAGACACCACCGTCAGAGAGTCCAGTTCCATCCCCACAACATCACTGGCTTTACAAATGAGTTTGTTGATTCTGTTGGTGTCTGCTACCCTCAGCCTGCTGCCCCAGCACACAACAGCAAACATGATAGCACTGGCCACCACAGACTCGTAGAACGTCCTCAGCATCGTCCGACAGATGTTAAAGGACCTTAGTCTCCTCAGGAAATAGAGACAGCTCTGACCCTTCTTGTAGACAGCCTCAGTGTTCTTTGACCCGTCCAGTTTATTGTCAATTCGTATCCCCAGGTATTTGTAATCCTCCACCATATCCACACTGACCTCCTGGATGGAAACAGGGGTCACTGGTGCCTTAGCCCTCCTCAGATCCACCATCAGCTCCTTAGTCTTTTTCACATTAAGCTGCAGATAATTCTGCTCACGTCATCTAACAAAGTTTCCTACTGTAGCCCTGTATTCAGCCTCATCTCCCTTGCTGATGCATCCAACTATGGCAGAGTCATCAGAAAACTTCTGAAGATGACAAGACTCTGTGCAGTATTTGAAGTCCGAGGTGTAAATGGTGAAGAGAAAGGGAGACAAGACAGTCTCCTGTGGAGCCCCAGTGCTGCTGATCACTCTGTCTGACACACAGTGTTGCAATCACACGTACTGTGGTCTGCCAGTCAGGTAATCAATAATCCATGACACCAGGAAAGCATCCACCTGCAACGCTGTCAGCTTCTGCCCCAGCAGAGCAGGGTGGATGGTCTTGAACGCACTGGAGAAGTCAAAAAATCATGACCCTCACAGTGCTCCCTGGCTTGTCCAGGTGGGCGTAGACACGGTTCAGCTGGTAGACGATGGCATCCTCAACTCCTAGTCGGGGCTGGTAGGCGAACTGGAGGGGATCTAAGTGTGGCCTGACCATAGGCCGGAGCAGCTCCAGAACAAGTCTAAGACTATTATACAGCTCCTTAGTGTAATAAGGTGGACTCTTGACTTCTCAATCTTCCTCATTATGACACTTGCAGTTTATTGTCTGCCTACACTGTACTTTCTCTGTAACTATAACCCTGTGTTCTTTTACTGTTTTTCTTTATGTGCTACCTCAGTGTAGTTGTATTTGGAATGATCTGGATGGCATGCAAAACAAAGCTTTTCACTATATCTGGGTTCACATGACAGTAATGAACCAAATGCAGGGCTGGATGTGCCATGCTTTATGCTGTGAGACCTATTTACTGTAGTGATTGTAGTAGTTTAGTATATCTGAGTGAATTGCTATTACCATGTCAGAGCAGTTAAAATTTAACTATTTCTAGAATTTCATAAGTGAAATTGGGAAGAGATGGTAGATTTCCTTCCCTCAACCCATTTTGTTTTTACAGTAATTCAGTACTGTAAATTCATTGTTACCATTGCTGGTTACTTCAGTCTTAAGTAAATGTAAATGGTGACATATGAACTTCAGTTTCTGAATCATTAGTCCAATCAAATAGACGGCCAGCACAGTAATATAACCACCATGCTACTGATTCCTTGATGCTCGGGAAATATGCACCCTAATGAGCAATGGGAACATAAACATGACTGGTGAGTGAATCACAGATGTGCTAGTCATCTTAGCAAGCAGACAGTACTTGTGGGTGGTAAATTGCCAAGATTGATGGGCTGTGCCTATCCAGAGGATTAGATCAACTTTTCATTAGCAGCTGAACTGTGTCTTCTAGAAAGCTGTTCAATCTTGACAGCTCTTCCATGTCCCTTCCTTCCCAGGAAACTCTAAACTGTTCATTTATTAGAAAACTGACTTACATGAGCTTGTGACTTTATCAGTTGAGCAACTTCTCCTTGACAAGTATGATGAGCTACAAATTGATATGTTTAATGAGTTCATAAATTTTTGAAATTCCTGTTTATGATATTGACGTATTGACCAGTGATTTTGTCAATTGTAATAGTGGTTTTCCAACAGAAACTATCTGTTCTAATCATGTTAAGCTCGTAAACTCTTCGCTATGTTAGTTTAAGATATAGAACATTGAACAGTAAAGCAAAGGAACAGGCCCTTTGGCTCATAATGTTAAGCTGAACTAAATTAGTAATCAAATGTCCAAATCCTTCCTGCCTACATAACGTCCATTCCCTTTCATTTCCTGTGCATTCATGTACAAGTCTGAGAGTCTCTTGTACACTGCTGTCCTATTTGCCTCTACCACCATCCTAGACAGTGCATTCCAAGCACCCACCTCTCTGTGTGGGAGAAAAGTAACTTGCTCTGCTTATTTCTTTGAACTCGCCACTTCTTCTCTTAAATGCTAACATATTGCTGACACATCCAGACTCCAGGTAGTGTTTGCATTCTAAACATTTTATTCCTCATTAGTCATATGACCAACGTAGCTATATAGGATAATGAGAGTTATGTCTTCAATTTAAGCATGTTATAGCTTGGATCAGAGTAATGTCTTCAGCATATGCAGCCTCCCAAGACGTTCTGCAGCTTGACAACAGTGTGTTAGATAGGCGAGCCATTTCCTGGTCAAAGGTAGATAAAACATGCTTGTAATTATCACATTGACTTGGTTCTTGAATAAAGGGCTTTAAGAATACAATTGTGCATTAGGGTAGCATGCTGTCATGGTTCTGAACTACGAGTTGATAAAGGATGCCACCTTGCACCATGATTAGTTTTGCCATAAACTGATCATCTGCCACTGCCTCAGAGACTTCAAATTGTTAGAGAATTGTGCAAGCCTGCCACAAACTCAACCTGGTTTGTGCTGGCAAAGTCAAATGAGAGCCGTCAGAATGGCTTTCTTTCCTTTGTGTCTAAGGCAGAGGTTCCCAACCTTTTTTATGCCATGGAGCCTTACCAACATGTGGACACATGGTTGGGAACCCCTGGTATAAATGCTTATGTTTAAGCTAAGAATAGTTGTATTGGCCATTCACTAGAAAGTCGATAGAAATTTGTAATTAGAAGAGATGACTTGTGTTTTCAGTTAAGTATCAGCTCCTAGCTATCAGATATTATGTTTATTTTTGAATGATAGTTTCAATTTATTGTCCTGTACACTATGGTGTTAAACATATCCATTATACAGGGGTCTCCAACCTTTTTCGCACCGCGGACCGGTTTAATATTGACAATATTCTTCCGGACCGGCTGACCGGGGAGGTGTTCAGGTAGGGTTAAACTCACCTCAACATGTCTTTTACAGTTAGGGTTGCCAACTTTCTCACTCCAAAATAAGGGACGAAAGTAGCAGTCAAATCCTGGGACATTTGTGTTTACCCCAGGAAAGACTACCATGACCATGAAGCGTTGCACGGGCACCTGTGTGTGCATGCATGCTGTGCGCATATGCGATATGCGCATGCACGTACTTGCCGATTTTTTTTTCCACAAATCAGTTTCGCCTTCATCTTCCTGACTATACTGTACATACATTAGTTCTACTTTATATAGGCTGTATTTATCATATCATTCCTGCTTTTACTATATGTTGGTGTTATTTTTGGTTTTATGTGTTATTTGGTATGATTTGGTAGGTTATTTTTTGGGTCTGGGAACACTCAAAAATTTTTCCCATATAGTAGTTGCTTCTGCACTTTATGCCATTTCGGCACAAAAGATTTCATAGGAAAGCTTTACTTCAGCGGGGGAAATACGGGACAAACCAATTTAGCCCAATATACGGGATGTCCCGGCAAATACAGGACAGTTGGCAACCCTATGTTCAAGTTCAATAGTGCGTGACGGGGAATGAGGAAAGGTGCAGCTGACTCATATAGTTTCCTCACGGCCCGGTAGCATATGCTTTGCGGCCCGATGGTTGGGGACTGCTGCATTATAACACCAATAGATTTATGTACAGTGTCACATGACCAGCAACAAAGAATATCAATTGAGTCAGGTTTTATAAAAACAAACATTTATTAAACTCTGCTCAACAATAGCGAAAAAATATTCAAACGACTAATTTAACCTGAAGTTAACTGCTGTACGGCAACTCTGGAACAGTTCTTAAAAGGGTAAATGAGAAAACAATTCTTAAAGTGGTAAATTCAAACACGGTTCTTAGAATGGTAAATTTGAAAGTCCAAGAGATTTATACAGCCAATTAGGAGAGACTTTCCTAAAGTAAAGAATTCCTCAAAGACGTGCCGTTACTGCTGATCCCAACCGGAACCTGCCTTGTCCACAGGATTCACAACGACGGAAATAAAACGGTTTAAAGGACCAGACCTTTTGTTCTGGAGAATAGACACTGCGCAATCCTTCCTGCTTTAGCAGAGAATATCTCAGATGCAGGTCACTTTTTCTTGAACAAAGATTCAATTAAGGTTGAACCTTTCCAAAACCGCCAAAAGATATAAGGTTTACTCGACTCGGCGAATTCCTGTACTTTGGTAAGGTCTTCACTCTCCAATACTACTTACAATAGAAAGTAGAACTCCACTTTAAAACGAAACTGCGTCCTAAGACGAATACGCAGCATAATGGAGTATCTGACAAATTAAATAACGAACTAAACTTAAAACTAACTGTGTCACCCCAGGGGTCTCCCTTTTATACCCGTGGTGAACATGTCATCATGTGACCTCACACTGGCGGGAAAATTACATCACTCCACCATCACATAACCATTACCTCATGCTCATAAGATACTCAGTTACATCATGGTCATAAGACAGTCGCAAGATATCCATGAGGTATGTAACAATAGAAATGAGATTTAAGTTCACTAGTTAAGAAACAGTTAAATATTTGACAATCCATTGTTGTCTTCAAGACTTGCCTGGAGATCAGTTTTTCTTTCTCTTTGAGAAAGCCTTTGATCTATAGATGAGCTAGGGTACATCTATATCCCTGCAAGTGTGATGGTAAGGATTCTTTCTTAAGAATTAGTAATGATCTAGAATATTTTCACAGTTCACTCTCAGAAATTTGAAACATTGGATCTAACTGCTGAAGTATTGTGTAGCTTAGCCTGTTCAATGCCTTACTGCTCACCATGTAAATCGTATGCTGGTTTGTCCTCTAAAAGTGCACACCTTACACTTGTCTGCATTAAATTCCACCTGCCATTTATTTTAGCCCATTTTTCCAGCTATAAGATCCCCGATAAGGTTTGATAGCCTTCTTCACTGTCTACTATGTTCCTAATCTCGGTGTCATCCTCAAATTTACTGATCTAGTTTACTACGTTATCATCCAGATCATTGATAGAGATAACAAACAACAACAGACCCAACAGTGATCCCTGTGGTACACCATTATTCACAAGCTTCCAGTCAGAGAGGCAGCCATCTGCTACCACTTTCTAGTTTCTTCCAGAAAGTCAATGTCAAATCCAATTTACTACCTCATCCTGAATGTGAAGCGACTGAACCTACTTGACCAACATCCCACGTAGGACCTGGCCAGATGACTTACTAAAGTCCAAGTAGACAATATCCACTGCTTTCCTATCATCAATTTTTCTGGTAACTTCCTAGAAAAACTATAAGATGGGTTAGACATGATCTACCAAGTACAAAGCCATGTTTACTACCCTTAATCAGAACCTGTCTATCTAAATACTTATGTATCCAGTCCCTTATAATGTGTTCCAATAACTTACCCACTACTGATATCAGGCTCACTGGCCTATAATTATCTGGGTTATTCTTAGTGCCTTTCTTAAGCAACAGAACAGCATTAAGATCTCTCGCCAATCTCTTTTGGTTCACTGCATAAATGACCGTCCTGATCTTCAAGAAGGCTTATTTTGTCCCTTGCTATCCTTTTGCTCTTAATACATCTGTAGAAGCCCTTGGGATTCTCCTTCACCTTGTGTGCTAGAGCAAACTCAATGCCTTCTTTTGCCCTCCTGATTTCCTCCTTAAGCCAGACACCATTTTACAAATACAAACAGAAGTTCTAGAAATCCTTAAGAATATATTTGTGTGTAGAAAAAAAGAATCCTTATTTCTACTTTAATTAAAATCCTCATTATTTTTTGTGAGTTCATTGGCAGAGCAGTTATTAACATCCAGCTGTCCTTCTGCACATCACATCAGCAGCTCCTTACTTATGTAAACTTTACACTAGGGTTATATTGAAAACAGATCTAATCTCAGCTGTCTTTGAGTGCACTAGCCAAACTTCTGTAAAAATAATGGTGAGACTAAGACCATAACTATTCATTATTTGCCTTTCATGTGTACTAATTTCTTGAGTATGTTCATATTTTATTGTGTTCTGATTTATAACTTGCTGTACCTTACCAATTTGTTTTTGTTTATAACACATCAATTAAAACATTAGAGCACACATAGTATTTACTTGAGAAAATTAATTGTATTCAGGACTGCAGCAGGGTACTTCATTTGACTTCTCCCCTCAGAAAAAAGTGTGGAAGAATTAGTCAACCTGCTTATCTTCTGTGCAGCAGGGGTGTCTGGATGTTGGGTGAAGGCTGAGCCTGCCTTAATTGTGATTTTGATTTCTTCCATCCACATCTTGAGTATTGATCATGAGGGCCCCTTCTGTTATTGAGAGAAGTTATGCGGGTGGTTGTTGGGGAAATGAGAGGGATAATTTGTATGAAGTTGTTTAACATTTACTAAATGTTTGCAAGATCAGGAAAAAGCATGGTCATGCCTTTTCTTGCTGCTGCCATCAGGAAGAAGGTAGAGGAGCCTCAGGACCACACCATCAGGTTCAGCAGCAGTTATTACCCCGCAACCATCATGATCTTAAACCAGAGGGGATAACTTCAATCAGTCTCACTTGCCCTGTCACTGAACTGGCCCATCAACCTATGAACTCACTTTCAAGAACTCTTCATCAGATTTTTTTGATATTTATTACTTATTTATTGTTATCATTATTGTATTTGCTCACTGGTTGGTGGGGCCTTTCATTGATTCTATTATGGTTATTGGATTTATTGAGTGTGCCTGCAAGGAAATGAATCTCAGGTGACATCTATGTACTTTGTTAATAAATTTAATTTGACCTTTGAATTCTGTAAAGAAAAAAAGTTTCATGGAATTGCACACAATTTCAGTTTCATGAAATTTGTGTTTTGTCCAAGTTGGGAAAGAAAATAATACACTTTGAGATGGAATAATTGGTGAGCTTGGCTATTTAAAATTCCTAGTGCAATAGGATATTGAATTTGAGTTCCCGATTCAAATGAATTAGACACAGAAATATTAAGTCTATAAAGGAACTTAGATGGGTTACAACCGGGTAAAAAGTGGAAAAGTATAATGAGGAAAATTGTGAGTGTTGTCTATTTTGATAGGAAGAATACAAAATCCAGCAATATTTAAATCATATTGATATTATATTAAATGTTAGAATTCAGTGACAAACACATACAAGATACAACATGAAATTAAGAAGGCAAATAAAGTATAGACTTTTTAAGAATGTAAAGTGCAGAGTAAGGAAGAGTTGCTTTAGTGAGTATTGCTTCTGAGTATTGAAAACAAACTTGGTCTCAAGTAACTGTTTGAGCATTGGTCATGCAGGCTGCTGAATGAGGAAATTGGCCTATCAAGAAAGATAGAGCAGAATGAACCAGTGCTGTAGAATTTAGAAAATGTAGATTGCTAGAATTGAAATATGACAGTCAAGGGGCTTGATGGGGTAACGCTGTGAGATTGTTTCCACTAGCAGGAGTCTAGAGCAGTCTCCTGAAAAGTGTTGACCACTTAAGACCAAGAGAAAAAGGTTTTTATCTCTGAGGGTTGTGAATCTTTGAATGCCAGAGAGGTATAAATGCTGAAATTGATTTCTGGATCATTATAGAATCAATTGTTGTAAGGATCTGGTAAGAAGATGATATGATTTTATTCCATTAAGTTGCCTTGATGTGTCATGTGGCCGAAGTTCATTTCTCATTTATGTGTAAATAGATAAACCCCATCTATCCATTTATCACTCCATCCCTCATCTTTCTAAAATGTGGACTGCATGGAAGCATAGTAGTCAGCGCAGTGATTAAGGTTCAATTCCCGCCACTGACTGTAAGGAGTTTATACGTTCTCCCATGGCCGTGTAGGTTTCAACTGGATGCTCTGGTTTCCTCCCACATTCCAGAGACGTATAAGTTGTGTTTAGTAAGTTGTTGGCATTCCATGTTGCTGCCGGAAGCATGATGACACTTGTGGGCTTCCTCCAGCAGATCCTCAATCTTTGTCAGTTGTTGATGCAAACAATGGATTTCACTGTATATTTTGATGTACATGTGACAAATAAAGCTAACCTTGAATCTTTAAAATGCTCAATTATCATTCGAACTTGCCCATACTGTTTATTTAAGTGACCTTTCCTGATATACGTATACCAAAGCTTCACAGCTGAGAGCCAGATATTTGTAACATTTTTCCCTTGTATTAATTTGATTTTAAATTAACAGCCAAGCAAACAACTATAAAATCTAGCTGATAACATTTTAATTTTACTGAAGCTACAAGTGCATTAACATTGTTGGTGATGGTATGGTTCCCACCTAAATTTGTTTTCTGCTTGTCGGTTGCACAGTGTTGCATTTGTTGGAGCTGTTGCGTTACAGCTCTAACAACATCACACCCCCCTCTCCCGTGTGGAATTTGCCAGTTTAGCCTCTGACTCTGTGACACTCAGGTATAGACTAATAGGTTAATTGCCTGTGTAAGGGTGTTGATGGGTTTGTGTGGGGTGGGGAATAAAGTGGATTAGTGTAATAAATGGGTGTTTGATGAGTGTTGCAGAGTCAGTGGGTTGAAGAGACAATTTCTGTGTTGTATGGCTCTGATTCAGTGTTGTATGACCTGTTGAAACATAGATTAACTCAAAGAAACATGTTACTAAATAATAAGCTTCTAATTAAATATTGAACTACTTCCCCTTATCCTTTTTAGGTAACTGAGATTTCATTTTCCACATTCACTACCCTCCCCCCCCCCCCCCATTTTGATATGTATGATAAGTGGCTGGTTATCTGCTATTTAGCATTACGATGAGGGAAAGTGATGAGACACAGCACCAACCATCTTCTGATGCCAGCTACAAAAATAAAGTCTGTACTCTTGCCTTTCTTCCAAAAAGCTTGCTGAATACTCTCAAACCTGAGATCAACAACTGAGAACCCGCAACCTCTGAGAATCATGTACACGTTGATGAGATCACTTCTCATTCTTCTAAGTTCCAAGTATAAACCATTCTTCCGTAATCTGAACTCTTATGAAAATGCACACTTCCCAGGATACTGTCTAATCGAACAAACTGGCAGATACACCTTACTAAAAGAGATCTTGTTTTGACTGAGATTGGTCGTTCTCAACATGGGCCATATGGCCCTCCAAGGGGCCATGCCGGATTTCGTAGGGGCCACAGGAGTTTATAAGTGGGCCATGTTAAATTTACTGTTTTAACAAAATATTACTTAAAATATATAAATAAAAATGAATATAGCTTATTTGGCTCCCTGAATGAAATGGTGACAATATGCTAGATGATTCAAATGAGGCAGCAAACCAGTTTAGCCTGCTCCAGTCCACAGCCACCCCCAAATCACAAACTACAGACTGGGTGGAGCTGTCTGAAGCAAGGCTAATCAGCAAGTATGCAGCAGTTGGCTGGTTCTGTTTGCCTTCCACTAACCCATGTGTGTAATAATACTTGTAAAACGTGACATGGAGGTTGCAGTTACTGCAGTGGGGTCATCTAACATATACGACTAAATTGCAGAGAGGCGAGAAAGTGTGAAGACTGCATCACTATCTACCACAACTTCCATGAAATCACTGATACCTATCATATTTTGAAAGGAAGTTAAATGTAGTTTTAGTCAGCCTGTTAAAGCATAAATATTGACTGTATATTAGAATAATTAGTACAGTTGACCAAAAAAACTTTAACAACTAACAGAGACTATGGAGGGTGGGGGCAACAGAGATAAATGAAAGTCACAAGTCAGCCACAAGTAGAAAAAGGTTGAGTAACACTGGCTTAGACTATACTGTCAGTCGTGGAATTTGCAGCAGCAATGCCAGTCTACAAGACATTAGGTTATGTTCATGTGTTTCCCACTGCAGAGGAATGACTAATGTTTTTGTATCAGCAGTAGTAGTGTTTGCCATTCTTTTAATTAAAAGCTTTAATTGTATATTCAAACTTAGGGTCTTTGGCCTAATGGAGAAAAGATAAAATTATCTAAATAAACACTGGAGGTTCTATTTTAATGAAATATGATAGTAAATGAAAGTTATTTTGCATTGAACTAACATTACGGAGCTGAATGCCTCCTTTTTCATGATTGGATGGTGCCTATCCACAGGAAGAAACCTCTGAAATGCTATCAAGAATGCAGACTGAATTAGTGGAAAAAGTGGCTCATTTATGTGGGTGTTCACTTAGAAAATGAATGCTCACCCACTTCCTGAGAAATTTTGTTTTCAACATTGTTTCCATTCAACTATTTGCTATGTGTGTACTTAAATGTCAGTTTTGCAGCACAATTCCCCATAACACCTGCAATTTAATCAAGCATGATAAATTTGAACAATGGCAATTTTATTTTCTGCACAAACCTGTAATTCCAGTATTATTAAAATAAGACTAACCAAACTATTTGCTGGACTCTCAACAATTTGGGAGAAATAGCCTTTCCTGATGAGCAAAGCATCAGCAGGTATAGCTGACTACTTGCCTACATTTTCATTTGGACTCCTGAGTGATTTCCTATCTCTTTTATATCTCTGCAAGCTCTATATAAAAAGAAAATCCATCACGTTATTACTGAGTTACTGATCACAACATGCACCCTTGTGAGCTTGCATCTCAGAATTGGTCTTCCCGGTTTTGGAAGGCAGAAATCTGCTCTTAATTACTACTTGCAGCTTGAAGGCAGTATTGACTTCAACTATGATCAGTAACCTGCTGCTGCTCACTATCTCCATTTGGTTAAAAACTGATCATCTGGAGGAATGATACTGAAAGTCTGAAGTATTTCAGGTGCTTCTCAGTGGGAGAGAACAACTTATAAGAGTAACATATTTAAGAAAACTTAATTTCATTGTTAAAATCTAATAGCTTTTAAAATGGTATCAAAGACTTTCTGACTTCATAGCTAGAATATTTTACCTAAATTCTAATAGTTGTTTGGCAAATGATTAATACATTTAGATTTTATTTTAACTGCATTGCTAGTTGACCAAATCCTATAAATCACTTGAAGATGGTTCATTCTGATAGTTAGAAATTGTGTATTGTTTATATATTAAAAAAATAAGTTTCTATTTTTATATTGTTTTAAGTGTATTAAAATAATGTGAGGTTGAGGGCCTCCATTGGTCAGGGTCAACCATGGATGTTGTGTTTTAGCTGTCTAGGTATGCAAGCCTAGGCAGTACAATGTGGAAATGAAGCTGTTGCCCATGTAGCATCTGGTGAATCCAAAGGAATGGTGGAGACTGAAACAGTTTGGTAGCAGCAACATCACTGGAGTTGCCAGTCAACATTAAACTCAACATTGGGCTGCCTTGGGGACGCCAGCTCCAGATTTTTTCCTTGGTGTTTGCTCCCGAAGCCTTCCCTGTGAGTGTGTAAAGCCACAAGGCAGCAGAGGTTTGAGATCAGAATTTTCCTTCTAGATGAGCTGCCAATCATGGCTGACAAGCCCCATATGCCCGAAGTGACTGGTTTAAAGTGCTAGTAATCCACTTTTGCCCTTTCTCCTATCACTTTTGAGTTCTATGACTTTGGGCTGTAGGGAAAAATGTGTAAAACCTTAAATCATTCAAGCTGCAGGGTGTCTCTTCCCAATTTGGTCACCACTGGAGTTTGTCTCATTGGTGTATAATTACAATTTATACTCACACAAGCAAACCTGTGGTTAGCAAGAGTATCTTGTCTGTGGCTTATTTGTTTCTGTGTCTGTGATTAAGTTAAAGGCTGACCATTTTTTTAAAACCACATACTCAGTGGATGATAGGTTAAAAATAGTTATCTTCCATATCAGTTTCCTCTGTTGTAGGACAGTGAAAATGAAACGGGTTGAAGCATTCTAGTGTGGTACATCTGGGGTCTGACTGGTACTACTAGACCACAAAGTCTGGATCACAGGAATTGCCCCCAGTCATCTTTCTCTGACCAGGATAATTGTTTTTAAGTAAAGGTAGTCCACTTATCATGTAAAAAATTCCAAGAACAGTCCCTAGCCTAAAGCTTCCATAAGTTGGAAACACTGTTGGCTGAGATAACAAAGTTGCACTGCTAGGTTAATTAGCTTCTGATCAGTACAGAGCTTAGTTATATCTTATATGTAACTGGTTAATTAGTGTAGATCTGTACCACAGGTTCAAAACATGCCGAACCATGGAAGTTTCTAGACCAGAGAATACTGGATTCTAAAGTTTCAAATCTGTAGCAGCAAAGAATTTGAAGGCAGCACACGTATGGAGGTGACCTGAGAACTTGGCAATATTTCAATTTCCTTATCATTTGATTCTGTTAACATTAGCTTTAGTGGCTTTTATTTTGTCATAATTTATACCAAGTGGTGTTCGCTGCTGATCTTAAGGAGAAGAATTGAGATATTAATGGGGTAACATGAGTTGAGACTTGGAGGTTGAAAGTATCTCATAGTACCTGTGTAGTAGTACTGTACATCAGATTGTAAGGTATCCGTCTGAACTTTTAATTCACATTAAATAAATGAAATTGCTTTTCAGGAATTCTTGCATCTGATGCTCATAATTTGCACAATAGTATTTATGAAAGGTCTAATAAGAAATCACTAATTGTCAAAGCTGGAACGCTATTCTATTTGCCTGGATGAGGAGAGGTGATGGTGGTAGAATCTGGTACAAAAGTATATTTTCTATTCAACATCAAAGAGAAAACCTGCAATTCAATTGTACCTTATTGTGTCCATAGTAATCTACATAATATGTAAGTTGTTGTCAGTAATTCTGCTGCTGCATGTTAGAGCAACATAGAAGCTATTTTCCCAAATGTATGACATTCATACGGGAAATGTATAATATTTATATAACTTTTTATAGACCATTTTAGAGTGCCCCATCATGTAAAAGGAAAAGAATTCTGTTTTCTATAATTGGATTAAAATGATAT
Organism: Mobula birostris; assembly: GCF_030028105.1. NCBI lineage: Eukaryota > Metazoa > Chordata > Chondrichthyes > Myliobatiformes > Myliobatidae > Mobula > Mobula birostris. Next base: position 19,618,158 of record NC_092387.1, on the reverse strand, counting down.
ATAAAGCCCCTATTGCTACTGTTGTTACCAACAATTGTAGGTCACCTTTTTTTCAGCTTTCACGGGGGACAAGACAAGGCTGTCCATTAAGTTCTTTGTTGTTTAATTTAATATTAGAACCCCTTGTTATTGCTCTTCGTGAGGCTGAAAATATCCATGGGATTTTTGTGAATGACACCATGCATAAGATTTCTCTGTACACTGACGATTTATTGGTTTATATATCCAATCCTGACAGATCTATTCCTGCCTTGCTAAAATTATTTAATGAATTTGGAGGTTTTTCAGGATATAAAATAAATTTTAGTAAAAGTGAATTGTTTGCTTTAAATGATTCTGTCTCTGTATATGATAATACTCCTTTTAAAGTCACGGATGTTTTTAGATATTTAGGTATTATAATTACTAAAAAATATAAAGATCTTTATAAAGCCAATTTTGTTCATTTAGTAGACTCTATGATGTATTAATTTAGTAGATGGAATCCACTTACATTTTCACTTGTTGGTCGTATTCATATAGTTAAAATGATGATTTTACCAAAATTTTTTTATTTATTTCAGAATATTCCTGTTTTTTTGATTAGGAAGTTTTTTGATCGGATTGATCCTACTTTTATTTGGAATAATAAAAGACCAAGAATTGGTAAATGTCACTTACAAAAATTGAAAAAAGATGGAGGTCTTGCTTTGCCTAATCTAAGAATGTATTATTGGGCTGTTAATGTGCAATACATGTCTTTTTGGTTATATTGGGTTGATAAGAGTGATCGGCCAATTTGGGTAGACCTGGAACTGAAAGTTGTAAAACAGTTTTATTTAACCTCGTTATTGGGAGCTGCTTTACCTATACAATTAGCTAAAGTTGTTAATTTAAACCTATATCCTGTGATTAAGTATTCTTTACAAATTTGGCTCCAGTTCCGTAATTTTTTTAATCTTAAAAAATTTAAACTTTGTAGTTTAGTTTATCGAAATTACTTTTTTAAGCCTTCTTTGAGTGATCCAATTTTTTTACTTTGGAAAAATAAAGGTATTAATTTTTTTTTGGGTTTATTTAAAGAAGATAGATTGATATCTTTTGAACAATTAATTGATAAATATTCTCATACACTTTCTGCAGTACCTTCAAGTTAGACATTTTTTACAAAAATAATTAAGTAATTTTCCTTACATATTGGAGGCTGACCTGTTAGATACTATTATGAGTACGAATCCTTCAATCAACGGTTCTATTGGAAGAATTTATAATTATTATTACAATGGGATAAGCGTCCTTTATCTAAGATTAAACAGGATTGGGAAAAGGAACTCAATTTAACTTTTATGACTGAGGATTGGATGCGGATATTGAAGTTGGTTAACTCTTCTTCAATTTGTGCTAGCCATTCATTGATCCAATTTAAAATTGTACATCGTTATCATTTGACGAAGGAGAGACTTTCTAAAATCCTTTCTAATGTTGATAGTCATTGTGATAGATGTAAAACTGAGGTAGCTACACTCACACATATGTTTTGGTCTTGTTCTATATTGGAACAGTTCTGGAAGTCGGTTTTTTCAACAATTTCTAAAGCACTTAAAATTAATTTACAACCTAATAAATTAACTGTGCTTTTTGGAATAATTCCTTAAAATATTCATGGTATTTCTGTGTCTGACCAACACGTTATTGCATTTGTTACATTGATAGCAATGAGGGCCATTTTGTTGAAGTGGAAGGATACATCAGCTCCCACTTTGTCACAATGGTTCTCTCAAGTGATGCTCTGTCTTAGTTTGGAGAAAATTAGAAGTCAAACCTTTGAACCTTTATTTGATTTTGAGAAAAGTTGGGGCTCATTTGCTCGTTATTATCATTTGAGCTAATTGATAGATTTTTTCTACGATCTAATTGCAAATTTTTTGGTATTTTTTTTTCTTGCTGGCGGTTTGATGTTTATTTATAGAAGCTTTTTGTATGATGCATGGCTCTGGGGTTGTACACCTAATGGGTTCTTTTTTTTCCTCACTTTTCTGTTTAGTAGGTTTTTTTTGGTATCACATTTTTTTTCAATCCTTAAGATAATGTCTTTTTTGAGACATTGTAAGTGTTGTTACTTCAGTGTACTCATGTTATTTCTTTTGTATAATATAACAATAAAAAGATTTGAAAAGAATTCTGTTTTCTGTTTCTGCAACATCTTGCAGTTCTGAAGTGCCCACCATTTACATTCATTATGGAAGCCCAAAACAATTCTGATAAAATAAAACCATGTTTTAATAAAGTGAATCATGAATGTTGAATCAATTGAATTGTCAGCTTTTATGTTGTCCACACAGTGAGTAAAAAAAATTGCAATTGTTTGCTGAGTTTTGCATAGCTAAGAGGAATTGGCAGCAAACAATTTATGCACACTGCATTGTTAAGTTGAATCTGTTGTTTATACATTAAATGTGTACATCTTGAATTGCTCTACAATTAATATCATTGGTTGTACTGTAGGGAAAAAGGTCAAATAACACTGGACAACAAATTTTTTTCAGAAGTGTTGCTTCCTCAATTTTTTTTGTTTATGATAGACTGCTTGAAGATGAACACAAATATAATTTCAGACTACTTATATCACGTAGGAATTTGGAGAAACAACAAATTAACTTTTATTGAATATAATGTGTTTAATTGCATAATGGTGCTGATGCTTTGCAATAGTTCAACTAAGTTAAAAATATTCTGTTAATGATTTTCATTTGTACTCAATGTCTGAGGCTTCTCACTTACGTGTCCAACAATAATTCGCTAGCATTGATGGATTCCAGTTGCTCTGGTATCTTTTCTCGATGACTGCAATGTCCTGGTGAAACCTTTCACCATGCTCGTCACTAACAGCACCAATATTTGCAGGGAGGAAGTCTAAATGGGAATGCAGAGAATGAATCTTGAGTGACATGTTCCATTTCATGGTTTTATACGCTTGAAGCATGCCTTCAACCAGCTGCATGTAGCTTGGTGCTCTGTAGATGCCGAGAAAAATTTCAGCAACTTCCTTGAATGCCTTCCATGTGATTTTCTCTGGTCCCACTAGAAATTCTTCGAATTGCCTGTCATTGATGACCTGTTTGATTTGTGGACCAACAAAAATGCTTTCCTTAATCTTGGCATCAGTTATTCTGGGAAGCATCTGTCTCAAATATCAAAATCCTTCATAGAAATTTTTGTGCCTGGTGATAGTAAATTCCATCCTTACAGTCCTGAACCGAATAATTATTACTAAAACCTGCCCTGTCATGCAGCAACCAATGCCGTCTAAGCATGCCCAAGCATGCCTGGACAAGATAGGAAACTTTCCAGCTTACATTGCAGGCAACATTTTAATTGACTTGAATTATGAATTGAAGTAATAAACATAAATTTATTTTAAAATAGTGCGTGATAGGGAAATTTCATCGTGATTTTCATGATCAGTAGCCCAAAATTCATAAGATACACCTAAAGGTATTCAGGAAGCAAAATCTTTGTTGTCCAGTGTAATTAGATACTGAAAAAACCTGCATTTTTCACAGGGATTGCATTTGTTCAACAAGGTGGCTCACCATTTTCATATATCAGTTAGGAATATCAGTAAGTGCCAACTGTAGCCATAGGTTTTTCGTTGTAAATATGATTTAAAAAATTCATGGTAGTCTAGTATTCTCAAGTATTTTTGTGATTCAGAGCATCACTGAAAATTCTTTCTTAGATCTAAGTAAAATTCAACAGTGTAAATTCATTGTCGGAGAGATGAAGAATTGCTGGAGAGGCTTCTCTAAAATCTCTAGTGAAGATTTGGATAAGTGATAAATAAAGGTGATAGAAGTTGTTAAATTTGTACAGTTGTGATTTTGGGAAAGTGTAACTGATCATGTGGTTCTGATGCCAAATGCGATTAAATTCAGGATCAACATAGCATTTCAAAACTGAACAGTCATGAGGTATGTGGCCCAGCAACAGCAGCAGGAATATATTCCACCATGATCTGTAACTTCATAACCTCTAATTTCTTTTGTTCTAGCATGAAGCTGACTCAGGTTCAAGGGGGAGTGCAGAGGAGAATGTTAAGAGTAGCAGTGTATATAATTAAAAATGCAGCCCTATCAACCCATTGTAACCAAAAGGACATATATTGCAGATTAACAACCTAGTAATACATTCTTAAATTAGGCAAAGTGAGACCTCCATCCTTTTTCAACTTTTGTAAGTGACATTTACTAATTCTTGGTCTTTTATTATTCCAAATAAAAGATAAAATAATAGAATCAATCGGATCAAAAAACTTCTTAGAAAAACATGGATATTCTGAAATAAATATAAATATTTTGGTAAATATAAAAATTTTGGTAACGATCAGCCAATTTGGGTAGACTTGGAATTGAAAGCTGTGAAACAGTTTTACTTAACCTCATTATTGGGAGCTGCTTTACCTATACAATTAGCTAAAGTTGCTAATTTAAATTTATACCCTGTGATTAAGCATTCTTTACAAACTTGGCTCAAGTTCCATAATTTTTTTAATCTTAAAAAATTTAAACTTTGTAGTTTAATTTATCAAAATTACTTTTTTAAGCCTTCTTTGAGTGATCCAATTTTTTTACTTTGGAAAAATAAAGGTATTAATTCTTTTTTGGATTTATTTGAAGAAGATAGAATGATGTCTTTTGAACAATTAGTTGATAAATATTCTCATACACTTTCTGCAGTACCTTCAAGTTAGACATTTTTTACAAAAATATTTAAGTAGTTTTCCTTACATATTGGATGCCAACCTGTTAGATACTATCACGAGTATGAACCCTTTGATGAAGGGTTCCATTGGAAGAATTTATAATTTATTATTACAATGGGATAAGAGTCCTTTATTTAAGATTAAACAAGATTGGGAAAAAGAACTTAATTTGACTCTTATGACGGAGGACTGGATGCGGATTCTGAAGTTGGTTAACGCTTCTTTGATCTGTGCTAGTCATTCACTGATTCAATTTAAAATTGTACATCGTTACTATTTGACGAAGGAGAGATTGTCTAAAATGTTTCCTAATGTTGATAGTTACTGCGATAGATGTAAAACTGAGACAGCTACACTGACACACATATTTTGGTCCTGTTCTATACTGGACAGTTCTGGAAAGCAGTTTTTTCTATAATTTCTAAAGCACTTAAAATTAATTTACAACCTAATAAATTAACAGTGGTTTTTGGAATAATTCCTCGAAATATCCGCGGTATCTCTTTGTCTGACCAACATGTTATTGCTTTTGTTACATTGATAGCTAGGAGGGCCATTTTGTTGAAGTGGAAAGATACATCGGCTCCCATTTTTGTCACAATGGTTCTCTCAAGTGATGCTGTGTCTTAGTTTGGAGAAAATTAGAAGTCGAACCTTTGAACCTATGTTTGATTTTGAGAAAAGATGGGGTTCATTTGCTCGTTACTATCATTTGAGTTAATTGATAGATTTCCCCCACGATCTAATTGTAAATTTTTGGTACATTTTTTTTCTTGCTGAAGGTTTGATGTTTATCTTTAGAAGCTTTTTGTATGACGTATGACTCCAAGTTTGAACACCTAATGGGTTGTTTTTTTCTCACTTTCTTTGCTTTAGTTGGATTTTTTTCCCTTTTTTTTGTCACCAAAATTTCTTCAATCCTTAAAACAATGTTTTTTTCTCTTGAGACATTAAGTGTTGCCTACTTCGATGTACTCTTGTTAATTTTGGATAATAATAATAAAAAGATTTGAAAAGAAAGAAAAATGCAGCCCTAACCTAGCATGACAGCGGCACAAAATATTAAAAACAGAATACGAAAGAAAGCAAAGCAATTCTACATCCGGATAATGCAAAGAAAAAATCTGTTACCCTGTTACATTCTGCCTTGAATGATAGTAGAGAATTAAACAGCTAACAGGAGAAAGAGGCTGTAAGAGTATCATTATGCCCAGGGCATGTGATGACCATAGATCAACATGAAGCATTTTCAAACATCTTCATTGAAGAAAGGCTGAGTGAATATTAAATCTGTCAAACATCTTCATTGAAGAAAGGCTGAGTGAATATTAAATCTGTCTTCCCTCCTAAAATCCTCAAATGCTGCTCTCTGACAGTTGGGAATATTGGATAAGGCAAAGAACAGACAACATCCTTGCAGCAAATACATTCTAGAACAGCTTCAGCCTCAGCTAAGCTGTTGCCGTATGGCTATAGCACTAGCATCTTCTTGATCACTGTATCCATTCTTTACTTGCATCAGACACAAACTGGTAAGTAGCTGGCAGCATTCAGAGGACACAAGTGTCAGGCAGTGACTATTTCCAACAAGTGAAAGTCTGGCCACCTAACAATCATTAAGTTACCTGCCGTTACTTCAGGAGGATATCATTTGCCAAAAACATAGCTGGAAGTATTTTGTGGCCAATTCAGTTATGAGCAGATCAATGGTATCACTTGGCAAATTACCTATTGTCTGAATATCTAAAGCCTGTCTACCATCTACAAGGCATGTCATGGGCATGATAGAAAACTTCATAGATGAGTATGAATATAATTCAAATAACTTAATACCACTCAGCTAATACAGTTTGTCTGGTTGACACCCCATCCACAATCTATGATATTCATCCCTATCCATATACTTCTGTCTAGGTCAATTATGTAGCAGGAATACAATCAGTTGTGATAAAAGTGTTATTTTCATAACCCTAAGGAATCTGTAGACTAAAAAGAAATTGCAGTCTGCTCTTCTTGCCAAACTTTCTTCGCCTTTGGTGGAAGCAAGAAATAAATATGTGTATAATCCTGAGCCTCCAAAAGTGAACAAGTGGATCCAAAATAGTCATTCGTATCTGTGCTAATCTTTTTAAGTTGTACTGGTGGGGGAAAAAAATCAAACTACGATATGCAATTCTAATAATAATCAATCTTCCTGTATAGATATGTAAGTATCAAGTACTGAAAGACAGACAGTAGGACACTAACTTATTGGAAACTAGCTTATTTTCACTTTAATGGAATAAATTCTGGGATGATCATCCAGGGCCACGTAGTTTGAAATTATTTAAACAATTTCTTGAGATTCAGGGGATTACAGGCATCAGTTCTATACAGCCTTAAGATGCCTGCCCACTCAACAACATTTATATTAACCAGGTAGAAATTTTGTCCATTGCACCCTGCAGAAGGGAATTGTGTATATATCCTTTTCAATTATGCTGTTATCTTCTCTCCTTTGATGCAACAGTGCATATGATAGGAGGGAGATTGAAAATCTGGCTGAGTGATGCCATAACAACATCATCTTACTCAATGTCAGCAAGACCAAAGAGCTGACTCTTGACTTCAGGAGGAGGAAACCAGAGGTCCACAAGCCAGTCCTCATTGGAGAATCAGAGGTGGAGAAAGTCAGCAACTTTGTTGTTATCCTTGGTGTTATTATTTCAGAGGACTTGTCCTGGGCCCGGCACATAAGTTCAGTTATGAATGAAGCATGCAGTGCCTCTACTTCCTTAGGAGTTTGCGGAAATTCAACATGACGTCTAAAACTTTGGCCAACTTCTATAGATGTGTAGTGGAGAGTATTGACTAGCTGCATCACTGCCTGGCAAGGGAACACCAATGCCCTTGAACGGAAAATCCTACAATACGTAGTGAATACAGACTAGTCCATCGCAGGTAAACCCTCTTCACCATTGAGCACATCTATATGAAAAGCTGTTGCAGGAAAGCGGCATCCATCATCAGGGACCCCCAGCACCCAGGATGTGCTCCCTTCTCGCTGCTGCCACCAGGTTCAGGAACAGTTACTACTCCTCAACCATCAGGCTCTTAAACCAAATGAGATAGCTTCACTCAACTTCACTTGCGGCATCATTGGAATGTTCCCACAACCAGACTCTTCATCGCATGTTCTCAATATTTATTGCTTATTTATTTATGTTCCTTTTTATATTTGCAGTTTGTTGTCTTCTGCATTCAAGTTGAATGCCCAAGTTGGGCAGTCTTTCATTGATTCTATCGATTTTTTTAGTATGCACACAAGAAAATTAAATCTGTGTTGTATATGGTGACAGATATGTACTTTGATAATAAATTTACTTTGAACTTTGATAGGTGACAATCTCAGTCTTTTTAGAAACAAAATTAATTTTTTCATGCTAGAAGAGTCCTCCACCAATATCCTGTTAAGCTTGATAGACTTGTGTCTTGATCTAGTAGCTCAAAATTGGGCATCTGGATAATCAAAAGTATACGGAACCATCCTCATTTTATCCATGCAATCAAGCTGGAGATCAGACTTGGTTCATCCTTTAATCTTACTTGCTTAGATGAGTATGTCCAAACCATCACAAATTTTATCAGCAAATTTGTTGTGGACTGTGTACCAAAGAGGACAATCTGAGTGTTGTCAAACTGGAAACCATGGATGAATGTGGAGATCGACTCCCTACTGAAGTCTAGATCTGCAGCATTTAAATTGGGTGACCCTAATCTTTCAAGAAATAGAATATGACCTGTGAAAAACTATCAGACAGTGTCAGTCAGAAATTGAGTCCCAGATCAACCATCATGTGTAGCAGGGTTAATATGTTTTTAAACAGAGTTGGTAGTATCACTGTCAAGAGCACAGCCCTTCCCAATTATCTTCATGCATTATATGCACATTTGGAACAGGAGGGAATAGATGTGTCACCACCCACCCTGACAACCTCCAGTGTACCTGAATCCACAGTCACCATTGAGGGCATAGGATCAGTATTGCAGAGAGGGAACCCATAGTGGGCTGAATCTCAAATAACAATGAGTTGAAATATAGGGAGGAGAGCCTAGTACTATGGTATCATGACAACAACGTTTCCCTGAATATCAGTAAAACAAAAGAGCAGGGCATTGATTTCAGGAAGGGAAGCAGTGCACATGCTCCAGACTACATCAACAATGCTCGCTGACTTTAAAATGTTGCTGTCTACGGGTGAAGTGCCGGAGGATTGGAGAGTGGCTCATGTTGTTCCGTTGTTTAAAAAAGGATCGAAAAGTAATCTGGGAAATTATAGGCCGGTGAGATTAACGTCAGTAGTAGGTAAGTTATTGGAGGGAGTACTAAGAGACAGAATCTACAAGCATTTGGATAGACAGGGGCTTATTAGGGAAAGTCAACATGGCTTTGTGCGTGGTAGGTCATGTTTGACCAATCTGTTGGAGTTTTTCGAGGAGGTTACCAGGAAAGTGGATGAAGGGAAGGCAGTGGATATTGTCTACGTGGACTTCAGTAAGGCCTTTGACAAGGTCCTGCATGGGAGGTTAGTTAGGAAAATTCAGTCGCTAGGTATACATGGAGAGATGGTAAATTGGATTAGACATTGGCTCGATGGAAGAAGCCAGAGAGTGGTGGTAGAGAATTGCTTCTCTGAGTGGAGGCCTGTGACCAGTGGTGTGCCACAGGGATCAGTGCTGGGTCCATTGTTATTTGTCATCTATATCAATGATCTGGATGATAATGTGGTAAATTGGATCAGCAAGTTTGCTGATGATACAAAGATTGGAGGTGTAGTAGACAGTGAGGAAGGTTTTCAGAGCCTGCAGAGGGACTTGGACCAGCTGGAAAAATGGGCTGAAAAATGGCAGATGGCATTTAATACTGACAAGTGTGAAGTATTGCACGTTGGAAGGACAAACCAACGTAGAACATACAGGGTTAATGGTAAGGCACTGAGGAGTGCAGTGGAACAGAGGGATCTGGGAATACAGATACAAAATTCCCTAAAAGTGTCGTCACAGGTAGATAGGGTCGTAAAGAGAGCTTTTGGTACATTGGCCTTTATTAATCAAAGTATTGAGTATAAGAGCTGGAATGTTATGATGAGGTTGTATAAGGCATTGGTGAGGCCGAATCTGGAGTATTGTGTTCAGTTTTGGTCACCAAATTACAGGAAGGATATAAATAAGGTTGAAGGAATGCAAAGAAGGTTTACAAGGATGTTGCCGGGACTTGACAAACTCAGTTACAGAGAAAGGTTGAATAGGTTAGGATTTTATTCCCTGGAGCGTAGAAGAATGAGGGGAGATTTGATAGAGGTATATAAAATTATGATGGGTATAGATAATGAATGCAAGCAGACTTTTTCCACTGAGGCAAGGAGAGAAAAAAACCAGAGGACATGGGTTAAGGGTGAGGGGGGAAAAGTTTAAAGGGAACATTGGGGGGGCTTCTTCACACAGAGAGTGGTGGGAGTATGGAATGAGCTGCCAGACTAGGTGGTAAATGCGGGTTCTTTTTTAACATTTAAGAATAAATTGGACAGATACATGGATGGGAGGTGTATGGAGGGATATGGTCCGTGTGCAGGTCAGTGGGACTAGGCAGAAAATGGTTCGGCACAGCCAAGAAGGGCCAAAGGGCCTGTTTCTGTGCTGTAGTTTCTATGGTTCTATGGTTCTATTGCTGATTTGAGAGCTTCAAGTTCCTAGGAGTGAATTAAGACAGGAACAGCATAGGCTATTTCTCCCATTGATTCTGCACGTACAATCGTGCTTAATTTAATTTCTCTCTCAATTCCATTCCCCTACCTTTTCTTCATAACCTTTGATGCCCTCACTAATCAAGAATGTATCAACCTCCACTTTAAATATACCCAATGTGTGGCCTCTACAACTGTTTGTGGCAATGAATTCCACAGATTTACCACCCTCCTCATCTCTGTTCAATTTTGAGGCTGGGCCCTCTGGTCTTAAACTCACAGTATTTGATACATCCTCTCCATGTTCACTCTGTCTAACCTCTCAATATTCAGTTGGTTTCGATGTAATCCATGCTACCCCCCCCCCCCCCCAGGCACCACCATTTTTCTAAACCCCAGTATCACCGTTAGCCTGTCCTGGTCCTACTACATAGACGCCACAGCCAAGAAAGCTTGCTAACTCCTTTGCTTCCTCAGGAGGGTAAAGAATTTGATGTGTTCTCTTTGATCCCTAACAATTTTTATCTGTGCATCATAAAAAGGATTCTGTCTGGATGCACAAGTGTTGAATGCCATTGCTCAACTCTAACCACAAGAAATTGCAGAGAATTGTGGACATGGTTCAGCACATCATCATAACAAGAGAAGTGTATGCAAAACTGTGTGCAATAAAAGAAATGAGCAATCCCACAATCAACAGAAGAGAACATTGCAATCTTTCACCTGCAGCCATCACTCCACTGGTGATGCTAGAGTCCCTATTGAATAGAAATTCAGCTGGGTTAAGCACCTAAATTCTGTGGCGGCATGAGCAAGCCAGAGGCGTGGTATCCTGCAAAGGGTGAATCACCTTCTAATCTCCAAAATCTCGTAACCACCTGCAAGACAGAAGTTAGGAATAGAAACGTACAAAGTGGTGGATGAATCTCCCGCTGGTTCCCCTGGTTCTTTATCTTTTCCACCTATCACCTCTCAGCTTCTTGCCTTCATCAACCCTCCCCCATCCACATTGCTTCACCTTTGAGCTTCTACTCCTTCCCCTTTCCACACCTCCTTATTCTGGCATCTTCCCCTTTCCTTTACAACCCTGATGAAGGGTCTCTGCCTGAAACATTCACTTTTTATTTGTTTCCGTAGATGCTGCCTGATCTACTGAGTTCCTCTAGCTCTTTTTTTTAATTTAACATTGAATTGACTTTATTTCTTACATCCTCATATACATGAGCAGTAAAAATTTTTACATTGCATCTCTGTCTAAATATGCAATGTGCAATCATAGTAATTAATAATTTATAATAGAACAGTCAATGTAATCTAGAGTACACTCAAATCAGCGTAAGTACATCAGTCTGATGGCCTGGTGGAAGAAGCTGTCCGGGAGCCAGTTGGTCCTGGCTTTTATGCTATAGTACTGTTTCCCGGATGGTAGCAGCTAGGATAGATTGTGGTTGGGGTGACTCAAGTCCCCAATGATCCTACAGACCCTTTTTACACACCGGTCCTTGTAAATGTCCTGAATCATGGGAAGTTCGCAACTACAGATGCGCTGGGCAGTCCGCACCACTCTTTGCAGAATCCTGCGGTTAAGGGAGGTACAGTTCCCATACCAGGCAGTGATGCAGCCAGTCAGGATGCTCTCAATTGTGCCCCTGTAAGAAGTTCTTAGGATTTGGGGCCCATACCAAACTTTCTCAACTGTCTGAGGTGAAAGAGGCGCAATACAGCGCAGAACAGGCCCAATGAGTCGCAACACCCATCAACCTGCCCAACCACAGAATTTACAATGACCGATTAACCTACTAACTGGTAGATCTTGGGACTGTGAAACGAAACCGGAGCACCCAGAGGAGCTACTGAGAATGCCTACCATTAATTTCTTCCATTGATAAACTATTCATTCTTGTACTGTCCAAAATTTGCTTTCCTGCACAGTTGTAGCGTTAGTTTTTACTAATGTTACATTACTCAATTGGTAATTTTGCTGACTGGATTTTCATAGATGTAGGTTTCTTTCATAGTCAGGTCAATTGAATCTTTAGAAAGTTATCTGGGTTTACTAGGTCGATAAAATGATTATTCTGGAATTTGTAACCATTGACTATGGATTGTTCACAGCTGGAAAAGTTCAACCTTTAGCCTGTTCCTGCTTTTTCCAGTTTGACAAGAATCTGAAGGTCCAGTACAAGCCTAAGCTCCTGGAGCTTGCTTATTCAAAAGAAATAATGTTTACAAAAACAGCATTATTGTGTTGACTGTATCCATTATAGAACTGCTTTAAAGCAGACAGCTGGAACTGATACAGAAGGGATTTCTCTCTTGACCCAAAATTAATATAGCATTATTAATACTTTTTAAAGTTTGAAATGCTACTTGTAAAAGGGTTGGTATCAAAGAGCACATAATTTTCTGAATAATACACAGATGATCTCTGATTTATAAGTATTTACTGTGTTTATTCCTTGTCTGTTGAGGGCTTATTTGACACATAATGGCTTGTAAGTGTCTTTTTCTGAAGAGAATTGCAAATAGAGAAACCCAGTAATATCCATTCAGGTTCTGATGGTGCATATTTATTCCAATTGCATTCAATCCATTCTCTTGAGTCTCAAAATTGTAGATAAAGCTTTTCACAGATTGATGGTCGTGTCATTTACACAAGGTGAAGATTGAATACAGGCAACCATTGTACAAATGTCAATCTCTCAAAATCAACTAAGTCGGGATTATTTTTAAAATGGCTGATAATGTTTCATACTCGGTGATTTATTCCACCTTTAATAATTAACATTCATATCTTTAGACCAGGTTAAAAATTGTCTCAAGTTAATTTACATAAACATTCTCATTCTCAGTTAAGGAACAACATATATTCTTGAGCAGAATAATGTTGAGGAATGATGTTAGATGTTTAGTTCTGCTGTTTGGGTGATGAAGCTGATCATTTCTCTTCAGAAATTCAATTGTATTTGAGAATTAAGTATTCTAGGAAGACTGTAGGTAATCTAACTTTTAAAAAATTTGGCATGCCCAATATTTAATACCTTTCCCTAATATTTTGCAAGAAGTTGTTTCGAACTATTTTAACGTACAGTGGTCTCTGCGGTGAAGATGCTCTGTTTCTGCTATTGGTTAGAGTATTCTAGGATATTCAAAATAGTAATTTTACCATTATGTTAATCATTTTTAAAAATATATACAAATGAATTAAATGACAGCAGCAAAGGTATGGGTAATAAGTTTATTGGTAATACAAAGATGAATTGGAAAGTAAGTTCCAAAAAAGGTATAATGAGGCTACAGAGGAATACAAGGAAGGATCTGGTAAGCAGAATATAATGTGCTTTTGGAATTGTGAAATTGTCCATTTTGGCATGAAAAATGTAAAGAAAGCGTTTTATCTAAATGGTGCGAGGTTGCCTAGTTCATTCTTGTGCATGATTTGCAAAGAGCTCATCTGCAAGTACAGGTAGTTCTGCTCCAACATACTGTTGTGTTCTTAAGAAATCTCACTTCATATAAAGTTGCATAGTAGCAGAAAAGGCTGCAGATGCCTTCAAAATACTGTTTTAGACTGATATTCCCCATCACAATCATTCCACAGTCCTGGATAATACAAAGTGTTTCCTAATCTATCAGTTGTATCAGATCTAATTCACATTATGAAAACATGCATAGTAGCAGAGCAACTTCTACAGGAAATCGGAAAGCTGACATTGTTATTTATCAAATCGAATGCAAAGTAGAGACTTTATGCTTCATTTATAGAGCATTGGTATAACCACATTGAAGCATTGTGTGTTGTGATGAGTTTTTTTGCAAATAAGTAATGCATTGGAAACAATGCGACGCAGTGTACTAGATTGATATCTGGCAGAGGCAGTTTGTCATCTGAGGAAAGGTTAGACAGGCTAGACTTGTTTCAATCAAGCCACCTCACTAACTGCAGAAGATGCAAAGTAAGATCCTCTTGGATCTTGATAGGGTGGATGTGGTACATATATTTCCTTTTGATGGAATATCCAGAGGTTTGAGTGGGGTGAGGGCTGGAGTTGTTAATCTAGGGTTGCAGGACAATGGGAACCAGAGTGCCAGAGCCGATATTGGAGCAGTTGTGGAGATATGTTGTTAAGACGTCAGACAAAGTCAAGAATCAAAAGGACCATTGTATGACTAATGTCCTGAGCTGCATGTAATTCAATGCAAGAGGTATCATAAGAAAGGCAGCTCAGCTCAGGGCATGGATCTGGAATTACAATATTGTAACCATTAGTGAGACTTGGTTGCAAGAGGGGCAGGACTGGCAACTCAGTATTCCAGAGTTCCCTGTTTGAGACGTGACAGAGCAGAAGGGATTAAGGGGGAAGCTGGTATTAAACAAGTCAAGGAAAATAACTGGAGAATTTGTTTGTTGAGGCTTTAGACCATAAGACCGTAAGATATAGGAGCAGAAGTAGGCCATTTGGCCCATCGAGACTGCTCCACCATTCAATCATGGGCTGACCAATTCTTCCAGTCATCCCCACTCCCCTGCCTTCTTCCCATACCCTTTGATGCCCTGGCTAATCAAGAACCTATTTAACTCTGCCATAAATGCACCCAATAACTTGGCCTCCACAGTCGCTCGTGGCAAGAAATTTCACAGATTTACCACCCTCTGACTAAAATAATTTCTCCGCATCCCTGTTCCAAATGGATGTCCTTCACTCCTGAAGTTGTGCCCTCTTGTCCTAGAATCCCCTACCATGGGAAATAACTTTGCCATATCTAATCTGTTTAGGCCTTTTAACATTCGGAATGTTTCTATGAGATCGCACCTCATTCTCCTGAACTTCAGGGAATACAGCCCAAGAGCTGCCAGATGTTCCTCATATGGTAACCTTTTCATTCCTGGAATCATTCTCATGAATCTTCTCTGAACCTTCTCCAATGTCTATATCCTTTCTAAAATAAGGAGCCCAGAACTGCACACAATACTATGTGTGGTCTCACGAGTGCCTTATAGAGCCTCAACATCTCATCCCTGCTTTTATATTCTATACATGTAGAAATGAATGCCAACATTGCATTCGCCTTCTTCACCACCGACTCAACCTGGAGGTTGACCTTCAGGGTATCCTGCACAAGGACTCCCAAGTCCCTTTGCATCTCTGCATTTTGAATTCTCTCCCCATCTAAATAATAGTCTGCCTGTTTATTTCTTCTACCAAAGTGCATGACCATACACTTTCCAACATTGCATTTCATCTACCACCTCTTTGCCCATTTCCCTTATCCTAAACTATCTAAGTCTCTCTGCAGGCTCTCTATTTCCTCAACACTACCCACTCCTCCACCTATCTTTGTATCATCAGCAAATTTAGCCAGAAATCCATTAATCCCATAGTCCAAATTATTGACATATATTGTAAAAAGCAGCGGTCCCAACACTGACCCCTGTGGAACTCCACTGGTAACTGGCAGCCAGCCAAAATAGGATCTCTTTATTCCCACTGTCTGTTTTCTGCCAATCAGCCAATGCTCCACCCATGCTATTAACTCCCCTGGAATTCTACGAGCTCTTATCTTGCTAAGCAGCCTCATGTGCAGCACCTTGTCAAAGGCCTTCTAAAATCCAAGTGCACCATATCTAATGCATCTGCTTATAATTTCCTCAAAAAACTGCAGTAGGTTAGTCAGGCAGGATTTTCCTTTCAGGAAACCATGCTAGTTTTGGCCTATCTTTTCATGTGTCTCCAGGTACTCCATAATCTCATCCCTAACAATCGATTCCAACAACTTCCCCACCACTGATGTCAGGCTAACAGGTCTATAATTTCCTTTCTGCTCCCTCCCACCCTTCTTAAATAACGGAGTAACATTTGCAGTTTTCCAGTCATTTGGTACAATGCCAGAATCTATCAATTCTTGAAAGATCATTGTTAATGCCTCCACAATCTCTTCAGCTACTTCCTTCAGACCCCGAGGATGCATTCCATTAGGTCTAGAAGATTTATCCACCTTCAAACCGTTAAACTTCCTGAGCACCTTCTCAGTCGTAATTTTCACTGCACATACTTCACTTCCCTGACGCTCTTGAATTTCCAGTATACTGCAGGTGTCTTCCACTGTGAAGATTGATGCAAAATACACATTCAGTTCCTCTGCCATCTCTGCGTCTCTCATTATCTCCAGTGTCATTTTCTATTGGTCCTATAACTACACACAACTCTCTTTTACCCTTCATGTACTTAAAAAAAGCTTTTGGTGGAACTGAGAAATAAGAAAGGCAGGATCACTTTCATGCGACTATATTATAGACCACCCAACAGTCCATGGGATTTAGAGGAACATAGAAACATAGAAAATAGGTGCAGGAGTAGGCCATTAGGCCCTTCGAGCCTGCCCCGCCATTCAGTATGATCATGGCTGATCATCCAACTCAGAACCCTGTACTTGCCTTCTCTCCATACCCCCTGATCCCTTTAGCCACAAGGGCCATATCTAACTCCCTCTTAAATATAGCCAATGAACTGGCCTCAGCTGTTTCCTGTGGCAGAGAATTCCACAGATTCATCACTCTCTGTGTGAAGAAGTTTTTCCTCATCTCGGTCCTAAAAGCCTTCCCCTTTATCCTCAAACTGTGACCCCTCGTTCTGGACTTCCCCAACATCGGGAACAATCTTCCTGCATCTAGCCTGTCCAATCCCTTTAGGATTTTATACGTTTCAATAAGATCTCCCCCCCCCAATCTTCTAAATTCCAACGAGTATAAGCCTAGCCGATCCAGTCTTTCATCATATGAAAGTCCTGCCATCCCAGGAATCAATCTGGTGAACCTTCTTTGTACTCCCCCTATGGCAAGAATGTCTTTCCTCAGATTAGGTGACCAAAACTGCACACAATACTCCAGGTGTGGTCTCACCAAGGCCTTGTACAACTGCAGTAGTACCTCCCTGCTCCTGTACTCGAATCCTCTTGCTATGAATGCCAGCATACCATTTGCCTTTTTCACCGCCTGCTGTACCTGCATGCCCACTTTCAATGACTGGTGTATAATGACACCCAGGTCTCGTTGCACCTCCCCTTTTCCTAATCGGCCACCATTCAGATAATAATCTGTTTTCCTGTTTTTGCCACCAAAGTGGATAACCTCACATTTATCCACATTAAATTGCATCTGTCATGAATTTGCCCACTCACCTAACCTATCCAAGTCACCTTGCATCCTCTTAGCATCCTCCTCACAGCTAACACTGCCGCCCAGCTTCGTGTCATCCGCAAACTTGGAGATGCTGCATTTAATTCCCTCGTCTAAGTCATTAATATATATTGTAAACAACTGGGATCCCAGCACTGAGCCTTGCGGTACCCCACTAGTCACTGCCTGCCATTCTGAAAAGATCCCGTTTATTCTCACTCTTTGCTTCCTGTCTGCCAACCAATTCTCTATCCACATCAATACCATACCCCCAACACAGTGTGCTTTAAGTTTGCCCACTAATCTCCTGTGTGGGACCTTGTCAAAAGCCTTTTGAAAATCCAAATATACCACATCCACTGGTTCTCCCCTACCCACTCTACTAGTTACATCCTCAAAAAATTTTATGAGATTCGTCAGACATGATTTTCCTTTCACAAATCCATGCTGACTTTGTCCGATGATTTCACTGCTTTCCAAATGTGCTGTTATCACATCTTTGATAACTGACTCTAGCATTTTCCCCACCATCGATGTTAGGCTAACTGGTCTATAATTCCCCGGTTTCTCTCTCCCTCCTTTTTTAAAAAGCGGGGTTACATTAGCCACCCTCCAATCCTCAGGAACTAGTCCAGAATCTAACGAGTTTTGAAAAATTATCACTAATGCATCCACTATTTCTTGGGCTACTTCCTTAAGCACTCTGGGATGCAGACCATCTGGCCCTGGGGATTTATCTGCCTTTAATCCCTTCAATTTACCCAACACCACTTCCCTACTAACACGTATTTCCCTCAGTTCCTCCATCTCACTGGACCCTCTGTCCCCTACTATTTCCAGAAGATTATTTATGTCCTCCTTAATGAAGACAGAACCAAAGTAGTTATTCAAATCTGCAGAAATATCGCAGACTGTTGCAAGAAACATAAGGTTGTTATAGTAAGTGATTTTAACTTTCACCATATTCACTGAGACTCCCATACCGTAAAAGGACTAGATGGGATAGAGTTTGTCAAATACGCTTAGGAAAGTTTCCTGAATTAGTTCATAGAAGTCCCAACATGAGAGTGTGCGATACATGATCTGCTGTTAGGAAATGAGACAGGGCAGCTGACAAGTTTGTGGAGGGGAACACTTTGCACCTAGTGATCATAATTAGATTAGATTATGAGGACACGCAGTCCTCTTTTATTGTCATTTAGTAATGCATGCATTAAGAAATGATGGAATGTTTTTCCAGAATGATATCACGAAAACACATGACAAACGGAGTTTAAAAACTAACAAAAACCACATAATTATAACATATAGTTACAACAGTGCAAAGCAATACCGTAATTTGATAAGAACAGACCATGGCACGGTAAAAGTCTCTCGAAAGTCCCGTCATCTCACACAGACGGTAAACCTCCAGCGCCGCCAACTTGCCGATGCAGCATCCTGGAAGCATCCAACCACAGTCCGACTCTGAGTCCATCTGAAAACTCCGAACCTCCGACCAGCTCTCCGACACTGAGCACCAAGCACCATCTCTGCCAAGCGCTTCGACCCTGGCCCTGGCAACAGGTAATAGGCAAAGCCGAGGATTTGAGGCCTTCATCTCCAGAGATTCTCGATCACACAGTAGCAGCAGCAGCAAAGCAAGCATTTCAGAGTTACTCCAGGTGTTCCTCCGTGCTTCTCACGGCTGTCTCCATCAAATCTGGATTGTGCACAGCCCCCTGGTCACACATACGATATTCATTCAGAACGGCCGCGTGAGCTGCGTCGCGCCGCCATCTTCTCCTCCCTCCTTTTAATGAAATTAGTTTCAATGTAAGTATATAAAAATGTAGGCCTGGTCTGCGGGTTGAGATTCTAAATTGGAGAAAGACCAATTTTGATGGTATCAGAAAGGATCTGGCAAGTATGGAGTACCTGTTTTCTGGCAAAAGTGTACTTGGGAAGTGGAAGGCCTTCAAAAGTGAAATTTTGAGAGTACAGATGTACAGATAGAATAAAAAGTAAAAATAACAAATTTAGGGAACCTTAGTTTTTAAGAGATATTGAGGCCCTGGTTAAGAGGAAAAAAAGGCGATGCATACCAGGTACATTCAATTAGGAACAAATTTCTTGTAGACCATAAGACATAGCAGCAGAATTAAGCCATTTGGCCCATGGTGCCTGCTTCACTGTTCAATCATGGCTGATTCCTTTTTCCCTCCTCAGCTCCGCTCCCCGGCCTTCACCCCATAACCTTTAATGCTGTGTCCAATAAAAAACCTATCAAGCTCTGCCTTAAATCCACCCACTGACCTGGCCACCACAGCTGCCTGTGGTAATAAATTCCACAAATTCAGCACCCTCCAGCTAAAGAAATTTCTCCCCATCTCTGTTTTAAATGGACGCCTGTCTATCCCAAGGCCATGCCCTCCTGTCCTAGACATTCCCACTGTGGGAAACATCCTTTCCACATCTAGTCAGTCTATGTCTTTCAACATTCGAAAGGTTTCAATGAGAACCCCCCTCATCTTCTAAATTCCAGCGAGTACAGACCCAGAGTTATCAAATGTTCCTTGTACACTAACCCTTTCATTCCCAGAATCATCCTTCTGAACCTCTTCTGAACCTTCACCAATGCCAGCACATCTTTTCTTAGATGAGTAGCCCAAAGCTGTTCACCAGTGCCTTATAAAGATTCAGCAGCATATGCCTGCTCTTGTATTCTAGACCTCTTGAAATGAATGCTAACATTGCATTAGCCTTCCTCACTAATGACTCAGCCTGCAAGTTAACCTTTAGGTTGTTCTGCACAAGGACACCCAAGTCACTTTGCATCTCAGATTTTTGGATTTTCTCCCCATTTTGAAAATAATCTGCACACTTATTTCTACTATCAAAATGCATAATCATGCACTTTCCAATATTGTATTTCATTTGCCACTTTCTTGCCCATTCTCCTAATCTAAGTCCTTCTACAGTTTACCTGCTTGTTCAACACTATCTGCCCCTCCACCAATCTTCATATGATCTGCAATCTTGGCAACAAAGCCATCTTTTCAATCATCTAAATCATTGATATACAGCATAAAAAGAAGTGGTCCCAACACCAACCCTTGTGGAACACCACTAGTCACAGGCAGCAAACCAGAAAAGCATTCTTTTATTCCCACTCACTGCCTCCTACCAACCAGCCAATGCTGTAACCACGCTAGTGTAATGTGCTGTAAGGTTTCACTGCTAATGTAATGGTTCTTTTTGTAATGTTCACTGCTGAGGTAACGGTTTCCCTGTAGCAGCAATGTTTGGGTAATGGCTGGAGATAACAGGACTATGGATGCATATTAGCCAATCAGGATTTTGTTGCCCTGTCTGGTGAATCTGGAATCAGTTGATTTCACGGGCTTTTGCCAGAGAGAGAGAGAGAGAGAGAGATGAAGAGAGAAGACGCGAATGGAGAGATTCAGTAGACCGCTGGACAGGGTGGACTCGAAGTGAGAGTTCGAAGGGCAGCGACGATCGGAGGAGGTCGTTGAGGACCGATGGGCCTGTATGTGAGCTCCAACTTTGTGCACAGACTGTTTATTAAGATTTGGGCCCAAATCGTAATAAATGAAATATATATATTTTGTTTCTCTACTAACCATATAGTCATGTAGTAAGAGTTATAAAGCTTAATCGTTTAATTGCATATTGTATACTGTTATTTCGGGGTACTGATTTGTAACAGGGGCACGTCGCGCAGCATCCACCCAAGCGAAATTTCTTAAGTTTGACCAGGAAGGCAAAGTGAGTGTTAGAATTGTGGGGGCTATGTTCGGGATTGATTCTGTTGGATGCTGTGTGATTATCTTGAGCAATGAACCAGTGGGGCAGATATTTGTACTTCAGATGAATTGTTAATTCCACTGATAAGTACTGTTAAAGTTGCAATTGTGAGCAGAGAGCTGATAAAATGGCGGGCGCAGCTCTCGTTTTGATGCAAACCAGTGCTGAGGTAGCTGGGGGTGGAGATTTCAAAGACAGGGTTCTGGCATTTCTGAGGAGTGAGGGGAAAGAGTGGTCAGATTTGGAATGTCTAATTAGTCCATGTCCCCTGGTGAAGAGTGAGAATTCTGAGGTAGTACTCGCCCTTACTTCTCTGGCGAATAAATGAAAAAATCAGATTCTAAGTCCCAGCTATGGCAGGCTCTGCCTATTCTCTGGAATAATGCCCACCCCTAAAGGGGAGGAGGAGTATGAGACATGGGTGGAACAGACATCTCAGTTGTTGGATGAGTGGCAGTGCTTGGATGATGAAAAGCGACAGAGATTGGTTGAAAGTTTGAATGGACGGGCCGCTGACGTTGTCAGAACTGTCAGGTTAAATTATCCCATAGCGACACCTGTCAATTATCTGATGGCACTGGACAATGCTTTTGGTCCAACTGGAAGCCCAGTGGAGCTCCTGGTGGTGTTTCAAAACATGTCTCAGGATAAAGGGAAAAAGCTTTCTGCTTTTATTTTTCGGCTAGAGAAGCAGCTAAATTGCTTGTGGCGCAGAGGGGTCATTCAGGTGGCTGAGGTGGATCAGCTAAAAATGGACCAGATAGCCAGGGGTGCCCAGTCCCATGATCGGATTGCGTGGGGTCTCTGACAGTCTCGTAAGACGTGCCCCCCTCTATCTTTTGAGCTGATCAGAGAGGTACAGGAAGAAGAGAACGCAGCAGAGACATGGGAGGACTCAGTCAGCAGGGTACAGTCCTCGGTAGTAGTCTCCCGCAGTGAAGTGACCACAGATAGCCTACCCTGGGAAGCGGTAGAGGAGATTGTGCCAGAGTTGAGAACGGAGATAAGTCGGCTGTTATCAGCAGGTGTGACCCCCCCCCCCCATATGATGGAGCTGATGGGGGGTGCAGATTCCCCAAGGGGATGAACAGTGTGGAGGGCTGCTAGCAGCAGGTGTCATGCCAGAAGGAGAGTGAGCCGCTGGGTATCTCAGCAAGGAGAGTCATTAGGAAAACTTGTGTCTCTGGGGGAACACGTTCCCAGCAATGTACCAAAGAACTCCCGAAAGCAAAAGACCCTATTCCTGAAGGCTTAGTGGGACCACGCTCCAGTGTGTCGCTACAAATAGAGGGTATTTATGCTGAAGCCATACTCAGTACCGGGTCACAGGTCACGTTACTGTACCATTCGTTTTACATCCGGTATCTGAAGCATTTACCCTTGACACCATTCAATGCACTGGAGAGTTGGGGTCTCAGTCTGGTGATTATCCATACAGTGGTTATTTGTCAGTGATACTGGAGTTCTCGGAGGCTGATGTGGGAGTGTCTGAGGTGTTTGATACAGTGGTGGTGGTTTGTCTGGACCCCATTGAGATGGGCAGTGTTTCAATTCTGGTGGGGACCAATACCCTTCTTGTGAGGAGGCTCATGGGGGCCTGCAAGGAAAAGGCGGGTGAGAGCTTTTCGGGAATGTTGTCCGTGCACCCAGTGTTTCAGACTGCTTTCAAGGAAGTGCGTGGCAGTACTGGGCCGGATACCGAATTTAAACGAGGGACTGTGTGGTTCACCCAGTCGAAGCCAATGGTGGTACGGCCTGGGGCAGTAGTGAGAGTGATGGGGACCCCCAAATTTCCCGGAGTGCCTGAGGGTGAAGCCCTCTTAGTGGATGCTTCGAAAGACCATGAGGGGGAGTTGGGATTTCCTGCTGGGCTACTGGTGAGGCCCGAATTGCAGAAGCCCTTGGTTGTACAGGCGAGCAGGATAACCATATAACAATTACAGCACGGAAGCAGGTCATCTCGGCCCTTCTAGTCCATGCCGAGCTCTTACTCTCACTTAGTCCCACCGACTTGCACTCAGCCCATAACCCTCCATTCCTTTCCTGTCCATATATCTAATATAACCATATAACAATTACAGCACGGAAACAGGCCATCTCAGCCCTTCTAGTCTGTGCCGAACTCTTACAATCACCTAGTCCCACTGATCTGCACTCAGCCCATAACTCTCCATTCAATCAATTACATGATGGCGGTGATCATCAGGAACACTACAAAGAGGGAGGTCACCTTCAACTGGGGGATGCCCCTGGCGCATTTGTTCCCAGTGACGGTAATGCCTAGTGCCCCCGTGAAGCACGCTGCGAAAAGCTATTGGAAAAGGGGGGAAAGTTGACTGCTGAGTCATTCAACTTCAGGGATGGTTTCTCTGTAGCAGCAATGTTTGGGTTATGGCTAGAGATAACAGGACTGTGGATGCATGTTAGCCAATCAAGATATTGTTGCCCTGTCTGTTGAATCTGGAAGCAGTTGATTTCGCGGTTTGGCCGGGCAGGGGGTTATCACCCCCTATATTAAGCCACTAGGCGAAGCGAGTGTTACACTAGTAACACTCCTCTAATACCATGGGCTCTTAACTTAGTAAGCAGCCTTATGTGTGGCACCTTGTCAAAGGCCTTCTGAAAGTTTAAATATATAACATCCACTCCATCCCCTTTATCCATCCAATTTGTAATTTCAAATTATTCCGATAGGTTCATCGGGCATGATTTTCCCTTAAAGAAACCATGCTGACTTTGAGCTATCTTGTCCTTTATCACCAAGTACTCCATAACCTCATCTTTAGCAATTGACTCCAACATCTTCCCAACCACTAGAGGTCAAACTAACTGGTCTATAATTTCCTTTCTGCTGCCTTCCTCCTTTCTTAAAAAGTGGAGTGACATTTGCAGCTTGACATCTGCACCATGCCAGAGTCCAATGATTTTTGAAAAATCATTACTAATGCCTCCACAATCTCTACCCCGGGACCTGATGGTCTGCATCCCAGGAGGTGGCTTTAGAAATCATGGACGCATTGGTAATCATTTTCCAATGTTCTATAGATTCAGGATCAGTTCCTGTGGATTGGAGGGTGGCTAATGTTGTCCCTCTCTTCAAGAAGAGAGGAAGAGAGAAAACAGGGAATTATAGACCGGGTAGCCTGACGTAGGTGGTGGGAAAGATGCTGGAGACAATTATAAAAGATGAAATTACGACACATCTGGATAGCAGTAACAGGATTGGTCCGAGTCAGCATGGATTTACGAAGCGGAAATCGTGCTTGACTAAGTTTCTGGAATTTTTTGAGGATGTAACTTTGAAAGTGGACAAGGGAGAGCCAGTGGATGTAGTGTACCTGGACTTTCAGAAAGCCTTTGATAAAGTCCCACATAGGAGATTAGTGGGCAAAATTAGGGCACATGGTACTGGGGGCAGAGTACTGACTAGGATTGAAAATTGGCTGGCTGACAGAAAACAAAGAGTAGCGATTAACGGGTCCCTTTCGGAATGGCAGGCGGTGACCAGTGGGGTACTGCAGGGTTCAGTGCTGGGACTGCAGCTGTTTACAATATATATTAATGATTTAGATGAGGGAATTAAAAGTAACATTAGCAAATTTGCCGATGACACAAAGCTGGGTGGCAGTGTGAACTGTGAGGAGGATGTTATGAGAATGCAATGTGACTTGGACAGGCTGGGTGAGTGGGCAGATGCAGTTTAATGTGGATAAATGTGAGGTTATCCACTTTGGTGGTAAGAACAGGAAGGCAGATTATTATCTAAATGGAGTCAAGTTAGGAAAAGGGGAAGCACAATGAGATCTAGGTGTTCTTGTACATCAGTCACTGAAAGCAAGCATGCAATTACAGCAGGCAGTGAAGAAGGCTAATGGCATGCTGGCCTTCATAACAAGGGGAATTGAGTATGAGAGTAAAGAGGTCCTTCTGCAGCTGTACAGGGCCCTGGTGAGACCACACCTGGAGTACTGTGTGCAGTTTTGGTCTCCAAATTTGAGGAAGGACATTCTTGCTATTGAGGGAGTGCAGTGCAGGTTCACAAGGTTAATTCCCGGGATGGCGGGACTGTCATATGTCGAAAGATTGGAGCGACTGGGCTTGTATACTCTGGAATTTAGAAGGCTAAGAGGAGATCTTATTGAAACATATAAGATTATTAAGGGATTGGACACGCTGGAGGCAGGAAGCATGTTTCCGCTGATGGGAGAGTCTAGAACCAGAGGCCACAGTTTAAGAATAAGGGGTAGGCCATTTAGAACGGAGTTGAGGAAAAACTTTTTCACCCAGAGAGTGGTGGATATATGGAATGCTCTGCCCCAGAAGGCCTTGGAGGCCAAGTCTCTGGATGCTTTCAAGAAAGAGATGGATAGAGCTCTTAAGGATAGTGGAATCAAAGCTAATGGGGATAAGGCAGGAACTGGATACTGATTGTGGATGATCAGCCATGATCACAGTGAATGGTGGTGCTGGCTCGAAGGGCTGAATGGCCTACTCCTGCATCTATTGTCTGTTGTCTGTTGTCTACCGCTACCTCTTTCAGAACGCTAGGGTGCAGTTCATCTGGTACCCTTAGGTCTTTCAGCTTTTTGAGCACCTTCCCCCTTGTTTAGTAACTGCCCTCACTTCTCTTCCCTCACATCCTTCAACATCTGGCACACTGCTAGTGTCTTCCACAGTGAAAACTGATGCAAAATACCCACTTAGTTCATCTGCCATCTCCTTGTCCTCCACTATTATTTCTTCAGCCACATTTTCTAGTGGTCCTACATCCACCCTCTCTTGTCTTTTATTTTTTACGTACTTGAAAAAGCTTTTGCTATCCACTTTGATATTGCTTGCTAGCTTGTTTTCATATATCATCTTTTCCCTCTTGATGATTCTTTTAGTTGTTCTCTGTAGGTTTTTAAAAGCTTCCCAATCCTCTCTCTTCCCACTAATTTTTGCTTTGTTGTATGCTGTTTTGCTTTTATATTAACTTTGACTTCCCTTGTCTGCCACTGGTATACAATTTTGCCATTTGAGTATTTTTTTGTTTTTGGAATATATCTGTCCTGCACCTTCCTCATTTTTCCCTGAAGCTCAAGGCATTGTTGCTCTGCAGTCATCCCTGCCAGCATCTCCTTCCAGTTTATTTCAGGCAACTCCTCTTTCGTACCATTGTAATTTCCTTTTTACTCCACTGAAGTACTGCTACATCAGACTTTTCTTTCTCCCCATCAAATTTCAAGATGAACTCAATCATTTTGTGATCACTGTCTCCCATGGGTTCTTCTACCTTAAGCTGCCTAACCACTTCCAGTTCATTACACAACATACAATCCAGTATAGCTGATCGCCTAGTAGGCTTAATGACAAACTGCTCTAAAAAGCCATCTCATAGGCATTCAACAAACTCACTCTCTTGACATCCGTTACCAACCTGATTTTCCCAATCAACCTGCATGTTGAAATTTCCCATGACTATCATATGGCCCTTGTGGCTAAAGGGATCAGGGGGTATGGAGGGAAGGCTGGTACAGGGTTCTGAATTGGATGATCAGTCATGATCATACTGAATGGCGGTGCAGGCTAGAAGGGCTGAATGGCCTACTCCTGCATCTATTTTCTATAACATTGCCCGTTTGACACGCCTTTTCGATTTCCTGTTATAATCTGTGGTCCACATCCCAGCTACTGTTGGGAGGACTGTATATAACTGCCATCAGGGTCCTTTTACCCATGTGGTTTCTCAACTCAACTCACAAGGGTACAACATGTTCCGATCTGATGTCACATCCTTCTACTGATTTGATGCCATTCGTTACCAGCAAAGCTACCCCACACCCTCTGCCTACCTTCCTATCCCTCTGATACAACTTGTAACCTTGAACATTCAGCTCCCAACTATAATTATCCTTCAGCCACAGTTCAGTGATGGCCACAACATCATACCTGATAATCTGTAATAGCGCAACAAGATCATCCACCTGATTTCTTATACTCCATGCATTGAGATATAACACTTTGAGTACCGTATTTGCTACCCTTTTTGATACTGTATCCCTAATGCAGTGATACATACCCTGCTGGCTGCAATTATGTCCTATCATCTGCCTGCCCTTCCTGACAGTCTGCATGCTATCTTTGCTTTTTTTTTAACCATCTGTCCTATCTTGAGTCCCTCACTCTGGTTCCCACCCCCCTGCCAAATTAGTTTAAACCCTGTCCAACAGCTCTAACAATCCTGCCCGCGAGGATATTGATCCCCTCGGGTTCAGGTACAACCCATCACTTTAGAATAGGTCATACCTCCCCCAGAAGAGATGCCAGTGATCCAAGAACCTGAAGCCTTGCCTCCTGCACCAGCTTCTAAGCCACACATTAATTTGCTTATGTCGTATAAGAAATGCAAGAGAACACTTGAGAAATCAGGAGGGCTAAAAGAAGGTATAAAGGTTGCCCTAGCAGATAAGGTAATAGACAAACTTAAGGGATTCTATAGATATGTTAAGAGCAAAAGGAGTGCAAGAGACTAAACTGGTCCTCTGGAAGATCAGAATGGGAATCTGTATGGAGCCAAAAGAGATGGGGGAAAGCTTAAATGGATTTTTTGCATCTGTATTTATTCAGGAAACAGAAGAAGAAGAAGAAAGCCCTTAAGTCATCGGGACACTGTCATGACAGCATTTTTTTTTAGCAGGCTTTCTTTTTTTTATGAGGCTGAGTTGCTAGCTCGATGCTCAACCTAGCACGGATGGAAAGCGCGCAAGGGAGCCGGCTGGATTCGAACTCAGGAGCCTTTGCTCCGAAGTCCAGTGCTGATGCCACTACGCCACCAGCCGGCCTATTGTAATATGTACTGTAGGCTTATCATAGTCAAATATGTTCGTGAATATGTACTATTTAAGGTCAAGGTGCTTTAATTTGTGTCAATTATGTAATAATATGGTTAAATATCCCTTAAGGGTAGTGTTTGATCATTTCAAATAGTATTATAAGGTAAAACAGCGTAAAATCCTACTCAGATGCTCTGTAATAGCATTCTGTGTAACCAGATAGTTTGATATATTCCAGTTTATATATTTTTGACCATGATGTATTATTACAGTTATCTGGCATAGTTTGTTTTATCTTTGGTACCAGAAATACAAAACAGGGATATATCAAACTGTCTGGTTTCCTAGAATGCTGTTACAGAGCATTTCAACAAAATAACATGGACATTTTCCCCACGGTTCTCAAAAGCCAACATCTCATCAGTTATGTGATTAAGGTTGCTATTGAGAGATGAAGGTGGCGTTGGTGGAGATATGTCCCTACCAAGGGAGGTGTAAGGCTCTCCTTCCCTCCACTAGCCTGCAGGTCACCCTTGGGCAAGTTGTAGCACCTGCTTAGCCCCCTGATCGGGGTCACATGAGGCCATGGGTGCACATCACAAGTCCTGGTTATGCAACCAGTGACAACAGGCAGACAATCTTTGAAGAATATTGATAATATGTGGTGGTCACCTGTTTTGTTAAGACACTGCGCAGAAAGAAGGCAATGGCTGACCACCGCTATAGAAAAATTTGCCAAGAACAATCATGGTCTTGGAAAGACCATGATCACCCACGTCATATGACACAGCACATAACAAACAACTGAGAGATGCCACTAAGCCTGAAAGCACCAAGTGGAGATGGACAAGGAAATGTGTATTTCATGGCAATGTTTACACTGCTATCTTAGTTTGTGTTCACAAGAGCACTAATTGAATCTGTGATGAAAAGGGTCATTGTAGCATGATATATTGAGGGATGAATTGTTGGCAGTGCTGCATTACCATGGTCGAAACATTTGTGTTGATGTGAGCTGCTGTGCTGGGAATCTGGTGTGAACCCTTGACTGCATTGCTGCATGTGAGACATTGCTAAAGATTAGTAGCAGCTATTCCATGTGTTGTCAGATCTCCCAGATCTCAGGATCTCTCTCAACATCACTTTTGGATACAATGGAAGCTACTGCCAAATGCCATTCAGCTTGTTACCACAGGAAAAATTCCCATTTGGAGAGAGCTACACAACCAAACAAATGTGATAGAGACGAACTCACCTCTGAGCAACAAATGGCTGACCCATTCGCTCTCCCCCACCCAACACCAGCCCCGGCAGGCAGCTTATTCATACCAAACCTTGGAATGATTTATTGCTGAATGAGTGCCAGCAGACAATAGGGTAGATACTGAAATATTTACTTTAGTATTTATACATCTTGGCTAAAACTTGCATTTGCTATCATATTTTTTTCAACACAATTTTTGTTGCATTCCCTAATGATGTAAAAGCAACCTCCCCTCCTAATTAAATGGCTAAGTAACTTAGTGACATTATTATTTGCAGCACCTAAATTGCTATATTTGAGTTAATTGAGTTAATTTTGACTGTTCTCCTTGTCTACCTCCATAGAAGGGTGAGTGCGCACAGTCTTTTTCCCAGGGAAAGCAAATACCAGAGGGTATTGGATTAAAAGATGAGAGGGGAAAGATTTAAAGGGGACCTAAACGACAACTCCTTGACACAGAGGGTAGTGCCTATATAGAACGAGGTGTCAAAAAAAGTAATAAATATTTAAAAGGTATTTGGAAAAGTATATGGAAAGGAGAGGTTTAGAGAAATGAAGTCCAATGGAACTGGCTTAGATGGGCAGCTTGTTCAGTGTGGATGATCTGGGCTAAAGGGCCTGTTTCTGTGTTTTGTTACTCTGACTCTGTGATGTTCCTCATTGCACAACCTTAATTTCACGTCTCATGGGAATTTTATATTTGAAATTTCATGAGTAAGTACAGAAAAAATTGTTGTTATCCTGTTAATGTGACAGCTATTTAATTAGCATGGTGTACTTTTCTGCCCTGGTACTATCCACCTTGGAAGCTACCCTGCAGCGTCTAAGTAGAGGCCAATGCTGCAGATCATTAATTGTTTGTTTATTTAAATGAGAGACACAGAAATGCTGGAGGATCTCAACAAGTCAGGCCACATCTATGGAGGGGAATAAACAGTGAACATTTCAGGGTGTAACCCTTCATCAGGACTGGATAGGAAGGGGGCAAATGCCAGATTAATGAACTAGGGGAGGGGGAGGAGTACAAGCTGACAGGTGATAGTTGAAATCAGAGAAAGAGGAAGGTGGGTAACTTGGGGAGAGGAGGATGGTGATAGATGGAAGGGCTGAAAAAGAAGGAATCTGCTAAGAGAGAACAGTGATCATGGATAAAGTGGAAGGGGGGGGACCAGAGGGAAGAGGTGGGAAAGTGAGATGAAGAGAAAGGAGTAAGATGGGAATGTGAAAAGACAGAAGAGTGAGGGAAGAGAAATTGGTGTACATGTTATCAGGTTAGAGACTACCCAGATGAAATATGAGGTGTTGCTCTTCCAACCTAAGTGTAGCTTCAATATGGCAGTAGAGGAGGCCATGGAGCTATGTATTGAAATAGGAAGACGATTAAAGTTGGTGGCTACTTGGAAGTCCTGCCTTTTGTGGTGGATGGAGCAAAGGTGCTCACTGAAGTAGTTCTCCACTTTACTTTGGGTCTCACCAAAGTAGAGGAAGCCACACCAGGAGCTTTGGATACAGACGATAGGCCTGACAGACTCGCATGTGAAACATCAATTTCTCTAAGTTATGGTGATTTCTACCACCTCCGCATTTTGGTTACCTTCTCACCTCTTCTTGCCCATCATTTCCCTCTGGTGCCCTTCCTCTTCCCCTTTCTTCCATGGTCCACTGTCCTGTCCTATCAAATTCTTCCTCCTTCAGCTATCACCTCACAACTTCGTAGTTCATCTCCCCATGCCACCCCCCCAACCTTTCCCCCATCTGGTCTCATCTATCACCTGCCAGCTTGTACATTTCCCCTCTATTCTGGCTTCTGTCCCCTTCCTTTCCAGTATTGATTAAGGGTCTCAGCCGAAGATGTCAACTGCTTTATTCCCCTTCATATGTGCTGTCTGCCCTGCTGAGTTTCTCCCGAACTTTTTGTACGTTGCTCAAGATTTCCAGCATCTACAGGATCTCTTGTGATTATGTTTTATTTAAATGCTCTGTTGTATTATTGACCTTGTAGCTGACTTTACAAAAGTATGTGTGATCTAATAGGTCAACAAATATTCATCAAATTGAGTTTTTTTTCCCTAGAGAAAATGGATATATATTTTTTTTTATCAATCATTCATTTCTAACTTGAAGGCAACATTTAAAAAAAATATTGGTTTAAGATCATTGTGCAAGACCTTAACCCTAACCTTAGCAGCACAATAGCACAGCTGTTGCCTTACAGTTCCAGTGACACAAGTTCAATCTGACCTCTGGTCTTGTCAGTGTGGAGTTTGCGCACTCTCCCCGTATAGTATCATTTTCCCCCATGGGCTGTAGCTCCTGCCCTTGCTCCGGAGGCATATTGGATGTACTAATATTGAGAATTTTTTTAAAACTGCAAGTAGTTAATTTAGACGTGCAGCATGAGAGTTGAAACAGGTCAGATTTTAAGTTTTTTTTTTACTTTGCTCAGTGTAGATTTGATTCTCATTTCTTCCTAGTTGCTATTCTTAGCTACATCACTGTTGGCCACAAGATGATGAGTGTTTTCTGTAGCATTTGGTGGCTACAGGCATGAAAAGGTCTGACATTTTTCTTCTCTTTTAAATAAGGAAAGGAGTATCAGTTATTGACAATTTTTCAAACTACTGAAATCTGTTAGATACTCTTGGAGAGAAATATATATAAATATATATACACACTCAGCTGATTAGAAAAGGACTTTTTTTATAATACCATGGTGTCAGGCACTTTTAATTAAGTGACCCAAGGCAATTCATGGGAATGTTATTGAAGAAAATATGAACAGGAGAGTAATGTAATGGAAAGTTTGGTCAAAGTCTTGAGTGCTGAGATGGACTTGAGGTTTAGGAAGGGCTGGGCCTTGCACAACTAAAAGTGAAACTGTTAATGCTTTAAGGCAGAATTGGGGGAAGTGCATATATTTTGCAAGGGGACATTAGAGAGCATATGGGTGAGGCTTAGA
The DNA here is from genome assembly GCF_030028105.1 of Mobula birostris. Classification (NCBI taxonomy): domain Eukaryota; kingdom Metazoa; phylum Chordata; class Chondrichthyes; order Myliobatiformes; family Myliobatidae; genus Mobula; species Mobula birostris. The sequence goes on along the minus strand of NC_092387.1, from coordinate 19,585,672 downwards.
GAGATTTGAAAATCCGGATGAGGATCTTAATCAGGAGCCTATATGGGTTAGCAGGCATTCTGATGTGTGCAGTTTTGGAAGTGCTCAGAATTGCAAAGGATAGAAAGTAGAAAGCCAGACTGGATTTCTTTTTAAAATTTATTTAGAGATCCAGCACAGTAACAGACCAACCCAATGAGCCCGCATCACCCATTTACACTCATGTGACATTTAACCTCCTAACCCATATGTCTTTGGAATGTGGGAGAAAACCCATATGGTCAGGGGCACTGTAGTAGTGTTATGCTAGTCATTATGCTTCTATGCCACCTTCATGCATTGATTTGAAGTCCAAAGGTAGCAAGGGCATGAATGAGGGTTTCAGTAACAGATCAGTTGACGAAGTGATGTTTTGAAGATAGAAATAGACAATCTTAGACGCAAGCTGGCTTTACCAATGAGTAATTCATATGTAAATCCATGGCATTGCAGTGAGCTACTATAGTGCAAAGATACTGCAATTTTTTAAAATCTTTTCTAAAATGCTTTGTAAATTATAGATTGATTTATAGAATGCTTCTTTACATCAAGACTGTACAGAATAGAACTTTATAGATTCCAATAATAAAATAACTTCATTATTTCACGTAATATGACCCAGTTTTGACTCTGGGATATTGATAGAGTTCTGAGTTTCTCTTCAAGTATTAATTTTTCACATTATGGTTTGCACACTAAGTAGTTCGTCTGAAGATTATATTTGGATGTGTGTGAGTGGGAAGATTTTGTGTGTGTGTGTGTTTATTGTCTATTTCATATTACAGGTTATCCAGGCATTTACATCAGTTTGGGTAATGGAAATTTGCTCTTGTAGAATTCACAAATCACTACCAGAAATTTGAGGTAGAATATAGAAAAAGTACCACCTTTTCCTTATGATATCTATGCCAACCATGATGACATACTTAGCCAAAATTATCTGCTTGCACATGCTGTATACTCCACCATTCCCTACATGTTCACATGGCTGTGTGAATGCCTCTTTAAAGGTCACTATTGTGTCTGACTTCCAGTTAGATAACAACCCTTTACCAATCCCTTCTGACTTTTATATATTTATTTATTTATTTATTTTATTAAGTGCAATCGTGAACAATAGCCAGATCAGAAATGCTGATCAAGTCAACTAGTTCCCAGAGAGAACTCTGATAGGCCAATCGGGTGGCCAAGCTAACTTTGAATCCAGTCACTATTCGTCCCATGCATCTTAATCTTCTGGATAAGCCTTCCATGAGGATCTTTGTCAAATGCCTTAGCAAAGTCCCTGTAGATACCTGATGAGGATAGGGCTGTGAATGTTGTATTCATCACCTGAAACAAAAATCTGAATTTTGTAAAACTTGCCACACACAACTATCCCTGAAAAGCTTATGTTTTGCCAAATGTGAGTAAATCCTATCCCTATAATTCTTTCCAATAGTTTTCCAACATTTATAATTTCCAGTATTATCCTTAGTACCGTGCTTAAATGCTCAACATTCAAAATTCTGCAGTTGTTTGGGATTTGCTTGTGGCTAAAGAGGATTTTTGTGAAGGCCCCAGCAATCTCCACCGTTGCCTCTTCAATGTGACCCTGTGGAGTTATCCATCTTAATGCTCCTCATTAAACCTATCACCTTCCTGATTACAACATATCTGAGATTATTAACACACTCCTCATTTGTCTCAATATCCTCCATGTTGCTTTCCATGGTGAATACTGATGCAAAGTACTCATATAATACCTCACCCACATCCTCTGGCTCCAGGCAGAATTCCTTCCTCCATCCTTGAATGGTCCTACTCTGGCTGTAGCTACCCTTTTATTTATAATGTACATATAAAATATTCTCAGATTTAATTTTTTGTTAAGCACATTATGTAGCCCCCTTTCTTCCTTGCTTGAGTTCTTCCTTTTTTTATACTACTAAGGAGCCCTGTCTGATTTCCAAATCCGTAGGTACAGTATGCTTCCTTTTCTCTCTTTCATTAAGTTTACAACAACATAGTTCAAGGTTCCTGAACCTTGCCATCTTTATCTTTCATCCTTACTGGAACACGCTGGTCCTGAATTCTGATTAACTCCCATGTATCTGATGTGGGCTTGCACAATAACAGCTGCTCTGAATCTACTCTCCCTAGCTCCTGCCTAATAATGCTCTCATTGCATTTGTCTGGGGAAAATAAATAAAAACAGAAACTTGCATTTCTTAATGCATGCACAGACGACATTGCTTCACATTACAGAAGATCGCAAGCTGGTCTGTTTTCTAGGAACCCAGTCACACCCTGCCATAAGGCGGGTGTTTTCCTGTTACATGATTTGGGGGAGGAAAAACCCAGAAGTATTCTGTAAATTGTATTATTTTCTTTGAAATATAATACATTTATTGCTTTGGTTCCTTGTTAACCACAACACAACACATCCTTGAACATTATAGGGCACAATTAACATTGTGCTTTTTTTTGTTTTCTTGCTTTCCATCAAAAAAAAATTGCACATTGCCAGAGTTCAAATCAGGCACTTTGCCAGCTGTTTATGTTGTAGATATGTGGGAAACTAGAATGATTGTGCATGTTCCTGGACCTTACAATTACAAGAATTAATCCACATGTATTACTGGAAATGCAAAATATTTTGATAGAAATATCAAACCAATACAAATCTGAAACTTTTTTCACAAGAGATGTATTTATAGAGACGTATGTGACTGAATCCTAGAGTGTGCTGTAAAGAAAAAAAAACTGCTGGAAGAACTCAGCAGGTTTAGCAGCACCCATGAAGGCAAAGGGATGGTCATTGTGTTTCAGGTTGAACAAGAGCTTGCACCAGAACTGAAAGTCTAAAGGGAAGATGGCCAGAAAATAGAAATGAAAAGGAAGGGTGAGATGTAGTCTGCTACGTGATATGTGAAATCAGATGGAGGTGGTGAGGTGTATGATAAGGTGAAGGGCCTGGATAGAGTGAAGAGGATGGTGTCAATAGTGGGAGAGTCTAGGACCAGAGGGTTTAGCCTCAGAATAGAAAGTTATCCCTTTGGAACAGAGGTCAGGAGGAATTTCAGCTAGAGGGATGGTTGTCATTGGGTATATTTAAAGTAGGGGTTGATAGTTTCTTGATCGTTCAGGGCATAAAAGGTTAAGGGGAGAAAGTAGGGTTGAGAGGGAAACTAAATCTGCCATGTTCAAATGATGTTGCAGACTTGATGGGCCAAACAGCCTCATTCTGCTACAGTTTCTTCCGGTCTTGTGTTCTTGTGATGGGCATTTGGAATTAGGTGGGGCAGGGGAGTGCTGAGACAGGCTAGTAGGTGATGGGGAAAACAGTTAAACAAAAGGAATGAGCAGGTAGAAAGTGGGGAAGTTAGTGACAAAGGCTAGTAATTGATAAGTGGAACTGTATTTGAGAGAGGGAGTGGGCAGCTGAAACCAGGTATAATTATAAGTAACTAATGTAGTGTCTTCTAACTCTCCTTCAAGGTTTCTCAAAGTCTCCAATCATGGGTGACATGAAGACCCCAGATTTTGATGATCTTCTAGCAGCTTTTGACATTCCTGATCCAGACCTCGATGCCAAAGAGGCTATTCAGTCAAGCAGTGAGGAATCAGAAGGTCATTTGAAGCAGCCAGGGATGGGTATAGATGAGTTGTCCATGCATCACACCATTCCAGATGTCCCGGTTGTGAGTGTCATTGTTAAGAACACCAATCGGCAAGAATCCTTTGAATCTATTACTGAGAAGGATAGCCATCAGCTTGGACAGAATCTGCTTCAGAATGGGTTTCGAAATGCTGATATTACCTCTGATTCCTCTGCCCTCATCAATGGAGATAGTTCCAGAAACTACCCAAGTAAATTTGACATGCCAAGGACAGAAGCCCTACCAACATTCAGTCAGTTTAGTCCTATTTCTAGCCCAGAGCCAGAAGAAGCCATGCAAAATGCTGGAATTGTGGATAATATTAAATCAGATAAGGGACCTTACCTTGGTTCTGTAGGCTTGTATATTTCTACAGAGAATTCACTGATGAACAATACAAGAGAACAGCCTGAACAAGTTGTGACAGAGCTGAGTATGTTTGATGAATACTCCAAAAAACGAGAGAGAGCGAATGAAATTAGAAACTGTAAATTGAACGAGATGGCTTTAGGACAAAAGGTAAATTCAACAAATGCATCTGAAGAAGCAGAGCGAGAGAACAAGGACTTTGACAAAAAAGGCAGTTTATTTGACAACTTGGAGTCTTCATGTGACCTGCATAATAATATTTCAGAAGAGCCAAAGACCTGCAGTGTTCCAGAATTGAGCTTGTGCTCTTCTGTTCCACCACGCCAGCGACTGAAGTCAGCTCATTCAAAACTGACCTCGTGTTTAGCAGCATTAGTAGCTCTTAATGCCAAAAAAACATCAGAGTTCCCAAAGGAGGAGCACAAGGATAATTCTAAAGAATCTTTGTTGGGTTTGAGGGATAGTGTCAGAAGCAGCCCCAAAATGGCAAAGTCACCAAAGAGTCCAAGAAGTCCTATGGAAGGAGTAAAGAAAATGACAAACAAGCAGTCTGATAGCCCAAGAAGTGTATCCAGTGACTACAGTGGCAAAGGGTCCCCTTATGTTGCAACAGGTTCACCGCCAGCCATCCCAAAAGTAAGGATTAAAACCATTAAAACATCTTCTGGCGAAATTACCAGGACCGTGACCCGGGTAATGCCAGATTCTGAACATAGCGAGTCAAGGAGTTCGCCTGAACAGTCGGTGACTGAAATGGCCTTAGCTGAGGAATTGAACTTGAAATCAAGCCCTGTGACCAGTGCACCATCTCAAACCCCTGCTTCATTAACAACGGAAATTGTAAAGAAGCCATTGTCAGCTAATAATATGGTGAATGCAGTCAGCTCATTGAATAATGTATCTGTTAAAGGGACTGCTGCCCAAATATTTGACGAAAACATAAATGCCAACAGCAGCTTGAAAGGTATAGGTGTAACAAGCATATCAGCTGAGAGTGCAAGCAGTGCCATAATGAAGGCAGCTAGTGTAGTGCAGCTACAGAAACAGATGAGGATAAAGCAATCCTCAAATGTCTCCAGCACAAATCTCCTGCCTAAAGCTGTTCATTTGGCAAGCCTCAACTTGGTTCCGCACAGTGTTGCTGCCACTGCTACTGCCAGATCCACTACTTTGCGACAGAGCCAGCAAACGATTGCCACTCAGGTGGTAACAGTGCCTCTGGTACAGCAGATCAAGAACGTGGTTCCACAAAATAATGAATCTCCTGTTTCTACTCAGAACATTGTAGTTGAAGCTTTTAACAAACTATTAAATGGCACCAATCCTGTGCCAATTTATGCTCCAAACCTGAAGCCACCTGCAAACAGTAATGTATCTATGCCAGCTCGTGGTTATCGCTGCTTAGAATGTGGAGATGCATTTGCTCTAGAAAAGAGTTTATCACAGCATTATGAACGTCGAAGTGTGCATATTGAGATGATGTGCAGCCATTGTTCCAAAGTCATGGTCTTCTTTAACAAATGTAGTTTGCTGTTGCATGCACGGGAACACAAAGGTAAAGGCGCTGTTATGCAGTGCTCTCAGTTGCAAATGAAGCCTATCCCTTCGGACCAAATGTTTTCAACAACCCCAGTGACCTCTTCGGTGCTGTCAGGTACTCTTGCCCAGGATGAGACCTCTGCTGTTGGCCAGGATAATGGAAATTTGACAGTAATTGGAATGAGTAGCCCAGCTTTCAGTTATCCTGTAATGCCTCTGCACTGTGATTCATTTAGATTAATACGTCATGGATTAAAATGTCTAGAATGCTATCAACAATTCCAGGATTATGCAAGTCTTGCAGGTCATTACCAGCGGGTAACAGATGATGCTGAAACACTGGTGAGTAAATTACATTGGAACTTGTCATATCTTATGCAAGGTGAAAAAGTAATAGAACTAACATTGTGTGTTGAAACTTATCAGTATTTATATGTATGGAGTTTTATACTTTTTGTCCTTATTTATATCTTGGGTCAGTGCAAAAGAATGGAACTCTTACCCTAGGAAAGCCTAAGTTATTATAACTAAAAGTAAAATTCTTACTAATCTATCCAGCACAGAAGAGGAATCAACTCCTGCATCTGCCGTGGTTTAACATTTTGACTATTTCCCCACTTCTCATTCCAGGCAGCTAATTACTTCCAAGTGGTAATTTTCAGTTACTGTCAAGTTAGGTTGTTAGATCATGCAGCAAAAATATGAATTAGAATTGCTTTATATCAGATTAGATCCTTGTGATCTCTGGATTGAGATGTATACCCCATTATTATAAGCTGAATTCCATCGGGGAAAATACCGGCTTCCAAATCTATTAATCCACCCAATTTTAAAGAAATGTATTGATGTCATTTGCTGCTTCTGATGAGACTCATTTTTTCAGAAAGCTGCTGAAATTTTGGCGGATATTTTGTCTCCGTCTTCTCATGATCATTCTCTGCCATGCACTATCTCTGATCAAAGGAGATGCTCAAATATGCATTCCTTCCATTTAGTTTTCTTGGAATCAGTTGTGCACAAATAGATTACTGGCCATTCTTGGGATAAGACTGCCCGGCTTATTAGCAGCTCCTTACATAAGAACAATCATCAATAATGTAATTAAATTCAGAAGTCTGGCATAGGTATAAATGTTGCCTTGTCACTGCTGCAAGTTTGGCTTTATGATTAGATTCTGCGCAAAATTGTAGAAGGTGACCTTCCTGAGCCCATTCTCAATCAAGATATCTACAAAAGTTTAATCCTGCGAATGACAGAATTAGTTTCCTTTCACTCCAGTTTAGACTGCTATGAAAACTGGACCTGGTGACAAACTGTATTCAAATTTAAAGCAACACACACAAAATGCTGGAAGAACTCAGCAGGCCAGATAACATCTATGGTAAAAAAGTACAGCGGACATTTCGGGCCAAGACCCTTCGCCAGGACTGAAGAAAATAAGAAGAGGAGTAGATTTAAAAGATGGGGAGGAGAGAGAGAAACACAAGGTGATAGGTGAAACCGGGAGGGGGAGGGATGAAGTAAATAGTTGGGAAGTTGATTGGTGAAAGAGATACAGGGCTGGAGAGGGGGAGTCTGATAAGTGAGGATAGAAGCCCATGGAAGAAAGAAAAGGGGGGAGGACCACCAGAGGGAGGCAATGGGCGGACAAGTGAGAGAAGGAAAAGGGGATCGGGACTGGTGAAGGAGAGGCTAGGGGGCGGGGAGTTGCCATTACCAGAAGTCTGAGAAATTGATGTTCATGCCATCAAGTTGAGTTGGCAGCTGCCCAGACCAAATATAAGCTGGTGTTCCTCCAACCTGAGTGTGGACTCGTGACAGTAGAGGAGGCCAAGGATTGACATATCAGGATGAGAAGTGGAATTAACATGGGTGGCCGCTGGGAGATCCCGCTTCTTCTGGCAGGCAGAGCATAGGTGCTCGACAAAGTGGTCTACCAATCCACATACAGGAGGCCACGCTGGGAGCGCCAAACACAGTATATGATCCCAACAGACTCACAGGTGAAGTGCTGCCTCACCTGGAAAGACTGTTTGGGGCCCTGAATGGTAGTGAGGGAGGAGGTGTAGGAGCAGGTGTAGCATTTGTTCCGCTTGCAAGGATAAGTGCCAGGAGGGAGATCAGGGAATCACATAGGGAACAATCCCTGCAGAAAGCAGGAAGTGGGGGAGAGGGAGAGATGTGCTTGGTGGTGGGATCCCGTTGTAGATGGCAGAAATTCCAGAGAATTATGTGCTGGATACAGAGGCTGGTGGGGTGGAAGCTGAGGACAAGAGGAGCCCTATCCTTGGTAGGGTGGTGGGAGGATGAGGTAAGAGCAGATGTGTGTGAAATGGAAGTGATGCAGTTTCAAAGGTACATTTAATGTCAGAGAAGTGTATACAATACACATCCTGAAATGCTTTTAGAAACATAGAAAACCTACAGCACAATACAGGCCCTTCAGCCCACAAAGTTGTGCCGAACATTTCCCTACCTTAGAAATTACTAGGGTTACCCATAAACCTCTATTTTTCTAAGCTCCATGTACCTATTCAAAAGTCTCTTAAAAGGCCCTGTTGTATCCACCTCCACCACCATTGCAGGCAGCCCATTCCGCACACTCACCACTCTCTACGTAAAAAAAAAACTTACCCCTGACATCTCCTCAGTACCTACTCCCCAGCACCTTAAACCTGTGCCCTCTTGTGGCAGCCATTTCGGCCCTGAGAAAAAGCCTTTGACTATCCACACGATCAATGCCTCTCATCATCTCATACACCTCTATCAGGTCACCTCTCATCCTCTGTCACTCCAAGGAGAAAAGACCGAATTCACTCAACCTCTTTTCATAAGGCATGCTCCCCAGTCCAGGCAACATCCTTGTAAATCTCCTCTGCACTTCTTCTGTAGTTTCCACATCCTTCCTGTGGTGAGGCAACCAGAATTGAGCACAGTACTCCAAGAAGGGTCTGACCAGGGTCCTATATAGCTGCAGCATTACCTTTCGGCTCCTAAATTCAATTCCATGATTGATGAAGGCCAATACACCATATGCCTTCTTAACCACAGAGTCAACCTGCACAGCTGCTTGAGCGTCCTATGGACTTGGACCCCAAGATCCCTCTGATCCTCCACACTGCCAAGAGTCTTACCATTAATACTATATTCTGCCATCATGGTTGACCTACCAAAATGAACCACTTCGCAATTATCTGGGGTGAGCTCCATCTGCCACTTCTCAGCCCAGTTTTGCATCCTATCAAGTCCCGCTGTAACCTCTGACAGCTCTCCACACTATCCACAACACCCCCAACCTTTGTGTCATCAGCAAACTTACTAACCCATCCCTCCACTTCCTCATCCAGGTCATTTATAAAAATCACGAAGAGTAAGGGTCCCAGAGCAGATGCCTGAGGCACACCACTGGTTACCACTGGTTGCTTTTTCTTCGCAACCATCCACGAAAACAGAGGAGTGCCCCGAAAGAATGAATGACAGTTAAATGTTAGAACCCCAAAGACCCCCCAAGCTCCCCTCCGTCCCATGCATAAGCGGCAGCAAGCAACTATTCCCCCCACCGGCAAAAAAAAGCACTGGCACCCACCACCGAGCACTCAAGCGTGAGCAAAGCAACAGCAAAGGCACAGACTTGCAATGCCCCAAAGACTACTTGTGCACCTGGTATTCTACATACCACAGGCTCGCTCTCTCCCTAATAAGAGAGAAAGAGATGTCTCTGTTTCACAGTGAGAGGGGAGATATAACAAATAACTCGCTGGTTTCCAATGTTAAAAGTCCATTGTGTCGCTTTTCCGAGCTCTGTGCCCAAAGATTAGATTAGATTATGAGAACACTCAGTCCTCTTTTATTGTCATTTAGAAATGCATACATGCATTAAGAAATGATACCATGTTCCTCCAGAGTGATATCACAGAAAACAGGACAAACCAAAGACTAACACTGAGGAGCCACATAATTATAACATATAGTTACAGCAGTGCAAAGCAATAGCATAATTTGATAAAGAACAGACCATGGGCACAGTAAAAAAAAGTCTCAAGTCCTGATCGACTCCTGAGTCCCCGATAGCAGGCGGCAAAAGGGAGAAATTCCCTGCCATAAACCTCCAAGGCACCGACAACTGCCGATGCCTTGGAAGCAGCCGACCACAGCCGACACCGAGTCCATCCATCCGAAAACTTCGAGCCTCTGACCAGCCTCTCCGATACAGCCTCCCGAGCGCCATCCTCTGCCGAGCGCCTTCGACCTAGCCCCAGCCGCCAAAATAAGCAAAGCCAAGGATTCGGGGCCTTCTGCTTCGGAGATTCCGATTACCACACAGTAGCAGTGGCAGCGAAGCGGGCATTTCAGAAGTTTCTCCAGATGTTCTTCTGTGCTCTCACGTCTGTCTCCATCAAATCAGAATTGTGCACGGTCCCCTACTTGACAGATTACAGATATCATTCACCGGAGAGGCCGTGCACGCTGCGTCGCACCGCCATCTTCTTCTCCTCCTCCTCAAGTCTCTGGGCACACAGCCTTAGTTCTTCGATCTCCCATGACTCACTGATCTTCTGCCTGGATACCGACCTCCGATTTTCCACCCCATCTCCAGAGCCACAAAATCTCAGTCCTCTGAAGGCGAGCTGAGCTCTTAGGCTGCACCCTTGGCGTGCCGAATAACAGCCATTCATGAAACGCCGAGAGCGGGCCCCATTCGCGCAAAGAACTGTAGTCAGCATGTAACTCCAGGTCAGCGTCTTCAAAAAAAAACCTGGAAGGGAAAAATTGAGATATTAAAGATGGAAATAGAGCTGTTTCCAAAGATGAAAGCAAAGGAGCCACCATTAGGTGGTATTGATCCTCCTAAGCTCCACCCTCATCATGGTTGATGGTGGAGAAAGGGAAGCCCCTTTATTTGAAAAAGGAGGATGTCTCCTTGGTTCTAAAATGAATGAAAAGGGAGGACATCTCCTTTAATTTAAAGCTTTGTTTCCATTTACTTTTCCTAAAATTGTTTTATTTAGATCCCAAGCAGAGTAAAGGCCTTGGTGATTAATTTCCAAGGAAATCAAGCACTTAACATGCATGTAAAAATAGCACCTGAAGATTATTTCTCCCTACGTTATAAAGCTCTAGGTTTGCATTATTATATTGAGTGATCAAAATATTGATCCAATCACTAGTTCACCCTTACTTTTCCAAAATAGACTTGTTATGTGGAAGTAATTTGAATGTGTTGCCTTCCAAGAATTTTAATAGAGAATTAGTCCAACTTTTTTGGAATTAAGCTATTACACACACCAAGCATTGATTGTATTTTGTGTGGCTTTATCTCTCATGGAGTCATACAGCACAGAAATATGCTATTCATACCAACACGTCCATATTGACAACCAAGTACTAATCCCAGTTACCGCACTTGGTCAATAGCCTCTATGCCTTGACAATTCAAGTGCTCATCCAGATGATATTTGTGTGAGTATCTGTCCCCATCACAAATTTGGGCACTGCATTTCAGATTTGAACAGTCCTCTGGCTAGAAAAAAATCTTCCTCGGGTTCTCTCTAAACTTCTCACCCCTTAGCCAAAACAATGCTTTTGAGTCTTAGTCAACACTACTGAGGGGAGAAAATTCCTACTGCCTACCTGATGTATGCCCCACATTTTGTATACCATAATCAGGTTCCCATTTCTGTCCAAGGAAACTAAGTCTGTCATCATAACTAAAACATCATATCCTGGTGAATCTCCTGTATAGTGTGGCAACCACAATTGTGCAGATACTTAGTCTGCAGTAAGTTTTACAAAGCTGTGCCATAACACCTCTGCTTTAATATCCTACACCCCAGCTAATGGAAGCAAATATCTCACATGCCATCCTTATCATCTCATCTATTTGTGCAGCTGCCTTCATTGATGAATGTTCCTCCTTTCCTCAATGTTTCCTAGGGCCCTACCATCCATTATATACATCTTACCTTTAGTGGTCCTCTTAAAGTGCATCACCTCATACTAATCAATGTTAAATGCATTAAGCCATACCACATAGGAACAGAATTAGGCCATTCAGCCCATTGAGTCTGCTCTGCCATTCCATCACAGCTGATCCTGGATCCCACTCAACCCCACACCCCTGCCTTCTCGCCATATCCTTTGGTACCCTGACCGATCAGGAAACAATCAAAACTTCTGCCTTAAATATACCCACGGAGTTGGCCTCCACTGTAGTCTGTGGCGGGGCATTCCACAGTTTCACTACTCTGGCTAAAAAAAAATCTTCCTCATCTCTGTTCTAGAAGGTCGCCCCTCAGTTTTGAGGCTCTGCCCTCTAGTTCTAGATACCCCCACCATAGGAAAACATCCTCTCTACCCTATCTAGTCCTTTCAACATTCAGTACGTTTCAATGAGATTCCCCCCACCTTCTTCTAAATTTCAGTGAGTACAGGCCCAAAGTTGCCAAATGCTCCTCGTATGTTAACCCCTTCATTCCCAGAATCATCCTTATGAATCTCCTCTGGACTCTCTGCAATGACAGCACATCCTTTCTGAGATATGGGGTGCAAAACTGTTGGTAGTACTCCTAGTGCTGCCTGTCTTACAAAGTCTCTGTATTATCTCCTTGTTTTTATATTCTATCCCCCTTGAACTAAATGCCAACATTTCATTTGCCTTCTTTAACACAGACTCAGCTTGTAAATTAACCTACTGGGAGTCTTGCACGAGGACTCCCAAGTCCCTCTGCATCTCTGATACTTGAACCTTCTCCCCATTTAGGTAATAGTCCGCACTATTGTTCCTTTTATCAGAATGCATAATCATACATTTCCCAGCACTGTATTCTATCTGCCACTTTTTTGTCCATTCTTTCAATTTGTCTAGGTCCTGCAGCAATTGCGTTGCTTCCTCAGCACTACCTACCCCTTACTCTATCTCCATAAATTCTGCAAAATTTGCCACAAAGTAGTCAATTTTATTACCTAAATCATCGACAAACAATATAAAAAGTAGCTGACCCCTGAGGAACACCACTAGTCACTGACAGCCAACCAGAAATGCCCCCTTTATTCCCTCTCACTGCCTCCTGCCCGTCAGCCATTCCTCTATCCATGCCAGTATCCTTCCTGTAACGCCATAGGATTTTATCTTGTTAAGCAGCCTCATGTGTGGCACCTTATCAAGTCTAAATAAGTGACATCCATTGCCTCTCCTTTGTCCAACCTGCTTGTTACTTCCTCAAATAACTCCTAACAGATATGTCAGGCGTGATTTTCCTTTGCAGAAACCCTACTGACTGACTTATTTTATCAGTCTCCACCTACCTCAAAACTTCATCCTTAATAATGGACTCCAACCCTTTCCCAACCACTGAGGTTAAGCTAACTGGCCTATAATTCCTTTCTTTTGTCTTCCTCCCTTCTTAAAGAGTGGAGTGACATTTGCAATCTTCCACTCCTCTGGGGCCATGCCAGAATCAAGTGATTCTTGAAAGATCGTGACCAATGCATCTGTTATCTCTTCAGCAACCTCTCTCAGAACTCTGAGATGTAGTCCGTCTGGTCCAGGTGCCTTATCCACCTTAAGACCTTACAGTTTGTCTAGCACTTTTTTCTTGGAAATAGCAATGGCACTCAGTCCTGCTCCCTGACACTTACAGACCTCTGGCACATTGCTAGTGTCTTCCACATTGAAGATGGTTGCCAAGTACCTATTAAGTTCATCTTCCATTTCTTTGTCCCCCATTACTCCATTACTACCTCACTAGCATTATTTTCCAGTGGTCCAATATCAACTCTCACCACCCTTTTACTCTTTATATAACTGGAAAAAAAATAATATCCTGCTTTATATTATCGGCTAATTTGCCCTCATGTTTCATCTTTTCCCTTAGAGCTTTTTCAGTTGCTTTTTGTTGGATTTTGAAAGCTCCCCAATCATCCAACTTCCCACTCACTTTTGTTACCTTTTAATGCCCTTTCCTTGGCTACTATGCAGTCCTCAACTTCCCTTGTCAGCCAATATTGCCTACCCCTGCCATTTGAGAACCACCACTTCTGTGGGACATGTCTATACTTGTGAACTATTCCCAGAAACTTAAGCCATCTCTGCTCTGCCATCATCCCCACCAGTATCCTCCAAAAATCCACTTGGGCAAGCTTTTCTCTCATGCCACCATAATTTCCTTTATTCTATTGTAATACTGAAACATGTGACTTATGCTTCTCCCTCTCAAACTGCAGTATGAATTCAATCATATTATGATCACTGTCTCCTAAGGGTTCCTTTACATTAAGCTCCCTAATAAGATCTGGATGATTACGCAACTCCCAATCTATGACGGCCTTTCCCTGAGCAGGCTCAAGCACAAGCTGCTCTGAAAAGCCATCTGGTAGGCATTCAACAAATTCCCTCTCTTGCAATCCAACACCAACCTGATTTTTCCAATCCCCTTGCATATTGAGGTCCTCCATTACAATTGTGTCATTACCCTTATGTCTTTTCCAGCTCCCTTTGCAATCTCAACCCCACATTTTGGCTATTTGGAGGCCCATATATATGATTCCATAATGTTTCTTTTTACCCTTGCAGTTTCTTAACTCTACCCACAAAGATTCAACTTTCTCTGATCCTGTGTCAGCTCTTTCTTAAGATATAATCCCATCTCTTATCAACAGAGCCACACCACCACCTATGCCTTCCCGCCTGTCCATTCAATACGAAGTATATCCTTTGAAGTTAAGCTCCTGACTATCGCCGCCTTTCAGTCACGACTCAGTGACATCCACTACATCATACTGACAAATCTGTAATTGCGCCACAAGTTCATTGGTACCAATTTGTACTAGGGCTTCTGGCAGCTCACCCTCCCTTTCAGAATATTGTGGACGCATTCAGAAACACTGCGGACTCTAGCACCTAGGAGGCAAACTACTATATGTGTTCCTTTTTCGCATCCACAGAATTGCTTATCTGTCCCCCTGACTATAGAGTCCCCTATTACTGCTGCCATCCTCTTCGGTTCCCTACCCTTCTGAGCCAGAAGGCCAGACTCAGTGCCAAAGGTACAGCTGCTGTTGCTTCCCCGGTAGGTCGTTTCCCCCCCACCCACCCCAACAGTACTCAAAATGGAGTACGTTCTTTACTTTTCCTAACAATGCGAAGGTCATCGAACCACAACTCCATTCCCCTTCCACAGTCTCTAAGGAGCTGCATCTCAATGCACCTAGTGCAGATCTGGCTATCAAGGAGGCTGGTAGTCATCCAGAAATCCCACATCTGACACCTAGAACAGAAAACTAGCTCTGTAGACATATCCCCTATCTCTTAAGAGTTAAATAAGAAATAAGGAAAGAACTTGCCTACAATTACACAAACACACACATTATATTATATAATACAACTACTATATAGCCAACTACAGCCTCGTTAATATTAAGTTGTCCCATTCAGGCCTAAAAATTTAATCGCCATGGAGAATTTCTTATTCTTGTGGGATACATCTTTCCTGATAAGGAAGGTCACTCTGCTTGGCAGATGAAATGTGGTTGTGAAAGCAATCTCAGGTTGTGGGGCCTTCTCTGTGGTGGTTGTGGGAGTTGAGTCTGAGACTGCTGGAAGAGGTTCTGACAGCCCTGGACACCTTTCTTCTCTCCTTTTCTCAGCTTTTCTTTCTGTATCTACTTCAATCTTGCTTCTCTCATGGTCTTGGCTTCTTTCTTTCTCTCTTTATCTCGATTGCTTTCTTGGTCATGCTCATGGTTCCGATCTCTCTCATGCCATCATTTCTGTTCTTTATCTTCTTCCTAGGATGGCCATCTTGATCTTGGGAAGATCCATTTAGTTCACAGGAGTATTCTCTTATTAATCTTATTGCTCCCTTTACAATCTGATCTCTTCTCTTCATTTTCTTATCCACAACATCATCTGACAAATCTGTTTTCATATCTTCATTGACTCCTTTCTTTTGGGCCTTCCATTCATCCAGCTGGACTTCGGTATTTGCATCTATTTTTACAAGCAGCTTTTTGTCTCCCATTTGAAGTTCATGCAATAACCTAAATGCACACAGAGTAGGTTTGGGTTCTTTACACTCATAAAAGCTAGCAATTCTTCTGAAGTTCCTTGAACTCTTTTCCAGATTAAATCCAAGCCATATTTTGCAAGTAACTGCCGAATTAACATATCAAAAGCTTTCTCAGATATGTTGCCTATGAGAGCTGTTGTAATCAGACCACTGTTTTCGTCACTTTCACAATCCTTCTGAGCAGCATGGTCCTTCCTTGGTCCAATATGCTTTCTAACTAGGGGCTCAGAGGATGGCACCTGTTTGGCCTCTGAGCAACAATTCATGGTGTCCAGCATGGAGACAATTGCAGCATCGTTCATTACCTTTCTTAATTTGCTTTCAGTTCTCTGTTACTCTGTTTTCAGCCTCTGTTACAGTGTCTGGCTCTCCAATCAAGTTGTAGTTGAATCTGCCAATCATGCCCCTACAATGCCAACCCTCCTGTTTTTACCACATACAAATTGCTCACACTCTTTCATTCCCAACTACAACTCAACTGCATCACTATCTGGTGTTTAATGTTGATATAGCAATTTCAACTGCTCTTTTAAATGTTGTACTTCAGTTAAGGAGCCATTTGAATGCTTTCTTGTAAGATTCCACAAACATAAAATTAATTGGAAAGAAAACAAGGGAGTCTGGAATGTGAATCTAACTTCATTTTTTTACTTTAAGCGAAGCATGCATGTAGATGTGGCAGCATAATGACATATGCCATTTATGTACTTTTACATATAACTGGCAATGCATTATGTTAATAACAAAGAATGCTTAGCAATATATATAAAATATTACTCATATATTACCGAAATTTTAAATACCCAACAAGCTGTTGCGTAAGCTGCCCTTGTTGGGTTTTATCACTTCTCTCTGTAACTGCATGTTGCACTTATTAACAGAAAGACCATAGTCAATCTATATTGGTAGAAACTTCTCCAGCTCCATCACACTGAACACTGATGCACCCTCCCCCCCCCCCCACCCCCCCGGGCTGAATGTTCAGTAGTCTTGCGGCCTGGGGTAAGAAACTGTTTCCCATCCTATCAGTTCTTGTCTTAATGTTATAGTATCTTCAACCTGAGATAGGGGGTCAAAGAGATTGTTGGAGGATCGGGAGGGATCATTGACAATCTTAAGGGCTATGTCTATGCAGTGCTCCTGATAAATATCTTTGGGAGGAAAAGCAACCCCAATGATCTTCTGAGCAGTCCTTACAATCCTTCATAGCAACTTGCAGTCAGATGTCTTGCAATTCCCATACCAGATGATGATGTAGCTGGCCAGACCACTCAATGGTACTCCTATAAAAATTAGTTGGAATGAAGGGCTGGACGAGCTGGAAAAATGAAAAATGGCAGATGAAATTTAATGGAGACAAGTATGAGGTGATGCACTGTGAGAGGGCATACCAGGGGAGGACTTACATGGTGCATGGTAGGGCACTGAAGAGTGTGGTAGAACAGAGGGATTTAGGAGTACAGATCCATAACTCCTTGAAAGTGGGCACCACAGATACAGTAGTTAGGGTACTTAAGAGAGCTTTTGGCACATCGGCTTTTATAAATCAAAGTGTTGAGTACTGGGATATTGTGTTGAAGTTTATATAAAAAAAATTGTTCAGACCAAATTTGGAGTATTGCATGCAGTTCTGGTCACCTATCTTCAGGAAAGATATTAACAAGGTTAAAGAGTGCAGGAAAAAAAATACAAGGACATTGCTGGAACTTGAAGAACTCAGTTATGCGAAGGTTGAATAGGTTAGGACTTTATTCCCTGGAGTGTAGAATAATGAGGGAAGAGTTGATAGAGGTGTACAAAATTATGAAGGGATTAGATAGGGTAAGAGCAGCAAGCTTTTTCCACTGAATTTGGGTGAAACTGGAACTGGAGGTCATAGCTTAAGAATGAAATGTGACATATTTAAGGGGAATGGGCCGGAAATGTCTTTACTCAGAGGGCAGTATGAGTGTGGAATGAGCTGCCAGAGGAAGTGGTGGATGCGGGCTTTGTTTCAACATTAGAGAATATTGGATAAGTACATGGATGGAAAGGGTTGGAAGGGCTGTGGTCCAGGTGTCGGACGATGTGACTAGGCAGAATACCAGTTTGGCATAGACTAGATATGCTGAAGGGTGTGTTTCTATGCTGTGATGTTCTATGACTATAACAGACATCTGCTCCACAACTACTAGATTTTAGATTCAAATCCTTTATCTGTTCCATGATGCAGCAGGGTGTACTATAAAACATAGCAGGATTAGGCCATTTGGCCCATTGAGTCTGCCCTGCCATTCCATCATGGCCGATTTATTATCCCTCACAGCCCCATTCTCCTGCCTTCTCCCTTAAACCTTTGATACCCTTACTAATCACGAACCCATCAACCTCCACTTTAAATGTACCCAATGACTTGGCCTCCACAG
The DNA here is from genome assembly GCF_030028105.1 of Mobula birostris. Taxonomy (NCBI): domain Eukaryota; kingdom Metazoa; phylum Chordata; class Chondrichthyes; order Myliobatiformes; family Myliobatidae; genus Mobula; species Mobula birostris. Next base: position 19,567,633 of record NC_092387.1, on the reverse strand, counting down.
CCATCTGTGGCAATGAAATTCACAGATTCACCACCTTTGGGCTTAAGAAATTCCTCCTTATCTCTGTTCTAAAAGAATGTCCTTCTATTCTAGGTTCCAGTCCTTTTTTTTTATGCCATGGTCACCTACCATTAACCAATGGGAACCCCTGCTCTACACTGAGGCTGCACCCTCTAGTGGTCTTAGACTCCCCCACTACTGGAAACCTCCTTGCCACATCTACACTATCTAGGTCTTTCAATATTCAATAGGTTTCAATGAGATCTCCCCTCATTCTTCTAAACTCTTCAACATTAACCCTTTCATTCCCAGAATCATTCTCATAAACATCCTCTGGACTCTCTCCATTGTCAGCACGTCCTTTCTTAGATAAGAGGCCAAAACCTGCTCACAGTACTCCATGTGGTCTGACCAATGCCTTATCAAACTTCATCATTACATCCTTGCCTTTATATTCTAGTCCTCTCACAATGACCTTCCTTACTGCTGGCTCAACCTAGAAGTTAACCATTAGGGACTCCAGAACAAGGACTCCAAAATGCTTTTTCGCCTCTGATTTATGAATTTTCTTCTCATTTAGAAAATATTCTATGCTTTTATACCTTCTTCTAAAGTACATGACCATATACTTACCCAGACTATATTCCATCTGCCATTTCTTTGCCATTCTCTGAATCTAAGTCCTTCTGTGTACTCCCTGCCTCCTCAACAATACCTGGCCCTCTACCTATCATCCACAAACTTGGGCACAAAACCATCAATTCTATTTTCCAAATCATTGATATATAACCTAAAAAGAAGTGCTCCCAACATTGACCCCTGCAGAACACTACTAGTCACCAGCAACCAATCAGAAAAGGCCCCCTTTGTTCCCATTCTTTGCTTCCTGCCAGTCAGCCAATCTTTTCTCCAAGTAGAACTCATGTCAATTTATTATTGTGCTCCACACCGCTTGAGGTTAAATTAGATATTTGAGTTTCCAGCAAAGAAATGGCCATGCTGATGTTTTTGCCCATCTAGGTCTCTTAAATGTGGTAATTGTATCTCCACTGGAATCATGCTTCAGGTGGCAACCACTTTCTCTTATAAGCAGTTGACATTTCGAGTCTTGCCTGAAATTTCAACTATTTATTCCTCTCCATGGATGCTGCTTGACCTGCTGAGCTCCTCTTCCCCACCAAGGAAGTTAATCCTCAGCAATAACTTGTGCTGTCTGCTGGACCTCAAAAAGCAGTAGTTGTATACATGTAAATTTTTAAATTTTCTGAATTTTGCAAGTAAAATATCCTGCCATGCACATTTGTGTTATTTTAGGATATCTTTTAGTAGAGCGCAGTTAATTGAATTCTGCAAGGGCAGTGATTATTTCACTTTCAAATACCTTTTTTTAATATACTAAACAGCTTAAGTTACTACTTTAAAGCAGAGCACAATGCAGCTTCAATCTCCAATAAAACTGGAGGATTTTTCTTTCCCCATTTCATTACCGAACTATTAAATTTATACATAGCTTATTACAACTATAAACTGATGAAACAAGCAATCAATGCCAGAAAGCAGCAATGGGTAACTAACCTGTTGGGGGCAGGCCCTCTGTTACTACATAAAAACAGACTTGGGGGTAATTTCAAGCTAAATTGGGAAATATCGAATAAGCAAAACTGTGCTTGATTTTTTTTTCATCTTTTGTTAACTTATTTACCAATACATAGGCTGTGTTTTTAATATTTTTTTTGTATAATATATTGCCTTTTGTGATTGTTGCAATCTTAGGGCCATTTTATTTTCCCTTGTCCATTCGTCCCCCCCATCCCTCCCCACTGATCTCCCTCCTGGCACTTATCCTTGTAAGTGGAACAAGTGCTACACGTGCCCTTACACTTCCCCCCTTACCACCATTCAGGGCCCTAGACAGTCCTTCCAGGTGAGGCGACACTTCACCTGTGAGTCGGCTGGGGTGATATACTGCGTCCAGTGCTCCCAATGTGGCCTTCTATATATTGGCGAGACCCGACGCAGAATGGGAGATCGTTTCGCTGAACACCTACGCTCTGTCCGCCAGAGAAAGCAGGATCTCCCAGTGGCCACACATTTTAATTCCATATCCCATTCCCATTCTGATATGTCTGTCCACAGCCTCCTCTACTGTAAGGATGAAGCCACACTCAGGTTGGAAGAACAACACCTTATATTCCGTCTGGGTAGCCTCCAACCTGATGGCATGACCATCGACTTCTCTAACTTCCACTAATGCCCCACCTCCCCTTCGTACTCCATCCGTTATTTATTTATATATACACATTCTTTCTCTCTCTCTCCTTTTTCTCCCTCTGTCCCTCTGACTATGCCCCTTGCCCATCCTCTGGGTTTTTTCCCCCCCTCCCCATTTTCCTTCTCCCTGGGCCTCCTGTCCCATGATCCTCTCATATCCCTTTTTGCCAATCACCCGTCCAGCCCTTGGCTCTATCCCTCCCCCTCCTGTCTTCTCCTATTATTCTGGATCTCCCCCTCCCCCTCCCACTTTCAAATCTCTTACTAACTCTTCTTTCAGTTAGTCCTGACGAAGGGTCTCGGCCCGAAACGTCGACTGTACCTCTTCCTAGAGATGCTGCCTGGCCTGCTGCATTCACCAGCAACTTTGATGTGTGTTGCTTGAATTTCTGGCACCTGCAGAATTCCTCGTGGCCGTTTTATTCTGTTTCATCACCATCATCATCATGCACTATGTCATCTGACATAGGCAATCGTGGTTTTTGACCATAATTGTTCTTGGCAACTTTTTTCTACCTTTCTGGTTAGATTAAAATGTATCTTTTCAATCAGAACCTCTTTAGTTCTTCGTGTTTTACACTGTTTTCCGGAACAAAACAGTTTTCTTGATCGGAGGTCTTGTGTAAATTCTTACAGTCTGGTTATTAATATTGGTGCTTGCTGTCTCACTGTCCAAATAATCTTCCACACGGATGTGAATAAATGTACCAGCATAAAATGGAGAAATAAATTTCTTTTGAGTAATTCTCTTTTTTTTCAGACCTGAAGAAAGGATTCTGTCATGTATTTTGCCCATGATGCGCAAGAACCTTTTTAACTGAGTGAATATGTGTCTTTTGGTAATTTCTATGTCAGCTCAAGTGTTTCCTAAAACTATGCATCACAGATGCAGCTCTCCTTCTTCCACCATCCTCTACCCTCTGCCATTTATTTTGAACCAAATAAGATGGTCTATGAAAGTACTGTGTATTTTAGCAATATTTTAAAATTGCATTTCTTGTGTTTCTTCTTTCCAAGACATGTCGGGTCTGCCAGATGATGCTACCCAATAAATGCAGTTATGCTGCTCATCTGCGTATTCATGCACACAAGTCCCCTTATTGCTGTCCGGAATGTGGTGCGGTATGTCGCTCAGCTTATTTCCAAACTCACGTCAAGGAGAACTGCCTACACTATGCACGGACAGTAGCATATAGGTCAGTATGAAAAAACATTCTAGTGCTAATTAATCATTTTTTTGAAAAATTACACTTGAATTACTGCTCTAAAATAAATAAAATCTATACATAGAGAAATTAAGGAGAAAAAAAAGGACAGTTTGACATTAAATGTATTGTTCTCCTCCTGCAGATAAACATTGGCCAGTAATGCTCCAAGATTCTTATGAGGAAATACTGCTTTTTTTAATATATATTTCTACTGCACTTGAGCACTGTAGATCACTGGTGTTAAACAAAAAATTACTGGAAATGTTCAGCAAGTCGGGCTGCTCTCTGAAAGAATTTCCTCAGAACTCAAAATTATGAGTTAGGAACACAGCGTAATTGTTGAATGCATTAACTGCTGTTACTGCTTCAGTGAATGGCAGGACGGAAGTGAAAGTTAGTTGGTGTTGTGGGATCATCAACAGTCCCTGAATATTGTTTATTCTCTGAAAATAACCAGAAAATGGGGGCACATTGTTGAATGGGGCAACACTGGTACAGCTAACAAAGATGCTGCCCTTACAGTTCCAGCAACCTAGGTTTGATCCTGATATTTGGTGAGGATTTTGTGTGTTCTCCCTGTGGTGAGTGGGTTGGTAGGTTAGTTGGCCAGCATAAATTGTCCCCAGACAGTAGATAAGCAGTAGAATCTGCAAGTATTAATAAATTGTGGGGAGAATGAAATGAGATCAGTGTTGGATTAGTGTAAGTTGGTGTTTGACAGTTGGCATAGACTCAATGGGCTGAACGGTTCTGATAACTAAGAAGAATGAAGCTTGATGGTATTTCTTGTATGTTCCTTACAAAAGCAGATATTCCAGGAATTTTGCACATAAATATAACTGGAATCCTCATACCCATATTATAAATCTCCAGTTGTTTCCTTATTCAGAAGTGGAATATATAACATTATAGCTAAATATACTATGCCCCTACAATTGCAGAAGACCTTTGAAAGACACAAAGGCCAGATAAGGTGTTTTCAGTAGTGTCAGCAAAGGAGCTATTAAGTCAAGTTTCCTTATTCCATAAAGAGGCAGTAAACTTCATAGTGTGGTCAGTTTTTTAATTTGTCTGGAAAAGGTCCAGGGAAACAGTTTGTTCTTTTTAGATCTCCTTATTTTGCATCCCATTTATTATATATTTTACTATTTTAGTGCGAGTTATGCTTATAGCTAAGATGGGCTTCAAAAGAACAGGTGAAAGAAATTTGGCAATAGTTCTGTTCACCTTATAAATATAAGTTTTTTACTGTGAAATAGTCAATTATTCATGCTAATATTTATTTTGCTCTTTCTCCTTTACACAGATGTATGCATTGTGGGGGCATCTTTAGTGATCTGAACACAATCAAGACTCACATTCAAGTTTCGCACACTGAATCTTTTCATAAATGCACAATTTGTCCAATGGCCTTCAAGTCAGCCCAAAGCGTCAACTCTCATTACAGCTCTCAGCATCCGTTAGTTAAGCATCCACCATCTGAGTAAGTCCAGGATACCTGTATGAACTTATCTGTATTAATTACAGGGTCATCTGAAGATATAAACCAGTGTAATTGTTTGTATATTCAGACCACTTAGCAGTAGAAGCACAATTGTTGAATGGAATTATATACGGTAGTTCAGTACTTTATTCAAACACATATTATACTGGCCAGATTTATTAGTGTAAACTATTTCCAAGATCTGAACTGACTTCACTGTGAAAGCAGTGATTCTCCTCTTCGGAGTATCATATTGCTCTCCCTGGTGTCCTGAAAACAATTTTTGAGCTGAAGAGGCCAGGAACAATACGAAAGATAATAAATCTTCTGCTAGCAAGAAAAATAAAACACATTCCTGGTATACTAATTATTATGTAAGCACCTCTTTTCTATGAGTAAAATATTTTATTTAAAAGTAGTAATATTTCCAAATGCAACACATGTAGATATTTTCACTGACTATCAACATGATTTAGATGATTATTTCCCACTGCTTCACATTTGGCTGAATGTTTCTTTTATCACCGTTTTCAGAGAGCTCTGGAGGTGGAGTCGGGGTGTATATATTTGAAACCAAAACTGAAGGAAATTTAAGCTATAAGAGATTTGAGGGTTATGGCAGGAAGAGAGTAGTTAAGGCCAAGATTGTTTGTTGTTCAATTACCTCACAGGATTGGCAGGTCAATTAAAACTTTAATGGTGCCAACGCACAGATTTTTCTAGCAATTGGACATCACTGCTGTTAAAGCCCCAATACAACTTTAGTTGAGTTTTTTTTTTATTACTATTATATGAGATACTGTGTAAAAAGGCAAAATTAAGTAGAGAGTGGTAAGTGGGATCCTAATAATTGGAGCGGAACAGAGAATGGGACTCCAGTGAGTGTGAAGGAAACACAGCAAACATACCTGGTGAGCTTGGTGCCAAACCATTCGTGTTTCTACTTCACATTTTCAAATGCATTTAACATTTTTATTTTAAATTTATTTACTACACTTTGTAAAAGGTATAGTGGGGGGATTAGGAAGGAGGACTCTAAATAGTAATTATAATATAGAGCACAGTATAAATAAGAACATGTA